>NW_024070213.1:30080035-30808354 GCF_014754425.2 Oryx dammah
AGGTTACAATTTATATTCAGTTCAGTGCAGTCCCTCAGTCATGTCTGACCCTTTGAGAACCCTTGGACTGCAGCATGCCAGGCTTTCCTGTCCATCACCAGCTCCCAGAGCTTACTCAAACTCATGTCCCCATTGAGTCAGTGATGCCATCCAACTATCTCATCCTCTGTCGTCCCCTTCTCCTCTTGCCTTCAATCTTTCCTAACATCAGGGTCTTTTCCAGGTTGTCAGTTCTTCACATCAAATGGCCAAAGTATTGGAGTTTCAGCTTCAGCATCAGTCCTTCCAGTGAATATTCAGGATTGATTTCCTTTAGGATTGACTGGTTGGATCTCTTTGTAGTCCAAAAGACTGTCAAGAGTCTTCTCCAACACCACAGTTCAAAAGCATCAATTCTTTGGCACTCAGCTTTTTTTATAGTCCAACTCTCACATTCATACATGACTACTGGAAAAACCATAGCTTTGACTAGACGGACCTTTATTGGCAAAGTAATGTCTCTGCTTTTTAATATACTGTCTAAGTTGGTCATAGCTTTTCTTCCAAGGAGCAATCATCTTTTAATTTCATGGCTGCAGTCACCATCTGCAGTGATTTTGGAGCCCAAAAAAATAGTCTCTCACTGTTTCCATTGTTTCCCCATCTATTTCCCATGAAGTGATGGGACCAGATGCCCTGATCTTAGTTTTCTGAATGTTGAGCTTTCAGCCAACTTTTTCACTCTCCTCTTTCACTTTCATCAAGAAGCTCTTTAGTTCTTCTTTGCTTTCTGCCATAAGATGACACGCTTTCTGGTGTCATCTGCATATCTGAGGTTATTGATATTTCTCCCCACAGTCTTGATTCCAGCTTGTGCTTCATCCAGCCTGGCATTTTGCATGGTGTACTCTGCATATAAGGTAAATAAGCAGGGTGACAGTATACAGCCTTGACATATTCCTTTCCTGATTTGGAACCGATCTGTTGTTCCATGTATAGTTCTAACTGTTGCTGCTTAACCTGCATATGGATTTTTCAGGAGACAAACCACACCTTATTCTACTCTGATTCGGAATATGTGATTTGCATCCTAAATGATGTAATGATCTTTTTGTCAAAAGGCAAAGCATGTCCAAAACTTACTTCTTAGCAAATAAATTAATATTCAGAAGATCTTTGTGATAGAGAATCCTAGAACTGAAAAAGATACATGGTTTGTTCTGCTCAAGAACAGTGATAAACTATCCCAGAAGGGTGAAATTCCACCTTCAGAACTTTTTGCAACTTCTTTTGGTAATTTATTTCAGAATTCATTGATCCTTATTGCGAAGAACATCTTGATTCCAGTCACAATACTCCTGTCTTACCTCAAGCTTACTGTTGTTCTGTCCTATGAGGTAGTAATTTTATATTTACATAATAAGATTTCACAGCATATTAAAAAGCAGAAACATTACTTTACCAGCAAAGGTCCATCTAGTCAAAGCTATGGTTTTTCCAGTGGTCTATGTATGGATGTGAGCGTTCGACTATAAAGAAAGCTGAGCACTGAAGAATTGATGCTTTTGAACTGTGGTGTTGTGGAAGACTCTTGAGAGTCCCTTGCACTGCAAGGAGATCCAATCAGTCAACCTTAAAGGAAATCAGTCCTGAATATTCATTGGAAGGACTGATGCTGAAGCTGAAACTCCAATACTTTGGCCACCTGATGTGAAGAACTGACTCATTGGAAAAGACCCTGATGCTGGGGAAGGTTGAAGGCAAGAGGGGAAGGGGACGACAGAGGATGAGATGGTTGGATGGCATCACCAATGCTATGGACATGAATTTGGGTAAACTCCAGGAATTGGTGATAGACAGGCCTGGCGTGCTGCAGTCCATGGGGTCACAGAGTCAGACACGACTGAGCAACTGAACTGAATAAGATTGCATCATCTATAAAATCGATAGCAATTTGTTTAAGCATATTCTTAAATAGGAATTTTAGAGAATACTAGAACTGGATTTTGTTCTTGTGAACATTTGAGGTTCATATTATGAAGGATTGAGTTCATAACTATGTTACAGTGACATCCTCTGTGTACATGAACTTATCAGTCCTCATGAAAATCCTCTGGCAGTCATTACTCCCACTCTACAGAGAGGAAACTGAGATGGGAGGACTAAGTAGAGCTAACAGCTTTAGCTGTTCAGCTGTCATCCTGAAGCAATGGGACTTTTCTCTACTTTGGAAAGGACCAGAAGAATGATTTCTGGTCACTTTTTCTCCAAGCTCATTGTGATCTTTTTTTGGTGGGGAATGGGAAGTGGAGGCATCAATTAGCTGTTTTACAATGGTGATAACATTTTAAAAACAAATACTGGATATTATTATGTGCCTGCTACTCCTAACAACTTTATCTGCATCATCTTACTTAATGCTTAAAAAACTTTGAGATATAGTCACTTCTTACTTTCATTTATAGTTGGGAGGACCTGAGGTACAGAGAGGTTAAGCAGCTTGCCCAAGGCCACCCAGTTAGTAAACTGCTGGAGCCAGGGACTCTACGGTCTGTGCTCTGAACCACTGTGCCGCTGTGCTCCTCATTTCTGTAAGTTCTGAGTGACTGCAGGGAAAGTGTGGACTGAGGGACTAGAAGGACAGGAAGAATCCTGAATCCAGGATGTAGCTCAGTGTCACGTTGGTAAATTGACTTGGTCCAGTAGTTGGGAATGTAGTAAGCTAAAGACAGAGCCTCGTGCTGCATTTGAGTGTAATGACATAAAAGGCAAAGAAAGCTAGAAGAAGCGTTGCTATAAAGGCAATCTGGGGTGAAACATGGAGACAACATTTATTATATTAATCGGGAGGGTACGTCCTGGCAGAGAGGGAAAGAGATTATCAGTAAAGCCTCTTGCTTCAGGCGCTGCCCATACTACAAAACAGTTGTCATTTTCTTTTTGATACAGGAATTTCAGAAACAGCTTACTAAAGCCAAGAGAATAATGATCATAGGGAATGGTGGTATCGCACTTGAATTAGTGTAAGTACATGTTTTTTAATATTATGTAAGGTTTGCTCTGTGATTCATGTAATTATTGGTAGACCAGAAAATATCTTGTTGTCCTGAAAAATCAAAGATAAGGATAATTGTTTTTCATACATTTTCAAGGAGAAAATCTACTTTTTTTTTTTAGCTATGAAAATCCACTTTTTTTTAATTATGAAATAATTCATAGTTGAGAAGGCAAATTTATGAAACATAAAGAGTTTCAGGAAAGCTTTTGGTCTCACTGACGACTAGTTAGATTTGACCCATGCATGTGTTCTTGTAAGCATTTACTATATTGAAAAACAATTTAAATACATACACCTTTAGAGAGTCCTGCCCGTAGTCCCCATAACTACTTATTGCTTATACCCCATCCTGATTCACTTATTTACATTACCCGTCTGGCCATGAAACCCAAAGTGTTTGTGAGTTTCTGTTTCAAGATACGTGGTATTCCCACTTAACGGGAGTAACTCTTGGTTTCTGGAAGTTTGGGGAATGTGAACACCTTAATATGAAATACTGTCATCTTAATATGGTGTTTACAGTTTGAAAACCATTGAGGAGTATCCTGCTGTAGTCTCCAGAGCATTGATGCACGTTCTTTGTGATTTTATCTTTCCATAGATGGCAGACATGGACTAGTCTAGATATTTTTCAGGCCAGAAGGTTGGGTCTGGCTACAAAGAGGACAAATTTATATTCAAATAAGGAATCTGCCGAAACCGTGTCTTTGCTCCCTTTCATTTGTTCCAGCCCTGAGACTAGGTTTTTGCCTCTCTTTAGAGGACGGTGAATCTCAGTGGAAGCCTGTAAGAGTTCTTGGATTGCCTGAGTATGAGCATTGGGAGTCATTAATGTAATTATGAAGTTTGTGGCATTGTATGGAAAAATGCAAAGAAAAAACTAGAGTCAAGACCAAATGGGCTGGAAGAGGGAGGCATAGATTTATTGTAAGAGGAGCTTCAAATCCTTACATGACAGATTTTTCTCCATCAGTTATCACCAAAAGCGGAACTTAATACTATTATTAACATTGAAAAGCTTGCTCACATTCAAACAGTTTCCAAGTCTCACAATATTTAATCCTATTCTTTATTTAGGTTGGAGTTTGAAGACCATATACTTGGATAAAATTCATAATTTTATATTCAGTAAACTCTGATTGTTTAAGAAAGTGCCTATGTACTGCTATTCTCTCGGTTTAGATTAACTAAATGATTAGGCTTTTTTGTCTTAATGAAAAATGACATATGCAGACTCTGATGTTAATACTGATTTCTTCAGTATGCCTTCATTTCAGCTATTATCTCTGTTTCCAAATGTAGATTAATCCTTTCTTTTTCAAGCAGACATAGTTTTTCATAATTTCACAAAATGTAATACTTCATTGTTCTCTGGGTTTTTTTTTTAAGTGGTTTTAAAAATGAAAGCAGAATTTCCCCAAAGTGTGATGATACTTTCTTGCTTATGCATCTTTCTGAGGACATTGTTCATAGGATAAGAGGATTAGAGGGCATCCTGTGAAGTACAGCACTTCCAGGAGTTATTTCTTGTGGTTACTTATAATAACTATGGCCCACTGGTCAAGCATCAGTATTTTAAGCTATACTGCTGTGTTACATTCCTACATTACTTTAAAATACCAAAGAAAAAAAATTTTTGTGTAAAATTGGAATATAAAAGTTATGTATATTCTGCTTTCTGTTATCAGCAATATTATATGATCTGAGCAGCATGAGATATAGAACGTTCCCCAGATAATCTGAAATTTAGTAACTATTAAGTACTCTGCTGGCATAAGAGAGGAGGAGAAATAAAGGCCCACTGGAGAAGGCAAAGGGCTCCTTTACCATACACCAAGAAGCATGAACATCAGGTGACTGGAGTCAGATGTACTAAATATTCTTTCTTCTATCATCAGCTTATCTGTCACTTAGCCTTGAAAAAATCATATAACCTAACTCTGTTATGTCACTCTGAGAAATAAAGGTGGTTAACACTTTTTACCATAAATGGATGTTAAAAACCAGTGACATTAACACTGATTACCATGGCAGCTTCAAATAAAATCCTAGTGTAGTTAGGATGACCATGCATCCTGTTTATTCAGGATTGTCCCCATTCATTTGTACCAAAACACATATTAAGGGCAGATGAATTGTAGTGAACTCCAGGGACTTTGTAGAGTGACTGTTAAGAAAACCACATTCTCAGTGTCCAAACCTAGAGATACAACTGCTACAGCCCAGAAGCTCTTGCGACCTCATGAACATTAGTGGAAGGTGGTTTCTATAAACCTTGGGTATTCCTGTTTTCCTCTAAGAGTTGTCATTTTTCTGTGGCCTGGGTCTTTCTTTGGCTAGATGTCTTGGAAATTTCTTAGATGAAAGGAATTCATTGCAGGGTAATCGTTTCCTGTACAACAAAGTTAAGATTTTCATTGTAACTCTCATTCTTTCTTTTCTCTGTCCTTCCATAATGTGCTTTGAATACATATTAATAAAATATTTGTTCAAAAAGAAGTCAGCTGTCTGAATGTTGTAGCTATATGTCATCCATCCTTCCATTACTGATTACACTGTAACTAGATAATCCAGGCATTGGTCACTCCTGGGATCCCTGGGGGACATTCATATAACTGTGTTTAGAAAGTGAACCCTTTTAGGTGATATTCATTAAAAATTTTATATGCTCTCCAGGGCATATGTGTGCATGCTTTGTCGCTAAGTCGTGTCCAACTCTGTGACCACATGGATTATAGCCCGCCGGGCTCCTCTGGCTATGGAATTCTCTAGGCAAGAATCCTGAATTGCCATTTCCTGCTCCAGGGATTCAGAGTATATATTTGTCATGTATATGTTCTCTAAATAAACTTTAAATTTCCCTTATTATTCTACTTTAACTCTTATTACCCTGAAACAGCGTTATATTCTGCTTAATAGTCATTCTCAGTTTGCCTTAAAATATTTTCTTTACTCTTGCCCTAAGAGGTAGTTGTTATTTATCATACAAAGATTTCTCCTTACACTTTGAAATTGCTCTGAGTAACTTTCATCTCCCTTTCAGGTATGAAATCGAAGGCTGTGAAGTGATTTGGGTCATTAAAGATAAAGCGATTGGGAATACTTTCTTCGATGCAGGAGCAGCTGAATTCTTGACTTCAAAGCTCATTGATGAAAAACCAGAGGCTAAAATTGCACAGAAAAGAACCAGATATACAACTGAAGGTGAGTATGGCGTCTAGCTCATTCATTCACAGATGAGACTTTACTTTTTAACCATATAGAAAAAGGTTATAAGAAAATTTAGCAAAATATTTTGATAGGACTATAGATAATACTTATTTCTCTTTCTTTATGTAACTTTTAAGATTATACACACACACAGGTTATATATATATGTAGGATCTATTTTTTATGAAAAGTATGTATAACTAAAACTGCAAATTTAAAGTGAATTAAATAAACCAGAAGAATTGATGCTTTTGAACTGTGGTGTTGGAGAAGACTCTTGAGAGTCCCTTGGACTGCAAGGAGATCCAACCAGTCCATTCTGAAGGAGATCAGCCCTGGGATTTCTTTGGAAGGAATGATGCTAAAGCTGAAGCTCCAGTACTTTGGCCACCTCATGCGAAGAGTTGACTCATTGGAAAAGACTGATGCTGGGAGGGATTGGGGGCAGGAGGAGAAGGGGACGACAGGATGAGATGGCTGGATGGCATCACTGACTCGATGGACGTGAGTCTGAGTGAACTTCCGGGAGTTGGTGATGGACAGGGAGGCCTGGCATGCTGCGATTCATGGGGTCGCAAAGAGTCAGACACGACTGAGCGACTGAACTGAACTGAACTGAAACAAACCAGCCCATCTACATCTGTGCAGGCAGATGCTACAGTTCGACAACACCTAAGTTTATAAAATGGCAGTGAGTTTAAAAACAGATACAGTTTTTTAGTTTAAAAGAGCTTTTTTTTTTTTCTTAAATTTTGGCTTATAAAATTGAACAAGAATTTTTCAAGTTTGGGTCACACTAAAAATTGACAAAATTTTCAAAATTTAATGTCTGATTTTCTTACTCTTTATATTAACCAGTGATTATAACATCCATGAAGCACTCTATATTTGTTTATACACAACACTCAATTGAAAGATTATCCATTTTGTAGCTGTATATCATAAAATAGTAAAGTAATGAATAAAATAATATAGATAAGTTTAGTCCCGCTGTATGAATGTGTATATGAGAATTATTACATTACCTAAAAACTTCTGAACACAAACATAATTCTCTGCCTGACAGTTTTCGTATCCTTTGGATTTTGAACTGAGTTTGTCTCCTCAGGATGGAAAAAGGAAGCACAAGCCAGAGCTAATGCTGGTAGCATAGGCAGTGCCTTGGGACCAGACTGGCATGAAGGGCTGGATCTTAAAGGAACAAAAGAGGTATGTTTTCATATACTGTTTAAACATATCTAAATTCAATTTTAAATTCTTGAACTGCTTGTTAAAGCTTCTTCGCTCAGTCATGTCCAACTCTTTGCGACCCCATGGACTGTGTCCGACTCTTTGCTACCCCATGGACTGTAGCCTATCAGGCTCCTCCATCCATGGGATTTTCCAGACAAGAATGCTGGAGTGGATTGCCATTTCCTTCTCCAGGGGATCTTCCAGACCCAGGAATCGAACCCAGCTCTCCTGCATTGCAGGCAGACGCTTTACTGTTTGTTAAAGACTGGTTATTAAGCCTGTAGTCAAAGAATTGGCCAAGTCATTTTCCTTAAAATCCATGGTGTTAAGAATGGACTTGGGGCCAGTTGGCTTTATAGATAGACCTCCATACACAGTCTTTAGTAAACACACCTGTCCTATTTTAAATTAATCTTTTCTCAAAGGTCTCTTTGGATGCAGTCTATTCTAAAGATTATTAGATAGATTCTAAATAAATCACATATTTAATATCCTAATTGCATAAGCAGATGAATTGCTCTTACTCATTTTATTTACTAGATGTTTTAGTTATTTGTGGTTAAAAGACTATGTATGATATTTAAATATTGTAACAAATACATATACAGTCTTTATTACTGTGTATGATTTCTTTTCAGCCTTCATTAGGTTGGAGTGGGCCTGGCTTCACAGTATATCAAATTTGTGTATATCAAATTTTGTGATGGAAATCACACAAAATCATTTATTCCTGCACCTTCAGGTCCTACAATTAGTGGTATTTTTAACTTGCAACTTCAGTTTAGTTCAGTGATCATTTGTTGAGTATCTCCTGCCTAAGTGGCACTTTACTAAGGTTCTGGAATATAACAATAACAGTCGGGATATGTCAACTTACTTTTTAATCCATAACAGTTATAATTTAAAAATATATACTGGGCTTCCCTGTGGCTCAGCCGTAAAGAATCTGCCTGCCAATGCAGGAGACACTGGTTCGATCCCTTATCCAGGAAGATCCCACATGCCGTGAAGCAACTAAGCCTGTGCTCTAAAGCCCAGGAGCCTCAACTACTGAGCCCACGTGCCCTGCAGCCCATGCTCTAGAACACGAGATGCCTCTGTAATGAGAAGCCTATGCACTGCAACTAGAGCAGCCCCCTCGCACTGCAACTAGAGGAAAGCCTGTGCAGCAACGAAGACCCAGCACAGCCGAAAATAAATAAATAAAAACATGTATACGTGTAATTATTGATGAGGCTTCTATCAGAAAGTATGCCCTTAGTGCTCCCTGCCAGTTCAACTCTTGATCTCTAAAAACTAAATGAGTTTCTGCTCCCTCTTTTCATACACAAAATTAAGAGGCATGTTTGGGAGCATTAAATGTGTTTTCACTTATACTGTAAGAATTTTTTTTTTTAAAGTTTCTGTAAGTGTATTATAAATTTTTTCTTCATCATCAATAACCCATCCTTCTTTCTGGAAATAGTATGGTGACCAGTACTTCTTTATTTTAGTTTTCTCATAAAATTCACATTGAAACCATGTGTGAAGTAAAGAAAATTTACCTTCAAGAAGAATTTAGAATTTCTGAGAAAAAGTCCTTGACTTTTCCAAGAGACCATCATGATCAGTCAGTTACTACTGACAAAGGTAAGTGATGAAATAAGAAAAAATAATCGCTTATTTAAAAAGACAATTTTGCTTTATTGTTATATTTAAAAACTCTATACTTCCATATAAAATTTAAATGTGAAAAGCTAAAACCGTAATAATGTAAATCATTTCATTTTCAGTACTTAACTCTTTGCAATTTCTAATAAATTAAATTTTATAGAGCTTAACATTTTATGCAAGGCTCATTGTTTGACCATCATACCCCTGAGTGAATTAGCATTATCTTGTAGATCAAGACAAAAACTAAAAACTAAAAAGCTGATGCTCTTAGAGTTGAAGTGACATCCTCAAAATCAGACAGATTGAAATCTATAAGTTGAAACTAAGGTACAGATCTCCTGAAATTTCTATTCTACATTCCCATGAGAACTACTCTATGAAATATATCTAAACCTCCTGTATGAGATATCCCATTGCTCTGAATTCTTTGAATTTTTTCATAGGGAAAGGGATTGTCTGAATGTCACCAATAAGGGAAAACTTTGAAAAATGAATAACCTACTTGGACTAAACTTTTGATGGAGTCTAATTTATTAATAAAGATTTTTAAAGAAATAATTTATAAAGTGATTATCAATTTACTTTGTTAGAATTTGTCTAAATTTGAAGGAAAAATGTTTAGAATGCCTGCCATGGTTTCGTGATTATACCCAAAATAAGAAGATGGAATTGGTCATATTAAAATTGTTTTAGCAAATGTACCTTGTAAATATTCTTGAGTTATTGTTTTAAAGTCAAATCTTGCCTCGTTCAATTTTTCTTTGTTCTAGTCGTCATATTCACATAATGTTACAGGCTGTTGGTGGTGATTACACTTGAGAACAAATTTTTTTTTTTTTTAAGAGATATGGCCTGTATATGTGGAATTGACCAATGAAAAGATATATGGCTGCGATTTCATTGTCAGCGCTACAGGAGTTACACCAAATATAGAACCATTTCTCTGTGGCAACAGTGTAAGGTGACAATTTTTGTCTCACTGTGAACATTGCTAAAGTGTTAATTATCTGTGAAGATCTCTAATTCTCTAGCATGAGCATTGTTCGTTTGAAGTGTGGCACAGAGCTGTAATTTAAGATGGCTGGAAACAATTTAATTTATATTCATGTCTTCATGTTCAGTATTTTTTTACTTTCAAATCCTTAAGCAGTTACCATCCCAGCATTATTGAAGGTGACATAGTGCACGCTTTCCCCTTTATTTGTCTAAATGTTGGTAAGAGACTGATGTGTATGCTAAGCCACTTTAGTCCTGTCCAACTCTTTGCAACCCCATGGACTCTAGGCTGACAGGCCCCTCTGTCCCTGAGATTCTCCAGGCAGGAATACTGGAGCGGGTTGCCATGCCCTCCTCCAGGGGAGCTTCCCGATCCAGGCTCGAACCCGCTTCTCACCTCTCCTGCATTGGCAGGCGGGTCCTTTGCCATTAGCGCCCCCTTGGAAGTGGGCCTGAGACTGATACTCTGAATTCTTAGAGCGATTCTTTGAGAGAAACCAGCGTGTATTTTTTGCTTTTTAGCATTTGAAGCTTGTTGTAACTATGAGTGGGGTGGTCATATGTTTATTGGCAATTTTTGATGTTCTAAGAATTTGAAGTTCCAAGAATGCTATGGGTTCATCTTGAGTAGGAATTTGACTGACTGGAAATTCAGATTAGTTGTCTAAACTTGGCAGCTATTTCACTTTCCTCATGAAAAGTCAGCATATCAACATGTAGAAATGTGACTTGTTCTTTTACTTTAGAACGAAAGTCGTGTATGCTTTTCCTTACCCCACGCGCTTATGAGGAACATTGTTTAGTTTGATGTAGGAGAAGACGGTGGACTGAAGGTGGATGACCACATGCACACGTCTCTCCCTGACATCTACGCCGCAGGTGATATTTGCACGGCCTCCTGGCATCCCAGCCCTGTCTGGCAGCAGGTAAGCCGGCATAACCTGATCACAGGTGTTTATCAGAGTCCATCTGAAAATAAAGGAGCTGCCACAAGTAAATGCACCTTTCTTGTTTTCCAGTTTTTCTGCTTTAAGTGGGAAGCTATCAGAGGTTTTTTGGGGTTTTTTTTTGGTCACAAAACCAAAACACTAGAGTTTTTCCCTTTTGGTAAGGTATTATGTAGTGATGGAATAGACTGGGATCTCTTAATTTTAAAAAGAATTATGACTGTTACTTTGTTTTTCATGATGCTTACCAGCAGTGTCCTGTAGAACTTTCTGTGATGACAGATACATTCTGTACTTTGGCAATGTCCAGTCAGGTAGCCACTAGCCACCTGTCTACTAAGCACTTGAAAGGTGGCTGTGACTGAGGAACTGAATTCTAATTTTACTTGTAATTAATTTAAATAGTTACGTAACTAGTGGCTACGATTTAGGACGGTACAGCTTTAGATAAAAAAAAATAGCACACTGAGATTATAAACCATACATTGTTTCTGATGATCTGTTCCCTGTGGGAATTACTGAAAGAATGTTCCCATGGTAAACAGCCTTCCTCAGCCTAACAACCCCTTCCACCTGGATCTAGATTTCCCCCTGCTGTCACAGTGTTGCCTGCCTCGTAATGGTGGGGCAGAAGTCCTAGAGGAAGATACTCAAGACAGTGGCCAGAGGTGGCGTTTTAGGAGGAGGAGAGTCAAAGGTAGATGTTACAGATAAAAGAACCAGTCAACACACTTATCTTGGTGATACTCCAATAAAAAACAAAAACCACTTAACTTGATAAAAGACCAGTTCCACTGGCAGGGCTGTTATTCATTCAGATTAACTGGAGTGTGAAGCAGTAGAGGAACTAGATGTATTTTAAGAATCAGCTTTATTGTTTTTACATACATCAGAGAGAGCATCAGCAAGAGGGTGATGTCAGCCATATTTCTAAAATGCTTCAAACTAGCTTGCTTTCAGTTTTCTCTACAGTGACATCCTATGTCGTTTTTATGGCATATCTGTCGCAAACTCAGTTAGGAATTGGAGTTGCTGTTTTTGTTGTTGTTAACATTTCAGCCCACTAAGGGTTAAAGTCGGGCTTCCCTGGTAGCTCAGCTGATCGGGAATCTGCCTGCCATGCAGGAGACCCCAGTTCAATTCCTGGGTCTGGAAGATACCTGGAGAAGGGATAGGCTACCCACTCCAGTATTCTTGCCTGGAGAATCCCCATGGACAGAAGAGCCTGGCGGGCTACAGTCCATGGCATCGAAGAGTCAGACACGACTAAGTGACTAAGCACGGCACAGCAAAAGGGCTGAAGTCAGGGAATATGTAAATTAATCCTTCATGTGCCTCATACTCTAGAACAGGAAAGAAACGTCCAGAAATAAACTGGTGTTTCTTACTTTGAGTGACTCTAATAAACTCATCTCGTAATTTGCATAAGCAGTAATTGTTTCACATAGTCCAAGACACAAACTGAAGGAACTTGGAGGCTAAAACGCATTAGTAACAGTGCAGCAGAAGAGTATCGCAGGCCACTTCTGTTGGCCGTTCTCCAGTTGTTACTGTGCTCTGCAGGCTGCCTTCTTACTTCACCAGACCTAACCTTGTTTAGAGAGGAGACTGAATTAAAAAAAAAAAAAAACTATCACTTCTTTCAGAAATTCTTAAAGCTCATATCCATGATTATGGTTATTATTTTTTGCACACAAAAAAGACATTAGTTGTCACACATGAGGTATAAGAATTATCAAATACCAGAAGCATTTGGTTAGTGTGACAGTGATCCAGTCAGTTACCTAACAAGCTAGGTGTAACTGTTCTCGGGGACTGTCATGCACTTTAAGGAATTGTACTAGGTTAAGGTGGTAACATTTTTCAAATAATGATAATGAAAAATTAAATTGCATGACCTTCTTTGTTTCAGATGAGGCTGTGGACCCAGGCTAGACAGATGGGATGGTACGCAGCAAAGTGCATGGCCGCAGCTAGTGTAGGAGAGTCCATTGACATGGATTTCAGCTTTGAACTTTTCGCTCATGTAACAAAATTTTTTAACTATAAGGTAAGATAGATAGACAAATATTAACAGTACCTTTCCTGCTTGTTAGTCTTATAACTAATTACAGTCATCTAATTTTCTCACATGAATAAGAGCTTTATCTGGTTTTAATCACTGTACAAAGTGACAGATTTCCTCATTTCTTACAAACCCATTACTGGTATTATTGCTGGAGGCTTCCCCGGTGGCTCAGAAGGTAAAGAATCTGCCTACAGTGCAGGAGACCTGGGTTCAATCCCTGGGTTGGGAAGATCCCCTGGAGGAGGGCATGGCAACCCACTCCAGTATTCTTGCCTGGAGAATCCCATGGACAGAGGAGCCTGGCGGGCTACATACAGTCCACAGGGTCAGGCTTCCCTGGTGGCTCATACAGTAAAGAATCCGCCTGCAATGTGGGACACCTGGGTTCAATCCCTGGGTTGGGAAGATCCCCTGGAGAAGGGCATGGCAACCCACTCCGGTATTCTTGCCTGGAGAATCCATGGAGACAGGAGCCTGGTGGGCTACAATCTACGGGGTTGCAAGGAGTCAGACACGACTAAAGCAACTAAGCATGGTCCCTCGTCATCTGATAGTCAGACCTACCTTCTCACTGAACTCGTGTAGTTCAGGGGGAAAAAAAAAATCTCTTCCAGATTTGTTCCCTGATGGTACATTTCTGAGTTTTATTTGAAATTCAGTCCTTTGTGAAGGGAACTAACAGCTATTCATACTCAAGAATGAGCAGGTACTACCCCCTACGTATTATTTAACCCTCTTTACATCACTCAGGGGCAAGTTTTTTCCTCCTCATTTACTGACAAGGAGATACACATACAAATATATACATGAATTTCAGAGAGATTCAGCAATTTGCCCATGAAAGATCTAACTCGGTTTCTTATTCAGCCTTTAAATCATGACTCCAGGCTGATGTAGTCCACGTCCTACATGTTTGTATATTCACTAGGGTTTAATGTTCATGTACGTTGTACGGTAGTGTCATCTGTAGAGTGAATGCATACTGTACACATGTTTTCTTTGGTTCCTTCTAAATGGCACTTTCAATAGTAAAATTTTGTGATTTCCCACTCTAGGAAAAAACAAAATAACTGTGTATTTTGTTTCTTCTTAAGTACTCACTAAAATAACATTTTTATATTTCTCTATATAGGTTGTATTACTGGGAAAATACAATGCACAGGGCTTGGGTTCAAACCATGAACTGCTGCTGAGGTGTACCAAAGGGCAGGAGTACATCAAAGCCGTCCTGCAGAACGGGCGAATGATGGGCGCTGTCTTAATTGGTGAAACTGACTTAGAAGAAACATTTGAAAATTTAATTTTAAACCAGATGAACCTTTCAGCATATGGAGAAGATCTGCTGGATCCAAATATTGATATAGAAGATTATTTTGACTAAAAAGGGCATTTCAAGAGCTACATCACGTTCCAAATAAGATTTTAAAAGTCAAAGGATTACAGATTTATGATGACCAGCTGAAGTTAAAATAATTTATTTATAGGTTTTGGGTTTTTTTTTCCTAACGCAAAACTGACCACTAATTATGTAAAGATAAGTCTGAAGTATTCATTTCTGTGTTTTCAACTCAGAGACATTCATTTGTGATTTAGCTTTGAAACAAATTAGCTTGTTACCTACTTAACCAACAGCGTGGTGTCCAGTTAACATACCAGAGCCATTCTTTGACCATGAAACGTCAAAGGCAGGCTGTGGTTTCAAGACGTTTACCATTGTGGCCTTTGTAAGCCAGCTGTGTGAAAAGAAAAATACAGCTAGTTGTGACAAGGCATAAAGAACTTAACAAAGTTACATGAACTTAATCTCTTACGTATTTTACATTTAAAGGGTTTTACAATAAAGTTAATTTATTTTTCCTGTTTCATACTGTAAATTTATGCAATTCATGATCTCAAGACATCAGAATGTCTCAAATTCTCATGTTTTCAATACTTCAGAGATAAATTCTGAAAATGTAGCTCCATATGTATAAAATATTAAGGAAATTGTCTTAAAATTAAACTTCTGATTAACTACAAAACTAATAGTGTTTCCATGCATAAGTTATTTTCTTGGAAAATTTAGAAACACTCATCTTATGCATTATCAATTTTTCTTTTCTTAGCCCCTATATTCTTATAATCCGGTTGCTGAAGCATGTTTGCAGATCTCTTCAGGAAGCTACTTGGAGTTTTTTCTTTCCTCTTTTTATCAGTTCCTTCAGAATGACAAGTTTGAGGTGATTCAGTCTGCAAAACAACAAGACAAACACTGGTTAAAATTCAGCTATTTCATTTTCTCAGGAGATTACTATCAAGTCCTTCTGTATTAATCAGCTCTTTTAAGTGTCCACTGGTCTTGTTTTCATTTTCAAATTTCTTCCAATATGAGCCCCATCTTGAATAGGAAAGGCTGTGCTATCAAGACCATAAAGAATACCTGACATGTCCTTGGACACACTGGTGCCTGCTGAGCTTTTGCAGGCTGGAGAGCAGTTAGTTTGTGACAGGGGTTTTCAACTCTGCTGCACAAGCTGACTTCTCAGCTAGCACTGACCACAAGCAAAGTCATGAGAACAGGGTGCATCGTAACATCAGACATTAAAATGGAGTCTTCACATTCCAAAAGGTTGGAAACCCCTAGTCTTTATTTAAAAACTAGTCTAAATTCTTCCACTTAATACCTCTGCAGAACACAAAAGTAGGTTTTCTCTCTTCTATACCCAGATTCCAAGAACACTGACTGATCTCTTCTGTGTTCCACTGGACCCAGAAGAGAACAAGTTAAAGAAAAGCAAGACACAGGCTTTAATGTCTTTTTCAAATAATTAAAAATTGAAAATTAGTAATCACCCTGAAACAGTTCTGCGTGGGCTTCTTTACTCTCATGGTAATAACATGTGCCTCGTTGTTCAGAAGATTAGCTTTAGGTCCTGCTTTCAAATATGAAATGGTAGCATAAGCTGTAAAACTGTAGTCTTCTCTGCAGGAGACAAAGGCCAACAGTCAGGCTTTGAGAAGTTGCAGACAACAAACTGAAATTTATAAAAAATAAGTAATTTTAAACATTGATATGAAAAAAACTTTTAGTATAAAAATGCAATAAAGTATTGTACTTTGCTGCTGCTTTGACATATGATAATTAAAAGTTTGAATTTGTTTACTAAGTAAATTTTATAGAGTGTTTAAAAGTTCCTATGAAACAACCACTAAACCATTTGTTCTGTTGTACTTATATAAAAATGAGACTCAGGAAAGACAGCATGAGAGGGCAAGAAATGGGTCTGTATATACTTGAGATACTGCTGTATGAGAAAGTGTGCAATGATTTTCTCCAGGTCTTCACGAGGAAGTGTGGGAGGAGCAAGGCCTGCTACTCTCAATTTCGAGGCACCCTTTCCCATCCAAGAGTCGATCAGTTTTAGTGGAGTGAGCTTTTCATTCAGGTCCTCAGCCTGTTTCAGGATCTTAATAAGATCCCTGCAGTATGCAGTTACATTCTTTCTTTCAAATGCTGTAATGAAAGAGACATGGTTAAAGATGAACGAAATGTGGAAATTAGGGCAAGGATAGGCTGTCCTAAGTGGTTAAACTTGTTTAAAAAATAAGTCATCCAATGTGAGCCACCCTAAACACTGGTTTGCTCCTGTGTTCTGAATTAAGACTATTGCTCAAGTCTCTTTTCATTAGATTAAGCTATAGTCTCTAAGACACGAATTTAAATGATATACAAACAATAATCTGTTTATTGGAAGGTCTTTGGAGATGCTCTCGGAACCAAAAGGTATCAGCCAGACATGATTATGACAAAAACTTAGAGGTGTTTACAGGAGGGTAAGTCTCTTCTACATATTTACCAGGTTTAGACTACCATATTTAGTCAATCTGTTCTTCATGTCTCCATATTTAATGATGCATGCTCATTAAGCAATATTCTGACAACCAGTGTGGCTTCCTAGGGACTCTAGTTTCACAACAAGAATTTCCTGGACAGTTATGCCCATCTATTGACATGAGCACTCAGATGTATTTATCAGACTCTTGTTAATTTGGTCAGTATAAAACAGTCTAGTAAACACAAATAATTTTCTCTACCTGCAAAGTTAAAATTGTCGTGACCTTCCCCCACCAAGGGATCAGAACTCAGTGAGGAATGGGTTAGTCTAGCTCATCAAACACTATGCATACATAGAGAATTTTTAAAAGTGAAAATACAGCACCAACACTACCAAACTAGTGTCTTACGAGTGACTGAATACTGCCTGGGTCAAAAATGGTGATACACTATAATCTCTATTTTGTACTGAATTTCTCTCTTCAGTCAGTGACTATATTGGAGATTATTACAAGAGGTTAGCATTCTCATATGTAAATAGTATTTCTAATCAGAGGGATTTTAAATGTTTCCCTTCATTTCTTAAAAATTTAACATCTCAGTGTAGCAATATAAAATACATGCATACACAATAGCTTTTAATTTTATTTGTACTTGTTTCAAAACCTTGTGCTCCTACTCTCAAATCTGAGAAATTCTATTCACACCTTGCTAATTCTTTTAAATTCATTTTGAGTGTCTAATACTGCCCTCATGTAGTCCTAGTTATAAACATTAGCTTATAGAAATCTAAAAAGGACAACTCACAAATCTCTTTACAGCAGTTATCACACATTTTGTTACATGCTTCTGGACTCCATACTTCATCAAAATGTTGAGCTATCAATACACGGCGACATCTGCAAACACATTAGAGATATGAATTATCCCTATTTCAAAATACAGGGTTATATACTGTTACTAGTTTCCTGTTGCTGCCGTAACATTAACACAAACTCGGTGGCTTAAAACAACGCAGATTTATAATCTTACATTTTATAGGTTAGAAGGTTGACATGGGTCTCACTGGGTTAAAATCAGTAAAAGCAAGGTGTTGGCAGGGCTGGATTTCTCCGAGTGGTTCTAGGGAAGAATCTGTTTCCTTGCCCTTTCCAGATTCTAAAGACTGCCTGCACTCTTTGGCTCATGGGCCCCCTTCCTCTATCTTCAAAGCTAACAATGGGTGAAGTTTTCATATCACTTTGACATCTTATTCCTCCTTCCACATTTAAGAACCCTTGTGATTATAGTGAGTCCACCCAAACAATTCAGGATTATCTCCCTATTTTAAGATCAGCTGACTACAACTTTAAATACATTAACTCCCTTTTGCCATGTAAAGTAGCATATTCCAGAGATTCAGATGTGGACATCTTTGGAAGACTACTACTATGCCCACCATATGTAATAATTTTTTCCATATGTTGTTAGTGTAAAAATAACTTCTATGCACTGGGAAACCAAAAGATTTGCATCACTACCTTCATTACAATTTTCACTTGACTGCAGTGGTCTCAAACTGAAACTGCAATATCTCCAAGGTATACCTATATTAGAGAATCTTCCTGAGAGCAAAGCAGTTTCCTGTATTTCATAGTATCATTTTGAGTCTAAGTCCCAAAATATGCTTCATGAGGGCCTATTGAATACCTACGGACATTTTCATTTTCTCATTTTTTAAACTTGCTGTAGCATTAATAGGAAAGAAATATCATTTTCTATCACTAATTACTGCTTACAAAAATTTTGAGTCCTTATGATAGGTAATAAGACTACAAAGATGACTAAGTAAAAATAGTAATTGTGAGGGAAGAATACAAATGCAAGATTGTTAAAATGCATTTGGAATTAAGATAGCAAGTTACATCATCATGTATATAGAGAAATTGGTATATATAAACCTTATGGTAACCACAAATCAGAATTCTATTATAGAAACCCACACAATAAAGAAAAAGGAATTCAAACACTAAATTCATCAAACCACAAGAGTAAAAGAAGGAACAAAAAAGGTCTACAAAACCACCTCAAAACAATGAAATGGCAATAAGTACATACCTATCAACAATTCCATTAACTTTAAATGGACTAAATGCTCCAACCAAAAGACAAAAGTGGCTGAATGGATACAAAATCAAGACCTGCATATATGCTGCCTACAAGAGACTCAGCTCTAAAGACACATAGACTGAAAGTGAGGGGCTGGGGAAACATATTCCATGCGAATGGAAATCAAAAGAAAGCCAAGGTAGTAACACTCATATCAGACAAAGAAAGTGAAAGTTGCACAATCATGTCCGACTCTGCAACTCCATGGACTATACAGTCCATGGAATTCTCCAGGCCAGAATACTGGAGTGGGTAGCCTTTCCCTTCTCCAGGGGATCTTCCCAACCCAGGGATCGAACCCACGTCTCCAGCACTGCAGGCAGATTCTTTACCAACTGAGCTATAATGGAAGCACCATATCAGACAAAATAAACTTTAAAACAAAGACTGTTACAAGACACAAGAAGGACATTACATAATGATCAGGGGATCAATCCAAGAACATATAACAACTATTTATATATATATATACACATATATATACACACCTAATACATAAATATTAACAGACATAAAGGGAGAAACTGACTAACACAATAACAGCAAGGGTCTATAATATTCCATTTACATCAACAGATGATCGAGACAGAAAATCAATAAGGAAACACCTGCATTAAATGACACATTAGACCAGACTTGACATATATAGACCACTCTATTCAAAAATAGCAGAATATATTCTTTTCAAGTGGACAAGGAACATTAACATTCTCCAGGATAGATCACATGCTATGCCACAAAACAAGCCTCTTGGTAAAGTTAAGACAAGGAAATAATACCAAGCATCTTTTCCAACCACAACACTATGAAACTAGAAATCAACTATAAGAAAAAAACTGCAAAAAACTCAAAGCATGCAGAGGCAAAACCATATACTACTAAACAACCAATGAATCACTGAAGAAATCAAAGAAAAATGCAAAAATACCTGGAGACAAAACAGAAACACAACAATTCAAAATCTATGGAATTTAGAAATAGAGTTCTAAGTGGGAAATTTACAGCAACACAAGCGTACCTCAGGAAATAAGAAAAATCTCAAATAACCTAACCTGACACTTAAAGGAACTAGAAAAAGAACAAACAAAAACAAGTTAGTAGAAGGAGTCAATAGAAGGAAGGAAAGAAAGATCAGAGCAGAATAAATAAAATAGAGAGTAAAAAAATAATGGTAAAGATCAATGAAACTAAGAGTGGTTCTCGGCACAGAGTCTAAACCACCGGCCCACCAGGAAAGTCTCAAGTCAAACAGAATTAATAAATCTTTATCCAGACCCATCAAGGAAAAAAGCCCAAGTCAATAAAATCAGAAATGAAAAAGTTGCAACCTACACCAGAGAAATACGAAAGATCAAGAGACTACTATGGACAAATATTTGCCAATAAAATGGATGACCTAGATGAAATGGACAAATTCCTAGAAATGCACAATTGCCAAGACTGAACAAGGAAGAAATAAAAAATATGAACAGACCAATTACCAGTCATGAAACTGAATCAGTAATTTGAAAACTCCCAAGAAACAAACCTCCAAGAATAGATGGCTTCACAAATGACTGCTACCAAACATTCAGAAAAAAGTTAACAGTTATCTTTCTTGAAGAAAGAGAATAACTTTTTTCTTTTTCTTTTTTTAGACTTAAGATACTATATTTTTATTGTTGTACAATTTTTAAAGGTTACTTTCCATTTACAAGTATTACAAAATATTACCTATATTCCCTGTGTTGCACAATACATCCTTGAGCCTATCTTACACCCAGAAATCTATACCTCCCACACTCCTACCTCCTCCCCCTACTCTCATCACTGGTAACCACTAGTTTGTTCTCTATATCTTAGAATATATGTTCTTAAATCCAGGCATTCTGCAGGTTCACGTCCTGGTTTCTACCCCTTCAGACATCTGCTTTTACTGGTTTACACTTGATGTGTCACCAATGTATTTACTCACTTAAGTAAGGACCCAAGAAATGCCACATGCTTTCATGTTGTGCTTGTTTTTAATTGACAGAAGTGACAAAAAAAGTGTGTGGCTTACTTGTGTATGTTTTGACAGTAGGACACCATCTCATAAAGCTTTTGTTGCCCCACGTTTTCCATCACCACCATTGAGCTGATCCTGAATATGTCTCCAAAGCCATAATACAGAATGCAGTCTGCTTTCGTGTCATCTCGACCTGCAGTGGGAAGCATCTTCAGATCGCACAGCTACTTTAAAAAGTCAAACACGCAAAAATAATAAACATAAAACTTGCTGGTGATATTTCAGTCTCAATAGATCATATCTAGAAATTTCAGATAGAGATGTAGAAGTTAATTTGTAACAGCTGTCCTCAAATTTTTTAAAATATGACTGAAGAGAATTATCAACAATCAACTTTATTAACTTAAAAACCTGTTCATAAATAATCCAGTTGTTCAAATTATAAACTTGAAATAACTAATTAAAAACTCAGGAAACAAAGATGGATATCAAATTATCTTAGCAAATATAAGAAGAAATAATTGATTACACTCCAATAGAACATAAGGAAAATTTCTCCATAGGCAAATAAATATAAAACTTCAAAGGACTTCATTGTTTGTTACAAAAATACTAGCCAATAAAGAGTTAAAAATACAGTAGTAATAAATATCACTTACAGTGTTTTTAAAGCTCTTTTAAAAAATTACTTCTGGGTATGAGTTATACATACCTGCTCGGCCACTCTCTTGGTAATAATTTTCCATAGATTTACTCATTGAATGATGAATAACAAACCTCACATCTGGCTTATCAATTCCCATACCAAATGCAACTGTTGCCACAACTACCTAAAATGTATTAACATTGTATATATTAATTAAGCTAAAATATATTTAAAGGTGAATTAGGTTTTGACTAAAGATCTATTAGTTAACCTGAATTTCATTCGCTGACCATCTTCTATGAACCTTGGTCTTATCTTCTGGTTCCATATTGGCATGGTATGAACCTGCAGGAATCCCCAATTTCTGTAAACTAATTGTAACTTGCTCAGAGTCCTTCTGAGAAAAGCAATATATGATTCCTGTAGTAAAGATGTCAAATGGTTATATATATATATAGCACATTCCTGGAAATTTTTTAACTCACACACTCAAGATACTGGTAATTACAATGCATGGGGAAAAAAAGAATTATGAAAAATTCCAAGGCCCCGAACACATACTGACTTTTCAGTATAACTCAAGATTTGATCAGCAACTTGCTCTAGAACAGTAACGAGCCTGGAGCCACCAGTTTAGGTTTCCATTATCTTAGTTCTCTCTGCAACTTTATCTTCCACTACACAGTATTTCTCAAACTGATGCTTTATCCTCTACAAGATGTAAACAAGTGTGCTGTGAAAAGAGTTCCATGTGCAAATGAGTTTGGGAAGCACTGCATTGAACAAAATTAAACAGGTGTCTCTCTCTCTTGCAAGGCTGGTTAGAACTTCAAAGGTGCTGATATACCCTGTGACTCTGTGGGAAGAATAAATAACCTGCAGACTTTCTCAAGCTTATTTGACCCTGGAACTCCTTTTACCCAGGGCACCCACTAATATCTCCTGGCAATCTACAGAATAGTTTTGAAATACAACTTTTATACCAGTTCTTTGCTTTAGTAACACCCATCTATGCGTTAATCCTGGAACATGTTATACACAGTCTCAACTCCATCTACACTCATTCAGCATTTACTTTTTATATTTCTTTATACTTAACTTTACACTACATTTAACTCATTCAGCATTTACTTTTTATATTTCATTAATGTGTCCTTTATTATAAGAAAACTATATTTTATATCCCTATAGAACATCATTGCTTAGCCTTCAATCTTATACACAGTAGATACTTACTAAATATGTGCTATTGATAACATTATGTCATTAGGTCTATTCTAATGCAATTAAGTGTAAATAAGCAAATCAGTTTCATGACTCTTACAATCTGTGTCATTAGCAAATGCCCACACAATTTCTAAGATCACCCAGCAAATTAATTTTATCATGATATTTTCAAGTATGCTCTGCTGTGCATTAATCTTGTCTCAGTGATTTGCTGTAGTATTTGTTACTTTTGTAAAGTGCTCAGTCTTTATAGTTGGTTTGTTTCCATATTACCTGATTGCCCCTTGTATCTTCCATTAATGAGCTTTACAATGTCCTCAATAAAATCTTCAGTGTTTGAGGGCTTCTGCCGAACCTAAAAAAAGTTAACTTATTAAAAAGTAAATTAATGAGTGCCATTCATGTGGTTATTTACTTACAACTTTCAAGGTGCCATTCTTTCTTGGACATGGTGTTTTTTCCTGTCATTCTTTCATTCATTTCATCTGACCCTGTCACCACCTAGACTCTTCTTGATCCTTAATTTTTAATTCACCAGAGAAGAGGAGGCACAGAAGCAATGAATAACTTGTAAAGATGGAGACTTTATTTTCTGACCCTACTTTGGTAAGAACATAAACCATGGCACAAATAACTATTCAGTAAGAACTCAGAAAAATATTAAGTCTATCCTTAAAGGATTGCAAAGTAAAAACAGCTGTGAGGTTATTTAACTTTCAAGGTTATATACTACATAAAATCTAAATAGGGAGTATTAGCAAATCTTTAAGGGTATAATAATTTTGCATTATTTCATAATTAATTTTATAGAGATGTCATTAGGGTCCTTGGTTATCTTTTTCATTTTTTTGGCTATGCCATGCATCAAACCCATGTGCCCTGAACTGGAAGCAGAGTCTTAACCACAGGACCATCAAGGAAGTCCCAGGTCCCTCAATCAATGCATGCTTTCTCTCCATCCTTACACAAAAGTGTGTATGCAAATTTAACAAGGCAGTTTTTTCTACTTAACCAAGCAAAGGATTAAATAGCATAAGATATACAAAGGAAGCATTCATGAATAAATCTGTTTATACTCACCCAATTTTTTAAAAACTTTTGAACATAACTGTGACTCATGTAAACAGACATAATGAAAAAGTAAACTTTGAAAAGACTCTGATGCTGGGAAAGATTGAGGGCAGGAGGAGAAGGGGACGACAGAGGATGAGATGGTTGGATGGCATCACTGACTCAATGGACATGAATTTGGGTAGGCTCTGGGAGTTGGTGATGGACAGGGAGGCCTGGTGTGCTGCGATTCATGGGGTCGCAAAGAGTTGGACACGACTGAGCGACTGAACTGAACTGAACTGAACTGACTCTGCCGAAATCCTTCACAAAATAAACTGACATAGAATTACATACCTCATAATAGAGATTTGGTCGATTAAAAGAAGCCGTGAAAGTAAAACATTTTTCAACGCACAGTATTTTCTGAGCATCCTTCAAAACATGACTGGTCGCTGTTGCAGTCAGTCCAATTAGCGACGCATTAGGGAACTGCCGCTTCAAGATACCAAGAGCCTTATAATCTGGGGGAAAAAAAAATAGAGAGTAGCCCTCCTCCTATTCTTTCAGGAATAAAAAAAGACCAATCTTTTAGGCAGATCATCAAGATGATTGTGAGTTTATTTCCACAGCCACCTGTATCTAATCTGCCACTGCAGCCTAGCCTTTGTGACAGATGGGCTTTACTCTGCTTTTATAACTGGTTCTTCAGAAACAAGCACTCTTAGCCACAGGTGGAATGCCCTGCGAAATGTCTCCAGGAAGCTAAGCACTGGTCTACACCTGCTGGACAGCGGATTCAAGAGGTGGAGTGGAAGCAGCCACAGTGTTTAAATTATGGCAACGGATAAAAGATAAAAAGACCATCTGTCAAAACTCTTCTACGACAGACACCACCCAAGAGTGTTAAACTCAGACAAGAAAATGCTTGGTTATTATAGAACCCACTTCATGGAAACTGCTCCGGGCTCATATTTATCCTATACATCGAAATCACTAGCTATGTTGTCCTTGAGTACACCCTCAAGTAGTTCAACTATTTGAAGAAAAGTGAAAAAGAAACGTTGTAGAAATGGCTCAATGTTAAGGTCAAAGGCTACTATAACAACAGGAAGGAGAAAAGTATCTGTTTGGAAAGTTATGAAAGCCCAGAGTCCAGAAATAAACCTACATATATATAGTCAATAAACCTTCTACAAAGGAGCCAAGAATATATAATGGGGAAACAACAGTTTCTTCAATAAATGGTGCTGGGAACACTGGACGGATACATGCATAAAGAACAAAACTGGACCCCCATATGACACCATACACGAAAGGAAACTCTCAGTGAACTGAAGACTCGAATGTAAGATCTGGAACCATAAAACTCCTGGACAAAAACAAATGAGATAAGCTCCTTGACATCAGTCTTGGCAATGATTTCTTGAATCTGAGGCCAACAGCAAAAACAAAATGAAAAAAACAGGTGGGGTTGCTTCAAACTAAAACGCTT
Source organism: Oryx dammah (assembly GCF_014754425.2). Classification (NCBI taxonomy): domain Eukaryota; kingdom Metazoa; phylum Chordata; class Mammalia; order Artiodactyla; family Bovidae; genus Oryx; species Oryx dammah. Next base: position 30,105,547 of record NW_024070213.1, read on the forward strand.
CTGTCCAGCAAAGGAAGCCATTAACATAATGAAAGACAGCACAGGGAATGGGAAAAACCATCTGCAAATCACGTATCTGATAAGAGGTTAGCTACTACACAAAACTGATAAAGAACTCATACAGCTCAACAGCAAAAAAAAAATTGATTTTCAGATTTCTTTGCATAGAACAAGTTTGAGCAATCTGATTTAGGCTAAGACTGTAAGATTATGCTGGTGGAGCAAAGAATAAGGTTACTAAAGTATACCACAGAACTATAACATTGAGGAGTTCACTGGGTGTAGATCCTAAAGCGAGTGCTGAAGATACCTAAAACGACGACTAAAAGAGACAACTGTGAAGCAGAAGCAAACTCCTCAACAGATATGAAGGAGAATCCAGAAATCAGTAAATCTTTACAGCTAAAGATGACAAAGTACAGTATATACACATTTCAAAAGATAAAGGAAACTGGACTAATAAGCACTACCATGGTGGGTGGGGATTAAAGAGATTAAAGATTCTGCCTTTTGGCTCCTCTTGTATTAAGGCAAAAAAAAATAAGTAATGATTACCTAAGAAGATAATTTTAATGGAAGCAAGGATTTGCATCATGTAAAGCTGAGTAAGAAAAGAGTCCCTAGCATCACGGAGTTTTCTAGATAGAATATACATGTGTGTGTGCACTCTGTCATGTCTGACTCTTTGTGACTCCATAAACTGTAGCTCACCAGGCTCCTCTGTCCACGGCATTCTCCAGGCAAGAATACTAAGGTGGGTTGCCATACCCTCCTCCAGGGATCCACCCAACCCAGGGATCGAACTCGTGTCTCCTGCATTGGCAGGTGGATTCTTTACCACTGCGCCACCTGAAAAGCCCACAACATACATACCAGGTCTGAAATCATGTCCCCACTGACTACAGCAATGAACTTCGTCTACAGCAATTCGGGTAAATCTCCTTGCTTCATAGGCTTTTTCTAGTCTTGACATAAACATTTTGCTTTTTGCAATTTTCTCTGGAGTCACATAAATTAGCTTTAGCTTGGAGTTTTTATTTACCATTTCAGCATGAACCCATTTCACATGCTCCTATTGAAAGGAAATATAGACACAATGATAGGAGAACTAAGCCAGCAGAATGCAATACTCAGTGGTAAATGAAGATGCTCATTACTCAGAAGCAACAGCCTTGGACTACTATAGCAGCAGATGCTTACTTCATTAAAATTAAAATGATGTCCCAGTACTGAGCTTCATGGTAGCTGTGCAAATAGCATTTTAGATATTTATTTACATTCAGACAACTGATAAAAGAATAATCAATCTCATTTGACAAAAAAGAGAACACAACAACGAATATGAAGACACTCCCAAAAGCATTTACTCCATGAAGGCATAATTCTAAATTTTTCACAATAAATGCCAACATGTAAGCTAAGTGCAGTAAGTATGGTGATAAAGACAGGTTTTATTAATTTTAATGTTATATTTGAAATCATCTCATAGATCTGATTTCATAGAACAAAATTTATTCTTGATTAGATACTTTAATGATGTTATCAAATCTATTCATAATCTACTTAGGTTTTACAAAGTATCTGATTCATTATATCAAGATTTTATAATTATGAATAATTAAAATGAGATTCTATATATCATGTATTATATATAATTAGAATACATCTTAAGAGGTAACAGCTATTTGGTCCTTAGTGCTGCTGTTTCCCATAATATTTAGTATACTGGATGTTGTATTTTTCCTTCTAATCTAATTAAGGATCAAAAGAAGTGGTGAATGTGAGAGAAACAGAAACTCAACATGCTTTCATCATCCCAGGAAAGCAGTTTGTTAACTCCTCGAGATATTCCTAGTTTTGTTAAGAAATGGCAAAGTGTATTAAATACTTCGATTGGTCTATATGTCCCAGAAATTTTAGAGGAGCAAATATCTGAGGTATTGCCTGAGAAAAGGATGCTTAGTCACTCAGTCGTGTCCAACTCTTTTCGAAACCTGTGGACTCTAGCCCGCCAGGATCCTCTGTCCACGGGATTTCCCAGGCAAGAATACTAGAGTAGGTTGCCATTTCCTCCTCCAGGGGATGTTCCCAAACCCAGCGATGGAACCCCATGTCTCCTACATTGGCAGACAGATTCTTTACCACTGAGCCTCCTACAATTTGAACTGCATGGGTGCACTTACATGCAGATTTTTTTCAGTAGTAAAGACTATAGTACCACATGATCCACAACTAGTTGAATCCCTGAATGTGGAAGGCTGACTATAAGTTAAGCACAGACTTTTGACAGTGTGGACAGTTAGGGCCCCTAATTCTCACATTGTTCAAGGGTCAACTGTACTTTCCATTATTATTACTCTCTTTTTCAATTTTAAAAAAGTGCAGTATGGCAATGTTCTCCATAGATTCATTTTGTTAAATTAGAAAGCACTTAAAATGACACAAGAGTTTAAATAAATTAAAACTATTTGGGAAAGACTAGAAGAACCAGAACTTCTTGAAGACGTGGCTGATTTCAGGTCTGGGAAGAAATACACAAAATGAGCACGATGTATCTTAGAAAAGAAACCAAAGACTCAAAAGCTAGGAGTTAGACCTAGGGGCCAAATTAAATAGACTCTCCCTACCCAAACATGGGACTACTTCAACATTAAAAAAAATAATAATAACCATGGCTGGAAAGACATCAAACATGTTAAAAATCCATAGGCTTAGAATGATACTTGAAAAAAAAAAAAAAAAGAATTTATTGTCCACCTTTGCAGAATGCTGAAAAACCAACTCTTTCCATAATACTTGAAATTTCATTTCCATAATGAAAACTGGTAAAGAAAGGGAAAGAACTTTCAATCTTCAAAGAATAAATAAGGAAAAGGTCCTTTTTTACAGAAAAAGTCTAGCTAATTTAAGAAGTGAGAATTAGAAATCACCATTTTATAACCCCCTAATTAAATAATGCTCTAAGGTAGGCAATTATTATCAGCAGCTATAGCCTGCCAGGGTCCTCTGTCCATGGAATTCTCCAGACAAGAATACTGGCATGGGTTGCCATTCCCTTCTCCAGGGGATCTTCCCAAGCCAGGGACTGAACTGGGGTCTCCTGCACTGCAGGCAGATTCTTTACCATCTGAGCCATCAGGGAAGCCCCCAAAAAGAGAAAGAACTTTCAATCTGCAAAGAGTTAATAAGAAAAAAGTTCTTTTTTACAGGAAAAATCTAGCTAATTTAAGAAGTGAGAATTAGAAATCACCATCTTATAACCCGGTAATTAAATAACATTCTAAGGGGGGCAATTATTATCAGTGGCTACTAAAAGCCATTAAATGAAAAGCTGATCGAGAACTTGATAATTATAGAGCAGGCAGACATAAGGTGACCCCACTGATCAAACTAATATCACACAAAAAAATAATAACCAGGCGTTAAATACCTCCTGAGTGATACCAGGAGTAAGTATACTCTTACAGCAAAAAAAAAAAAAAAAAAGCCCAAATTCAGTCAACTTTTAGACTAAAAGTAACAAGTGGAATAACATCACAAGGATACAATCAGGAAGAGACAGAATATAGGAAACTTAAGGACCACACACACACACACAAAAAAAAAAAAAACACAAGAAACCTAAACAATAATTGCACAGGAAACAAACAAGAAATAAAAGGAACCTATGGAAATATCAACCAATACAGCATAATGCGTGAATCTGGACCATGATTTTAAACAGGTAATAACATTTGATGAGACAGAAATCTGAGTATTTTTATTTAATGGTTTTAAAGAACTAATACTAAATTTTTAGATGTGATAATGGCATTTAGTTATATTTTTTAGTTATTTTTTTTAAATGTTAGAGATGCATACTGAAGAAGTTACAACTGAAACGGTATGATGTCTGGGACTTGTCTCAAATAAATAAACCAAGGGTGGGCAGGGAGGGAAATTGGGGGTATACAGATGAAAAAAAAACTGGCCATATGTTGATCACTGTTAAAGCTACTTAATAGTTTTTATACTATTCTATTTCTGTATATTTTGAAATTTTTTAATAATATGTTTTTTAAAAAAGAACACCTGGGAAATGCTTTATTGTACAGATAAAGGTAAGAGAGTCCATTTCCATAGAAGAAATTCTACAAGGTTGGGTATCTTGTTTCTAATTCATTTTTTGCATTTAATTATATCCCATGATCAGAAATTCTTTCTCACTGTTTTAGAATGGATACTATGAAACTAGTCAGCAAACTTCCGGTAAAGTGCTAGATAGTAAACATTAGGTGTTGTAGTCCATATCACAACTACTCAACTCTGTCATGTGTGAAAACAATCAGAGGCTACACATAAAAGAACCAGCATGGTTCTGTTCCAATAAAACTTTATTTATGGTCACTGAAATCTGAATCTCATATAATTTTCACACTTCACAAAATTTCACACTTTTAATCTTCACACTTCACTATTCTTCTTTTATTTTTTTGCCATGCCATACAGCATGCAAGGTCTTGGTTCCCAAATCAGGGATCAAAACTGTGCCTTCTGCAGCGGAAGTGTAGCGTCTTAACCACTGGGACTGCCAGGAAAATTCCACTGCTGATTCTTTTTTTAACCATTTAAAACTATAGAAACTAATCTGAGCTCACACACCATACAAAATAAGTAGTGGGCTAGCCTGATCTATAAGTGGTGATTTTTGATTCCAACATAAAATTACCAGTTTTCTCTTTTATAAGCAACTCAATTGTAGCTAAGGTTCCTACTTCACTGAAGAGTATAAATTAAAAATAAAATACAACAAAAGCCACAGGAGCATACCTTAGAACTAGAAGCATTTAACATGGTAGCTGAAATTCCTAATTGTTTCAAAACCATTAACTGGTCTTCCATAAGGGAGATCAGTGGGCAAATCACAAGGGTAAAACCTAAAAAAGAAAGAAATCCACCTTAAATTTCATACCACCACCAGAGTAAGTTTCAACCATTTACCTTCTTTATTATAACTTGAGAAATCTATATGTAGGTCAGGAAGCAACAGTTAGAAGTGGACATGGAACAACAGACTGGTTCCAAATAGGGAGAGGAGTACATCAAGGCTGTTTATTGTTACCCTGCTTATTTAACTTATATGCAGAGTACATCATGAGAAATGCTGGGCTGGATAAAGCACAAGCTGGAATCAAGATTGCTGGGAGAAATATCAGTAACCTCAGATATGTGGATGACACCATCCATATGGCAGAAAGTGAAGAACTAAAGAGCCTCTTGATGAAAGTGAAAGAGGAGAGTGAAAAAGTTGGCTTAAAACTCAACATTCAGAAAACTAAGATCATGGCATCTGGTCCCATCGCTTCATGGCAAATAGATGGGGAAACAGTGGAAACAGTGACAGACTTTATTTTGCGGGGCTCCAAAATCACTGCAGATGGTGACTGCAGCCATGAAATTAAAAGACACTGGCACCTTGGAAGAAAAGCTATGACCAATCTAGACAGCATATTAAAAAGCAGAGACATTACTTTGTCAACAAAGGTCCATCTAATCAAAGCTATGGTTTTTCCAGTAGTCATGTATGGATGTGAGAGCTGGACTATAAAGAAAGCTGGGCGCCGAAGAATTGATGCTTTTGAACTGTGATGTTGGAGAAGACTCTTGAGAGTCTCTTGGACAGTGAGGAAATCCAACTAGTCCATCCTGAAGGAAATCAGTCCTGAATATTCATTGGAAGGACTAATGCTGAAGCTAAAACTCCAATACTTTGGCCACCTGATGCAATGAACTGACTCATTGGAAAAAACCCTGATGCTGGGAAAGACTGAAGGCAGGAGGAAAAGGTGATGAAAGAGGGTGAGATGGTTGGAGGGCATCACTGACTCAATGGACATGAGTTTGGGTAAACTCCGCAAGTTGGTGATGGACAGGGAGGCCTGGAGTGCTGCAGTCCATGGGGTCGCAAAGAGTCGGACACAACTGAGAGACTGAACTGAACTGACTCTAACTTGTGGCCCTGCTCACCAATTCAGACTGATTTTCAAAGCAGCTTTAGCAATATACCACCTATTTCTTACCTTCATTATTACAGGAAGTAAATATGAATAAATGATAAGCCAAACAGACATAAGATTATACAGAAAACTCTCACCTTATCCAGTCCTATAAAAACATAGAGAGATATTATCATTTAGAACTTACTACCATTCTTGACAATCAGTATTGGTAACCTCAGTAAAATTACATAAATCAAGTCATATACTATCCAGTTACATCAGAAAAAAGTTATTCCAAAGCTTTCCAAAATTTTGTTGTACAGGAGAAACTAACACAACAAAGTAAAGCAATTATACTCCAATAAAAAGAAACAATGAAAAAAGTTCTGTGATAAGCTACAACAGAGTATTAAAAAAGGATGTGTGTATGTGTATATATTATATTCACATATAAAAGTGGATCACTTTGCTGTACAGTGGAAAATAACAACACTGTAAATCAACTATACTTCACTAAAAAAAAAGCTTTCCAGGGACTTCCCTGGTGGTCCAGTGGTTGAGACTGTGCTCCCAATGCAGGGGCCCCAGGTTTGAGCCCTGGTCAGGGCAATAGAACCCATATGGCACAACTAATGATCCTGCATGCTGCAACTAAAAAAAAAAAAAAAAAATCCCACATACTACAGCTAAGACCAGCACAGCCAAACAAATAAATAATTTTCTTTAAAAAAAAAAAAAGCTTTCCAAAGCAAACATAGCACCTTGTATCATTGAGAATGATAGTTACATGAGTATCTGTCCACTTACTACACAAGATTAATTCAGTCTGAGCAGAAACCAGTTAAGAGTTTATTGACTGACTCAAGTTCTGGTAATAAATCCCCTTTCTGTGAGAACTGAAATTGTTCACAGCTAAGAAAGCTATTTAGATTGCTAAAATCTTGTGGTCTTAGATTTCCATAGTTTGTTCCTTAAAACAACCTGGGGCAGAGAGCAGACCAGTTTCAAAAATATATTCAGATTAAGACATTATCATGGATTTCACCCTCTCAACTAGTCCTCTCTGCTGTATTCTCACTTTCTCCCTCTTTACTGGTACCTTCTCATTGTATTTAAATATGGTCAGTTCAGTTCAGTCATGTCAGACTCTGCGACCCCATGGACTGCAGCATGCCAGGCTTCCTTGTCCATTACCAACTTCCGGAGCTTGCTCAAATTCATGTCAATCAAGTCAGTGATGCCATCCCACCATCTCATCTGTCATCCCCTTCTCCTCCCACCTTCAATATTTCCCAGCATCAGGGTCTTTTCAAATGAGTCAGCTCTTCCCATCAGGTAGCCAAAGGATTGGAGTTTCAGCTTCAGCATCAGTCCTTCCAATGAATATTCAGGACTGATTTCCTTCAGGATTGACTGGTTTGAACTCCTTGCAGTCCATGGAACTCTCAAGAGTCTTCTCCAACACCACAGTTCAAAAGCATCAGCTCTTCAAATACAGAGACTTGATCAAATATGGTCAAGTCTCTCTGAAACTTAAATAATGGACACCTGATTCAGGGCCCCTTGGCTTTCTCCCTTCATAGCAATTCTCTCCCTAGACTGTCTCTTTCACTGGCTCCTCTTCCTCACTCCTACTCACTCCCAAACAATTGCTATTTGGTTTCCACCCATCCATTTTGCTGAAGCTGCTCTTGCCAAGGTTATAGATGAGTCCCATGTTACTAAATCCACTGGAACTTCCATGTCTTTATTTTATTTGACCTTGTGCCAACAGTTATCACTATTAACCACTCCCTACTTGAAGTTCCCTTCTCTGGGCTTCTAATAACACCAGTCTCCAGACTGTCCTCCTCCACTCTGCTACTCTATCTCAGCCTTCTCTGCAGGCCCGCATTCTCTGTTTACCCCTAAACTCTTGGTGTTCTGCTTTCTGTTCTGGGCCCTCTTCTCTCACACTGCTCTGGATGATACAATTCACTACAATAGCCATCTCCACACTAAGAGCCTCAGACTCAGCAACCTCAGATCTTTCAGACCCAACCTTTCCTCAAAGTCAAAAGACAATTCTACCTGCATGTCTTGCAGGCATCATTAATTCAACAGACCCCAGATTAAATTCATCACCTTCCCTCTCTCCATTTCCAAATAAGTTCTTTCTCCAATATACTCTATTTCAGCAAGTAACTTCACCCCATCTGTCCCAGCCTGAAATCTGGACAACTGAACTATCTCTTCTCCTAGGCCTGTATCTAATGAGCACTAAGTCCTACCCAACCTATCTGCTAAATATTTCTGGAATTCCTCCATCTGCTGGAAGTATCCTTCTGACAAGTTTCTCACCTGTTTAAGACCCTTCATAGCTTTCCATTCATAGAAGGAACAGTTTTTAAAATATCTTTAAAGACTCTTTCAGCAGGTCTTGCCACTCTCTCCCTGCCAAGTTACTGAATATACCAGTTTCTCACTTTATGTTGTTGCTGTTCAGTCATTACGTCATGTCTGACTCTTTGAAGACATACCAGGAGTGCTGTCCATGGACTGCAGCACACCAGGCTTCCCTGTCCCTCACTATCTCCCAAAGTTTGGCCAAGTTCCTGTCCATTGAGTCAATGATACTATCCAACTATCTCATCCTCTGCCACTCTCTTTACCTTTTGCCTTCAATCTTTCCCAGCATCAGGGTTGTTTCCAATGAGTCGACTGTTCACATCAGGTGGCCAGATCACATTAGCTGTTCACATCAGCTGAAACTAGAGTTTCAGCTCCAGCATCAGTCCTTCCAATGAATATTTGGGGTTGATTTCCTTTAGGATTTGATCTCCTTGCAGTCCAAGGAACTCTCACGAGTCTTCTCCAGTACCACAATTCGAAAGCATCAATTCTTTAGCGCTCAGCCTTCTTTATGGTCCAACTTTCACATCTGCACATGACTACTGTCAGATGAAAGACCATAGCTTTGAATATACAGATTATTGGTCAGCAAAGGAATGTCTTTGCTTTTTAATACACTGCCTAGGTTTTTCATAGCTTTCCTTCCAAGAAGCAAGTGTCTTCTAACTTCATGGCTGGAATCACCATCTGCAGTGATTTTGGAGCCCAAGAAGAGAATATCTGTCACTGCTTCCTTTTTCCCCTTCTATTTGCCATGAAGTGATGGGACCAGATGCCATGATCTTAGTTTTCTGAATGCTGAGTTGTAAGCCAGCTTTATCACTCTCCTCTTTCTCACTTCTGGGCCCTCACAAATCCTGCTCCCCTGCATGAACATTCTCCCTTCCTCCTCCTTTCTGTGCCTACTTATCCTTTAGCTTTCAGCTCAAATACTACTTCCATACACATACACACACACACACACACATACACATATATATATATATATACACAGTGGAATATTACTCAGCCATAAAAAAGGAATAAAATAATGCCATTGGCAGCAACATCAGACTAAGTGAAATAAGCCAAAGACAAATGTCATATGATATCAGTTATATGGAGACTTAGAAAAAATGATACAAATGAACTTATTTACAAAACAGAAATAGACTCACAGACATAGAAAACAAACTTAAGGTTACCAAAGGAGAAAGGGTAGTAGAGAGATACATTAGGAGTTTAGGATTAAAACATACACAGCACTATCTATAAAACAGATAGCCAACAAGGACCTACTGTATAGCACAGGAAACTATACTCAGTATTTTAAAATAACCTTAAGGGAAAAGAATCTGAAAAAGAATATACATACATATTTATGTATTACTCAATCGCTTTGCTGTACACCTGAAATTAACTCATTGTAAATCAACTATATTTCAATGAAAAAAATAAAATAAAATAAAAAAATTCCACTTCCTCAGGACAGCCTTCCCTAAAACCCCTAGACCAGATCTTTGCACTGACTTCAGTTCAGTTCAATTCAGTCGCTCAGTCGTGTCTGACTCTGCAACCCCATGAATTGCAGCACACCAGGCCTCCCTGTCCATCACCAACTCCCAGAGTTCACTTAAACTCATGTCCATCAAGTCGGTGATGTCATCCAGCCATCTCATCCTCTGTCGTCCCCTTCTCCTCCTGCCTCCAATCCCTCCCAGCATCAAGGCCTTTTCCCATGAGTCAACTCTTCACATGAGGTGGCCAAAGTACTGGAGTTTTAGCTTTAGCCTCAGTCCTTCCAATGAACACCTAGGACTGATCTCCTTTAGAATGGACTGGTTGGATCTCCTTGCAGTCCAAGGGACTCTCAAGAGTCTTCTCCAACACCACAGTTCAAAACCATCAATTCTTCAGCAGTCAGCCTTCTTCACAGTCCAATTCTCACATCCATACATGACTACTGGAAAAACCATAGCCTTGACTGGACAGACCTTTGTTGGCAAAGTAATGTCTCTGCTTTTTAATGTGTTATCTAGGTTGGTCATAGCTTTTCTTCCAAGGAATATGCGTTTTTTAATTTCATGGCTACAGTCACCATCTGCAGTGATTTTGGAGCCCCCAAAAATACAGTCTGACACTGTTTCCATTGTTTCCCCATCTATTTGGCATGAAGTGATGGGACTAGATGCCATGATCTTAGTTTTCTGAATGTTGAGCTTTAAGCCAACTTTTTCACTCTCCTCTTTCACTTTCATCAAGAGGCTCTTTACTTCCTCTGTCCCCTCAGTGGTCCTCAAACAGCAGCATCAGTGTCACCTGAGAGCCTATTAGAAATGCAAGATCTGGGTCTCATAGTAAATCAGAACCTGCGTGTTGATCAGATCACCAGCTGGTTGTTATGCACATTAAAGTGTGAGAAAGCACCGCCGGACACTGTGAGTCCTCTAAAAAGCAAGGACCACATACATTTGCTGACTCCAGTATCTTCAGGGTCTAAGACCACAGCTGACACTCCACAAAGACATGGGGCTCGATTCCAAGCCTAATGATTCCTTTCCTAGGGCTTTTTCTCCTACAACATGCTTTTCAAGGATGTTTCAGGAATCACATAAAAGAATGAACTACTCTCAGCCTTTAACATATCCTCTCTAAGTGACTTAAATATCTGTTCATACATGCGCTCAGTTGTCTACAACTGTGTACAACCCCATGGACTGTAGCCCTCCAGGCTCCTCTGTCCATGGAATTTTCCAGGCAAGAATCTGGAGTGGGTTGCCAGTTCCTTCTCCATTAACTGTCTATTAGTGGAGAGACAAACAAAAAATGCACTTTATTTTGGCAAATACACAGAAATATTTTTTTAAGACTTAAAAATATATTCATAGAAATGATGTTTCTTCACCTTAGAATTAATGTTTATTAATACCCACCATCTGAACACAATGCTGGTAACTGGTAGCATAAGCTCTTTCCCCCTCCTGTAGGCATAACGAGAAATACCTCCTTTCCAGACATTGTGACGTTAATAGTTTCGAGCTGAAGTGGCCTGAACTTCTGAAGTTTAAAGACATTTTGTAGAACATCTTTAACTTTACCAGACCATGGAAAATCTAGAAAGAGAATAACAAGTTAAGTAGAACTATTTAGGATTATAAATGAGACACAAATGTGAATGGCTGCTTCTATAATAGAGAAGAATCAGATCAATATATATAAGACTTTTAATACTGTGGATAATTTAATTTTTATAATAATAATTTTGAGATCAGTTTAACTCACGAAGCTAGGCAAAAGCAAATTTAATGATATATCATAAGAAAAAGTATATCAGAATAAAATGACAGCATTTGCCAGTGAGAAATAAACTACAGAGGAGAAAGGTGCTTGGTCAAGTATCTGATAAATAGTCTGAATGTCGGTCAGGGAATTCACAGTATCAGAAACCGCAAATACCATGAACCAAAGTTAACAATTATATTGACTTTCTGATGTCAATATCTTGTTTAAAAAGTGGACAACAAAGCCCAGAAAGTACTGCAATTCTGTCAAGAGTTACAGTATTCTAAATTAATGATAAACAAGATGTTTGGCAAGATCCTCAGTCAAGGAAGATTTGTTCACTAGGGCCGGAGAATGAACTAGACTTTGATGAGGAGTTTGAATTTTTTTCTTGTTTAATTTCTTCTCATTACAACCGAGAAAATTGAGTTAAATAAATATCTTTCTCCAAGCAAATATGTTTCCAATATGTCAGAAACATTTGGTCTGAATAATAAAGGCTTTCATTTTAAAAGGACATGGGTAAAAGATGGTCTGCCTACTAGTTCCCTTGCCACTTAAGGAATGGTCAGTTTCACTTCTAAACCATTGAAAAGCACTGACCCAGAACAATGATTCAACTCCAGTTCAAAGAAACGAGAGGAGACAAAACTAGCAAAGAAAAAAAAAGAGAGCCCACCTTCTTTATTCCAAGAGGCAGGTGAAGAATCACATTCACTGCTCTCCCCAGCGTCGGAATCCTCTAAACCCAGCTTTATTCTCTTCGTTAGCACATTTTTTTTCTGAATGAGCTCCTGCTGCCTTTCCAGAAGTTCCTGGATTTGAATGTCTACTGCATGTAGCTCACTCGTTATAGAATCCAGTTCCTCAGTCAGAGCTACAAGGGAAGAAAAAAGATACGATGACCAGACAGAATTAATCACAATTTTAGGTTTCCTTATGATTGATTTTCTTGGTCTTCCTCACCATCAACTGTATAAACTTGGAGTAGTCTAGAAAAGTGGTTAAGTGCACGTTTTGGAGCCACTCTGACAGGAGGTGTATCTCAGGTCTTCTCACTGGCTAAGCGACCTCAGGCTAAGTACCTTATACTTAACTGAGCCTCAAAATCCCTACCTGTAAAGTGGGGATAATACCTAGCTTTCACAGTATTGCTATAAAAAATTAAATGAGACAGAATTTTGAAAGTTCTTAACACAGTATCTGGTACACAGTTAAGCATTTAATAAGTAACAATTATTAATTTTACTATGGTGTGCTTCCCTGGTGGCTCAGAAGAATCCACCTGCCAATACAAGAGACGTGGGTTCAGTCCCTGGGTTGGGCAGATCCCCTGAAAAAAGAAACAGCAAACCACTCTAGTATTCTTGCCTGGATAGAGGAGCCCGGTGGGCTACAGTCCATGTGGTCATGAAAGAGTCAGACATAACTGAGCGACTAAACAATAACAAAAATCATGTTGGAGGCCAGTGGTCCAACAATCTTCTAAATCACTTCAGTAAAATGACTAGACTTTAATGCAAGAGGAAGTTATCTAAAAGTAATCCCCTAACTACTTAGCTATCATTTTACAAAAACATTTGTATTTGGGTTCATACTGTGACATGGTAAGGAGCTGGTGATTATAAATAAGATGATGTATCAGTAAAAAGAGAAATCAAGTATGCTACTAAAACTGGCATTACAGGGCAGCATGATAATTTATGAAGAAGCCTTAACATATGATACTAAACAATCCAAGTAGTAAAGTCAAAATGAGGTTTCCTTTTACATCAGTGGAAGCTAGAAAATTTTGCAGACATCCTTGCTGCTTTCTAAAACATCTGCCTGCTTTAATCAAGTGTCCAGTTTTAATGTCTTCCCATGAGATAAAATCATATGGTTGATTTAAAATAGGGTGCTCTACTGTTTTTGTATTGTATCAACCGCTTGTGTGATCCAGGTTTAGGGCTGGCCACCAGTGATGTCTGTCTGAGATTTGGAAGGTGGAAATCAAAGAGCAGCCAGGTTTACAGTCGACATAAGATCAGGCGCTGCTGCTGCTCACCTTGTGGCTGATGTGCTGGCTCACCTTGGCCGACAGGGGGCAAACGTCAATTCCTCTTGTTGTGCTCGGTCATGACTGACTGACTGTCACCCCATGGACCGCATGCAGCCTGCCAGGCTCCTCTCCATTCTCTAGGCTAGAATACTGGAGTAGGTTGTCATTCCCTTCTCCAGGGGATCTCCCCCAACCCAGGAATTGAAGCTGGGTCACCTGCACTGCAGGCAGACTCTTTACAGTCTGAGCCACCAGGGAAGCCCAACAATACACAGTAGTGAATGAAGCCAAATTTATTCATGTGGATTCAATAAGAAGTTCTAGATATAGAACACTACACTATAGTGGCCAGGAGTGGCTCCAATTCTTTACTTAGCCGACCCCAAAGATGACTATCAGAAAGTTTGGGATGGAATGACACAGGGGTAGGTGCCAATGAAATGGAAAGGCTAGAACTTTCTGGGTATACACTAAAGGAGAGGAACTCGAGGCTTAGGGAGATGGGAGTGCTAGAGTGGTTGATCATCCACTCTCCTGCGATCCCCCAGGAGGATCCAGGAGACCCTCCTTTTTCCAAGCCTGTAAGAAATGCATTCATGAGGGGAATGAACCCCTGAAGAGGTCTGGGTTGGCTGTTCTCTGTAAGCCAGGAATGACCAGGGGAAGTACTGCTTTCAACTAGACTACCTGAATCAATGAGAATGATGATTTCTAAGACACAGGGGCTAATTGTCAGCAATTCAATTCATGACCAAAGGAAAGGCAGATGTGGTTGTCAAAATGGGCAACAGAAAGTGAAAGTGTTAGTCGCTCAGTCATTTCCAATTCTTTGTGACCCCATGGAGCCTGCCAGGCTCCTCTGTCCATGGGATTTCCCAGGCAAGAATATTGGAGTGGGTTGCCATTCACTTCTCCAAAGAATCCTCCCAATTTGGAGAGGGAACCCAGGTCTCCTGTACTGCAGGCAGATTCTTTACTGTCCGAGCCACCAGAGAAACCCAACGGGCAATAAGCAGAAGTAACACTTAGAACAGTCTGACTCAAAGACATCTTTGCCACTGGCTAGGTGATCATAAAGTCTGAAATAGAAATAGATTATGTAATCTGTACAGGCAGAGTACAAAGGCCCTGATTCTGGTGAACACATGTCTGATTTGAATTACCACAAAAGAATCATAGTCCTTCAACCAGTTCCCAGAAATGAGCCAATTTATAGATCCAAAGCTCCTTAAAGTAGAGGTTGGGGCCCTTTGAAAAAGCACCCTCATATACAGCTAAAACTTCATGCAGAAATCTTTCCACTATCCTTCTCCAGAGAAAATCAAGGTAATTGTGTACTGGGAAAGGGAAAATAACATCTCAGAAGTTCCTGGACAGCAACTGTAATCTGACAATTCCTGGAGAACTATAATGCCATGGTGACCCACCAGTTAAAGAGTATGGACTGAACTTGAGCAAAACACACAATCAATGCCGTTCTGCTCAGGCGCGTCACACAAAGGGCTAGGAGGTCTATTCTGTGGTTACCTCCCCAGCTCCAGCAGGTGTAATTAGAACAGATACCCCCAGGTGGCGCTAGTGGTAAAGAACGCGCCTGCCAGTGCAGGAGCCAGAAGACTTGTGGAACCTGGCATCCCTGGGCGGTGAAGATGCCTCGGAGGAGGGCATGGAAACCCAATTCAGTATTCCTGCCTGGAGAATCCCAGGGACTGACGAGCCTGGCAGGCTACAGTCCATAGGGTCACAAAGAGTCGGAGATGACTGAGGCAACTTAGCATGCATGCATTCAGCAATTGGCTGGTTTCCTGACCTAAGAGTAAGGACTATTATGGTAGGAAGGACCAAGTGGAAGGCAGTATCAAGAGTGCTTACTACCAAAACAGTGAATAGTGCTGTTCCTCACACAGCCAGGACTCACGGGCCTGGGAAACAGGGCTGGAAACATGGCTCCTCTATCCCCTAGTGACCCACTAGTGAAATGTTTGCTTCCCATCCCTGAAACTTTGGATTCTGCTAGTCTAGAGGTTGGCCAGTTAGGACTGCTTCTACCAGGGGAAAAAGCAATGGTTCCATTTAATTGGAAGTTGATTACCACTTGGCCAGTTTGGGTTCCTCATGGCCAGGAAACCAAAAGGCAAAGAAAGGGGTTACTGTAATCTGACTAGGGCAAACGATCCTGACTATTAAAGGTAACTGGACTGCTATGACACTGCAGAGGTGAGCAGCAGGGTGTCTGGAATGTGGGGATCCTCCAGGGCAGTGGTCCCCAACCTTTTTGGTACCAGGGACCGGTTTCATGGAAGACAGTTTTTCCAAGAACCAGGGTCGGGTGGAGGAGGGTGTGGTTTCAGGATGATTCAAGTGTATCACATTTATTGTGCACATTGTTTCTGTTCTTATTACATCAGCTCCACCTCAGATCATCAGGTATTAGATCCCAGAGGTCGGGGACCCCTGCTCTAGGGTTATCGTTTGGTATTCCCACATCCCCTGCTTAGAATTAATGGAAAACCACAAAAACCCATTACAAGCAAACTGCTAAGGCAAATCCCACCAGGCAAGACCCCATGACCAAGTGAGCTGTTTGCTGAGAACAAAGGGATACAGAAAGTTGAAAAGGCAGTTATAAAATAACAGCTATAAGCACATGATCAGGTGAGACCCAAGAACTGGAATAGCTATTAAGCATTTCTCCTCTATTTTGACATTCCTGTAGAAGACAAGTTTGGATTTCTCTTGTTGGTGGTTAGTTAGCTGATGAATGGATGGATAGACTGACCTTCTGGCTCCCATTCCCCTAAATCCTAAAACAAAAGGTGTTAATAGTTACTAACTTTGTATCTCAGGATTTAAGTTACAAGATTATCACACAGGATGTGATTGAGCAAGAAAAGGAATGAGCATCATCCAAAGATGAATAAAGAGAACTCCTGTCCTCTTCAGGGGAGAGGATCTGCATACATTTGCTTGGACAAGACAGAGCTGTGTCAACTTGGGGAGCCAGAGCTTTAGAAGGTAGAAGTGAAGCAGTAGCTATGTTTTCCATATTTAAGAAGGGCAGTGCAAGGTCAGGTCTGGTGATCTCTCCAGCATGGGGCAGCAGCTGGGCCTATGACTCTAGCTGCTGCTAGATATCCTTGGGGAAACAGAGGTTCCTGCAGTTCCTCTGGATCCTGTTGATTCTCCTCCTTGGGCTTCTCTGAACACTCAGCCAGATCGTGTGCAATTCAACAGGGAAGGACGCCAGCAATTTGACAGGTGCTGCCTCACCTAAACTGGAGGCTTTGAGACAACCAGAGACTGGTCCAGGTTCTGGTGAGATTCATCTTCACAGGGAGCATTCTGTTTGGGCAATCCCCATGGCAGAAGCATCTTCTCTTCCTATCTACTGGCACCACTGATGCCAGGCCCACCAACAGACACAAAGAAAGAGCCTAAACACTTCCCAAATTCCCACCAAGAATTCCTACAGTCAATCCCTCTTATCACTCACAGTGCTTCTGCTTCTTTCATTGAATCCCACCTAACAGAGATAATGTCAACCTGTGCTACAAAGTCAGTATCACTATACCCTGGACAAAGTCCTGATTGACTCAGAATATAAGACAGTAGAGCTAATTGTAACAAATCAGGGTCTTTTAATATTTTTGTTCAAAACTATAACCATCTCTAATGCCAGCTTGGACAACACGTGACCTGAATGATGAGAGATGAGATTGAAAAGGGAAGGATTTCAATCATTCATCATGAAGAGGGCTTATTACTATATCTCAAGAGCACATGGCATTGAGCAGGGATCCTGCTCCTAAGCTTACAGCTGAGACAAAGGAGGTACCATTCTTCAGAAGCAGGACAGTTTCTGACAATCTCCTATACTGAAGGCCACAGTGAAAGGGAAGTGATTTACCACCAGGGAACCACCAAATCCAACTCAACAAACTATCTGAAGGCAATTTCAGAGGTATTTCAAATACAGGTTGACAAGTGGGTAGAACACTAGAAGAGGTGAGTTATTTGAAAGGGGTGAAATATTGAAAAAGCAATGATTTAAAGTAATCATCTCTTCTTAAATAAAATTGATCTATGGCATTATTTGGTTATTTTAAAATCATATCCCAGGGACTTCCCTGGTCATCCACAACAAGTTGAGAGTTTGCCTGCCAATGCAGGGCACACAGGTTTGATCCCTGGTCTGGGAAAATCCCACACACCTCGGGGGTCACTAAGCTCATGTGCCACAACTACTGAGCCTGCGCTCCAGGGCCTGGGAGTCGCAACAAGAGAAGCCACCACAATGAGAAGCCACCACAATGAAGAGCAGCCCCTGCTGGCCACAACTGGAGAAAGCCCTTGTGCAGCAACAAAGACCCAGTGCAGCCATAAATAAATAAATAAACAACTTTTAAAATATCATATCCTACTGAGAAAGAGTAAAGTCTTACTAAATAGACTAATTCACTGATGTGATCCAAAAATAACTATTTCAATTGAGGTAAGGCTTGGTTCGGTTCAGTTCAGTTCAGGCGCTCAGTCGTGTCCGACTCTTTGCGACCCCGTGGACTGCAGCACATCAGGCCTCCCTGTCCATGACCAACTCCCAGAGTTTACCCAAACTCATATCCATCAAGTCAGTGATGCCATCCAGCCATCTCATCCTCTGTTATCCCCTTCTCCTCCTGCCCTCAATCTTTCCCAGAATCAGGGTCTTTTCAAATGAGTCAGTTCTTTGCATCAGGTGGCCAAAGTATTGGAGTTTCAGCTTCAACATCAGTCCTTCCAATGAACTGATCTCCTTTAGGATGGACTGGTTGGATCTCCTTGCAGTCCAAGGGACTCTCAAGAGTCTTCTCCAACACCACAGTTCAAAAGCATCAATTCTTCGGCACTCAGCTTTCTTTATAGTCCAACTCTTACATCCATACATGACTACTGGAAAAACCATAGCCTTGACTAGATGGACCTTTGTTGGCAAAGTAATGTCGCTGCTTTTTAATATGCTATCTAGGTTGGTCATAACTTTCCTTCCAAGGAGCGTCTTTTAATTTCATGGCCGCAGTCATCATCTACAGTAAGGTTTAGTAACATCTATGAAACCCACACTTTTGTCTCTTAGTGATTAATACCTGGGTTAGCATTTAATATAACTTAAATTGGTACCATTTATTATTAACCCTTAGGCTATTAGTATGAATCATTAAGCTGTGAGAGATGAAGACAAAATCTATGTCACTATTTTTTTCACATTTATATTTAAATAAATTGTAAAGTTTTGGGGTGTGGAGAGGAGGATTCCATACTTAAGAAAACCATTCCTAGAAAGTTTGTTAAGAACCTAGACTTGTTACTCCACTGTCAGTGCTAAGGTCATACTTACTATATCCTACAGAAAATAACCATAGAATAAGTTCCTCCCTCCTACCATCCACCTCTTAACTGAATAAACAGCAAAACTTCACTAATAAGCAAAAAAGAATCTGGTCAAGTTTACAAAAACAATGCGAGGAAATACATCAAAATACCAAGAGGAGCTGCCTGGAAAAGTAAAACAGATGTCTTTCTTTTATATTTTAAAAATATTTCAAATGATACCACTGAGGAACTTATCTTAAGGAAATAATCAAAGAAGTACACAAACCTTTTGATTCAAAGATGTTCAATGCAACTTTTTTTACATTTGAAAAATAAAGACAGCCTAAAAGTTCAAAACCAACACTCAAAAGTGTTAATTCTTTAATGCCACTATAAAACAACAAAATACAGAGCAGTATTAAAAACAGAATATTGACAACATAAAATTTATATTACAGTATGTATATTCTTTATCTACCTTGTGTTTTTAAGAAGCACATTACCAAATATTATGTTAAAAAATGTGAAAAAATTTGTTGAAAATAATACTTCTAAATGGTATAGCATTAATTTGGGTGGTAACATTATTAGTGATTTATACTTCCTACTTTATAATTTTCTTAGGTTCCTAAAATGTTATCAAAAAACATATCATTCCTTGGAACTTTTATGTATTGCATGGTGGGAATGTAAAATTGTGTAGCCACTATGGAAAACAGTATGGTAGTTCCTCAAAAAATTAAACACAGAAATGTTATCCAGCAACTTCACTTGTAGGTATGGTGGTGGTTTAGTCACCAAGTTGCGTCCGACTCTTGCAACCCCATGGACTGTAGCCTGCCAGGCTCCTCTGTCCATGGGATTCTCCTGGCAAGAATACTGGAGTGGGTTGCTATTTCCTTCTACAGGGGATCTTCCCAACTCAGGAATAGAACCTGGGTTTCCTGCACAGCAGGAGAGTTCTTCACCAACTGAGCTATGAGGGAAGCCCACTTGCAGGTATATACACCCAAAAACTGGAAGCAGAGGCTCAAACAGATGTTTGTACACCGATTTTAGTAGCTGCATTACTCACAGAAGCTGAAAAGGGAAATAATTCAAATGTCCCCTGACAAACAAGTGGATAAACAGAAGGTGGTATATCCATACAGTGGAATATTACTCAGCCTTAAAAAGATACATGTTACCCAACGGGTGAACCTCAAAGACAACACAAAAGGACAAATATTGTATGATCCCACTTCTATGAGGTACCTAGAAAGGTCAAAGGCCCAGACAGAAAGCAGAATGATGTGACCAGGGGCTGCGGGGAAGAGGGGGGTGGAAGTTATTGTTCACTGGGTACGCTGTTGCACTGACCATCTTTGAATCAAGAGCTTTATGCACTTCTTCCACTATTTCCTTAAAGTAAGTTCCTAAGTGGTGTTATTTAAAATACTTTTAAAGTATCAAAGAAAGACATCCATTTTTACTTTTTCCAGGCACCTACGCTTGGCATTCCGTGGGGAGTGATGAAAAGTTCTGGAGATGGATGATGCACATAATGCTATGCCTGCAATGCTCTTGATCGTCTGCTTAAAAGTAGCTAAAATGATAAGTCTAAACATATTTCACAACAATAAGAAGAAATCTGGAAAAAAAATCTATAATCAGAATTGTTAAGACAAATATTTTCTAAATTTATTTTTATTTATTCCTACTAAAACTTTTTTTAAAAGTAGTTTAAGACTCACAGTAAAACTGAGGGCAAGGGACAGAGAAAAACACGCAGTTAGAAAGAGAACGGAATGAACCACAAAATGGAATAATCTCCACTCACCTGAAATGGATGCCATTCTAAAGTCGAACTGGAAAGCCAAATTTCTCCCTAAAAGTGAAAGAAAAATCAGAGCAACTTTTTTTTTAAAAAGTACTGTTGATAATGCTCCATGATAATCTGTCACTACTGAGCACAAAAAATGTTAGAAAGTAAATTATACACTGCAGTAACCTTTCAACAATACCACATGGTTCTTCCCATTCTACTTTTTATGGAGAATTCTCTAGATTTCAGAGAAGTAACCAAAGTCACACAAATATAACAACAAGTATGACACCAAAAACATTTAACAAACACCCAGCAAATACTAAGTGAAGTTGCAAAAAAAGAGCAAAGCGTAGAGGTAAAACAGCTTTACCATTACATTATTGTGTGATTTTAGCAAACTTAAAACAATCTGTTCCTCTCACCCACTTTCCCTATCTGTAAAACTGGGATGGTGGAACCTATTTTGCAAATAGCAAGTTGGATAGATTCAAATATCCCAGATGAAGCAAAACCCATTAACAAACTACTCAAATTATTCATTTAACATTTTACGGAATATTTGCTCTACAGGGTTACAATTGAGGCTCAATTTTAAAAGAGGAATTGGTATTCCATGGAAGGATGAGATTTCAGATGGAGAGAACACAAAGAGTTCAGAAATGGGGAAAAACCTGGTTTGTATTAAGAAATATTTCTGAATGGCTAAAACTTAAGAGTACACACAAGCAAGTGAAAGGAGGTGAGTCTGGAGGGTAGGAACTTTATTTAGTTTATCCATAATCTCCAAGAACACCTTTTCCAACTCTGATATGGACAACCAACATTTTCTGAAACTAAGTCAATGTTCTCTGAAGGTAGCTTCAGCATCACCCTGCCCTTACTCAAATTGCTAACCCTATGCCCTGCGTCATGTAGAATTCTGAAGCCACCACTAGGCTGGAAAAATAGGTAGGGTCTTCTGTGACTTGCTAAGAAGCTTGAAAGAGTCACAACACTAAAAGATATTTAAGTAAAGGAGTAAACCAAGGACTTCTAATTCTATATCTATATGAACATGCCTTCACCATTTCATGGAAATATAATTCTCCTTCTCTGGACTGTAGGGCTTCCCTGGTGGCTCAGAGGTTAAAGCATCTGCCTCCAATGCGGGAGGCCTGGGTTTGATCCCTGGGTCGGGAAGATCCCCTGGAGAAGGAAATGGTAACCCACTCCAGTATTCTTGCCTGGAGAATCCCATGGATGGAGAAGCCTGGTAGGCTACAGTCCACGGGATCACAAAGAGTCAGACACGACTGAGCGACTTCACCTTCTCCTTCGTTCACCTGGATTGTAAGATTCTCCAGCAGGGTAGAGATTGAGTCTCTTCACCTCTGTATCCACGTAACCTAGTAAAATGCCTTGCATATAGGGAAGGCTCAGGGTGGCACTAGTGCCAGTACAGAGATGTAAGAGACACAGATTCAATCCCTGGGTCGGGAAGATCCCCAGGAGGAGGGCATGGCAACCCACTCCAGTACTCTTGCCTGGAGAATCCTCATGCACAGAGGAGCCTGATGGGCTATGGTCCATAGGTCACAAAGAGTTGGACACAACTGAAGGGACTTAGCATCCAGGCACACAGGTTTGCTGAGATTGAAAGCAGAAGCTTTCTCCACTTTATGAAAGAATGTAATCTACAACTCTACAATCATTTCCCCCCACTATTTTAAACAACTCCTTTGATTATACCATTTTAAAAAAACTGCTTATAAACTCCTTCCCCAGATGATGTGATTTAATAGCAAAAGCTAGCTGAATGTAAAATATGTTCAAAAATTAATGAGCTATGTATAGCAGGTCTGTCAGAAGTATATCTAAACACTGTTTAAAATCCAAAACAAAGGGAGATCAGCCTTGAAAATTCCCTGGGCAGACAAAACCAACATAGCCATACAAACAAAGCTTAATTTAGCTTATTTTGAAAGACTAACTTGACCTGGGGCACTTCACCTTTCTGCCTCTGGAAATCAGAAGCAAAACTCCCACTGTTTCCCAAGTTTGCTGTGAGGTAACCACTATCCAATTCTATATCTTTTAAGAAAATGTGAATACAACCAATCAGTGTGAAGAATAAACAGTCAATGCCCTCTTACTAAACAACCTGCTTTATATAGCCCTGAGCCTAATTCCATGTTTCAATTTGAGATCTCTTGGTTGGCAAACTGTCTTTTTGGTATATATACAATGAACTTTTACTAATTATCACTTTCGTGATTCAGTGTTTTTACTTCTGCTATATCTGAACTTTTGGTAGCATCCTCAGGAAATACTTTACAAGGTCTCATGTCAGTCATGCATGCTTGACATCAAGTGATGCTGTTGTTCAGTCGCCCAGTCATATCTGACTCTTTGCAATCCTATGGACTGCAGCACGCCAGGCTTCCTTGTCCCTCACCATTTGCCCAAGTTCATCGGTGATGCCGTCCAGTCATCTCATCCTCTGAAGCCCTCTTCTACTGCCCTCAATCTTTCCCGGCATCAGGGACTTGACACCAAGTACCAGAGGCTAAATCACACACATACACACACACACACACACACACACCCCTCTCTCCGCCACCTCAGTTTAGATGCAACACACACACACACACACACACACACACCCCTCTCTCCGCCACCTCAGTTTAGATGCAACACACACACACACACACACACACACACACACACACCTCTCTCTCCGCCACCTCGGTTTAGATGCAACACACCCACACCCACACACACACACACCCCTCTCTCTGCCACCTCGGTTTAGATGCAACACACACACTCCTGCCACCTCGGTTTAGATGCAACACACACACACACACCTGCCACCTCGGTTTAGATGCAACACACACACACGCAACAGCAATTTAATAAAACCCTCCGTCACGCTTAGGCGTCCCCTCTGGCTTTTCCCAATAAACAGTGGTTGCAAATAAAAGGCTTTGGTGACCGAGTCTCCTGCCTGGAAAAAGCTGGTGATAAAGAGACCGACCGCAGTGGAACGTGCCCCTAAAGACTCGAGTTCCACTAGAACTGGGCGATAACGGAGAGTTCCATTAGAGGGGCGAGGGCCCCTGCTTCTCCCTCACCAACGCATTGGTGGAAGGAAGTGAACCGGCCTTCCCCATAGGCCAGGAAAAGGAATGTTAGCTCTTTCAAAGAGGTAACAGGGGTTACCCCAGAACCTCTCCCCGGTGAAGTTAAGAAAAACATTCCCCCTCCTCGATCTCCGACCCCAAGACCCCCGCTGTCTACTACTTACCCTTTCAGCGGCACTCCAATAAAAACTTCCCGCCACCAGGCTTTCCTTTCTTTCCAGCCGAGGGCATTCACCCTTCCGGGTGGGTCCTTTCAACCAATTGCAGGTACTACCCTTCTCTTATTGGTCAAGGGGTGTGGTCACCATTTGCGTCACTGAACAAGACCAGAGATTATTGGTTGATGTTGGGAGCACGTGTAGCCAATAGGAAGCGGGTTTGAACCTAGGGTGGGAGCGGCTGCGTGTTTCCGGAAGACGTGGCGGCTCTTGCCTGGGCTGCTTCCCGGCTTCATTCTCTCCACTTCGCTCCACACCCAGGGCGCTCGGAGGTGCTATTGCCGCCTGCCTCACTTCTGCAGCCATGATTTCGTTAACGGACACACAGAGTAAGTATCTGCCCCGAGGCCCCGCCTCAAGCCCCGCACACACCTTCCCCGGTCTGGGTCTCGCCCGCCTTCCCCTCCGCCTGCTCGGGTCAATGAATGAAGCTCCGCGATGGGGGCGGTGGCCTGCAATACTCAGCTAGGACTGCGGGACCCTGGAGGAGCCGGGTGCTGAACTTGCGGCTGCGGACCTGGCGGGAGGGGAGACTCAGTGGGGTCTGGGGAGACGCCCAAGCTGGGGAGGGGGAGCTTTCGCCGAGCGCGCAGGGGTCGCGCCGCTCTCACTCTCAGGAAGATGGGCGCTTTGTTCCTGCGGGCGGCCGCGAGAGAAAGTTTGACGCGCAATGCCAGCGGCCCACTCTTGGGGATATTTTTGCACTTGACATACTTGGGGTCCTCTACAAGTTACTGCTGGTTGTTTGGAGGCCGTGTTTTAAATGTCATCCATGATAGGCTGTTTTTGGAAATGTGCTTACGCTTAAATATTTTGAGTATTTGCTTTTTGCCACCACTGGAAGCAACCTTTTAAACGTCCCTTGAAATAACTTCACTTTTCTACCGGCTGCTGTCTTCCCAATCGTAAACTTTGTGTTCAGTTAAACGACTTCTTTCGTTAATATTGTATGTTGTGCTTTGTGGTATGTTTTATTATTTTAACATCTTTCTGTCTGCCACAGAGTTCTCCAGCCTATCTTATCTCTAAGATTCATATTGCTGTCTGTTGTCTTTCAATATAAAATTTCCCTTTCAATATGAAATATAAAAGGGGTAGTTTCTACACCCCTTTTTGTCAGTGTTAATAATTTTGTATTTACATATCTGCCAGCCCTGTGCTTCCTGTTTTTTGATGGTAGTGATAGTCTTTTTAATCTCACTTGATTTTATCTGCCATGCCTTTTTTAAAAATTCTGTATAACTTACTTGAATTTTAAAGATTTTTAAGAATTTAACAGTCTGTTGAAGTAAAAAATAGAACTTCCTTTTAAAAGGGCTTATTTTAAAGTCAAGTCGTAAGGTTTGGATTCAAGTCTTGACTAAGTTGAACTTCATTCACCAAGCTGCTTATAACTCCTGCACACACTGCCACCCCAGGAAGGGTCCCTCCCTTCCTCAGATTGAGCTGCGTCTGCACCTTGAGTGCCCATTTTGGTGTATCTGTTCTGATCAGAGAAAATATAGAGTCCTTTTCTGTTTGTAGGTTTTTATGTTTGGGGTGGTTTTTTTGTTTGTTTGTTTAGTGTTATAATAAAACTACCTATTACATAAAAGCATCTCATATCAGTTTACCATGTGCTTTGATGTAAAATGTTTTCTTTAGTTCTAAGAGCCTTGTAAAGCAAAGAATATATCTCTTGTATAAATTAAAGAAGGCTCAAAAGAAATCCAGTGTATAATCATGAGGAAAGCAAGAGAAACAAGACTTGATCCCAGGTCTTCAGGCTCAAAAATCTTTGTTCTTTTCACTGTACCCTGCTAGCATCTAAGAAGACTTGATGTAAAGTTTATTTGAAATCTATCTTAGAGGGATGAAATTTTCCCATAGCGCAAAATAGTTTCAACAGTAGATATTTATTATTTAGAATTGTGCATTGATTTTTTGGGAGATTGATTGGGTAGAATATTCAGAGCCTATTTTTGGTCCTCTTGACTGAAACCCAGAATTTAGCAGAATACTATACATAAACTGCTAGAATTTATTTCTAATAGTACTACTAATTACTCAGAGGAAGTTCTTGGTCTCTACGTAGTTTTCCTATCTGTTAATACTCCTGTCTGAGTCTGTGATTGTTACATATATATATTATTTACTTAACCCTGTGCATATAGATTCTCTTCCATTGAAGTCTTACGGGGACAAGTGCTAATTTACATCCTTTCAAAAACCAGAATGAGGGGGTTGGGTTGGAATATGGGCAGAATAGGCAGCATTCTCCTCACTTCATTACAGTGATGAAGAGGAGGAAATTAAACGTTTTGCTGCTCATTTGCTGAATGTTTTAAATAGATAATGGATAAGAATACAAAATGATTAGTGGACCAAAAGCTCTTTGGATTTCAGCTGGTGTTTGTGTGTGTGTTCAACTGTAGGAATTGGCCATCATTCAAGTGACTTACCAAGATTATTCTGGGATCCCGATTCTGGGAGAGAGTGATCAAGTACTGGTCATAGTAAAAAAGCAATTCATGACTTTTAAAGGGAATTCTATAATCCCCTCCAGTACCCCGCCCCCCCAAAAAACCCACAAAATTTATTGAGGAGGCTGGAGTGGGGCAGTTGCCATGCTACCTCTAAAACTTTACTTCATTATGTCACATTGCCTAAATTCTACCGTGTTGTTGAATTGAGTTCTTTATTATAACATTTTCTCTTTTTGAAAGGATATAGACAGTGCTGCCTTGAAATGTCTTAAATAAGAAATCAAAAGTCCTAAGGTGATTGTCATGGAGTAAGAATATCTCTCCTTATCAAATTTCTACAATAAGCTTTTGATTTTAGATAAATTAGTTTTATTAGATTTTTAAAATTAGATTGTGCTTTAAAAATACACATGCCTGTGTGCATGTGCACGTGCACGCATGCACATGAGCAAGAAGAATGAAATTTTAATAATGCACAAGAAAATACGTTTATTTTCAGTCAGTTCAGTCGCTGAGTCGTGTCTGACTCTTTGCGACCCCTTGGACTGCAGCACTCCAGGCTTCCCTGTCCATCACCAGCTCCGAGAGCTTACTCAAACTCATGTCCATTGAGTCAGTGATGCCATCCAACTGTCTCATCCTCTGTTGTCCCCTTCTCCTCCTGCATTCAATCTTTACCAGCATCAGGGTCTTTTCAGATGAATCAGTTCTTCTCATCATATGGCCAAAGGATTGGAGTTTCAGCTTCAGCATCAGTCCTTCCAATGAATATTCAACTGATTTCCTTTAGGATTGACTGGTTGGATCTCCTTGCTGTCCAAGGGACTCTAGAGAGTCTTCTCCGGCACCACAGTTCAAAAGCATCAGTTCTTTAGCACTCAGCTTTCTTTAGTCCAACTCTCACATCCATACATGACTACTGGAAAAATCATACCTTTAACTAGATGGACCTTTGTTGGCAAAGTAATATCTCTGCTTTTTAATATGCTGTCTAGTTGGGTCATTACTTTTCTTCCAAGGAGCAAGCGTCTTTTAATTTCATGGCTGCATTCACCATCTGCAGTGATTTTGGAGCCCAAGAAAATAAAGTCTGTAACTATTTCCCTTGTTTCCCCATCTATTTGCCATGAAGTGATGGGAGCGGATGCCATGATCTTCGTTCTCTGAATGTTGAGCTTTAAGCCAACATTTTCACTCTCCCCTTTCACTTTCATCAACAGGGTTTTTAGTTCCTCTTCACTTTCTGCCATAAGGGTGGTGTCATCTGCATATCTGAGGTTATTGATATTTCTTCCGGCAATCTTGATTCCAGCTTGTGCTTTATCCAGCCCAGCGTTTCTCATGATGTACTCTGCATATAAGTTAAATAAGCAGGGTGACAATATACAGCCTTGACATACTCCTTTCCTGATTTGGAACCAGTCTGTTTTTCCCTGTCCAGTTCTAACTGTTGCTTCTTGACCTGCATACAGATTTCTCAGGAGGCAGGTCAGGTGGTCTGGTATTCCCATGCCATGTGGGCAACTTAAGACTCAGATTAGTAACTCATCCTTAATCACAGAAATGGCAGATGTGTGTGTGTGTGGAGGGGGACGGGTGTTGGGCGGGAGGGGAGTGGTGTGGGGGTTGGCTAGAATTCAAATCTAGTCTTGAGGCTCCACAGTTTATAACTTGGGAACCGAAACATTCCACTGCTTTACCCAGTGCAGTCCAGCAAGAGAGGGTTGCCTCTAACATTTTTGCCAAAACACTAGCAGGTTATTGCCAAATAGTCACTGATGTGAATGGGTCAAAAGGCTCAATCTGGCCTCACTGTTCCATTTTCTCCCCTCCAGTTCTTCCCTAAGCCTATGTATTCACAAGCCCTCTGGTTATTAAAGCACTATTTGGAGCTGCCCTCTCACCATCAGAATTGTACCCAGTAAAATAAACGTGCTGTTCATGCTGAACAGCGAGGCCAGTCTGAGACTTTTGACACATTCAAATTAGGGACTATGTGGCAATAATCTGCTAGTGTTTCAGCAAAAATGTTAGCGGCAACCCTCTCTTGCTGGACTGTACTGGGTAAAGCAGCGGAATGTTTCGGTTCCCGTGTTATAGTTATAAGCTGTGGAACCTCAAGACTAGATTTGAATTCTAGCCAAACCCCACACACTCCCCTCCCACCTAGCACCCGTCCCCCTCCACACACACCCATATTTGCCGATTCTATGATCAAGGATGAGTTACTAATCTGAGTCCTTAAGTTGCCCACATGAAACATGAAGCCAGTAATACTTTTTAACCCCCCAGTTTTGCCAAAGGAATTAGGACATTTGTGTAGACATCTCATGGCTCAAACAGTAAAGCGTCTGTCTGCAATGCAGGATTGATCCCAGGGTTGGGAAGATCCCCTGGAGAAGGAAATGGCAGCCCACTCCAGTACTCTTGCCTGGAAAATCCCATGGATGGAGGAGCCTGGTAGGCTACGATCCATGGGGTCACAAAGAGTCAGACACAACTGAGCAATGTCACGTTCATTCATTGAATATAAAACCGTATACATTGTCTTTCTTTTTCATTGCAGTTTTTAATAACATAACTGACATTATGTGAGTAACAAGCTGATTATATTAAACTTGAATCGCCTAAAGATGCTTCTCCCAGAAGTTCAGCATATCCCAATACCTTTGAGTTTCATTTAATCTGATGTGTTTAACTCTGGGGAGGGGGATCCTTTGGGAAGCAGTATGGCTTGATGGTTAAGCACAGGGACTTTGGATTCGAATAGACCTGAGTTCAAATGCTTATCCAGATGTGTGACTTTGGGCAAATGAAGTCAGTCTCTAAACCTCAGTTTCCTCCATCTCTAAGATGATATAATGATACCTACCTTGCAATATTACTGGGAGAATTAAGTTCTGTAAGAGATGTGAAGCACTTCATAATGGCCAATTCATGGTAAATTCTCAGTATATAGTATGTTTATTACCATATAATTTCCTTTCTGAAGAACAAACATCTTGACATGTCTCTGTTATCATTAGGACAACTTGTGAAAAAATAGAAATGGGTTGTATTTAAGTAACCCAGCTGCCAGTGATTAAATCTTAACTACTAAATAGTTACTTAATGGAATGTTACTTGCTCATTTGTCCATATTTTTCTCTCAGAAATTATGCCTGACATCTGAATAGTTGTTTTGGTAAATTCTCCTGAAGCATTTAAGCATGAAAGTATCAGCCTCCAACTTTCATGAGAGTTTATGTCCGTGGTGTACACTTTCCAATGTATTTATGGACAGGTACTTTGCTGACAAAGATCCATATAGTCAAAGCTGTGATTTTTCCAGTAGTCATGTATGGGTGTGAGAGTTGGACCATAAAGAAAACTGAGCAGCACTGAAAAATTGATGCTTTCCAAATGTGGTGTTAGAGAAGAGTCTTGAGAGTTCCTTGGACTGTAAGCAGATCAAACCAGTCAATCCTAAAGGAAATCAGTCCTGAATATTCATTGAAAGGACTGATGCTGAAGCTTCAGTACTTTGGCCACCTGATACTAAGAGCCAGCTCATTCGAAAAGACCCTGATGCTGGGAAAGATTGAAGGCTGGAGGAAAACGGGGACAACAGAGGATGAGATAGTTGGATGGCATCACCGACTCAATGAACATGAGTTTGAGTAAGCTCCGGGAGTTGGTGGTGGACAGGGAAGCCTGGTATGCTGCAGTCCTCGAGGTCACAAAGAGTCAGACACAACTGAGTGACTGAACTGAACTGAACCTGAATTCTTTTAGTCTAACTCTCAGAGAAAAAGGTAGCTGGAATGGGACGCAATCATTAACTGTAAATTGAAGTGAAGGATGTTGAAGAAGACACATGTAAATTTTCAACTCATTGGAACATTTTACATGGCTTAAATTTTTAAGGAGCTGTGACTTAGATTTTAGCTTTCTGGAGCTGAGGTAACAGATCAGAAACCACTACTGTGTATTTAAAATTTTATTTCCCCAAACATGGCAGTTTCAGTTCGGATCCATTATTTTCTGCAGGTAGTGCTGCTAGGTAAAGTAAGGATTGGTGACTGTTTTCCTGCAAGCAGTACTAAAATGAGCAAGGAAGTAACTTCATGGATTGTGCTTTGTAACATTAACAGACTAGTGCAACTGTAGCCATAGAAAGTTAAGACTCTTCAGAAGTACAGATAAGTCTAGGGAATGTAAAGGCAGTACAATTTTTAGTTTTATATAAAGAGTAAATAGAGCCTTAAAAGCTTATATTTTCCACTACTCTATACTCAGTACCTAGAACAGTTGCCAACATCTAGGAGTTGATCAACAATTTTTTGTTTCTGAGTGAAGAAGTAAAGACCCAGAATGTTAATATTAGGTAAAACAGTGTTGGAGAGATGGTTTTAGGACTGAGACTAAATGTGTGAATAGGTGCATAGTTGAGAGAGACTTATAGTAGATAAATGCATGACAAACCATCAGGAGGTCAAAGTGATGCCTCACCTTCTGAATATTAACTTTTAGAGGAGACAGCTACTTGATTCTCAGAATTTCTCGTGTTGCCATTGTGAGAAGCAGTGCATAATAGAGTGAAGTTGTTGTACTGACGTCCTGTAGCATTTCTGGTAGGTTCAGCATTTTAAGAAGAAACTGCAGGTCTTGTGCATATAAATACTAGTCCTGGAACATAAAAAGAGAAGAGGGGACAAAGAGTAACAGTAAACCCATATACTTATGTCTGAAGCCAGAAGGTTTCTTGGGAGGAAAAAAAATACATAACCAGAGGTTTAGAATCCTGATTCATCTTTCTCTATTATGGGTATGTTTGTGAGAAGTCCTCTGTTTGATTTAAGGAGCAGAAATTCTTAACTCATTTTAAATTTGAGAGTAATTTGTTGATGTTAATTTAATTTGTTATAGTTCATAAAGAATGTCATCATAAGTTAACCTGCAGTGTTGGGAACCATGTTTCCTTATCAGTCAAAAGAAAAACTGAAATTTTTTTCCTAGTTTACAGGGATCTGAATGTAACTTTACTTTTGCTCTACCCTTAACTGTATGACTTATGTTGCAGAAATTGGAATGGGATTAACAGGATTTGGAGTGTTCTTCCTATTCTTTGGAATGATCCTCTTTTTTGACAAAGCACTACTGGCTATTGGAAATGTGAGTGTTTCAACATATATTTTAACTACATTCATAATGAAATTTTAAGTTAATATAAATGAATTATTGCCAGCTGTAAAACCAGGGGAAGATAATTCACTGTTACTCATATGAAGATTCCTGTTACATTTTCTGTTTCCATCAGGGATGAAACTTGCAAGCTTACTGTTTAAATAAAAGGTAAACACTTAATGAGGTTTTCTGATCCCGTAACTGCTTGGTTAAATATTTTGATATGTGATTTACAATAGAGTAAAATCAAGACTACCTCTGAGTAGTTCAAAGTAGATGATTTCATAGCCCCACGTCTTGGTAAATTTGTTAGTGTTGTTTTGACTTGAAATATCTGAGATTTAACATTTACTTCAATAGCATAAGATGAAGAGTTTTTTAAAACCACTTCAACCTTTAAAATATGTACCTCTACTAATAATTGGCTTGCCAAGAAAGGTGTGTATGTTGTTTATTTGGAATGTGTACTCTCTTATCTATGGTGAAGGCTGTGCAAGAGCCCTAGAAATTAGTAACCCTCTCTAAAAACATGTTAGTTGCTCAGTCATGTCCGACTCTTAGTGCCCCCTCTTAGGACTGTAGCCAGGGTCCTCTGTCCATGGAATTCTCCAGGCAAGAATACTGGAGTTGGTTGCCATGCCCTCCTCCAGGGGATCTTCCCAACCCAGGGATTTACCGTCTGAGCCCCCAGGGAAGCCCAGTAATCCTCCTAAGAAGGCACTAAAGTCATCAAGGATGGAATAGTTTCAAAGTGTATATTAACATTGGACTTTTAATTGGATGTTGGAAAATATAAAGGATAACAAAATTGTTCAGAATTAATGTTTTAATAAACAATAACATCAACAGCATTGGCATCTCAGAATGTGAAACTTAAACATTAGGCTTAATAAATATTTGTGTGAAATATTTTTCACTAAAGTACAGTAATGAAGAAAGGCAAGTATTTGGGAATAAAACCTGGAAGAAAACAAGTTTTTAGTTGACCACCATCTCTTGTCCATTGTCTGAAAACATACACAATATATTTTGAGAAGGCACAGCTGTATTTCATATCAGCTGCTCCCAGACTTCTGGAATTAATAACACTAGGATCTTCCTCCTGGGTTTGTGTGATTTCCTCTACTACCAAATGGGCCATGTCAGGGTTTCTCCCATCTGTAGGATCTCCTATCGGTCCTGATAAAAGTTTTCAGAACCGGGAGTCCCTTCAGTTGATATTTTACAGGCACCTACTCTCTTTCGCCTTCCGGTTCATCTTGTAAATTGACAAAGCTGTCGCCATCTGGCTAAACCTGGGGAAACCACTGCAGGCGCAGATACCCATGGGTAATGCCTCATATGTCTTTACTTCCCTTTTCTTCATCAGATCACAACAGAAGAGGGCTGCACAGAGTGGGATGTAACCACCACTTTAACATGGTTCTACCTCTTGTGTGCCTTGGTGGCCTTCTCTGGCCAGCTGGCCACATTGAAAGACACATGTCTTAAACATTTATCATATTTATCTTTGACCTTCCTTTTCAAGTGTATACAACGGATTTAACTGCTTAGCTATGTTGCATTTTCCTTCTCTTGCAGGTTTTATTTGTGGCTGGCTTGGCTTTTGTAATTGGTTTAGAAAGAACATTCAGATTCTTCTTCCAAAAACATAAAATGAAAGCTACAGGATTTTTCCTGGGTGGTGTGTTTGTGGTCCTGATTGGTTGGCCTTTGATAGGCATGATCTTTGAAATTTATGGATTCTTTCTCTTGTTCAGGTAACTCAACTATTTTATTCTTTCAGTAAACCGTTATGTCAGATAGTTATTACAGAAACCCAGATGTGTTTATCAAGTGCAGATGATTGCTTGTGTCAGGGTATAAATTAACCTGGAAAACATTTTCAGTGTTATAAAATTTACTTTGGTGGCATCTTAAGGCACTCTGTCTCTGTTTGCTATTTTCATCAACCAACCAGTGATAGATCAATCCAGCGTTTTAACATGTAGAACCTGATACTGCACAGGTATTGCCACTTGATAATGCTTTCTTTAGTGGGTGCAGATGTTAAAAAATTTTGGACCAAATACATTATGGGAGGTTTTGATCATTTAATATTTTCTGAATGCCACTTACCAAGTAAATAATAGTATGCAGTGTGAGAAAACACTTTTAAGTAAGGTTGATTAAATTATTTATTCAAGAAAGGTATATCATTTGTCTTCTATCCTCCAAGCACCCTATTGCCCACAGGAAACATAAAAACTAAGTGCCAAATCTGCTTTAAGGAATCTCTCATTTCTGATACATGAAATAGACTGTAAAGGAACTGGTGGGATATAGTAGTAATGTGGTTATAGATGTTTATGCAGAATGTTACAGGGCACAACTGAAGAAGGGATCACACCCAGGGAGAGGGAAGAAATGGTAACTGAATTTTGAAGTTGCTTAAAAGTTCAAAATTTTAACAAAATTTCTTTTTATGTGGTTAACAGTTGATTTTGGTGATAGAGAATCTATTCGTTCTAAGACCTTTTTCCCCCTCCCCCAGGGGCTTCTTTCCTGTGGTTGTTGGCTTTATTAGAAGAGTGCCAGTCCTTGGATCACTCTTGAACTTACCTGGAATTAGATCGGTAAGTAATCCTATATTTAGCAACATATTTTTTTGAACCATTAAAATAAGTGCTCTCTGGGAGAAAGAATGGTTTGGGAGTTTGGGGTGAGCAGATGCAAACTATTATATTTAGAATGGATAAACAAGATCCTGCTGTATAGCACAGAGAACTATATTCAGCATCCTGTGATAAATCATAACAGAAAAGAATATACGTATATATATGTATAACTGAATCACTTTGCTTTACAGCAGGAATTAACACAATGTTGTAAATCAACTACAATTTTTAAATTGTTTAAATAAAATAAAAATTTTAAAGATAAATAATTGTTCTCTGATGCTCTTTTTAGAAATTTGAGGAATAAATAGATACCATGATTGATATGTTTTTATGATGATATAAACAGTTGCATCACATAAATTGTGGTTACAAGGAATAACAGAAAATAATCATTGTTAACCCTATAAAACCTGAGATTTGGTTTCACTGTATCTGCATTTAGTGTTGTTTTCCTTTGTTCATGTGACTTGGATTGCTATGCTACCTTTCTCTTTGAGAGTTCAAAGCACCTTTCAATTAACTTTTATAAGAGCTCTAATTTTAGAAGCAATAATATAAAAGAACTCCATTATTTCTTACAAATATGTTCTCTCTTAGACTGTATCACCAAATGGAGTGTGTTGAAACAATTAAATAAAGCATTGTGATACTGAGAGTCAGATGATAAAATTCTGTTCCCAGCTCTGTCCACAGTTAGAACAGTCTTGTCAAATCTGTATCTCCGGGGCAGGCCATCAGCTTCTCACAGATGTTTGCAGATTTGCATAGTTGCTTCTAGAGAGACTCCATAGCATGTATTGAATTCTCAAAGAGCTAAAGGATGGCTTTCCCACTAGGTACCACTGTAAGCCTGATCTCATTTCAATTCTAGAGTCAGAATCTTACAGCTCACATAACCTAGATATTTGAAGTTACCTTTGGAGAGAAAATGTACTTTCTCTCCACCTAAATATGTCATAAAATTCTAATGAATCCATGAGTGCCAGTCACTTATTTGCAATAATATAAAATGTTGGGACCTAGGCTTATAGGGGTATATCCTGATTTCATTTGCATTAATCCCCAAACTCATACAGTAGTCAGTGTTATTTATACTTAGAATGTCTTTTGAATGTACTAAAACTTCTAGTTATATAGAGTTGTACTTATTAATCATGTCCCTAATTTAAGGATTCTTCAGTATTTGCATAAATGAACATTCAGTGCTATAAATTTTGTTTTCTACTTACTATTGCTTCATTAAAATAAAATAAGCATTTCTTAATATTATTTTATTATTATTAAGTAAAAGTATGAATAGTGACATAAAAGAAGGTTAAATGATTCCTACGTTTTGATAGTATTATAGCCCCTTGGGTTATGTAACTTAATATCTTCACTAATTACTTTGTTTCAACATCTGTTTGCATGACCATCTGGAATGCTGAAGAAAGCCCAGTTGCTTTATATTTGGGGTGGAGTAATCAAGTAAATAACCACTTACATTAATATGTGTTAAAACTTATGTTCTGTAATATCGATTTATGCTTGCATCATTAAGTCTCTTTAATGTCATTGCCACTTTCAGTCTGAAGTCCAAAATACACATTTAAAGTATTTTTAGTCAATAGCTGTTGTTAATTATTGAACTTAATGGAGCTAAATCTGTTTGTTCAAAGACTACATAGGCCCAGAAGAGATCCACAATAATGGTCAGTTGAAATAATATTATTGGGTTAATTAATGCATGAATGGCTGACATTTCAGCTTTTTTTTTTTTTTTTAATTTTTCTTTTGTTAAGCTAGAAGCGTTAACTTCATTTTATCCAGTTTTTTTAATTCATTGTGTTGCATTTCTTGTGTTGCACTTTTAAAGTCATATGTATAACATGTCATGCAAAAACTCGTAGAAAAAAAATTTTTTATATACATTTATGTGTCAGAAGATGGTGAGTAGTACTGGATTAATCATTGTCAGTCATACCTTAAATTTCCACAAATCTTACAAAGCTGGGTTTTTTTAATCAACATTTAAAGAGTTGATGTGATATTTTTAAGTGCTCTAGGCTTTCTTTTAACTATCTGTTTTTCTTCTCCTTGCAGTTTGTAGATAAAGTCGGAGAAAGCAACAATATGGTATAACAACCACTGAATTGAAGACTCATTTAAAATATTGTATTATTTATAAAATCCTTTGAAGAATATTCAGCACAAAATTAAATTACCTGAAATAGCTTGTAATGTTCTTTACAGAAGTTTAAAAGGTATAGCCTACAAAGTACCAACAACAGATAACAAAGAAGCGATGAAAACAGGCTTCTAACCAAGTCATCTAAGAGGTCAGCAAGCAAACCGAAGGAGGTGAAATCTATGTTACGTGCATATTGAAACTTTTAAAGGCCATTTTTATTATTTTTCCACAATGTGTGAAACACAGCCATCCATAGAGAACTGTAATCCCTATTTCTTTCCTTCTTATGTTCAAGATACAAGCATATCCATAGGCATTTGCTTCTTAGCAGTGTCCACTGCAGTGGCAAAAATATTGCCAGTTGCACTGTGTCTCTGAAAATGATGCATGAGTTAGATTGGATTATGTCATTTTAATCTATTAAAACCAGGAAAACCCAGTGTTGATGTATGAATCCCTTTTTTTTTATTTTGGTAAGAATATGGTTAAAATAAAACTTTCATGGTTCTTCTGAATCTTAATATTTTAAAACCAGATGAAAATCCGACCTAGATATTCTTTGTTGGAATGTTGCAAAGGTCATCCTTTACTATCTTACAGTTTCTAAGTTACAGCTCACTCAGCACTTTTTCTTCAGCAACACACTCTGGAAATCCTGATATTCCTTGGGACTCTCATCTGAGCATCTGTATCTTTCATGACACATGAGCATTTAACAGAAAGCCATCTCAGCCATGAAAGAGTCTGTTACAAAGCTTGTTTCACTGAATGGTGTGTTCTTTAAGATACTAAGTGATACAACCCAAGTGAGATTTTTCCGTGTCATGATCCAGTTTTTCCTTTTATTTTTTTTTTTAATTTTAGCAGTGGTTTATTATTTTGCTTTTCATACATTGAAATAACTAGTGGTAATTTTTACTTTAAGATATAACATGTTATAAGGTTAAATTTACAGCTGTTTTTTAAAGGGCTGTTCACAGAAGCCAATTTTTCCCTTATTTTCAGCTTTTTCCTAATATAAAAATCAGTATGCATAATGTGTGTTTCATACTCTTTCTCTTCATCTTGAATTCGTGGAGAGAATCTCTGAGTTCACACGCTAAAGTTATTTTACCGTAATTAAACTGGCTATAGTTCTGAAAAATGTGACACTACAAAAATGATGTGTTGTTTTCTCCACTGTTGCTGCTCGACAGGCAGTAAGTAGGAAGCTGTGGTTGTTTCCTCAGTAGTAGTTTTCCAAGGAGGCACCCTTTTGTAGATGTAGGAAGCCATTTCAAGAGTCATAGTATTATTTGTTTTACTATTAATGATTGTACTATTTGCTCATTTTTTTTAACAGTTGCAGAGCTTTTTAATACATAAAATCATTGAAATTTGTGATTTTTTATTTACAAACATGTCTACAAGATATATTATTGCCTATGTTATTCGTAGTTAAATCTCTTGATGCACAGGGAAGTCCCATCCTTGCTCATCTAAAGAAAGAACGACTTGGTAGATAGTCTTAACGGTTCAGCCTTGTGGATTACTGTCTTTTCGGTACTGGCATTTGACTTATGACATAATCTGTGAACATAGATGATATTGATAAAATGAGACTCCTACCTCAATAGTTCATGGAATGATAAGAAACCTTGTGTTGTCTAATGTTCTTCAAAAAAGTACTATCCTCACTTGGAGAGTGTCAAATATCTACATACTTGGGGGACTGACTTATATAAGTTGCCCTGTGGGACTCTGTTATACATATTTTTGACTGACCCATATTATTTACAGTGGCTAGATAAGTCTACCTTTTTTAGAGCAAGAACAGTATCTGTTAATGTAAGGAGCATCTGTATTATTTAACTCCTTTGTAGACATGAATTTCTATCAAAATGTTCTTTGCACTGTAGCAGAGATCTCTTTTTCAACAATCTTGTTCAGAAAACATTATTAGACAGAAGTGTATAAAGGATGTGATAATCTCCCAATAAGAATGAGAGGCTTGGAGCAGTTTTGTTTTATCAAATGTGAGTTTGGGACTGCTTGGCAGCATTGTATGTTTCTTAGAACTATTTTTAAACATAACTTGTTTTCCGACAGAAAACACTGTACATCATATGGTTTCTTCCTTTCCAAAATTAGTCTTCTGTGACAAAAAAAAAAAAGCATCAGTTATTGCTATAAAGGTGGAAGAAAAGGTCTAATACTACTTAGCCTTAAGTGTTTCTGGCATTGTGCAAATCTATTTTCTGTAACAGAAACCTATTTGGAATGTTTTTCTTTTCCCCTTATACATTGTAATTCCTGGAATACTGCTGCTTTTAAAAGTCTCACAGATTATATGATCTAACAGTTGAATATTGTAAATACACTTGTCTTACTTCTCAATAAAAGGGTACTTTTCTATTAATTGGTGGTTGTCTCAACTTGGGCTGCTAAAACAAAATTCCACAGACCAACTTACACAACAGATATTAGTTCTCATGGCTCTGGATTCTGGGAAGTCCAAAATGAAGATGCTGGCAGATTCAGTTCCTGGAGAGGGCCCTCCTTCTAGCTTGCAGACAGCTGCCTCCTTAGTATGTCCTCACATGACACAGAAAAAGAGAATGAGCTCTCATCTCTCTTCTAATAAGGACAGTAATCCCTTCATGAGGCATCCCATCTTGGTCACCTCATCTAAACCCAACTACCTTCCCATGGCCCACCCCCAGTGCCAGCATATTGGTGGTTGAGTTTTCAACGTATAAGTTTGAAGGGACCAAAAATTCAGTCCATAACAATGGTCAGATGTATTTTTATTATGAAATTCTAAAAATCGAGCATTGTACAATAACCCAACTTGTGTTTTAAATTGATGGGGAAACAGTGGAAACAGTGTCAGACTTTATTTTGGGGGGCTCCAAAATGGCTGCAGATGGTGACTGCAGCCATGAAATTAAAAGACGCTTACTCCTTGGAAGGAAAGTTGTGACCAACCTAGATAGCATATTCAAAAGCAGAGACATTACTTTGCCATCAAAGGTCCGTCTAGTCAAGGCTATGGTTTTTCCTGTGGTCATGTATGGATGTGAGAGTTGGACTGTGAAGAAAGCTGAGTGCCAAAGAATTGATGCTTTTGAACTGTGGTGTTGGAGAAGACTCTTGAGAGTCCCTTGGACTGCAAGGAGGTCCAACCAGTCCATTCTGAAGGAGATCAACCCTGGGATTTCTTTGGAAGGAATGATGCTAAAGCTGAAACTCCAGTACTTTGGCCACCTCATGCGAAGAGTTGACTCATTGGAAAAGACTGATGCTGGGAGGGATTGGGGGCAGGAGGAGAAGGGGACAACAGAGGATGAGATGGCTGGATGGCATCACCGACTCAATGGACGTGAGTTTGAGTGAACTCCGGGAGTTGGTGATGGACAGGGAGGCCTGGCGTGCTGCGATTTATGGGGTCGCTAAGAGTCGGACACAACTGAGTGAACTGAACTGAATATGCAGTTTTCTTTTTTATAGAAGGATCATCACATCTTTCA
Source organism: Oryx dammah (assembly GCF_014754425.2). Classification (NCBI taxonomy): domain Eukaryota; kingdom Metazoa; phylum Chordata; class Mammalia; order Artiodactyla; family Bovidae; genus Oryx; species Oryx dammah. The sequence goes on from NW_024070213.1 coordinate 30,145,684, forward strand.
TTTCCAAAGTGTTTAATTGTAATCAGAAATAAGCTTCAGGTAAAACAAAGTGAGCCAGTGAATTTAGAAATTGGTGGAGAAATGCTTAATATTTTTTCTCAGCATGGAAGGAATATATAATATTTAAATATTCATATCTTAAACTCAATGTCAGCAGTGTTTTGATCATAAACTTTAGTAAGGCCAAAAGCCACTGGACAAATCTATCAGTTAAGGTACACTAAGTTTGTTGCGTCCGATCATTAAACCACAAATCTTGACTATTGTCTGTTGAACTGCAAGTCTTGAATCTATTATTAAATATCCAGTACATCTTTCTAGTAGTGAAGGATAGGGAGGCCTGGTCTGCTGGAGTCCAAGGGGTCGCAAAGGGTCAGACACGACTTAAGGACTAAGCAACATCTTTCTAACCTTTTCCTCTGGGCTAAAAGGTTCCAACCTCTGTGTTTCTGCTGCTTGTATCCGTGTAGGAGGTTGGACATAGCATCCGCCCCAGATCCTTCAACTGACGCTTTTCCATGGCCTTACCTTTACCAACTAAGACCTGTTAAAGGGTCACCTCTGTTTGACTAGGCCAAAACAGCAGGCCCTTCCAATGTCCTCTCCTAGACCGTTCCACTTGTTTTGTATTTATATAGTTTGGGGAAAGAGATTCTTGAGCTTCAAAGCTTAAGTAAAGGATAGTAAAGACATTGGCCAATGAGTGGGGAGTTTTATTTTGAATAGTGGGCCTTCTCAGTGCCCTAATAAAGCTGGTAGCTCTTTGGGGAATTAACTTCTTCCACCCCTTTGTGAGACAACTGGCCTATGGAGTTAACTGGCCTTCACAGAGAATAAAGCCAAAACAAAGTAGGAATTAAACCCAGTGACCTCAACATCCAGTACCAAAATCCTCTATTCTGTCATCAGAGGTAATTTCTGTCTTTGAGTATCTTAATAGCCATATTGTCCAGGTAATCTTTCCCAAGATAGGAGCTGTTTGAAAAAGACAAACATCATATGATATCAGTTATATGTGATTTCTAAAAAAAAAAAAAAATTGATACAAATGAACTTAATAAAGAAATAGACTCACAGACATTGAAAACAAACTTACAGTTACCAAAGTGAATGGAGTGGGGGGAAGGTAGATAAATGAAGAATTTCAGATTAACAAATATACACTACTATATATAAAATAGATAAGCAACAAAGACCTACTGTAGAGCACAGGGAACTATATTCAGTATTTTGAAATAACCTGTAATGGAAAAGAATCTGAAAAAGGTTTGAGATATATATATATGTAACTGAGTATTAGTTTGCTGTGCCCCTGAAGGGCTTCTCTGGTGGCTCAGACAGTTAAGAATCTGCCTGTAGTACAGGAGACGTAAGAGACACTAGTTCGATCCTTGGGTCAGGAAGACCCCCTGGCGAAGGGAATAGCTACCCACTCCAGTGTTCTTGCCTGGAGAATTTCCTGAAACTAATATAACATTGTAAATACACTATACTTCAATTTTTTAAATGTATAAATAAAATTTAAACAATTTTTTTCTAAAGGTAGGTGCTGTTGTGTGTGTGAACACAGTAATCACGGATCTTGTAAGAATGCAGTTTAAACTTTGACAGTGCTGTTTCACTTGGGCCTGGGCACCCTGAAGTCGAATAGAAGAATTCAGATAACATCAGTGATGTGGGCAAAATTATCTCCATTAAATATGCTTTTTAAAAAAGTTTCAGAGAGAAAAACAAGTATCATGTATTTATATATATGGAATCTAGGGAAAAAATGGTATAGATGAACCTATTTGCAGGGCAGAAAGAAAGACCAGACGTTAAGAAGAAACATGTGGTCACAGGCCTATGGAGGTAGGGGAGGGTGAGACAAAATGGGAGATTGGAATTGACATACATAAACTACCGTGGGTAAAAAACAGATAGCTGGTGGGAACCTGTTGTACAACATAGGGAGCTCAGCTCAGTGCTCTGTGATGACAGAGAGGGATGCAATGCGGGGCGGCTGTGTGTGTGAGAGAGGGAGGTTCAGAGGAAGGGGATATGTGAATACATACAGTTGATTCTTCTTGTACAGCAGAAACTAACACAATATTGTAAAGCAATTACACTGCATTTTTTTTTTTAATGAAGGAAAAATAGGTTTTGGATCCAATTTGTCCAATAGCCACTGCCAGGTCATCATGTCAGCAGAATAAAATGTAATGTTTTTGTATGTCAACTGTTTTGTAATCAAATAAGTAACTTCTTTTTTAGCCCATTTCTAGGTTTAGACCTGTAAAAATCTTTAACTTTTTGTGATTTAACAAAAAAATTTAATCGGGAGTCAATGCCTTTTTAGAACAAATTTACCTTCTGGCATGTTACTTTTGATAAGACTAGAATATTGATAACATGTCAAAACCATTCTCCTCACTTGTGCATATTATGCTGAAAATGGCAGCTTTGACGTAAAACATCTGCTTATGAATTCATTAGCGAACCTGTTATGGACAAAGCACATTAATTTATTTTTTCCTTAAAATCGTAATTTCAAAACACAGTTTGATTGGCAATTTATTTTCCTGTCCCTCTTTTTAGAACCTTTGTGTGTGCTTGGTATGGAAAGGGGAAAAAAGACATTTTAGTTGTTTATTGATGAGTGATCAGTCACTTCAGTCGTGGCCGACTCCTTTTGACCCTATGGACTGTAGCCTGCCAGGCTCCTTCTGTCCATGGGATTCTTCAGGCAAGAATAGTGGAGTGGGAGTGGGTTGCTGTGCTCTCCTCCAGGGGATCTTCCCAACCCAGGGATCAAATCTGCATCTCCTGCGACTCCGGCATTGCAGGTGGATTCTTTACCTGTTAAACCAACAGGGAAGCCCAGTTGCTTGTTCAGTTCAGTTCAGTCTCTCAGTTGTGTCCGGCTCTTGGCGACCCCATGAATTGCAGCACGCCAGGCCTCCCTGTCTATCACCAACTCCCGGAGTTCATCCAAACTCATGTCCATCAAGTAGGTGATGCCATCCAGCCATCTCATCCTCTGTCGTCCCCTTCCCCTCCGTTGCTTGTTAGGATAACCTAATAACTGGGTTTCAGTTATGAGTTCTATTAAAATATAAATATAGTCTTCTTTTTTCTATTGCTTTTTCTTTGGAAGTTGCTACAACCCCTTGAAATTAATTTATAAAATCCTAAAACCTAATCTTTAATGTGAAGATTTTTCTCTAGATATGGTGGTAATCTTTTAGTCCTTAGTTTTTTTCTTCCTCCTCTCCTAAACAGTAGCAAACACTACATTCATGGTTCTTGCTCAAGAAAGAGCCAGAACCATGAATGTAGTGAAGGGAGTAACTACTTCTTAAGTTTCTACCTACAAACTCCTTTATATATTTCATTCTCATTTACTAACCAAATCTCCCCTCTGCACATGACCATCAAGTCCAAAAGTCAGGTGCCCAAACCTCAATCTCTTGCAGAAGTACTTACGGGTAGATAGCATCACTCATCGGAGAAAGCAATGGCACCCCACTCCAGTGTTCTTGCCTGGAGAATCTCAGGGACGAGGCAGCCTGGTGGGCTGACATTTATGGGTTCGCACAGAGTCGGACACGACTGAAGTGACTTAGCAACAGCAGCGTCACCCATCAAGCTTCAATCCCAAGACAAACTCGTCTGTTCTTTCTCTATAAGTAAGTAAGTAAAGTCACTCAGTCGTGTCCGACTTTGTGATCCCGTGGACTGCAGCCCACCAGGCTCCTCAGTCCATGGGATTCTCCAGGCAAGAATACTGGAGTGGGTTGCCATTTCCTTCTCCAGGGGATCTTCCTGACCCAGGGATTGAACCCGGGTCTCCCGCATTGGGGGCAGATGCTTTAACCTCTGAGCCACCAGGGAAGTATTTCTATTGCTAGCCATTCTCCCAGTCATGCAGACTCTAAGCTTTCAAGTTTTTTAGTTTGTGTTATCACTTTTTATATCATCTAAGATTTACTACTCAAAATGTCCAGGGTCAGAATAGGATCTATCAGCATCACTTGGGAGTTTATTAGAAATGCAGATTCTCAGGCCCCACCCCATCTATACTGAATCAGAACACACATTTTAATGAGATTCCCAGATGATTCAAAAACACATTAATAAATACCTGCAGAGCACTACTCTGACATTTAGAAGAAAGAGATCATCTCTCTCATCCATGGTACCTTACCACATGGTGGCCACTCTGATCCTTGTTCACTGTCTGCCTGTGTGTATAACTGTTTCAACTAAAGAAAGTCTTGATGAAAGTGAAAGAGGAGAGTGAAAAATCTGGCTTAAAACTCAACATTCAGAAAACTAAGATCATGGCATCTGGTCTCATCACTTCATGGCAAATAGATGGGAAACAGTGGAAACAGTGACAGACTTTATTTTCTTGGGCTCCAAAATCGCTGCAGATGGTGACTGCAGCCATGAAATTAAAAGACACTTGCTCCTTAGAAGAAAAGGTATGACTAACCTAGAGAGCATATTAAAAAGCAGAAATATTACTTTGCCAACAAAGGTCCATCTAATCAAAGGTATGGTTTTTCCAGTGGTCATGTATGGATGTGAGAGTTGGACCATAAAGAAAGCTGAGTGCCAAAGAATTGATGCTTTTGAACTGTGGTGTTGGAGAAGACTCTTGAGAGTCCCTCGGACTGCAAGGAGATCAAACCAGTCAATCCTAAAGGAAAGCAGTCTTGAATGTTCATTGAAAAGACTGATGCTGAAGCTGAAACTTCAATACTTTGGCCACCTGATGCGAAGATCGGACTTATTGGGAAAGACCCTTATTCTGGGAAAGACTGAAGGCAGAAGGAGAAGGGGACGACAGAAGATGAGATGGTTGGTTGCATCACTGACTCAATGGACATGTGTTTGAGCAAGCTCTGGGAATTGGTGATGGACAGGGAAGCCTGGCATGCTGCAATCCATGGGGCTGCAAAGAGTCAGACACGACTGAGTGACTGAACTGAAGTGTACACATTTGGGTCATAGCCCTTTGCCTTCTCCAAATTCCTTTTTGCAGTTCTCTTCCATATCATCAATTTTTCCTTCTCTGCCGATCATCTCCATCCGCATACAGGTTCTGCAAATGGTCATCAAAAGAAACCAACAAACCTGGTTGATTTAAGCAAAAGAGGACTTTATTAAAAGGACACTGCAGGTGGATCACTATCTCAGCACTGCATGCAGGAATCTGTCACTAGCATTGTAGCCATTATTGCCCACACAAACTTGAGCACCCTACAACCACTGCTGCACCAGAAAGTGCTTCTCCCACTCCTCACTTATTCCCTCCCAGCTCCAGTCTCCATCCAAGTGGGTACATCTGATTGGTGAAGCGGGTATCATGCCTGATAGGGAGACTGGGAAGGAGTATCTGACATGTTCAGCATCTACAATAGAGGGAGGACACTGCCTCCCAACAAAAGTCATAATTTATAGTTTAGGGAATTTCAGAAATGTTCATCAATTAAAAGGATTCAGATGTTATTGAAAGGTTACGAAAAACAAATAATCCCATTTCTACCACACTCATTTATCTTTTTTCAAAGTTTATTTTTTCCTTCCCCCTTTTGGTGAAATTAAAAAAGGTTGTCCACACTTGTCTTTATTTCCTCATATCCTATTCTACCCAATCTAGCATTGTTCCTCAAAAGCCATCATATTCCCAAATCGAGCAGACACTTCTCAGCTCACACAGTTTAACCTTGCAATGTTATTAGATATTCTCCCAGCTCCCATGGTCTTATGTTCTCTTGGAATTTCACTTTTTTCCAATTGCTTCAGCTCAGCTTCCTTTGCTGAATTTCCCTCTGCTCAATCTCTGTATGTTTGTTTTCAGAGCTCTATCTCTTCCTCTCTAACGCCATTCACTCCCTAAGTATTCTTTCAATTTCAATTTTTTCCTGGCTTAAAATTCTCAAATCTGATAATTCTTGCCCTTAGAAAAAAATCTACAGACTTGTTTGCTCAGCTCTAGAGTTTTGCATCTGCAACTGCTTACTTTGTACTTCTTCATGTATGTCTAATACATATTTTAATTTTAATATGTCCAAAGAGAATTCTTAATTTCCCTCTCTAAATTGGTTCCTTAAGAAGTCCCTCCAGTTTCAATAAAGGGCTTCATCATTCATCTAGAGTTTAAGCCAAAAATCTCAGAATCATCCTTGATTTATTTTTCTTAAACTTTCATATCCCATTTATCTACAAGTCCATATTTTCTACCGCCCAAATTCATTAGAGCTCTCCATTCCCTACAAGCACTCCCCTAGTCTAAGCCATCATCATCTTTTGCTTATTCCCAAATTGACATTTGAACTGGCCCATTTCTTCCTCTCCATCCTCAATTCATAGCACCCTCTCCAGACCCCCACACAACTTTGCTCCATTGATCACCTTCCTGTTCTTCAAATAAGCCAAGCTCTTTGCCATCCCAAGATTTTGTGTTTTTCTTCTGCCTAGAATGTCAGCAATACTAAATCCATGCCAGATTATCCCATTCTGACTCCACCTTATCCTTCCAGATCCCTTTTGATTTTTACCTTCCCTAAACTAGCAGAAACTTGTCTTTTTGATTCATGTGTGTGTCCCGTGGGACGTCTGATACACAGTAGGCATTCCATAAATATTTGTTAAATAATTGAATTGATAATTAAGTGAATGACTGATGTCATATTCCATTGAGATTCCCTAACCTTTTCATTCCTATCCAAATGACTCATCTTTACTCACTGGTGATAGCTTGATGGCTAGTTATCTAAGACAAGTTTTGTTCATTTACTTTTGATTCTGCCTGGGGTTATTAAACATTCTCTTTAATAATAATAATAATAATGCCTTGAAAATCTAGTAAGAAAACCAAAGGTTATGATGCTGATATACTCAGAATATCTCCTGGCTGATGTGGGCAGTAAATGATGTTCACCCATCAATAATTTTTCCACTTCCTGCAACTGAATCTCCCTGGAGGAGTCATCAGATGCTCTCAATCTTGAAGATTGACAGGAAGTCCCTGCAGACACCAACTCTATGCAACATCAGGAGGGATCCTTGACACTAAGATTTAAAAGCACCACTCTCAGAACAAGATTTAGAAAACTCACAAGCTAAGTTCTAGTTATCGCAGCTTCTGGAAAAGTGTAGAACATGAAGGTAAGGAAAAGTTTTATTTGAGACTTTTTAGCTATTTTATTAAAAGCTGTATAGTTTTGTTTAACTCTTTCATGTTTAATGTGTTTCAGAGTCAAACATTATGCCCTTAAAATATCAGATTCATTTGATTTTACAAAGAAAAAAATTCACTTATTCTCTTAAATCCTTGTTTGGGTTAAATAATTAAAATAAAATATTTCTAAATAGTTTTTTTTAAGATCTCTTTGTGAATTAACTAGATGATAAACCGGGGAACTCCCTTCTCCCCTACGCTGAGTTGCTAAAACAGAACATAGCAAAAAAAAAAAAAAAGGGTGGGGGGCGGTATAATTGTCCAGGAGCGAAGGAAAAAAGTAGAAGATTCTATAGGCACAGAAATGACTTTGATCTTTTCATGCAGGGATTCAAAAGTCTGGTGGTAATGACCTTGACCCTCTTCCTGGTGTTTTCTTTCATGGGAAATTCCAACAGTGCTCCGCAGGTAATCACAAGCAAAAATTGGGGCTCCTCTATGCACTGAGTACGTCCTTCCTTCCTTCTTCCCTCCCCTCTATTTCTTCTCTTCTTTTCCTTCTTCTCCTTCCTTCCCTCCCCTCCCTTCTCGTTTATTTCTAATGTTGGGCTGGGCAGCAACGCCTAACTGCTTTCCTCTTCTTGGGCTGCAGAGACTCTTTGAGAGAAGGAACTGGACTCCTCAAGCTATGCTCTACCTGAAGGGTGCACGTAAGTTCCAAACACTTTGCTCTTCTGACCGTGGTAGAGGGAGAGCCTTAGGGGCGCATGAATCCGCGGGACCGGTGGAGACCTGCGGGGAGAGAACCCTATCGAGTTTGTTCCCATAAATAATTGAGGTCATCCTAGTCTCAGTTAATCAAGGAGAAAGGTCGAGGGTGGAGGTCGGGGTGGGGTGGGGAGGATAATCAGAAATCCTCCAACCAAAACCGGAAGGTAGTTGGCTCTTGCTCAGAGGAAGATTGGGGTTTCCCAGGCACACCGCCCCGGCTGGTGAGCGAGATCGCCGCCCCTTCCGAAGCGCTGGGGGAGGTGCGCGGCTTTCCCGGTGGTCTCCTCCCCCATCCGCGCCGGGGGCCGGGAGGCCCGCAGCCCCGCGCGCCCCGGGTGGGAGCACCGGCCTCGCCGCCCCGGCTCGCCCGCTCCTGGTCCGGAAACTCCGATCGGCCGGGCCGGGCGGGCGCTGAGCCCTTATCTCGCCTTGGCAGAGGGGCGCCGCTTCCTTTCCGACCAGAGCCGGAGGAAGGACCTCTCCGACCGGCCGCCGTTCGGTGAGTGCGCGGGAGCCAGGAGGCCGCGGGCGCCCGAAGACCGCGCGGGTCGGGAGGGCGCACTCCGCCCCCGGGAAGGCGGGCTCCGGGGCCGCCCAAGGGAGAGCCGGCCGCGCGCGGCCCGGCTGACCTTAAGGATAGAGATCCGGTGGCGGGAGCCGAGGTTCCGCTCCAGACAGCCGGGGATGGGGGGGGAGTGGCGGGGCGGGGGGTGGGGCGGAGAGGTCACGATGGGTGTGAGAACTGTGCGCCTGCCCCTAGAAATGTACCTCCCGTTTAACGCAAGATTTCCTTTAAACGGTGTTGTTACCAATGTTATCATCCCCGTCATTATTAAAATAGTGGTTTGCCTAAAAACTTCAGACGCCTCTCTTTTATTACGGTAAAGAACTATCAAAAGTTTCAAAGCCAGAAATAGTGAAGAAGTGGGGGTACTTTAAAGATGGAGCCGGAGACTCTTTCATGAAAAACTTTCCACGCCGTTGGATTAAAAAATAGCAATATCGTTCATTTTGATAAACATTCAAGATTGCCGAAAATTATCAAGTCTACTCGTTTTGAAAAATACCAAACACTGTTTCGAGCACGTAGTAGGTGCTTATCAAATTTTGATTTTACCTTCTTCAAGCCGGCACCTTACCGAGGGTAAGGTTTGTTTTCCCACTTCTGTAGATGCCCAGAAACCGTGGTTTGTGTTGAATCAGGACAGTTTGTCTTCCATCAACTTAGGTTTGAAATAGTGAGTGAGTTGCTATTTCCTCCTCCAGCGGATCTTCTTGACCCAGGGATCAGTCTCCAGGCAGAGTGCCCTCTCAACTTTTCCACTCAGGCATCCCATTTTAACCTCTGAGAGGGAAAATTCCTCCTGGGCTCTTTATCTTAATCCTCCTTGCTTTAGTGAAATTTGCTGTAGTATATAGTTTAAATTTTCTTCCATTCCCTGTCATACACAATATAACCAACTGTAAGTAATGTCCAAGGAAAGTGTGAAATGTTTCAACTTGTAAAAATCAGTCTATGCAAGGGGCTCTTTGCTGAGCAATCAAAAAGCTATTTCACAGAGATTTTTCTAGTATTATAGCATAGTGAAGTAAGACTTATCTATATGAATATTTAGGATTCCCTGGTGACAGTTGGTAAAGAATCTGCCTGCATTGCAGGAGATCAGCATTTTGTCCTAGGGTCAGGAAGATGCCCTGGAGAAGGGAATGGCAACCCACTCCAGTATTCTTGCCTAGGGAATCTCATGGATAGAGGAGCCTGGTGGGCTCCATGAGCTTGTGGAGTTGGACACAACTGAGCAACTAACAGTTACTTACTTATATGAATGTTTAAACGCTAATAGAACCTGTATATGTTTTTTCATTTCTCCAGAAAGACGAAGCCCAAATTCCCAACAACTAACTCTTCCAGAGGCAGCAGCTGTACTATTGGCTTTTTTGCAGAAACCACAAGAAGGTACAAGCATAGTGAACTCTTTTAACTACAGGACAGAGAGGCTTTGAGTGCTTTGGAGATTCTGTGTTGAGTACAACAAAGTTGTTTTTATTTATTTAGATTTTTAAAAATAATTAACAGTTGCCCAGGCCATCAGAAATTCACAGAGGTGTTTATTATTTACAGACTACCATATTTCTCATTATAGTGAGTCCCAAGAATATAAAAACATTTCCTTGATGAGATGGTGGGATTTCATGTTAACTCCATAATCCATAGCCTTTTGGATCTTTTATTTCTCTTAGAACCCTAGAGACTCCAACTTCATTATTTTACATTTGAAAAAACTGAGGCCAGGTAATCACAAATCCAATGACTTGCTATGAAATTTGAAGCAAATGAAATAGCTGAAAATCATTCATTTTTAACTTATAAACAGGGCAATTTCTTATGGTTCACCCTAAGAGATATAGGCTAGTTCTGATGCTAAATGCTAAACTTGTGTGATTTGTGTTTCACTATTCAACTTCTTGGATTTTACCAATGGCTCAGTGGTTAAAGAATCTGTCTGCAGTGCAGGAGACACAAGGAGACTCAGGTTTGATCTCTGGGTTGGGAAGATCCCCTGTAAGAGGAAAATGGTGACCCACTCCTGTATTCTTTCCTGAAAACTCCCATGGACAGAGGAACCTGGTGGGCTATGGTCCACGGGGTCGCGAAGAGTCGGACCTGACTGAGCAACTGAGCATGCATACATACAGCTGCTTGCATGCCAGGATTAGGTGGTCTTCAAACAGAGACTCTCTGTCCCTGTGGCATTAAAACCACTATTTGCATTAAGGCATCTTGTAACACATTAGCCTGGACTTTGGAATATAACAGGATTGGATTCAAATCCTGGCCTGACTGTTTTCCTATCTGGGTGGCCTTAGTGTCATTATTGATAAAAAGGAATAATGACATCCATGGGCAGGGTTGCTGTAAGAGCCAAATGAAACAAAGTATGTAATTTTTTATTAGTATTAACAATAGAGGTCATCAAAGCATAATAAATAGACCTAGACGTTTTGCTGTCAGAAACTGTAATGATGCCATATTTATGATATGATTTAAATGATAAAATGTATCACAAAAAAAAATTGAATAGTATGTGCTCAGTCATGCCTGACTCTGAGACCCCATGGACTGTAGCTGACCAGACTCCTCTGTCCATGGGATTTCCCAGGCAAGAATACTAGAGTGGATTGCCATTTCTTCCTCCCAGGGATCTTCCTGACTGAGGGATCAACTGGCATCTCCTGAATTGGCAGGTGGATTCTTTACCACTGAGCCACCTGGAAAGCTCTCTGGTGGGTCAGAACACAAACTGCTGGCCTGCTGCTCTGACACTTGTGCTGATGAAGAAAACCCTGTGCTCACTGCCTGGTATTGGATGGGCGATGTCTGGGAAAGGAAGAGAGCAGGAGGTTCTTTCTGGCTTCAGATGTGTGGCTTTGTTGTGGAAAAACAAAACAAAAACAACCCTACAAGAAGCAAATTGAAGAGAGGGATAAAGAGGTCTTTTGAACTCAGAGCAAGGTGGGAGTTGACTTGGTTGCATGGAGGAGGTTATACTACTTAATTCAGCAAATCTGCATTGATGTCTGCTAGGTGCCAGGCTCTGTGGCAGATAGAGAAAAAAGCAGGTTAAATAAAAAAGCAAAAATGAGAAGGACTATGTAGTGGTCCAGTGGTTAAGACAGCATCTCCTGCATTGGCAGGCAGATTCTTTACCACTAGCACCACCTGGGAAGCCCAATATATTTATTAGTAATTGATTTATCCATACTAAGTGAATTACCTCCTAAGATTATCAACCATTATCATCCATACTTTACAGATGAGGAAATAGAAGCACAGAAAGATTGAGTAGCTTGCCCACTCTCAGGAGGCAGGGACATACTGGAGCTAGGCCGAGAAATAGAAGGTAGCTGATTCTTCATCAGAGAATTAATCACATGGTCTATGGATTTTTAGCAGAGAGGGAACATGGTAAAGGAAGATGTAACTGGTTATGGCTTATAGGGTAACCATCAGAGCAGGAACAATAGCTACAATATGAGAACATCTACTGTGTGTCAGATGTTAATGTCATCCTTGTAACTCAGAAAACTGAACCTTTCTGGGGTGTATATCCTTTCCTAAGGCCACGTGGTTAGTAAGAAGTGATATGGGGAGTTTAACTCAGGGCTGTGGGCATCTGTAACTCTTGCCGTCTCTCAAATGGATGGTGATAAGAGGAAGGCTGGAGAGGGGAGTCAATGAGAAACTAAGGCAGTCAATCGGGAGTGGAGTCATGAGGTCAGCCGGAATGGAGGCCCTATGCTGAGGCATACCACAAAGAGAGCAGATAACACAGGTTAACTATTTGCTAAAAGCATAAAACAGAATGGATAAGCAACCAGGTCTTACTGTATAGCACAGGGAACTATCAAATATAGCAGAATGCTTAGTAAGAGTACAGAAATCAAAGGAGGAGGAAGATTGTGTTGGGTAGGAAGGGTCATTAAAGAGGAGTGGGATGGAGGTGTGGGAGGGAGACTCAAGAGGGAAGGGATATATGTATACTTATAACTGATTTACACTGTACAGCAGAAACTAACACACCATTGTAAAGCAGTTATCCTCCAATTTAATTTTTTTTCAATTAAGTGATAATAAAATAAATTGCAGTTCACAAATCTTTCCCTCGCCCTGCCCAGTGGTATGATTTACTGCTGCTATGCCCATTCTGAAAGCTTGTTTGGAGGGAATATGGGAAAGGAAATTAAGACTGCAGAGTTAAGAGAAAGTGGGCGCTTGCTGGCATGGCCTTCAGAATTCTTGCAATGAAAAGATGAGAAATAGTTGAGTCATGGGTAGAAGATGCTGCATCCAACATTTGGCATTCTTAGTGATTTTTGAAGTCAGGAGGAGGACAGCAAAGTAGAGATGAGGGGATCATGAAGTCTGAGATTTCATTGCTGGGAATATTTGCGGAGCCAGAAAGGAAAGTGAGCTGCAACGGAGAAAGGAGGGCTTGTTTTAAAGAGAAAGAGAAAGTAAACTTCCCTGACAGTCCAATGTCTAAGATGTTGAGCTCCCAAGGCAGGGGGCCTCTGGTCAGGGAACTAGATCCCACATGCCACAACTCAGACCTAGCACAGCCAAATAAATAAATATTTTTTAAAAAATAAAAAGGAGAAGGATCTTCATTAGAAACCACAGAAGGATTTGACTCTAGGTCTCCATTTCAAGTCTTTTGGAAAAATAAATTCAAAATTTTAGTTCTTTAAGTTTCTGAAGTCGCTTGTCTCTGATGATGAAATTAGAAAACAAATTTTATTTGTCTAAATTGATGGGAAAATTTGGATTCTTACATGATAGATTAATCAGTGTTCACCTTTATATTTTTATTCTGAAGTCCCTAGATATGATTTGGACTGACTCTTTGCAACCCCATGGGAATTCTTCGGGCCAGAGTACTGGAGTAGATAGACTTTCCCTTTTCCAGGGGATCTTCCCAACCCAGGGATCAAACCCAGGTCTCCCACATTGCAGGCAGATTCTTCACCAGATGAGCCACAAGGGAAGATCTTATTTTAAATAGTGGATTATTATTTTAATGGAGGATATACAGGGATGATTCCCTTCTTGCCTTTTTTTTTCCTTTCCTTTAAATACACACTACCCTATATAAAAGAGATAACTAATAAGGACCTACTGTATAGCACAGAGAACTCTAATCAATACTCTGTAATGACCTATATGGGAAAAGAAGTGGATACATGTATATGTGTAACTGGTTCACTTTGCTATACAGCAGAAACTAACACTATAATAAATTTTTTAATGTTTTCATTTAAAGAATAAATAGAGTAGCTGATTATCTGCAGTACTTTGAAGTTTGGTAGCAATTCAGGTTAAACTAACTCAGATATTCCAACTATAATGTTACTAATCAGGGGAAAGTGGTTTTCTCTAGAGATGACCTTAGACAAAATGAACAGTGAAATTTTGCCTCTGGTGACTTCCTCTCCCTTCCCCATTGTCAGTTTCAGCCCTTAAACCCAGTTTTAATTCTAGGAACCTAGTGTCCTCTCAGTCTGTTCCCACACAAGAGGTGATTCCTCCTGCTCTGAAGTTTTGCAATCCCATCCAACTAACAAATCTCCCTTCTTTTTGTCTTCCTTCCACCCCAGGCCTCTAGTTCAGCTAATAGGAGAATATGTGTTCTTTTGGCATTTTTCCTAACCAAAGTGCATTTGAATAGGAAATATAGAAACAGTGGGACTTTCCAGGTGGTGCTAGTGGTAAAGAATCTGCCAGCCAGTGCAGATATAAGAGACTCGGGTTTGATCCCCGGATCAGAAGATCCCCTGGAGGAAGTCATGGCAACCAACTCCAGTATTCTTGCCTGGAGAATCCCATGGACAGAGGAGCCTGGCAGGCTACAGTCCATAGGGTCGCACAGAGTCAGACATGACTAAAGCAACTTAGCATGCATGCACACATAGAAACAATACCTTGATGCGAGTGCATGATTCTACTAGTGAATACTTTAGACACAAGGCATATTTAGAGAAAGACATGTGGCCATTTTTGATTTCTACTAAGCACACCATGTAAATTCATTCACTGTGGTGACCCACATGTTAGATATGAATTCTCTGATGGATCCCAAGCTGAGGGAGGAAATTTTTTAACAAAATCAATCAGAAACCAATTAGGGGGCATTCCATAGCAGAGGGCATGAGTTGACATAATGTAAGGGGGGCAAATCAAATGTTTACTTCCTAAAATTCTCTTCATTTTGTGTCTTCTTCTTGTAAAAAACAGGATATGTTTTTGTTATGTATTTTTTTTTTCCCTTACAGCTGGAGAAGAAAACTTGGATCAAACCAGATTCCTAGAAAACAGTCTGCTAAACTGGTGAAAATATACCAGATTCCATTCAATTATCATTCTATTCTTGTTGAAAACATGAGCCATGTGAATAAAGCCTGTGGACCCTTTTTCCTTCATTTGTAATCTTAGGAACATGTGCGGCCAGTTTTATTCTTCAGAAGCTAAAATGATGCTGCGTTCTTAGAACATCACTGCTTTCTCCATGACTTCAGGTCCTGTTTAGATCACCTGGTGTGATCACTTTGAATTTAACCCATTTATAGTTATTAGGTTGAAGACTCTTTAGAGTGTTCCTTCTTTTTGTTACAATACCCATCTTGATTTAATTGTTCTTAGTTGTTGTTTTTTTTTCCATTTTATTACCCACTTGTATTGTCTTAGCACTCAACAGTGAATCTCCTCTCCTTTCCCCTCGTTCCTCACCTCCAAGGAGAGAGAGGTGGGAAGCATGGGAGGATGGGAAAGAAATTTGATTGTTAGTATCCAGGAGAGGTGAGTTGTCAGGAAGGGAAGCAGGGGGGATGACTGGGAAGAAGCCCTGTGATCAGACACGACACTCTGGTTGCTGAGGGAGGGGACCCTTGGTGAGGCAGGAGCCAGTGGAAGGTTCTACAATGGGGTGCTCCCCCTGTGCTCTCTGGGAATTTCCCTGAATTCAGTTTAGAAATGAAGATCTAAAAGTTACTGGAAAATAAGATGGAAACATACTCCACTCCTGGATATACTGCACAAAAGAATCATTTTTTAAGAGCCATTTTCCTTGGCTAAGCAGATTCAAAGATTGCTTCCTCTGACTGTCTAGAACTTTAGGCTTTATTTGCCCCTGGAGGAGGAAATAGCAACCCACTTCAGTGTTCTTGCCTGCGAAATCTCAAGGACAGAGGAGCTTGGCATGCTGCAGTTCACAGGGTTGCAAAGAGTCAGACATGACTGAGAGACCGAGCATGCACTAGACTTTATTTGCATTAAAACATAACATAAAGGCACCCCGAGAATGTAAGTGCATGATACTGTACCTAGTTTATTCAGTTTTTTAAGTCAACTATAAAGTCAACAGTTTTTCAGTACTGTCTGAAAAATAAAATATGTACTACCTACAGAAAGCATATGGTATATTTATTTGGAATTACATTATGACCAGCATGTTAATTATTTCTGACTTAATTAACTGAAAGTTGTTACTGATAATTGTCATAAGTGGAAAGCATTGTCATTCTTATTATCATCAGTATATAAGCTATTAGTGAGTAGGTAAAGAATATCATTATATGAATGTCTCTGTAACTTGGAATTACAGTTTTACTGTATTAAGTAAACCAAACCCTATATGTAAGATCTGTCTGTATCTCATTTCATAATTGAATAATGAAACTGTTTTCAAGTTAATGTAACACAGATCTCTGCCAAAAACTTAACATGCTAACATTAAAAAATTCTTTGTGGCATTATAATAGACGCCTGTCATTAATTATTATTTGATTTTAAAGTGGATTTTCTAGACAGTATAAATGTCCAGTCTATTGAGAATTATTTACTCACCTGACATAGACTTGCACATTTGAACTACTTAAATATTATGTCTATTTGCAGAATATATTTAAAGTCTATCTTACAAAGTAATTCTTCCACCTAGAACAGTCTCAAGCATTTCCCACTAAAACAGAGCTTTTAAAAGCTGTCTAAATGGCCAACAGCTGTTAAAATATTATCGGCTCCAAAAAAAAAATATTATCGGCTCCAATATTAGAAGTATTTGAATTTCCTGAATATTCTTCTGCTATAAAGATGTGCTCATTAACACAGTAGTTGCATAAAGACCCCTATGCCTGGTTTGCTATAACTTTCTATCTCTCCTGGAGTGACTTTTCAATTCTCTTCATTTCTGCCTTTTCAAAACTGAAATGAATCAAGTAATCAGTGGTCAAAATCTTTCACATTGTATGACTTGTATTTTATTTACAATTTTTCAGAATTATTCAACCTTCTGCTTTACTTTTTTAAAAATTTGAGAATAGTTGCTTTATCCCTGGAGAAGGGTATGGCAACCTACTTCAGTATTCTTGCCTGGAGAATCCCATGGACCAAGGAGCCTAGAAGGTGACAGTTCATATGGTTGCAAAGAGTTGGACACAACTGAAGCAACTTAGCACGCATGCATGCATAGTTGCTTTATAATGTTGTTAGTTTCTGCTGTACAACAAAGTGAATCTGCTATATATATATGTATATATATATATACTTATATCCCCCCTCTTCAGCCTCCCTCCCACCACCCCCCATCCCACACCTCTAGGTCATCATATAGCAACTTCACACTAGCTATCTGTTTTGCACATGGTAATGTATATACATGAGTGCTACTCTCTCAATTCATCCCACCTCCCTTTGAGTAACTCATCTCACCTTTCAATTCATTCCACCCTCCCATTCCCCCTGCCCCTCATGTCCACAAGTCCATTCCCTACGTCTGCGTCTCTATTCCTGCCCTCCAAATAGGTTTGTATGGCTTGTACTTAAAATTGGGAAATATTTGCCTCCTATCCATATCCATGTCCTAAAATACCCCACTTCTGGATTGGCCTTGCAGCCACTTTCATACCATCCAGTTGCTCTCACCCTCTTTGCCTCTGTATCCTTCTTCCCCTGTGGCTATGTGGACTCCAGGCTACGTGGCTCTCAATTATTTTCTGTTTCCCTGGGTTTCCCCAGTGGATGTCTTCTCTCCCCCAGTCCCCACATCACCATGGTCATCCTAAGCAAGGAGAGAAGGAGATAGGTCCTAACAGGTTACCTCCAAGTAGCATTTCTTTTTTACCTGCTGATGAGAAATAAAAGTCTATATCTTACCAAGCCTGAGTTACATTATTTTACCTTGGCCTCAGGAGAAAGAGCAATTGGGAATGCAACTTGCTGGCTTCCTCTTACTGGACTATAAATTCCTTAAGGAAATGTTCACGTCCAATTTGATTTGATCCTTACAACCACAATGTGAAATGGGCAACTGTGTCTCCCACATTATTTCAGAAAAATTTAGTCTTCCCCTAAGATGTTTCTTTGAATATCTTCAAGTATACACTTAACCAATCCCTCTTCTGAGACCTCCCAAAAAGCTATTTGAATAGCACTTGTAATATTTTATATTCCCATCTGTATATGTAAAGCCAGCTCTATTCACCCTTCTTCCTACCATAGAAGAAAGGGTCGTACAAGGCATTAAAAAAAAAAAAATCTTGCTGTCAGCTGGTCAAGCATACAATTTTCTATAGTTCCTGACCTCCAGTTTATGGATACATACATTTTTTTTTTCTTTTTTTGGCCTTGCTCCATGGCATGTAGGAATGTTGTTCCCTAACCAGGGATTGAACCCACATCTGCTGCACTGGAAGCGTGGAGTCTTAACAAATGGACCACCAGGGAAATTACATACATTCTTTATTTTTTCTTTTTTTATACATACATTCTTTAAGAGCATCAACTTTCTTATCTCTGTTTTTTTCATTAAAATCGTGTATAAGGCACTATGATAGGCACAGAGTCATCTAATGATCCCATTGGTTGTTCCTCACTGAGCTTTGTCAAACTTGGGAAAATGACAACTAAACACAGTTTTGTCAGTCTTGGGGGAACAACAACTAAACACTGAACTTTGTCAGTCTTGGGGAAAGAACAACTAAACACTGAACTTTGTCAGTTGTGGGGAAATGACAACTAAGTGCCTGGAGCAAGGGGTTGGAGTCAGATGGCAGCAGCTGTCTGAACAGAGGACCAAATGCAGGGTAGAAATTGATTCCTACACATGCCACCGGAAGCCAAGTGTTTGCAAATCAGTCTTTCCCCATGACCTATACCATTTGTACTCATTTCTAATCAGAATACTATTCTTTCATTAAAAACAACTTGAATTTTAAAGTTTTATATTAAGAAGTTATAGCCTCTATAGAGTGCATGCTTTCAACCACTTACCAATCCAGAGGATCAATTGAATACACACATCACAACATCACATCACTTTACTCAGGATATATTCTCATGGTTGTTGCAAGAGGGAAACCCATTTTTATCATGAGATCTTTCTGGTGCTTCAGCAAATGGGTATTTGAATTGTAATACAAATCTATTTCATATTTTGTTTTTCTAATCTCCTCTGCAGAGCTTTCCAAACTGCTCTGAAGATGCTGGGTTAGTTGGACTCCACTGGGCATTTTTTAAGGAGTAGGCTTTAGGTAACTTACTTTCCTTCCCCTCAAACCTCTTAAGTGAGGGAGTTTACCATGATCTTCCATTTTGGTCTGAGATGTTGCTAATGTCTGTCATTCTACTCTCCTCTAATTATGGGGCAACAGGAGAGCTGGAATTCAGTTTCCACTGGTCTTGCATGACCTGATTCCAGCTTGCGCTTCATCCAGCCCAGCATTTCTCATGATGTACTCTGCATATAAGTTAAATAAGCAGGGAGACAATATACAGCCTTGACATACTCCTTTGCCTATTTGGAACCAGTCTGTTGTTCCATGTCCAGTTCTAACTGTTTCTTCTTGACCTGCATACAGATATCTCAGGAGGCAGGTCAGATGGTTTGGTATTCCCATCTCTTTAAGAATTTTCCACTTTAATATCTCTTTAATAATTTCTCTTAAGAATTTAAGTTTGTTGTGATCCACACAGTCAAAGGCTTTGTTATAGTCAATAAAGCAGAAGTAGATGTTTCTCTGGAACTCTCTTGCTTTTTTGATGATCCACCAGATGTTGGCAATTTTATCTCTGGTTTCTCTGGTTCCTTTTCTAAATCCAGCTTGAACATCTGGAAGTTCTTCTTTTAACTTTTTTAACTTATATGCAGAGTACATCATGAGAAATGCTGGGCTGGAAGAAGCACAAGCTGGAATCAAGATTGCTGGGAGAAATATCAATAACTTTAGAGATGCAGATAACACCACTCTTATGGCAGAAAGTGAAGAACTAAAGAGCCTCTTGATGAAAGTGAAAGAGGAGAGTGAAAAAGTTGACTTAAGTTCAACTTTCAGAAAACTAAGATCATGGCATCTTGGTCACATCACTTCATGGCAAATGGATGGGTAAACAATGGAAACAGTGTCAGACTTTATTTTTGGGGGCTCCAAAATCAGTCGATGGTGACTGCAGCCATGAAATTAAAAGACACTTGCTCCTTGGAAGAAAAGTTATGACCAACCTAGATAGCATATTCAAAAGCAGAGACATTACTTTGCCAACAAAGGTCCATCTAGTCAAAGCTATGGTTTTTCCAGTAGTCATGTATGGATGTGAGAGTTGGACTATAAAGAAAGCTGAGCACTGAAGAATTGATGCTTTTGAACTGTGGTGTTGGAGAAGACTCTTGAGAGTCCCTTGGACTGCAAGGAGCTCCAACCAGTCCATCCTAAAGGAGATCAGTCCTGGGTGTTCATTGGCAGGACTGATGCTGAAGCTGAAACTCCAATATTTAAAAGACCCTGATGCTGGGAAAGATTGAAGGCAGGAGGAGAAGGGGTCAATAGAGGATGAGATGGTTAGATGACATCACTGACTCGATGGACATGAGTTTGAGTAAGCTCTGGGAGTTGGTGATGGACAGGGAAGCCTGGTGCGCTGCAGTCCATGAGGTCGCAAAGAGTTGGATACGACTGAGCAACTGAACTAAACTGCATGATCTGATACACTGTCATTGTTTCCTTTTTTTAAAAATTACAGGTTATTTATTTATTTTTGGCTGTGCTGGGTCATGATTGCTGCACACAGGCTCCCTCTAGTAGCAGCAAGTGGGGACTATCTTCTGTGTGGTGCATGGACTTCTCATTGCAGTGGTTCCCTTTGTTGTGGAGCATGGGCTTAGTTATGCCGTGGCATGTGGACTCTTCCAGACCAGAGATCTAACCCATGTCCCCTGCATTGGCAGGAGGATTCTCAACCACTCTCAACTATTCTCAAACATGGACCACCAGAAAAGTCCCTGTTTCTCTTATTGCTATCAACAACCCAAAATTGAGCAGACCTTAAGAGAACCTCTACAGACCTGGGCCAACCAATAAGCCAACCAAGGCATTCTCTGTTATGGAAAAATAATCCACAGGTGAATTTGGGGTTTGTTTGTTGCCAATTTAGGTTTAACTACATTCAAAACATTAATATGTTTAACTATAACCATTCAACGTCTCAGAGACACTGTCCTTATGATAATAGACTATTTTCTTTTGCTAATATTTTTAAAGATAGTTTTAAATGTTATCCTTCATAAGGCACTATTTTATAGTAAGTGTTTTTGAACATATTATTTAAATGCCTAAAAAAACTTTAAACAAGACATTATCAATGCAGTTAAACTTTAAATACTGATATATTTATTCATATGGATTTAACAATTTATCCCCTATGGAAAACCAACCAAGTTTTCAAAAAGACTTTCCTTCTACACAATAGAACAAACTGATATAGTCAGGTGGCACAGTACAGATGATAACATCTTCCCACCATTAATTTGAGAAGTAACCTTGTACATATGCATTAACATAGCAAGATTTGGATTTTGGATAGCTATTATCTTATGGAATTTGATTGTAAAAGTAAGCTTAAATTCATTGTTCTGACTCACGTGAAAAATAAAAATAATCACTAAAGGCCAAATTATTTGAAATATAAAGGTAGAACACATTCATGGCTAAGGTCAGGATCCTTTGGGGATGGGATGGCAGACTTGTTTAGCAGGTATGAAGCTTTATAAACACTAAGCAAAGGGTTATGGTGATGATAATTAAAAAATCAACATTAGGAAATGAAAATTCTTACCGCTTAAAGTAACCATTTTTAAAACCACTTCCGGTCTTCTTCCTATAATTAACACTCTTCCTCATGACCTAAATTGACTGGAGAAAAAGAATTGGGGAAAATAACTGGGATTTCGTTATAAATTACAAAATTGCCATGCACTTAACCTCCTCCACTTTCTAGGCAAAGAATAAATCCCACTGTAATTCTGAGAGGAAGAGAGCGAAACGCGTGGCATTTCCGTTTCTATCAATAATCATTCTTACGTCCTCACTAAGTTAGCCGGTCGGACCAGAGCGGAATTTAATTCTTGTATTCTCCGTGCTGCTTCTTCTTCCCGCGAGGAACGTGACTCAGAGAAAACGGCGACTTGATATTTAACCGATCCCTTTCGGCCTCTTCTTCCTCGTCGTATCTCTCATCCTCATCGGCATCCTCCGCATCGCTGCTCTGAGGACTGGAGGCCTGAGATCCCGACGGAGAAGGTGGCACCGAGGGCGGCCTGGGATACTTAAACCCTTCTGTCTGCCAAAGCCAAAAATAAGACACGAAACATCAGAACGACTTCTTGATTTTTCAGTGAGGTAAACACTTGGGATGTGCATTTAATAAAATCACAGTTGGATATTTTTTTGTGGTCTGTCTAGGGTCTGTTAATTTTTACTTAATTTGACTCTGGTACCACCGAGTTCAAGAGAGGTTCATTAAATAAATAGCTTCATTTTACTGAGCACTGAAATCTGCCAGGTGCTATGTGTATGTGTGAGCGTATTTAATCTCCAACCAATCTGTTCCTCCCATTTACAGAAGAAAATTGAGGGTCCAAGAGTGTCCAAATGATTTTCTCAAGGTCATACAGCAAATGGTAGAGCAAAGATTGGTTCCAGAAGACCTGAATATTTTCAGAGCCTCTACAGACCTGGGCCAACTAATAGGCCAGTCAAGATGTTCACTGCAATCTAAGTGTAACAATTCTCAATTCTGGAAAAAACTAATCCATGGGTGAATGTGGGGTTTTCTTGGGTCAGTTTAGGTTTAACTACATTTAAAACATCGTGCTGCAGTCCATGGGGTTGCAAAGAGTCAGACACGACTGAGCGACTGAACTGAACTGAAAACATTAATACGTTTAACCACGATCATTCAGCAATGTCTCAGAGACATTGTCCTTATTATAATTAAGTAGGATATTTTCTTTTTGCTAATAGTTTTACGATGATTTTTGGGATGATCTGGCTGTGACTGCCCAAGAGCCTTTAATATCTACTGCCATGATACCCTATTGAGATTAAACAGTCTCTATTTCATCATTCAGATTTACTCAATCAAACTGCAGAACATGGGCAGCCTGGATATCCATGGACAGCCACCACTAGAAAGATTCCTGGAAGCCAAGCCATTTCGTTGACCTCAAAATTCCCCCAGTTCCATTCATTTCAGTTAATGAGCATTTATCACTAGGTTTTAATCAATTGCCCTTCTACCTAAGATGCACTGAGATAACTCATTGGATAAACAGACACTGAGCACCACCTGTAGGACAGACACCCTAACGCCACTGGGGAAGCAAAGATGAAAAACAGGAGGCTTCATCAATCAGGAAAACAGATGGAACAACACTTGCCATTCTGAATTTCAACTATTTTTAGACACTATTATGTCATATATATACAATCACTTCAAGACTCTGATGCTTTACCTGAAAGCAATACAAAACAAGAGGGAAAAAAAAGAGCTGAGCATAGGAGTTCAATATTTATTTAGTTGAATTAGTTGAATAAATGGATGAATATAGCTGAATTATCATTCAGGGCAGTGACCACCTCTAAATAATCTAAGCAAGTCACTCTGAGGACATGGACATGGGAACTGAAACAATCATGGTCATAGGAACTGAAATTTATATACTGAGGGATTTATGAAGCCCTTTCATTTTCTCTATTATCAAATTTTACCTCAGGTTAGCTTTCTAGATCTGGTCCTCAAACACCAAATAAAGGTGAATATAAGGTAGTGGGGGAAATGGTTTATGGTAAAAATGACTCCCGATTGAAAAACTACATCTACATTTGGAGTATCTATAAATACTTGACGAAGATCTCTAGCTTTTAGAAATCCTTGAATTTGATGACTCTTATAATTGCTCACAATCCTTGCAGAGACCACAGAAGCTTATCAGTGAAGATTTACACGAAATGTTGCCTCTTGTGGGGCGTGGAACTACTAAGCTAAAATAGATCTCATGATCAACGGCAGGGCTTTCATCTTTTCGCACCTAAGTGTTCACCTGGTGGGGAGGGGACAGAGAAGTTTAGCTCTTGGACTACTGTGTAGACTGCTGTAAGGACTTATTCCACTGAAGAGAAATGTCTGATACTGCTCTACTTAGAGCTGTGTTTCCTTCTAAGTAAATGTGATGACAAGTAGTCGCCTCTAGTCTCATGAATATAAATGTCTAAGGTGACTTTAGAGGAAGACTCCCTGGTGGGCATGGCTGAATGGAACAGAAATGGTCATCTAGTCCAATTTCTTCTATGGTGCTTGAAGTCTCTCTATTATTCTTGCCGAGTCCTCAACCAATATTCAAACATCTCCTTGGATAGCAAATTCACTTCTGATGAAAGTAAGCCACTTTACTTTTCGACAGCTCTCAAAAGAACAGATGTCTCAGAGAAGTTTCAGGCATCAAAGCACAAGAGTTTTCATTTGAAGGTGCTTCTCCAGTGACATGAAGTAGCTGATTGCTGATCCTAGGTATAGGCTAACTGAATTGAGGGCTTAGAGATGGTCTGACTTGTCAGTTTCTCTACTTGTTTTGTTGCAACACTATGAAAAAGTATAATAATTTGTGAATTTAGCTACTTTCAAATAAAAGGACTTCCTACACATAAATCATTTAGCTTTCAAAACAAATAAACAATACATAAACTATTTACCGTTGGTGGTGATGTGGGTTCCATGTGGAATTTTTCTGGAAAGGCTCTGCTTAATGTCAGGAGCCTGGCATGCTGGTAATACTGTGATAGAAAATCAATCCATGGTTAAAAAAACATTTATAGTTATATATTTATATCTCAATGGCCAAATTATTATATAAAAATCTTATTATCCCACTTATAAATATATATATTTTAAAGTGGCAGATTTTAGTCATCCTAAACTTAAGAATCAAAGAACCATGACATTGCTGTGTAATACTGGGAACTCAACCTGGTTCTCTGTGACAACCTAGAGGGATGAGATGGGGGGGTGAGAAGAAGGTCAAGAGGAGGGGATATATGTTTACTTACGGCTGATTCATATTTTATGGCAGAAAGCACCACAATATTCTAAAGCAATTATCCTCCAATTAAAAATAATTTTTTAAATATGGTAATTTATAGGTTTATTATTTTTCAGTGAATAAGTAAATAAATATTACCAAAAATTTGAAGGGAAGGCCATCCTTCTAAGTGAATGAACTCTTACTTGAACTCTGAATTGAGCACAAAGGTGATTGAAAACACTGGTTTTATTCTACAGAGAAGCAGTATGGTGTGGAAAAAAGTTGGGGCATGAATAATCAGACAAACTGGATTTAAATCATGCTTCAGATATTAAGAAAGAAACATAGCTTTTACGTGCCTTATCATCCTGCTTTCAATATAAGATGAAGACAGTAAAATTAATCTTCCAGGTAATAAGCATAACTGTCAGCATTAGTGTGTGTGTATCCTCAGCTGATGGTTGCATCTGTCATTTGTTAGCCAGAGTTCAGCAGTATATAAGCAGCTACATTATGTGAAGGCAAAGTCATTTTAGTTTTTATTAAATTATCCAGTCTTGCTTGGAAAATCCCATGGACGGAGGAGCCTGGTAGGCTGCAGTCCATGAGGTCGCTAAGAGTCGGACACAACTGAGTGACTTCACTTTCACTTCTCACTTTCATGCATTGGAGAAGGAAACGGCAACCCACTCAAGTGTTCTTGCCTGGAGAATCCCAGAGATGGGGGAGCCTGGTGGGCTGCCATCTATGGGGTCGCACAGAGTTGGACACGAGTGAAGCGACTTAGCAGCAGCAGCAGCAAGATGTATGAACATCTATCTGAGTATTTATAAACTTACTGCAGAATAGAATGGAGGTATTTCCTGTACCTGTCATTTGGAGAAACAAGATTATTCCCACTCCCCATTGTAGTTGAGAAATGTGATCATATTATCTCTTAGAGTGAAACAAAACAGGGACTTTCTTCTTGATGTTTTCCTTATCTTCATGAAACAATATCTGTAATGCATCAAGTTAAGCCCTAGCAATAGAATAATTAGTAAGATCATGGCTAGATCTCTCTGAACTGGCTGTTCTGGTCTCAAACTAAATATGCAGAATTGGAGTTAGGACTTTGCAAACTCACATCAAGTTAAAAGTAGTCATAGTAAGTATGTGAGAACATCAGTGAGATCTTCACAATGATGATGCAGATTGACCTTATAGATGGCAACTCAAATCAGATCTTTTATAGTCCAGGGGGGATTTTTAAAGGGGTCCTCTGTGTAGATCACAGACTTGCTTACTCTGCCTAAGTATCTCCAGTCCAGAAGGTCTGAGAGCCTCTCGGTTCGATTCCTTTGAATAATCCTCTGGCGGCGTGACTGTTTGCAGAATCCATAGAGAAACTGAGTCAGCTGATTGCAAGAATCATCGGGTGAGCGGAACCGCCTGTCAACGATGTAAATTCCTGAGGGACACAAATGCCAGAGCACAGGTAAGGGCAAGGCTAACCTTGGAGCATTTCTACTTCTGTTCCTTAGGATCCATCATGGACTGCATGCTTATCTGCTCCCTGACTCCCCTACTGTTTCTTCTTCATCCTTTCCCTTCCAAGACTGTATTTCTCCTGTGATTTCCTGCTAATAGCTCACAACTGTCACTAACACACAGCCAACCAAATGAATGTTGCCATAAAAAACCTGGCACAACAGGGCTACCCCAGATCAGCGGTCATCCTTGGGGCTGCTGGCTAACCAGAGTCTCCAGGGTAAAGACTGAATCTCAGTGCTTTTCAGGCTCCCCAGTGTCCCCACTGTGCGCCATGGGGGTGAGACTACAGCTGTCACCCAAGGAAAGACAACGCTGACAATGCGACTCTAAAAGACCAGAGGATCAGCATGTCCAGGCAGAGCATCCAGCCCATTCGAATTTTTCTTGCCACTAGGCAACATGGACACAGAGATGGTGACACCATCTGCCATCTTAAATGTGAATTTTGATAACTCGGTAATTGGAACTTACAAACTAATTATGCTGACCAATACACGTACTCTAAAGCAATGGTTATCATAATATTACTTCCAAGTAATAGAAGACCAAACCAGTTCAGAAAAATAAAAAGGTGAAAAGGCAAGATTTGTCCAAGTTTAGCACTCCTTTTGGAGAAGGGGATGGCTACCTACTCCACTGTCTTTACCTGGAGAATCTCATGGACAGAGGAACCTGGTGGGGTACAGTCACTGGGGTCGCAAAGAGTTGGACACGACTGAGCAACTAAAACTTTCATTTTCACAATTTGTAGTTTGACTTTTAAGCGATATATTCAATATTAATATCATCTTTATCTTTTCCATGGACCTTATAAGTAATCTACTTTCAATCAACCAAGAAGTATAAATATTAATTGGGGTTTCCCTACTGACTCAGCAGTAAAGAATCTGCCTGCAATGCAAGAGACCCAGGTTTGATCCCTGGATCAGGAAAATCCCCTAGAGTAGGGCATGGGAGTCCACTCCAGTATTCTTGCCTGGGAAATCCCATGGACAGAGGAGCCTGGCAGGCTACAGTCTATGGAGTCACAGAGTCCAACACAACTTAGCGACTAAACAACAACAAATAAAACAATCATCATCGGGATAGTGTTAGAGTTGGGCTCTGTAAAGACTCTGTGCTTTGTTTGGTGAGAGGTCCCTTCTCCTTGGTTGGGTTCATGATGAAAAGCCTCACCGTATGCAGTGGGGTCAGCCACATGCTCCTGCATGAAACAGCCAAAGCCAGAGAGATTGGTGGTCACACTGGGGATGCCCATCACAGTGCATTCAGCTGCCAGGGGAAACAGAAAAAAGCTTGGCTTCAGACCAGCAATTATACCCTTTTATACATCCAGAGAAGGAAAAAGCTCCAGTCCTAGTGACAGCAATGCTTGTTTTGTGCCAGGCACAGTATTAGCTCCTTACATGCATGAACAAATTTAATCTTCTTGAGCAGCCTGTGAAGTAATGCTATCACTATCCCCATCTTATAGATGAAGACACTGAGGCCCAGGGAGTTTAAATAGCTTGCCCAGCTTCACAAAGCTAGGGGATGTGGTGGAGCCGGGATTTGTAGCCAGATGCCCAGCCCCAGAGCTGCTCAGAACTGCTACCTTACACTGCCTCTCTCATTCCAGCTGCTTTTCTTTTGCTCTGTTCTAAGCTTGTGTCTCTAAATACATGGCAAGTTTATGCAATAAGCCAACTCATTGGGAAAAGACCCTGATGCTGAGAAAGACTGAGAGCAGGAGGAGAAGCAGATGACAGGAAGAGATGGTAGGATGGCATTACCAACTCAATGGACATGAGTTTGAGCAAGCTCCAGGAGATGGTGAAGAACAGGGCAGCCTGGCATCCTGCAATCCATGGGGTCGCAAAGAGTTGGGAGATGACTGAGCGACTGAACAACAAAATACATTATGGACAAGACCAGTTCCTCCCCTCATTTTCGTCTCTTTTGCCACCAATCTCTTCCACTTTCTCGGGTGCTCAGTGAAACCATGGTTTATTTCAATCCTCTATCACCTTTTAATCAAAACCTTTTCTCCAGACAATCTCAGATGTTACCACACTCAAGATGATTGAATTGTTAACATGAAATTTATATTCAATTATGGAATTTTTCTTGGTTGATTAGTGGGGATGGGTGGATAAAAAAAATTTCCTAATGACCCATGTACTCCTATTCTGCAGGTATTTCCTCTTGGTTTAGCTCCAGAGAGTAGTGGTTTTCAAATCTGGGGGAAGATGGATGAGGAGAAGAAATTGAATCAGGGATTACTGACTCATTTGAGAATGTGATGAAACCCTAGAACTCCTCCCCAGAAAAATTTTGCCTACAATTCTATGAAACTTCACACATCCTTAGTTTTATTAAATATTCTTTTACACACAAATAATACAATTTCAGGCACCTCTGTAAGCATCGTATGTATCCACTGAATGAAATTAATGAAGTCAGTGTTTATCTTCACTGGATTTTCTCAAAACATAAAACGCAGATTTTAATACTTTCCAGAGTGAGAGTTAGCACCACATAAAGCAATTTTTCTAAAAATTATCTAATATGCTAATACCAAACCTATACCACCAGAGTTTCTGCTATTTCTGTAATTCAAGTTAGGAAAGGAGAGGCCAACTTCTTTTAGTTAATTTAAAACAGAGAAGGAGTCATTCACTATTTGGCATGTATT
Source organism: Oryx dammah (assembly GCF_014754425.2). Classification (NCBI taxonomy): domain Eukaryota; kingdom Metazoa; phylum Chordata; class Mammalia; order Artiodactyla; family Bovidae; genus Oryx; species Oryx dammah. The sequence continues at coordinate 30,174,740 of NW_024070213.1, forward strand.
TCTCACACCCCCTTTCCATCTGCTTATCTTTTATAACACCTTTGCTGGCCTTTATCTTAACAAACTAGATATAGCTCTTCAGGTTAAGTTTACCTTTGACCTATAATATGATATTCTGGTGGGAAATAAGTTAGATAACCTTCTCTTTATCCAGTATAAATGACTTCCCACATTCCCGTTGTCACTCATGTTTTGGTTTTGTCCATTTTTGTCCTCCATATTTACAGTTGAAAATTATATTACTTACTAGAAAGAACAGGAGTAACAAAATTGCCAGTTCATCAAGTGAATTGTCTCAATGTATCTCAAAAGATAGTTACTTTATTAAAAACAATTTAAGATAACTGTGTGGGCATTTTACAAGTAAGAAAATACTGCCTTCACGAAAGTGGAATTGGTGCCAAAAACAACTTTTAGAACTACAAGAGAGAGAACTGGAGGATTCAGATTAGTAACTTTACTATGTCATGTTTCAAGAATGGGTAATTCTTTATTAATCTTTCCACAAACATTCTAATGGTTTTACAGCTGCTGGCAAATTATTCTTGCTGGAGCCTAAGACAATATAAAAGGAACTTTATCAAAAGATGCAGAGCCTTGTGACTCCTATTGTAAAGATTATAGTATCCTATTTATATAGACTTTAAAATTCTATACTTAAATTCTGGGGTCAGAATGTAAAGATTAGAAAAACCTTCCTCATAATTCAGCCTATGACTGCTCTCACCCTAACTGCTGCTGCCTCTTACTTAGACCATAATGACACTGAGATGCAGAAGGCAAAATGTATTCATTATAAATAAAAATGTTTTCTGAGCCTTTTATTTTCAATTATAAATATAATTATAGCTCTACTGGGAGGAAAATCTCTGATTACCAAGAAGATGGAAAAGTCATCAATATCTTCTTTGCATTGGCATATAAAATAATTGTTTCCTTTTTTAATTAGGCATTTCAGTACAAATACAAATTGCCGGCTCCTGATGCCATTGACAAGCAAGTTAGTAGGATACAGAAAAGAAAAAAAGACAGTGGATCTGAGAATCTACCACCTGTGGAAAAAAGGGGGGTAGGCAGGTGTAGGGTCTGAATGGAATTACGTCATTGGCATAATGCCTACCACCAAACTGACATGCTATCTTTACCTCTTTTTTTGAGAGACAAGGGTGTGAAGATGACTTTTCACCATACATCTCTTTATACTATTTGTGTTTCTAACCATGTGAATGCATTACATAATTAAAAGATAAATATATCCTTAACTTAAAAAGGGATTCTTCTGAAATAAATTTTATAACAGTTTCAGAAACAATCGTTTCTCATATTAATTTCCTTGTAGTTAGTTTCTTCTTCATATTAATGGATAAGACTGGTGAATTTAACTAAAAAGATATATTCTTTATAAAACAGTCTTTTTCTTTGGAACCCAATGAGGCAACAATTCAGATACTAAAATATGCCCAACCACAACCTCTTACACTTATATAAAAGATTACATAGTATGTCCTCAGGCTTCCCAGGTGGCACTAGTCATAAAGAACCTGTCTGCCAATTCAAGAGACACAGGAGAGGTGGGTTTGATCCCTGGGTTGGGAAGATACCCTGAAGGAGGGCACAACCACCCACTCCAGTATTCTTGCCTGGAGAATCTCATGGACAGATGAGGCTGGCGAGCTACAATCCATAGGGTCACAAAGAGTTGGGCACAACTGAAGTGACCTTAGCACACACACACGCATTATGTCCTTATGCTTATGTCAGAAGCAACAAAGTGTAAATCTGATCTGGGATAGATCCAACCAAAATCACTTTTAAAACAAACAAACAAACAAAACCAGAACCTTAGTAGAAATGACATATCAACTTGGAATATTACATACATATGTGTAGAATAATATTCTAATACAATTTAAAGCATCTCACAATCTATACATGTCACATACCTGGAGTATAACCCCAGGGTTCATAGTATGATGGAAATACTCCAAGATGACAACCTCGGACAAACTCTTCATAATCCATGGGTAGCAATGGGCTGGTGGAGGACAGGAACTCTGGGTGCAAAATCAACTGAAAGAGGAAAAAAATCTAATGAGAAAAAAAGAGAAAAGAAAGAAGAAACTAGAGCAAAAAATCTCCCAAAGTTTATTTCAGAATTTAGATACTATAGAATCCTTGTGTTATAGACTCAGGGGAAAGAAAGAGAGATAAGGAAAAGGTCTGGGTGTTTTTTTCTCCCCTCTCTATTCTCTGTGAATATCTGCTCCGAGGACTGATTTTCCCTTAAGTTCCCAGGCCTAGATTGGAGGATATAGAGTTGTGTCCATTTTTGTTCTAATGCTAAACTCATCCAACCCAGCCTTTATTGACAGTATAGATTTTATTTGCTTTTCTGACTGCTGGCCCCTGTCTTGTTTTTCACTTTATTCCCACCAGGAACAGAAAAGAAGGGAGCTACCCTTCCAAGCCAAGTGAAATGGAACTGAGGGCCAGTTGCAAGCTACCGATGCAATGTCCCTGAAATGGAGACAGAAAGAAGAGCAGGACATCCTGATAGGATATTCTCACCATGTGAGGACAATGGTCAAGAATAACCTCCAGAGCAGAGGTTACAGAAAAATGCAGTGAACAACTAAGATGCAATGAGTTTGAGCATTACCTTTCCTTTTCGCATAATTGATTTTTTTTAAGTTTATGCAATTTGATTTTACACAACAATTGTGTTTAAAACTGGCCCACAGCATTCTGAACAGTTAGCAATTGGCTCCCGGGCACTGGTATGAGCCTTTTCTTGGACTGCACAGCCTGTGTGTGTGTGTGTGCGTGCTAGTCACTTCAGTTGTGTCCGACTCTTTGCAACCCCATGGACTGTGTAGCCTGCCATGCTCCAGTGTCCACGAGATTCTTCAGGCAAGAATACTGAAGTGAGTTGCCATGCCCTCTTCCAGGGGATCTTCCCAACCCAGGGATCAAATCTGTATCTCTTACGTCTCCTTTATTAGCAGGAGGGTTTCCACTAGCGCCACCTAGGAAACCCCGCAGCCTTTAATTTTCTGCCAAGGCAGAGACCAGACTGCAGCTATACTTGGACAGCTATGACTAGAACAGCTACTTAGCTGGTAACCTAGATAAATGAGTTCTATTTCTCCTACTTATGAAAATGATGACTTATGAATTTTAATATAATTATAATATATAAGTTATATTACTACAGTACTTTAAAATCAGATTTTTCTAATTCATTAGAATTTAATTTTCATAACTTACTTAGCTATGAGGGGAGGCTGATAAGTAACCTAAAATTGGTTTGGTGAGAACTTTAATAAAATGGAGAAATAGAATTATATATATATCTATTTTCATATATAGTATGTTTTATATATTTTTATTTGTTTATATGTAAACATGTTTATATATAACTTGAAATAATGTCAAATTTACAGAAAAGTTGCAAGTATAATGTGAAGAATTAATATTTTTCCATATGAGTATAAATTGCTGACTAGATGCTCATCATCCACAAATACTTAACGTGTGTTTCCTACAAACAAGAATATTCTCCCTTAGAAAACTAAAAATAGACTAACCATGCTGCTGCTGCTGCTAAGTCACTTCCGTCGTGTCCGACTCTGTGCGACCCCATAGACGGCAGCCCACCAGGCTCCCCCGTCCCTGGGATTCTCCAGGCAAGAACACTGGAATGGGTTGCCATTTCCTTCTCCAATGCATGAAAGTGAAAAGTGAAAGTGAAGTCGCTCAGTCATGTCTGACTCTTAGTGACCCCATGGACTGCAGCCTACTCTGTCCATGGGATTTTCCAGGCAAGAATACTGGAGTGGGGTGCCATTGCCTTCTCTGAGATAACCATATGATCCTACAATTTCACTGCTGGGTATGTATCGGGAGAAAACTCTAATTTGAAAAATACCATGCACACCAGTGTTTACAGCAGCACTATTTACAATATCCAAGACATGGAAGAAACCTAAATGTCCATTGATTGATAAATGGATAAATATGAAATATTACTCCATAAAAAGTGAAATAATGCCATTTGCAGCAACAAGGATGGACCTAAAGATTATCATATTAAGTGAAGTAAGTCAGATAAAGACAAATATCATATGATATCACATATGCATAGAATCTAAAAGATGGTACAAATGACCTTATTTACAAAATAGAAATAAACTCATAGCCATAGAAAACAAACTTATGGTCACCAAAGGAAACAGTCAGGGAGAGGGGAAGAGAGATAAACTACAAGTCTGGGATTAACATATATACACTACTGTATATAAAATAAGGAAACAATGAGGTCCTACTGTATAGCACAGGAAATGAGACTCATATAATACTAATAACTTATAGTGGAAAAAACTAAAAAAGAATATATATGTATATATAACTGAAACACTTTGCTGTATGGTTGAAATTAACTATTGAAATAAGTGTATATTCTTCCAAAGAGATTACTTTGAAGAAAAAAGAACCCTAATTTGGGATATACAGCAATAATGATGACAATAGTTGTCTAATACTTTATATATTATAAATCAGTTTCATATATATTACCTCATTTAATTTAGCAACATTGTGTGATAAGGAGAGTAGACATTCTGATTGTCCTTATTTTATTTCTAGTTTTAAAAATAAGGAAACTAAGACTTTGCAAGCATATCTCAATAGATCCATAAATAGGAAATATGTAACACTAAAGAAGAAATGAAATGGTAAAATGTCCAAAACTAGTACCTATAAATGATGGTTTATTCAATCATAAGAGTTACAAATTGGCAAAGAAAATGGATAAAGTATTTTCCTTCACAAAACACAATTTTAATTCCTATTACATGCAAAGTACTGCACTAGGAAAAGAGACCAAAGAGACAGACTCTTGACTGTGTCTATGTCTACAAGCCCAAATCCCACTGTACTCAATTGGCAAACAGCAGCAAAGAGGGATTTGAAAGGCATTGTGCCTGCTTTGGCATTTCCAAACTTAGGAAAATTTGTTCTCTTCAAAGCTCATTTTGAAACATGAAAACATCATGGCTCATTCGTTTTGTTCCCGGCCAAAGAGAATAACAGCACAACTAAAATAAGAATACAGCTGTTCTACATCCTAAAACAGCCAATGGCAGAAGCCCAGGGCAGAGGAAGGGATGTTAGAGGTCAGCCCAAGGTCACAGGGAGGATTAAACGAGATCCTGTGTGCAAAGCCCCCCAGCAGAGCAGCTGGTTCACAGCAAGACCTGGATCAGTCAACATACAATAAAAACTTGTCAGGCTGTATTTATTCTGGGAGGGAAGCAAGGTCCCCAGAAATTAGTTTGCTTTCGCAGTGGGCAGCACAGGGTCCAGATCTGAAATCTGCAGTCCAGACTTTTCTCACTATGCCTCAAAACTGAGGCAGGATCAATGATAAATTCAGATTCAAAATTATCTGCAATGCTTCCTGAATCAAATGGTCACATTAATATAAAAAAACTTGTCAATTCAGTTGGAGAGTTAAGAATCACTCTATAGCTGTCTATAAACATGCAGGTAATCCAATAGATACTTATACTGTCAAACTTTTAAAGGGCACTATTAATAAAATAAAATACCTAATTCTGAATTGACCAAAGTTTATCTCAGTGCTTTGAATGTATATTGTTAGAGCTATTCTTTAGAAAACAAACTTACAGTTACCAGGAGCTCAAGTGAGGAGGGATAAATTTAGAGATGTAGATTGACACATACACACTACTATATAAAAAATAGGCTTCCCTGATAGCTTAAATGGCAAACAATCTGTCTGCAATGCAGGAAACCCAGGTTCGATCCCGGGGTCAGGAAGCTCCCCTGGAAAAGAGAATGGCAAACTACTCCAGTATTCTTGCCTGGAAAATCCCATGGACAGAAGAGCCTGGAGGGCTACAGTCCACGGGATGGCAAAGAGTTGGACACAACTGAGCAACTGACACTTCCACTTTCATATATAAAGTAGATAACAAGTAAGTACCTATTCTATAGCACAGGGACTCTACTCAATATTTTGTAATGACCTATATGGGGAAAGAAGTTTTTTAAAAAGAGCTGATATATGTGTATGTATAACTGATTCAGTTTGCTGTACAGCAGAAATAAACACAACACTGTAAATCAACTATACTGCAATAAAAATTTTAAACAGGTATAAAGAGGCTATTCTTTTATTTCTTTTCTGTGTGTTTGTCTTATATGAAACAGTGAATATCTGAAAATATTTATGAGCTTAACTGCATAAACACAATTTCTTTGAGAAGCCTGCTAAACAGGGTACGTATGATTTATTTAGGGCTTCCTGGTGGCTTAACAGTAGAATCTGCCTGCCAATAGAGGAGACATGGGTTCGTTCCCTGGGTTGGGAAGATTCCTTGCAGAAGAAAATGGCAACCGCTTCACCATTCTTGCCTGGGAAATCCCATGGACAGAGGAGACTAGAGGGCTCTAGTTCATGGGGTGGGAAAGAGTCAGACACGACTGAGAGACTAAACAACCTCTTCTTTCCACTTTGCTCTCTCTTCATTGTGTCTGGCTGCACCTCTCTGCCTGCTCTTGCTTTCCACTTCTTTATCCTTCACAGGCATTTCTGTCAATAAGTTTTCATAACTACTTCTGTCTCAGTATCTGCTTTTCAGAGGACAAAAATTGAGAAAACAGATGAGACATGATCACCAACTCAAAAAAACCACAGTCTCTGGAGAAATGGACACACTAAATTAAAATGTATAGAATTCAATGTGATAACTCCTATAATTGCAGAAGATACAGACAAGGAAACAATTGTTCTGTCTGGAGTAAGTAAATGTATATTAAGGAAAAGCGTAAGAAAGAGATGACTCTGAGGCTGGATTCCAAAAGAATTGTTCAAATAACAGAAATAAGATTATTTCAGAGGGAAAAAATATCAGCAATTACATAGACATATGACAGTGTTTCACACGTTTAGAAAATAAGTTACTTGTCCATTCCTAGGAATTGCTTCACTGTTATCATTTTTTTTAAAAAAACATCAGTCTGTATTTATTGTACATAATAAGCATCAAGCACAGATAGATCATCAGAGGAAGAGTCAAAATTTTAGATATGGATGTGACAAGAAATCAAATCACACTGGCCTCTAAAATCAAGTCCCCTGGGGGTTCTCAGTTCCTTTGCCAGATCCCCAAGTTGGGAATTCTATTGTGGGTCCTAGAAATTTCTTAACAGTGCAAGCATTTCTTTGGTATAATTGTTCTGCAGTTTGTGGGTCGTCTGCTCTATGGCTCTATGGTGGGGCTAATGGCAACCTCCTCTAAGAGGGCTTATGCCACACGCTGTGTGACCTAGGTCTGCTGCACCCAGAGGCCCTGCCTCTGCAGCAGGCCACTGCTGACTCATAGCTCTGCAGGAGACACTCAAACACTCGAAGGCAGATCTGACTCAGTCTCTATGGGGTCTCTGGGTCCCGATGTGCAGAAGATTTTGTTTGAGCCCTCCAAGAGTCTCTGACGGGTATGGTGTTTGATTCTAAATGCAATTTCACCCCTCCTACCATTTTGCTGGGGCTTCTCCTTTGCCTTTGGATGTGGAGTATCTTTTTTTGGTGAGATCCAACATTCTTCTGTCGATGGTTGTTCAGCAGCAAGATGCAATTTTGGAGTTCTTGCAGGAGGAGATGAGCTCATGTCCTACTCCACCATCTTGCTTCCCCCCAGAAAAATATCCCCAGGGAATTTGATTTTGGAGGCCAGTGGGATTTGATTACAGCACTTACACAGGACCAGGGAAACAGATTCTTGGAGGGCACAAACAAAACCATGTGCATATCAGCAGCCAGGAGAAAGGAACAGCGTCCCCACAAGAGACTGAGCCAGACTTGCCTGTGAGTGTCCAAGAGACTCTGGCAGAGATGTGGGTCGACAGTGGACTGCTGCAGGGTTGGGGCACTGAATACAACAGTGCGTGCACAAATCCTTTTGAAGGAGGTTGCCATTATCTTCATTACCCCTACCATAGTTTGGCCTCAGTCAAACAATGGAGAAGGAACACAGCCCCACCCATCAAAAGAAAATTAGAATTAAGATTTACCAAGCATGGCCCCATCCATCAGAATAAGACCCAGATTCCCCCACAGTCAGTCTCTCCCATCAGAAAGCTCCCATAAACCTCTTATCTTTATCCATCAGAGGGCAGACAGAATGAAAACCATAATCACAAAAAATTAACCAAACTGATCACATGGACCACAGCCTGTCTAACTCAATGAAACTATGAGCCATGCTGTGTAGGGCCACCCAAGATGGACAGATCATAGGGGAGAGTTCTGACAAAACATGGTCCAAATGGAGAAGGGAATGGCAAACCACTTCAGTATTCTTGCCTGAGAACCTCATGAACCCTATGAAAAAGCAAAAAGATAGGACACTGAAAGATGAACTCACCAGGTCTGTAGGTGCCTAATATGCTACTGGAGAAGAGTGGAGAAATAACTCCAGAAAAAAGGAAGAGACAGAGCCAAAGCAAAAACAGCCAGTTGTGAATGTGACAGGTGATGGAAGAAAAGTCCAGTGCTGTAAAGAAGAATATTGCATAGGTACCTGAATGTTAGGTCCATGAATCAAGGTAAATTGGAAGCGGTCAAACAGGAGATGGCAAGAGTGACAACTGACATTTTAGGAATCAGTGAACTAAAATGGACTGGAATGGGTGAATTTAATTCAGATTACCATTATATCTACTCCTGTGGGCAAGGATCCCTTAGAAGCAATAGAGCAGACCTCTTAGTCAACAAAAGAGTATTAAATGCAGTACTTGGGTGCAATCTCAAAAATGACAGAACTATCTCTGTTCGTTTCCAAGGCAAACCATTCAATATTATAGTAATCCAAGTCTATGCCCTGACCAGTAATGCTGAAGAAGTTGAAGTTGAACAGTTCTGTGAAGACCTACAAGATCTTCCAGAACTAACACCAAAAAAAGATGTCCCCTTCATCATAGTGGACTGGAATACAAAAGTAAGAAGTCAAGAAACACCTGGAGTAACAGGCGATTTTGGCCTTGGAGTACAAATTGAAGCAGAGCAAAGGTGAACAGAGTTTTGCCAAGAGAACACATTGGTCATAGCAAACACTCTCTTCCAACAACACAAGAGACAACTCTACACATGGATATCACCAGATGGTCAACACTGAAATCAGATTGATTATATTAGTTGAAGCTGAAGATGCCGAAGCTCTATACTGTTAGCAAAATCAAGGCCAGGAGCTGACTATGGCTCAGATCATGAACTCCTTATTGCCAAATTCAAACTTAAACTGAAGAAAGTAGGGAAAACCACTAGACCATTCAGATATGACCTAAATCAAATCCCTTATGATTATACAGTGGAAGTGAGAAATAGATTAAAGGGATTAGATCTGATAGACAGAGTGCATGAAGAACAATGGACAGAGGTTTGTGACATTGTACAGAAGGCACTGATGAAGACCATCCCCAAGAAAAAGAAATGCAAAAAGGCAAAATGGTTGTCTGAGGAGACCTTACAAATAGCTGAGGAAAGAAGAGAAGCTAAAGGCAAAGGAGAAAAGGAAATCTATACCCATCTGAATGCAGAGTTCCAAAGAATAGCAAGGAGAGATAAGAAAGCCTTCTTCAGTGATCAATGCAAAAAAATAGAGGAAAACAATACAATGGGAAAGACTAGAGATCTCTTCAAGAAAATTAGAGATACCAAGGGAACATTTCATGCAAAGATGGGCTTAATAAAGGACAAGAACAATATGGACCTAACAGAAACAGGAGATATTAAGAAGAGGTGGCAAGAATGCAGAGAACTATACAAAAAAGATCTTCATGACCCAGATGACCATGATGGTGTGATCACTCACCTAGAGCCAGACATCCTGGAGTGTGAAGTCATGTGGACCTTAGGGAGCAACACTACAAGCAAAGCTAGTGGGGGTGATGGAATTCCAGTTGAGCTATTTCAAATCCTGAAAGATGATGCTGTGAAAGTGCTGCACTCAATATGCCAGCAAATTTGGAAAACTCAGCAGTGGCCACAAGACTGGAAAAAGTCAGTTTTCATTCTAATCCCAAAGAAAGGTAATGCCAAAGAATATTCAAACTACCCCCACAATTGCACTCATCTTATACGCTAGTATAGTAACGCTCAAAATTCTCCAAGCCAGGCTTCAACAATACGTGAGCCGTGAACTTCCAGATGTTCAAGCTGGTTTTAGAAAAGGCAGAGGAACCAGAGATCAAAAGGTAGAGAGCTCCAGAAAAACATCAACTTCTGCTTTACTGACTATGCCAAAGCCTTTGACTGTGTGGGTCACAACAAACTGTGGAAAATTCTTAGAGCTGGGAATACCAGACCACCTTACCTGCCTCCTGAGAAATCTGTATGCAGGTCAGGAAGCAACAGTTAGAACAGAACATGGAACAACAGACTGGTTCCAAATAGGAAATGGAGTACGTCAAGGCTGTATATTGTCACCCCGCTTATTTAACTTCTATGCAGAGTACATCATGAGAAACACTGGGCTGGATGAAGCACAAGCTGGAATCAAGATGGCTGGGATAAATAGCAATAACCTCAGATATGCAGATGACACCACCCTTATGGCAGAAAGTGAAGAGGAACTAAAAAGCCTCTTGATGAAAGTGAAAGAGGAGAGTGGAAAAAGTTGGCTTAAAACTCAGCATTCAAACAACTAAGATCATGGCATCCTGTCCCATCACTCCATAGCAAATAGATGGAGAAACAATGGAAACACTGACAGAGTTTATTTTGGAGGGCTCCAAAATCACTGCAGATGGTGACAGCAGCCATGAAGTTAAAAGACACTTGTTTCTTTGAAAAAAAGCTATGACCAACCTAGACAGCATATTAAAAAGTAAACACATTACTTTGTCAACAAAAGCCCATCTAATCTAAGCTATGGTTTTCCAGTAGTCATTTATGGATATGAGAGTTGGATGATAAGGAAAGCTGAGTATAAGAACTGATGCTTTTGAACTATGGTGCTGGAGAAGACTCATGGACTGCAAGGAGATCCAACCAGTCAATCCTAAAGGAAATCAGTCCTGAGTATTCATTGGAGGGACTGATGCTAAAGCTGAAACTCCAATACTTTGGCCACCTGATGCAAAGAACCGACTCATTGGAAAAGACCCTGGTGCTGGGAAAGACTGAAGGCAGGAGGAGAAGGGGGTGACAGAGGATGAGATGTTTGGATGGCATCACCGACTCAATGGACATGAGTTTGAGCAAACTCCAGGAGATAGTGATGGACAGGGAAGCCTGGTGTGCTGCAGACTATGGGGTCACAAAGAGCTGGACACGACTGAGTGACTGAACTGAACCTTGACATGAAAGGTTCTGAGAAAAACAGAAATCAAAGGGGCAATAACATGCTTTCTTGCTCCCACTATTTTCTTTCCAAGATACAGAAAACTGAGAAGGACCAGTCTGGAGTAAACTACATGAGAATGATGACAAGTGTGTGTTGACATACTCTATGGATAGAATCCTGCTGAAAAAATGTAATGAGTGGTGCAGTCTTGGTAACGATAGTCCTGCATTTCCAGGGGAAAATGTGCAGCCTGGCTCTTATATGTGTGCTATGAGTTGAAAATTTGGAAATTCACAAACACAAATGAGAAATTAAAAATCACCCATAATTCTATAGCACAGGGCAATATACACATATATGTGGGTTTATGTGTAGATTGTTTGAAATGAAAGGGTTAACACAATATGGAACATTTTTATAAACAGCATGGATCATCTAATGTTGTACTATGAGCTCTTTCTACTATTATTAAAATTTCTCCTGCCTTGATTTCTTATATATTTTCCTCTTTCTTTCCCTAATCTTTCATCTTTTAATCCTCTCTTGAGGTTTCCTTGGGTCAATATTTACTTCATTCATTCCACCTAGTCTTCCAATATGTCAAGGTTATCATTCCTTGGTCTCCACTACTGCCCACATGCCAATAGCTCCCCTCACAACTGTCCTTATAAACCCCAGGCCTATGTTTTCTAAGTACCTCTTAAGCATCTTAACTTGAATATCCCATATGTAACTCAATCTATGAAAAATTGAACTTCATTTGAGATATGACCCTCAAACCAACTTCTCTTATTTAATTTATTTTTTTAATATTTATTTGACTGCACTGGGTCTTTAGTTCTAGCATGTGAACTCTTAGTTGAAGGAGGTGGGATCTAGTTCCCTGACCAGGGAATGAACCTGGGCCCTCTGCATTGGGAATGCAGTTTCTGAGCCACTGGACCACTAGGGAAGTCCCCAAACCAACTTCTTTTAAAGCTTTTCTTTAGGTTCTAGAAAGTGTGGGTTATATACTGAAGCCTTGCCTTCTGCCTCTTTCTCACTCTGTGTCCACTGGTAACTTAAGTATGGTCTTTTTCTTCAGGCAACCATTTCTTCCATTGTTCCATCCTCTCCAGAACTTCTGAGAAGGCCTTTGGTAGTGGCCCTCAGTATCTCTCACCTGGACTGTTGCAGTAGGTCCTTAACTTGTCTCCATGACATCCACTGATGCCTATGTCAATGACTGAGTGCAGGATGAGAAATACATTTACAAATAGATTGTATTTTCCCAAGAGACTTTACAGAGAAGAGTAGAAAAACATTTAAAAACATCAAGAGGGGGTAGAGTTAAGGCAAAGCTTGTTTTTTCATGTGGAAAAATTTCAGAAACATTTGTAAACAGCAAGGGAAAGAGCTAGTAAGCCTACAATATAGAAAAGGATAAACAGGGTGCATTTCCTAAGAATGTGGGAGGAAATAAGGTCCCAGAAAAACTCTTACAATCTGAAGGAAAAAAAAGTAAGGATGGGTCAAAATCTAGATGTGAAGCCAGTATGAAGGGACTGTGAAGGAATTTAGAATTCATATCATCTGCTAAAGGCAAAAGAAAGAAGGGACACTGGGACCTTCCTTTCAAAAAGATTGGTAAATTCTTGTGACAACTTGATCTTGAATGCTGGTGGATGGAAGTGAGTAGGAATAAGCTATGATCTGTTAACACATTTACCCTTGTCTCCCACACCTAACCCCATGCCTAGAACATAACACACCCTCAGTAAACATCATGGAGATTAAGCTCCATTGCAGCAGAAACCAGGTCTTATTCAACACTGTGCTTCATCACTGGAGAAACTCAAAGAGTCAAAAGAACAAATTAGTCTATAGGAAAGTATATAAAACTATCATTAGGCACATTCTCTGAAACTTGAATCTTCTCATACTATGCCCTTAAATTGAACTTTATGAGGAAGAAACAAAGACAATTTATGCTAGTCTCCGAGATTCATTCATTAAACAATTCTTAGACCATATGTGTTTCATTAAAAATAAGGCCATTTCCTGATGCTTGCTGACAGTATTTTACAATGAAACTGAAAGCTGCATTACAACTCAATGCCATAAATAGTCTTCAATTATTTTTAGAATGATACCAACATAGTTACTGTTTAATTGCTCAAGACAGGAAACAGAATTAATTTTCCTTTAGAAGTATCATTTACAATATTTCCAGTAGATGTTAAAACAAACAAGGGTTGCTTCTAATAAATTCTCAAAAACCTGTCCTCTATGATTTTGAAATGTCCCGCGTAAACGAGCTGTACCTTGACTCTGTCTGTGCGGCTATTGAAGAGCCCAATACGTCTAATGGTGCTGAGGATGGGATCGGTGGAATCATCGATCATGTTGTGAGTGGTCACTGGGGGCAAAGACTGCCGCTGAAGGAGCAGAGGGAAGAAAATGTCAGTTCAGGAAAAGAATTACTAAGTGTGACTAATTTCAACAATAGGTCATCGGCAATATGTCATTCAATCTTTATGCCTTTATGGTCTGAGATGCCACTTAAGTGGATGAGGGGTTGTCTGTGTATTTCATAGGAAGACAACAGGTTAAAGAACTTCCTTCCGCACTCTGAACACCCGATGCTTTTGTTCACCAGCAGCCACTCTATGGAAAGCCTAGAATTCTTGAAGCCTCCTGAGACTTAACAGTAAGTCCCCAACATACGAACCTTCAAGTTGGGAATTTTCAAAAAGATGCAAAAGCACATTCCGTCAGCATCAGATGTGTGTGAAATTGCAGCTTGCCCTCCATCTCCTATTGCTGGTGGTCCTTCAGTTCTACCATCTCCCACCTCTTCTACTTCCTCCAGTCACTAACTAACCCTTCTTGCCTGTTCATTTGATGCCAGCCCCCAAACGCCAGCTGTTGTTGGACTGCCCTACTGTACTTTTCGAGGTACTGTATTGTGAGATTCAAAATGTTTATTTTTTGTGTTTGTTTTTATGTGTTATTTGTGTGAAAAGTATTATAAACCTATTACAGTACTGTACTATATAGCCAATTATATTAGCTGGGTACCTAGACTAACTTCATCTCAGAATGTTAGCTCATTCATATGTAGGGGACTGACTCTATTTGGAATAAGAATGGAACTCCAGGTGAACTACTCTGCTGGTTCCCACTAGGGGGCTGTTCTTCAATGCCTCCCTGTGCATTGCTCTACATGGCTAACACAATTACCTTTTTAACAATTCCACTTGACTGAGAAACATTCACCTCTTCTCTGGATTGACTCCGAAGTCTATGCTTTTTGAAAACTTTAGGCACTTCTTTTTTGTCGTTGCAATATACATAGTTTTTCAATTGGCATATAGTTTCCAAATGAATTTTTAAAGTAGATATGAAGACAAGTTCCATGAGATTTGTTTATAGGAGCCTTGAAAAACCACTGGTGAACGAGAACTCACAAAGGTGTCCTTTAGGTAAATACCTAAGGATGACTTTTCTAGCTCTCAGGTTTAAAAATTTCCCAAATTAGCCCATTTCAAAAAATTAAGATATTGATCTAAATAGACTTTAACAATTATGGGAAGTAATGGGCATTTTTTCCTTTATTACCTGAGTTGAAAAGATAGCTCTTTTCATAATTGTCAGATCATCTCGATCCAAAATATTGTTCATGTCAGGAATTTCTCCTCTGTGGGGAAAACAGTTTTAAAAATCAAAATAAAACAGCTAGCACTAACCAAATGCTTCCTATGCGTCAAACACCATTTCAAGCAATTTAAAAATAAATGTAAAGCATACATAGTTTCCTGATGAAGCTCACAGACAAATTCCAAAGGGCAAGGAAGTTTGATAAAAGAATACCTTTGCTAGCATAAAAGAAAATTGAAATTAATTTTTAAAGCATTACTGTTGATGACCAGGAGGATACTTTCATAATATTTTGCCCACTTTAACAATTATAGGAAGTGAGTACCATGTTCTACAGTGGCCATAACTTTTCCATCTGTAAGTTGATATTTTAAAAAATTATGTATTTATTTTTGGCTGTGCTGGGTCTTTGTTGCTGTGCGGGTTTTTCTCTTCATTTTAACAAGTGGCGGCTACTCTAACTGCAGTTCATGGGCTTCTCATTGAGGTGAGCTTCTCAACGTATACCAAGTATACATTAGGTAATGTATATTACTTAAGTAAATGTTACTTAACATTAACTACTATGTTCATTAATAATTATATGTTAATATGTCAATATATATTTTGACTTGAAATCTTCCACAGCTTCAAACTGACATATTAACTCGTGATGAGAATTCCATTGAAGGAGACCCTATCTGCGGGCTTCCTCAATGCCTTAGCAGGTAAAGAAACCATCGGCAATGTAGGAAACTTGGGTTCGATTCCTGGATTGAGAAGGGAAAATGGCACCCTCCTCCAGTATTCTTGCCTGAAAAATCCCGTTTTCAGGACAGAGGAGGCTGGTGGGCTACAGGCCAAAGTGTCGCAAAGAGTCAGACATGATTGAGTGACTGAGTTCACACACAGATAACTTACCCACGTATTTAACTATGTTCTCATTTGTACAACTGTCTACAAATATTTGTCAGACGAAGGATTAAACAAAGCCTGCTCATATGATGCAACATATCTTCAGTTCAGTTCAGTCGTTCAGTCGTGTCCGACTCTGCAACCCCATGGACTGCAGCACGCCAGGTCTCCCTGTCTATCACCAACTCCCACAGCCTACTCAAACTCATGTCCATTGCGTCAGTGATGTCATCCAACCGTCTCATCCTCTGTCGTCCCCTTCTCTGCCTGCCCTCAATCTTAACCAGCATCAGAGTCTTTTCAAATGAGTCAGCTCTTCGCATCAGGTGGCCAAAGTATTGGAGTTTCAGCTTTAGCATCAGTCCTTCCAATGAACACCCAGGACTGATCTCCTTTAGGATGGACTGGTTGGATCTCCTTGCAGTCCAAGGGACTCTCAAGAGTCTTCTCCAGCACCACAGTTCAAAAACATCAATTCTTCTGCACTCAGCTTTCTTTATAGTCCAACTCTCACATCCATATACAACTACTGATAACACCATAGCCTGGACTAGACGAACCTTTGTTGGCAAAGTAATGTCTCTGCTTTTTAATATGCTGTCTATGTTGGTCATAACTTTTCTTCCAAGGAGCAAGTGTCTTTAATTTCATGGCTGCAGTCACCATCTGCAGTGATTTTGGAGCCCCCCAAAATAAAGTCAGCCACTGTTTCCACTGTTTCTCCATCTATTTGCCATGAAGTGATGGGACTGGATGCCATGATCTTAGTTTTCTGAATGTGGAGTTTTAAGCCAACTTTTTCACTCTCCTCTTTCAGTTTCATCAAAAGGCTCTTGGCTCTTCTTTGCTCTCTGCCATAAGTGTGGTGTCATCTGCGTATCTGAGGTTATTGATATTTCTCCTGGCAATCTTGATTTCAGCTTGTGCTTCATCCAGCCTGGCATTTTGCATGATGTACTCTGCATATAGGTTAAATAAGCAGCATGACGATATACAGCCTTATCATACTTCTTTCCCTATTTGGAACCAGTCTGTTGTTCAACGTCCAGTTTTAAATGTTGCTTCCTGACCTGCATACAGATGTCTCAGGAGGCAGGTAAGGTGATCTGCTCCTCCCATCTCTAAGAATTTTTCACAGTTTGTTGTGATCCACACAATCAAAGGCTTTGGCGTAGTCAATAAAGCAAAAGTAGATGTTTTTCTGGAACTCTCTCGCTTTTTCTATGATCCAATGGATGTTGGCAATTTGATCTCTGGTTCATGTGCCTTTTCTAAAACCAGCTTGAACATCTGGAAGTTCACGGTTCAGGTACTGTTGAAGCCTGGCTTGGAGAATCTTCAAAGGCTATTAATTCTTTTATATTTGGAACAAAATTAGTATAGTGTCTAAATACTTGTCTCAATAGTAAAGCCCTAAATGTTTGAGCAGTGTAGTGTTCCAAGCTCCTACCTTAATAATGCATCATACAGTTTCTTTCCAAACTTTTCCTTCACAGAATGTGCAGTGTCCCTGTATGAACACAAAGATACACAACTCAAACAATGTCACCCTTTTAAGTCTTTCCTTGCCATGATGGTGTTCTGTCAATGCATTCTTTGAAATTGCAGGTCTCTTTTATATAATCTCTTTTGTTCTTTTCTTATTTGCCAGTTTAGCCTGAGTTAACACCTCTAGAGCTGAGGTAACTGAATACCCTGACCAGTGTGGGGAGTGTAACTTTCTTTGGCTTGATGATAATCAGGAGAAGGTTGGGGGAATGGAAAGGGAGTGTATGTAGGTACCCATATAATATGAGGAATTTGTTTATGAGAAATGGAATATTTCCTTCCATATCAGTAAACAAGGATGTCACAGTCATCAGCAATTGCAGGCCCCAGTGTGAGATGGTGAGCCCTAAGGAAACTCAGGAAGGAGAATACCTGCCATCTAGCAGCCATCAGACTGCAGTCACTACCTACTGTGAGTCCCAAGGGAGCTCAGAATGTGAAAAACACTGGATACTAGCCTCAAATAGGTGAGGTTTCTATCAAAGGAATGTTTTCAGTGAGTCCAGACTCCTGCATCTTCCCAGACAAAGAAAAGCACTAAGTTTCTTAACTGGGGATATCTGATTTTCTTTTATTAGCAATAATCTTTTGATGTTCAGACTACCTGCCCTTTGTTGCAAAACTTCTATATAATCTGGCTCCTCTCCTGGCCTCCTCAGAGCAGTTCTCTCAGGGTTACTTGAGATGCTGTCTCCCGGGCTCAAAGTTCTAAATATTCCCAGCAAATAAAACATAACTCTCAATTTTTAGGTTGCAACTATTTTTTAAGTCAACATTTATCATTGTTGAGTCTGGCCTACGGGGGAGAGGGGAAGCACGATACTAATTTCGTTATTTTGGCATATGTTTTAACATTTCCATAATAAATTTTTTAAAAATCTGACCCATCTTTAAAGATTTCTACAAAGGCCTTATCCTTCCACAGTAGTTCGTTCCAACATTTTTATACGAACACAGTTTTATAGACATGACAAAATTTAACAAAGGAGCCCAATGAGAAGAGAACTGAGTAGTATGTAAGCTATTATAATCTTAAGGGGAAAAAATAGTTCAAGGAAATAGATCATAAATCATGCACTTAAAAAAAATCCTTTTACACCTATTGCTTGAGAATATTTACAAGATGTGAGGTTACCATAGCTGTTTGCGCACTGCCTGGCCTTTCAGGGTTTCCACGTTGAAATTATTTGTCTTGGCAGGCATAATGAAAAACACCACCACGGTGACGTCACTTTTATGCATCTAATGAGGGGTTAGAAAACACAACAGAGTCAACTATCAAAGATAAAATAAACCATGTGACAGCTGGACCTTAAACTGTGACAAATAGTGCTTTGAAACATCTTGAGAGAATAAGAATACTTATTTATGACTGACAAAGAAATTATACATCACTGTCTTGAAGCTTCTTCAAAAAATTTAAATATGACGTTCAACTAAGATCTGACAATTAACAATTAAAAATCCACACAGAATAATTTCATCACACCCATCATCTAAAATATATAGTAATTGCTACTGATATCACTGTGGTTTTCTGTGGTTAAAAAATAACATAAAAGATTAACACAAATGTTAAAATTCCAGACTGGAAAGTTAATGAGGATTTCGTTTGGGTTTACTCTACGTCTTATAGCTAATTTACACGGATTTGCACAGATTATTAACATTTTTCCATTAAATGTCTTGATTCTTATGATGTTGCATTTTGTTTTTTTCAACCATAAAGGAACCAGAATGGGTACTCAGAACTTTTGGTGTAGCAGTTACTGTGTTGGGTGCTTTAAACACATAAGTTAACCCAAGCCTAACTCTCACTCTCCTCATTAATTTCAAAAGAGAGGCATAAGAGTTTTGATTCTTCTTCTGAGCTCCTATCACAGGTTATTGGCAAACCTGGGAGTCAAACTAATGTTTTGTTTTGTTTTGTTTTTTAAACTGGTGTTTTTTGACTCTACAATCTGTTTACTTTTCCTATTCCAAAATATTATTGACCTGAAGTTTCTCAGAAAGAAATGACATGCCAAAGAACTGTGGGAATGAAAGCATAAACTTACTTAAAACTGTGAACTGATGAATGCTTTTATATTCTGAAATGACTGACTCTTGAATGTGGGGCACTATCATCTAATCTGTGGTCTCTGCCCTCTGGGACCTTATATTCTATCCAAAACATCTACAGGAACCATAAAACAGGAAACACCCCAGGAGTAGGCAATGTGCTTTCATTAAAGACTAAATGTACTATATGGAAAGAAAATGTCTTATTTTGATTTCTCCAAGGATTGTAATTATCTTTGATGTCTAGAATAAGAGAAATTCACTTTTTCTTCACATCTAAAAATAAAGCGAATATTTAATAAATGTATGGATAAATTAATGATGTCTCTAGACATGACATTTTTATATAGCTGTGAGTCCATCTATAAAGCTTGTTAAATAGATACATATCAGAAAATGCTGTGAAATAAGATTATTCCAGTTTATTCTTGAATAATCTTTCTGGTCTTCAATCCTATTTTATAAGCGTGGATGTTTACTAATGTGATTTTAGTAATCTCTTAAAATACTTGGTACAGTGTATGTGCTTAGCCTTTCAGTCATGTTTGGTTCTTTGCCACCCTTTGGACTGTAGACTGCTAGGTTCCTCTCTTCATGGGATTTCCCAGGCAAGAATACTGGAGTGGGTTGCCAGTTCCTTCTCCAGGGGATCTTCCCGACCCAGGGATCAAACCTGCAACTCCTATCTCTCCTGTGTTTCAGGCAGATTCTTTACCCTCTGAGACACCCAGGAATATCTGGGCTAAGACAGTGATAAATCTACGTCCAAGAAATAAAAACTGAATGGGAGAGTTATACAGAGCTCAGGAAATTTTAGATTGCCTCAGCATCTCAATAAAATTAGACTTCTACACTGACCTCTTCTATTTTCCTTATGTATTCTATATTTTTCTATGATGGGACAAGAATATAAGCCAATAACTTTCATCAGTGTCTATCATGCAGTCCTTCCGTTGGCACAGGTTTTATTGCTGGATTAGTTCAGAACCTGTTTTAAGAATATGCCTGCCAATGCAAGAAACACAAGAGACACGAGTTTGATCCCTGGGTCGGGAAGATCCTCTGGAGAAGGAAAGAGTAACCCACTCCAGTATTCTGGCCTGGGAAATCCTATGGACAGAGGAGCCTGGTGGGCTACAGTCCATGGGGTCACAAAGAGTCAGACATGACTGAACATGCTCACGCACCAACAGTTCACAACCTATTTTAAGATTCTGAGCAAATCTAACCTATTGAGCAAAAAATCATTCTGAGCAAATCTATCCTATTGAGCAAAAAATCATTCTGTATTTGGGAGTGGGAAACTCCTCTATGTTTCTGAGTGGTGGGACCTCTCCTAGTTTCATGGTTTGAGGCTTTTGGATCTCAGAGTAGAGGCATGGCTAGTGAGTTGGGAGAGGAATAGAGTTTGTGTGTGTCTGCCCCATTCTATGAGGGCAACTGCTTGGCTGTCAGTCATGTTGCACATGTTTTTCTGAAGGCTTCTGGTTGGAGGGGATGGAAATGGCCAGGGCTGTCTGTGATCAGAAGTCTAATACCGCAAAATTTAATACCAAGGCCCAATATTAGGAAGCCTATTAATGCCATGCAACCAAGCCATATCTCCCATGATAGTATTTTTTTAAATTAATTTTTATTGGAGTATAGTTGTTTTACAAACTCACTCCAGTGTTCTTGCCTGGAGAATCCCAGGGACGGGGGAGCCTGGTGGGCTGCCATCTATGGGGTCGCACAGAGTTGGACACGACTGAAGCAACTTAGCAGCAGCAATTGCTTTACCATGTTGTGTTAGTTTCTACTGTACAGCAAAGTGAACTAGCCATACATATACAAATATCTTCTGTCTTTTAGACTTCCTTCCCATTCAGGTCATCACAGTGCATTAAATCTATCGACTTTTAAAAAAGGCAAGGTTTTGTTTTCTTTACTCTCTGTTTGCTTGATTTCTCTGTATCTTTCAATTGTTTACAAACTCTTGCGGGATAGGTGGGAAAGAGGATGCTATGTGGTCAGCTTAAAACATGGCACATATATAACATATAAAGCAAGAGAATGTAAAAAATGAATGTATACATTTATATATATGTATAACTGAATCAGGGCTTCCCAAGTGGCACTGGTGTAAAGAACCTGCCTGGCAACGCAGGAGACACAAGAGACCTGGGATGATCCCTGGATCAGGAAGATCCCCTAGAGAAGGGCATGGCAACCCACTCCAGTGTTCTTGCCTGGAGAATCCCACGGACAGAGGAGCCTGGTGAGGTACAGTCCACAGGGTCTCAAAGAGTTGGACACGACTGAAGCAACTGAGCATGTGTAACTGTATCACTTTGCCATACCCCTGAAACTAACACCGCATTGTAAATCAACTATATATCAGTAGAATTTTGAAAAATTTTTAAATTAACATAAAATATCATTTGGGGTGCATTTCCAATAAAATTTTGCTTCTATGATTCTTTAAAAGAAAAACACCATACTATGATATTGGCTATATACCCAATATAACATGATAAGTTTGTAGCTCTCTTTAAAACATATCTGACATCCTAGACAAATACACGAGCAAAGAGTGTGGCAATCATACTTATCATTTTAAATACGATAATTGAAAGACCAAAAGCATTTTTAAAATAAAGCTATCATTTTAAGTCTTCAAAATCATATATATTTTTAAAAGCCATTTGAAAAGCCAGGAAGTTCTTTACTTTCCACAGAACAAAGTTCTCTATAAAAGCACTGTTTCGTGTTCGTTTTGTGTTCTAGAGCATTCTTACCCTCAGCAGGAAGTTTAACCTGGATAAGGATTCTAAGAAGATGTCAGCTCCTTTGTTTGAAAACTCATACCTCCCAGCAATGAAGAGGAACAATGTTTTTTCAAGATCAAAGTCCAGATGACTAAAACAAAACAAAACAGTTTCCAATGAAAGAAAGCAACAGCAACAAAATGTACACATGAGTTCTGTTAAAGTACAAAGGGGACTGGGAAAGATAAACGTTTACTTTAACAACCCCGTTTTCTCTACACCCCAGATCCCTAACAGCACAGGATAATTTTTTTTTTTTAATATAGAAAAACATACCCATAGAAATGACCTCGAACAAACTCTTGGATCCTGGCCTTGTACATAGCATGGAGATTTTGAAACTCATGTACAGCTGAAAATTTCTTAACGTTCAAGCCATTTGGAGTAACTACATCTGGAAAAGCAAAGTAAAATCCTCATGAAAAATCTCTTTTGAGAGAGGGCAGCATTGCCAAAACAACAGTATTTTGCTAGAGAAGACTCTTGAGAGTCCCTTGGGCAGCAAGGAAACCAAACCAACCACTCCTAAAGGAAATCAGCCCTGAATATTAATGGGAAGGACAGATGCTGAAGCTGAAGCTCCAATACTTTGGCCACCTGATGCGAAGAGCCCACTCATTAGAAAAGACCCTGATGCTGGGAAAGATGGAAGACAGGAAGAGAAAGAGGAGGCAGAGGATGAGATGGTTGAATGGCATCCCCGACTCGATGGACATGAGTTTGTGCAAGCTTCGGAAGCTGGTAATGGACAGGGAAGCCTAAAGTGCTGCAGTCCATGGGGTCACAAAGAGTTGGACACAACTTAGCAATTGAACAACAACAACAAGTTAGCTGTCTATTAACATTTCTAGTTTCTGACTATCATAGAAGTGGAAGTTTATAAAAATCCATAATGAATCGCTGACATAGAAAATCAGGAGGATCTGACTGAAATAGCATTGAGTAATGGGTATTATGTAATAGACCAATAGCAAAAATAGTCATTGTTAAGAGTTTTCAGTTACCCATCTCTTACTATGCATTAGGTACTGCTCTAAATGCCTTGTAATGTAACTCATTTAATCCCTGCAACAACCAGTGGAGCAAGGTGATATTTCAGAGGCAGAAACTGAGACACAGAGTTGTTCCAAAACACATGGGTAGAGGCCATGCTGTCTGTCTCCACCTGTTTTGCCCTTAACTGTGCTGTGTGCTAAACTAGCTCCCTTTTTGTTTTAATTTTTATTGGCGTAAAGTGGCTTTACAGTGTTGTGTTAGTTTCTACTGTATGGCAAAGTGAATCAGATATATATATATATAGTGAATCAGATGTATATATATATATACATCCCCTGTTTTTTGGATTTCTTTCCCATTTAGATCACCACATAGCACTGAGTAGAATTCATGTAGGTTCTCATCAGTTATCTATTGTATACGTGCATGTGTGCTAAATCACTTCAGTCATGTCCAGCTCTTTGCTACCCAGCGAACACTAGCCCATCAGGCTCCTGTGTCCATAGGATTCTCCAGGCAAGAATACTGGAGTGGTTTGCCATGCCCTCCTCCAAGGCATCTTCCTGACCCAAGGATCAAACCCAGGTCTCTGATGTTTCCTGCACTGGCCAGTGGGTTCTTTACCACTAGGGCTACTTGGGAAGTCCATCTGTTTTATACACAGTAGCATAAATATGTCAATCCCAATCTCTCAGTTCCCATCCTCTCCTTTCCCCCTTGGTATCCATGTGCTTGTTCTCTATGTCTGTGTCTCTATTTCTCTTTCCTAAATAGAATTATCTATACCAATTTGTTTAGACTCCACATATGTGCATTAATATATGGTATTTGTTTTTCTCTTTCTGACTTACTTCACTCCATATGACAGCCCCTCAGTCCATCCCTGTTAAACTACCGCGTGCCATTTTATTTTAGTCAAATGTGTGAAGAGTGTTCTGTCCATAAGGAACATTGGAAAAGCAGCCCTTTATTCCAACACATAACTGATTCTTTCTTCCTAGAAGATTTTGTTGCTTGGGTAGGGAGACATTTTTGTTTTTTCAGAATATTGGTCTATGTCAGGAAAGATAAAGACTGCTCAGAATACATGATGGAAATCACCTACTGAGTTGAATTCATGGGTTATTGTATTTAGAAGCAGCAAAAACAACAGACAGAAGTTAGTAGACAAACTATTGAGACACTAGAAAAGAGTGAGAAACCTCAGAATGTGTAATGTCATGTAAATAAGGAATGATAGAGGCATCTGCCACCTTTAATTGCCAAAGAATGTCAAGGAACAAAAAAATTACAGAATTGTGAACCTGGTGATTGTTGAAAAAGCAATTTTAGATCAAGTGTTGGAGGTTGGAAGTTAAAGTTGAAGAGGCTCTAAAAAGTGGAAAAACTATGGATTATTTTTATAAAATACTTGATAGCAAGAGGAAGGATGAGATTATGTAGACATCTAAGAGGGTAGTGGTTTTGAGAGAAATTTTTATTTCAGAATAGGAAAAAACAAACCATTTTTGTAAGCGCAGAAAAGGATACTGATGACAGGAAAAAAAAGTAAGATCCAAGAAACAAGTGAGCATATTGAAGCAAACTCCTGCAAGAGACACGAGTGTGAGAAGCAAAGTGGATTCAAGAGAACCTTTGGAAAGAATAAAGAATAGCACAGGATCTTCAGGCTGCCACTATTCAAATTACTTGCTTCCTTTGTAATTATGTAGAACTTTGTAATGCTTTCTCTAGATGTTAAACTGGTATACAAAAGAAAGATTAATTAACTAGAGATAAGACCACAGGAATTAAGCAAGGAAAATGTATTAATCAGAACTGTTTTGTTGCAAGTAAGAGAAATCTGGGCTTCCCTGGTAGCTCAGCTGGTAAAGAAACCGCCTGCAATGCAGGAGACCCTGATTTGATTCCTGGGTTGGGAAGATCCCCTGGAAGAGGGCATGTCAACCCACTCCAGTATTCTTGCTTGGAGAATCCGCATGGACAGAGGAGCCTGGCGGGCTACAGTCCATGGGGTCGCAAAGAGTCAGACATGACTGAGTGACTAAGTACAGCACAAGCGAAATCTACTAACACTGGTTTAGGTATTACAAGGAGGAATTATTAGTAGGATGCTGGAGTGTCTGATGGCAAAGCTGTAGCTGGGCCTCAGGAATTAATTTAAACCATGGTCTAAATCACTGTGGAGGATCTAGAGTTCTCTCAATCTGTTTCTGCTTCTTACTGTACTTCACTGTAGCTTATCTTTCTTGGCATCTCATGCAACATAGGAAGTGGACACCACCAACAGCTTCCAAGCTTATATTATACAAGACTATTCAAACAAACTCATCTGTTTAGACTCGTTATGAAACCATTCTGATTGCGCCAACTTATACCAGGTATCCTCCTCTGGACCAACCAGCTGTGGCCAGGTGACAGGGTCATGTTTTATGAACATACCTCTTGGCCTTGCAACCTTGGGATGGGTCTGGGGCTAGTTCCCAGAAAAACTTGCAAGAAAATCTTGGGAAGAGTAAAGCAACAGGTTTCTACTAAACAGGACCAATGAGTCAATGTTCTAAGATGTAGGACTGGTGAAGTCTCACACACGTTTCTGATATTTTCCTGACATTCATTTTCTTAAAATAGAAAAGTCAACTCAGCTTGCTTAAACACAGGAAGTCATCATGACAACCCAGCTCAGAATTAAGAGTATTTTAAACATAGACTATTCAACAAGCACAGATTGTATACTATTATGTTCCAGATATAGCTTAGTGTTCAACAAAGCTACTGAAAATAAGAATTCAAATATGTATAAAGATTTGAGTAGTGATAGTGCAGTTTTCTTATTTTATGCATTTTTGTTCAAAACTATCACAGATCGGTGACAAACTCAGGGATAAGAATTACCAGGTTTTCTCTTCAGCATGTGTTCTGCCTCGATTGCTGTAATTTCAGAAACTGTGGTGAAAACATGAGCACAATGGACAGAAGCGCGCTCCATGCAATACCGGTGATAAATCTGCCTTTCCCCAGCCTCTTTGTCTATGTTAAACTGTGAAAACAAAACAAACACACACACATAGACATTTGCTTACACCAATTCTTCTACATAGGCAAAGCAAAATCACATGTTTCTCACACTGTTTTTCCTTATGGCTATGTGGAATTTTATGACCACAGAAAAGAAGTGACAAATTTTTATTAAACCCATCACTGAAACACAAAGCTACTTATGCTTACAAAGAGTGCTCTTTACTTTAAGCTGGGGAGATATGCAATCATATTTGAAGACAGTGTGATATGAACACTGACCTTTTATTGAAATGATAAAGTTATAATATTGATATATAGCTATATATCATGATTTTGTTCCTTAAAAACAACTAATAAAACCTGATGAATATTATTAGTTGTTTTTATTAATTGCTATATACTATGCTCTTAAGTATTTTGAAGTGAAATATTTGATGTGCTTAAAATATTCGCTATGCCTCTGTAATATTTTCTCTTTCACAAACATCAAAACCTGCTCTTCTCCAGGAAACACGGTGGTTGAGCTTATCACAGATCACTGGTTTGCCCTTATTAGTCTACTTAGGAAATCTCCCTGAACTCTTGACTTTTCTGAATTCCTTGGTGACTTTATTCTGAATATACATCTTATGTTTACAATTTGACCTTCAGGTTCAACTGACCTTTTTATAGGCAAGCTCTCCTTAGGACCATTCACTGTTTTGCAAATTTTAAGTTTTGTCCAAAAGAACTTTCCTAGATTCAAAATGCCTCTGAGATGGTGGTATAACTTTCTGCTCTCATTATCTGAGTAGTAGTAATCATGTATTACAAATAGGCACAAAAATACACTCAGAAAAGTATGCAGTCTATTGCATAGAGTCCTAGAATTTTTTTAAACGAGAGGTGGGGGTCAATTTTTCAACTTCCTAATGTTCCCAATAGTGAGACAAACTCTAAAATGCTAAATTGACTTGACTGGCAATATAGACACCAAGTCTGCAAAACTCCTGACTGTATGTTACTCAAATGCTTAACCATGATTTTTTAATTTTAACT
The DNA here is from genome assembly GCF_014754425.2 of Oryx dammah. NCBI lineage: Eukaryota > Metazoa > Chordata > Mammalia > Artiodactyla > Bovidae > Oryx > Oryx dammah. Next base: position 30,202,113 of record NW_024070213.1, read on the forward strand.
TTTTTACATTCTTTCCTTACTTATTTTTTAAAATTTATTTGATTTTAATTGGAGGATAATTGCTTTACAATGTTATATTGGTCGCTTGACCACTACTACTGACAAAATGATACGAAAAACATAGTTACATTAATCTGAACTGATGAAAACCGGAAGAAAGAAGTCAAAACTGAATGACTTTAGGTCATAGAATAGGGCAGTCTTCTAAGATAAGCAAACCCAACTGTTTAATCACCAGGGATCTACATTCCTGTTTTTGGTAACTCTGTCTTAACTGCACCCCCCACAAAACTCCACCTGTAACTCACTGCAGAATTACAGCAGAAATCTGACCTTCGTTCATTTGGAGGATGGAGGAAGTGAGGCTCATAGTACAAGCGGATGTCTAGCATCCCTGTGGGGTACCTGCCACTCAGAGCTGTGTGAGGATCCTGGGGTCCTCACAGCATTTCCCAAGCAGCCCAACCTCAGGGCCGCGGTGGCTGATGTCTTCCAGGCCCCTTTGGATCTTGGGTCGTTACTTCAAAGTGGACAGACATCTGGCCTGTCCCCGCTACACTCGGCTGCACTCTGAACAAAGTTAAACTTTATGAGCTCTCAGCCCCCTCAGGGAAAGCTGCGTCATGAATATTGATTGGTCAAAAGGGCATTTCTGCCATCTGGATGACAGATGAAAGGTGAAGATCAATACTTCCCATCCTTCAGCTTCAAGAGTCGGAAAGAAAGGTGGCGAGGGTGGAAGAGCTAATTACCTTATCAAGGCGGTTGTAAAAATCAATGTTAGCTGCACAGAGATACCGCCCAAGCAGGGTGGCGTGGGTGGTAAAGACTGTAGCAATGGGCAGTTTCCGAGCTCGAGAAAGGATCAGTCCAATCCCAGCTTGCCATTCATGGAACTGGACGATGACGTGTCTCCCATCAGCATGGTCCGTCACCTAGGTCAGACAAGAAGCTTGTAGAAAAGTTCAGGATGAAGTTTGATCTTACTCATAGTCCACAGAAAAAGGAAAGTTGTTATGCTTGTAAATTTTAGTACAATTAAAAGGAATCTAAATATAAACCATGCAGATTTAGCAACTATAAGGGTTTTCTAGAATTTATCTTCCTGTTCATAAAGCCCATATATGTTTATGGCTTAATCCTCTTTTTCAATATGGATCAGATTTATTTTTGCATTCACAGAGGGGACTCCTAGAATAAATGTACAGTAGGCACCCCACTCCAGTACTCTTGCCTGGAAAATCCCACGGACGGAGGAGCCAAGTGGGCTGCAGTCCATGGGGTTGCTAAGTCGGACACGACTGAGCGACTTCACTTTCACTTTTCACTTTCATGCACTGGAGAAGGAAATGGCAACCCACTCCAGTGTTCTTGCCTGGAGAATCCCAGGGACGGGGGAGCCTGGTGGGCTGCCGTCTATGGGGTCCCATAGAGTCGGACATGACTGAAGCGACTTAACTTAGCAGTAGGTGATCAATAAATATTCATTGAATGAATGAATGATTAATAGCAATAAAATTTTTGAAGTTGCACTGAGCAGCTGAATCAATTGGGACAAGCCACTTATAATCTTCTTTTTTAGATTAAAAGTAACGACTTCCTGGCTCAGATGGTAAAGCCTCTGTCTACAATGCAGGAGACCCGGGTTCGAGCCCTGGGTTGGGAAGATCACCTGGAGAAGGAAATGGCAATCCACTCCAGTACTATTGCCTGGAAAATCCCATGGACAGAGGATCCTGGCAGGCTGCGATCTATGGGGTCGCAAAGAGTCGGACACGACTGAGTGACTTCACTTCACTTCATGTTTTAGGTCAGTCTTACTTGGATTTTCTGCTACTTAGGGCCAAAAACATTTTAGCTGATATATTATTATATACATCATTATTTTATATTATAATAATATTATTTTATATTATTAATATTATTTTAATATATCTTATTTTGTATATTATTATTTTAAGAATATGGGACTGGGGGAAAAAGAGATTTGCTTAGAATCAAATAGAAATTTAGTAACACACTGAGGATACAGATCTAATTCCAGGTCTAACTCTAACACTAGGCAAGGCACCAATTTCTTAGCCTTAAAGTTACTTTGTTTCACTAAAAACAGAGCTATCATACGATCCAGCAATCCCACTCCTGGGCATATGTCTGGTATAGATGAAAACTCTAATTTGGAAGGATACACACACCCCAGTGTTCATAGCAGCACTATTTACAATACCCAAGACCTGGAAGCAATCTAAATGTCTATCAGCCAATGAATGGAAAAAGACATGGCATACATATACAATGGAATATTACTCAGTCATAAAAGAATGAAATACTGTCATTTGCAACAACATAGATGCAGTAGAGATTATCATACTAAGTAAAGTAAATCAGAGATATCATTTATACGGGAAATTTAAATATAATACACAAATGAATTTGTTTACAAAATGGAAACAGACTCACATAGAAACAAACTTAGAGTTACCAAAAGGTAAACAGTGGTGGGTAGGGATAAATTAGGAGTATGGGATTAAGAGATACACAGTACTATATATAAACTAGATAAGCAGTAAAGATTCACAAACTGTAATTTATATCTTCTAATAACCTACACACCCTTTATGGCTGTTGGCTTCATCAGAAAGAAGTTATACTGGTCAAGGGGAGACACAACCAATATACAGCTCTGTGATTTGTTCTTAGAACACAGTCCCACTTTGCCAGAGATGCTCTTAATTTTTTGATTTTTAAGCAAGGCATAATCATCTTGAGGTAATGCAAGGAATGTGAAGAAATCCTACTGCCATCCTTTCAGGAATTGAGTACAGACTTGGCTCATTTAACAAAGACTGATTTCCAAGGCCCTTACTGTTGTTTTACATCTACAGAATATCTCACTGCTGTGGACTTCTTAGCAACTGCTGAGATCACTTCACCCTTTAGTAAATGATTGAAAGATCTAAGAGCCATTGCAGTCACACAAGCACTCATGCATGAACAAAATCAAATATTTCAAGCCATTTTCTACTCCCCTGATGCTGGAACGCATGTACTTAGTCCATGATGTGGAGTATTTTTTCTTGCATATATACTGGATATTACCTATGTAGCAGGAAATATAATTGGGTGTTTTACCCACATTGTTCTAGTTAAATCTGACATAAGGTAAATATTAATAAGCATGATTATCACCATGTTTCAAAGACTGGTATTCAGTCACAGGGCTTCCCTGGTGGCTCAGACTGTAAAGAATCTGCCTGCAGTGTGTGAGACCTGGGTTCGATCCCTGGGTTGGGAAGATCCCCTGGAGCAGGGCATGGCAACCCACCCCAGTATTCTTGCCTGGAGAATCCCCATTGAGTTACAAGAAGGCATTGTCTCAGATTCCTTTGATATGTCAATAAAACAATTAATAATGGTACCATCTCAAAACTAGCTTGAAAACCAGAGGGTCATTGCTGGCTACAGCAATGTGCTTCTCTCTCGTGGGACTCTACAGTAAATAGTACCTCTTTCAAGAACCAGGCAGTTAATGACCCAAAGATCAGCATATCATTGGCTTCGTGGTCGTGATAAGGAATGCCAACGTTGCATGCTTCCCAGAGGTCTCCTTTCCACTTGTCCAGGTTCCAAGCCGAATAGCCAATGTCAAAGAGAACCACGTAAGGACTCCCTTCTATCAGCCATCTTCCAAAGCGTACCTGCCGTAGAAAGGACACACAGCCATGGAGTAACACTAGGCAACGCAGGAGAGGAAAATGTATTTGTACTTAGAGGCTGTACTTGATAGAAACTGTATTTAGAACTCTGGAGATTACACAAGCCATATAGAAAACAATAGCGGTAACACGGAGCATCTCATGTTTGAGCCTGAAGAGGAAATGGGCCGGCACCCAATCATCGAGAATCTCCAAGTTCTTGCTTTTCATTAAATTTAGTCATTCAAAAATGAAGTATGTAGACCATGTGATCTTTGTTCTTCTGTCTATCATTACCTTCCCATGACCTTGAGCTCATGGTTTTAGGTTGTTTCTCTAGACAAAAGTATATGATTTCTCTTATTCCTCCCATTAAAAAAAAAAAAGTGACGATAAGTGTTTCCCAGTGTGGTTACTGCAAGAAGTCTTAACTAAATATATTGACCAAGACATATTTTGGGGGCTTCCCAGGCAGTGCTAGTGGTACAGAACCTACCTGCCAATGCAGGAGACATAAACGCGGGTTTGACCCCTGGATCAGGAAGATCCCCTGGAGGAAGGCATGGCAACCCACTTGAGTATTCTTAACTGGAGAATCCCACGGACAGAGGAGCCTAGAGGGCTATGGTCCATATGGTTGCACAGTCAGATACGTCTGAAGCGACTTCATGCACACAGGCAAGACACATTTTCTCTTTAAGATAACTATTCTATTATATTCTTCAAATTGATTATTTATTCCAAAATATTTTACCGTGTGGATGTTTTAATGCAGCAGCTGTTTCAAATTTTTCCAATTAAAAACTATATAGTCATTTGTATGTTTAAATTTTAACTTTCCTTTTGGTATCTACTTTACTATAGTAATTTACTCATGTTTTTTATTTTATGTTTTTTCTCCTATTATGTGCAAGGCAATTCCATAAATGAATTCAAACCCTTTTTGAAGTTGGCAGAAGCTAAGAGCCTCTCTCACTGGGTATCTAGTCCTCTCTAGTAAACTGAATTTACGTTGCCAGCATTGACATTATGACTCCTCCCAAGGCAGAATTTTCCAGAGCATGAAAGCCCATTTGATCACCATTCCCTTACTTGGGACTCAGGAATTCATGGTGATTTCTTTCTCCCATCCATGCCTTGGTCAACACTGAAAGATCCTCATTACTTGTCAGCTGCATCCATTACAATTCAGTTTTTATTATCATGGCATAATTTCCTTTTCAGATTTAGTTTTCTTGAGCTCCAAAGAGCTTTTCAATAGATTCTTTTGGGACATTCATTGATTTATACATTCATTTAACAAATAGGTACTGGCTGCCTGATAAGTGGCATATGATGTAGTGAGCTAAGAGCACAGAGAAGTGTTGAAACTACAGAAAATGTAAGCTAGCTGGTCTTGACTTCCAATGCATTCTTGCTCATGACAGGAAACATCTTTACATCAGAGATCCACTTGGAATCTTGAGTGCAGTCAGTTTCATCATGACTTTCATCTCCCTCTTCTTTCACAAAAGCTTCAGATGTGAGGGGCTTCCCTCGTAGCTCAGTTGGTAAAGAATCCGTCTGCATTGCAGGAGACCCCGGTTTGATTCCTGGGTTGGGAAGGTCCTCTTCAGAAGGGATAGGCTACCCACTCCAGTATTCTCGGACTTCCCTTGTGGCTCAGCTGGTAAAGAAGCCTCCTACAATGTGGGAGACCTGGGTTTGATCCCTGGGTTGAGATGATCCCCTGGAGAAGGAAAAGGCTACCCATTGCAGTATTCTGGCCTGGAGAACTCCATGGACTGTATAGTCCATGGGGTCGCCAAGAGTCAGACATGACCAAGAGGTTTCACTGTCACACTTTCAAACGTTAACCCCTTCTAACATCTCACTCATTTCATCCCAACAGTATAACCTGCAACCTTTGTTATTCTAATTCTCCACACCATTCTCACTGTGATATGCTGCCAAAGTACCCTTTGGGACTTCAACTTCCCTTTTAAACTAAATGTTCTACACCCTAAACCTCCTAGACACCACCACTCTCAGCGACATCTCAATAAAAACTCATTTTTCCACTCTTAGAAAGTATATTCCTCAGGTGAATGCGAAGGAAAGTTAAGATTTTTTTACATCATACTGAGACTTTTAAAACCTTATTCTTTCTTTGCATATAAAGACATCTCTGAAATTTACATTATCCAAACATGTTACCTTACCCTATTCTATGAATCTCCTGAGTACTTTTCTACCTTATTCTGGGAAATTTTAAAATCAGGATTGTATCTTACACACTTACCTCATAGCTATTTGACCTTACTGACTTTAAAGAACTTCATGTCCACTGCATGTCAGCCACCCAAGCTCAAGGCTGCAATCTTATCCTTGTCAATACCCAAACTGTTACTCCTCTGAAATGTTTATCCTTCAACGACAACTTCCATACATCTCTCACTGTGTTTTTCTTTCATTTTCCTCTTCAGCATCTCCAGTTTCTAGGACCCTCCTTCTCGTCCTACATCATCACCATTTTTTTTCCTTTTATCACTTCCTTTCCTGTCCATTTCAGACCCAACCATCCAGCAACTCAACCATTAATTTAGTCAATTGCACAGTTACCTCCAAGACTTATGCCACCTTGCCCCATTGCACATCTGCTGAAGTTAAACGACACTGAATCTCCAACTATTTAACTTCTAACACTTTCACTCGGGCTGCTGACTGAAGTAAAGCCCCTCTACGTATGAACCTTCAAGTTGCGAACTTTTAAAGATGCAAACGTGCATTCACATATCCAATCACATAAATTAGTTCACATGTGTGGCATACATTGCCACACGTGTGCATATTCTACAAGTGGTTATGCTTTTGTGTACTTTACTGTACAGTACTATATAGAATACAGTAGTATAGTACTTTATTTCAGGCCCCAGACCCTGTGCCATCAACATCAGGCATGCATGAAATTGCAGCTCACCTTCCATCTCCTATTGCTGATGATTCCTCAGCTCTACCATCTCTGACCTCCCTCCTCCAGTCAGGAAATCTTCTTGTCGGTTCACCTGATGCCAGCCCTTGAATGCTAGCTATGGGACGGTACTACTGTACTTTTGCAGGCACTGTACTGTAAGGTTAAAAATGTTTTACTTTTTGTGTTCATTTTTCATGTATTGTTTGTGTGAAAAGTATCATAAACCTATTACAGGACAGTGCTATATAGCCAGTTGTGTTAGTTGGGTACCTAGGCTAACTTTGGTGAACAAACAATTGAACCTGAGAATGTGCTCTCGAAACAGAATTCATTCATGTGTAGGAGACTCCTGGAGAAAGTCACAGTTGTGTATATTTGTGCCATTAAAAAGTCAGGCTCAGATGGTAAAAGCATCTGCCTACAATGCAGGAGACCCAGGTTCGATCCCTGGGTTGGGAAGATCCCCTGGAGAAAGAAATGGCACCCCACTCCAGTACTCTTGCCTGGAAAATCCCATGGATGGAGGAGCCTGGTGGGCTGCATTCCATGGGGTCACAAAGAGTCGGACACGACTGAGTGACTTCACATACCTTAAGGAGGGGCTTCTCTGATGGCTCAGTTGGTAAAGAATCTGCCTACAATGCAGGAGACCTGGGTTCAATCCCTGGGTCAGGAAGATCCCCTGGAAATGGCAACCCACTCCAGTATTCTTGCCTGGAGAATTCCATGGACAGAGGAGCCTGGTGGGCTACGGTCCATGAGGTCACAAAGAGTCATACATGACTAATCAACTAACACACACACATACCTTAGCGATGTCAGGAAATTCTTTTCCCTATTCCTTAAACACTTTTCCAGAATTTCTTTCTTCACACTCTCTTATATTAATCCTTGCCTTCTAACTCTCAGAACTCTTTATCTTCAGCACTTAAGATCACTGAAAACACGGAGTTAGATGATCTTGAATTCCTCAGTAACTCATTTCTGTTTGCATTTATCCTTTGTTTCCAGTTTGAGCAAAAGGAATGAAGAACAATCCTTTCAGCAGGGCTTTGGATCTCATTTCTTCTCCTATTCTCAGTGACCTTACTCTCATCATCTATTCCTTCTAAACTTTCAGTTTCTCTCCGTCCTCTGGATGCTTCTTTTTGGAATATAAATATGCTCACTCATATTTAAGAAAACACGAATTCTCAGAACCATATCACTTGAAATGACTTTTATCCTTCCTCTTCATAGAAAAACCTCCCAGCCACATTTCTGTATCCTTTATCTCACTACTCATTCATTCCTCAAGCTACTGCAATCTGCTTTAACCCCACTTTCTCCTCTGAAGTTGTCATTAGCAAGATGACCACAAATGACCTGAGTATTACTCAACCCAACTGACCTGGGTTCAATCCTTGGTTGATCCAATCCCTCCTTTGTACTTGAAACTCTCTCTTTCCTTGTCTTGACATCTCTATTCCTATTGAGGTGGCAAAAATTACTGCAAATTTAGTAGCTTAAAATGGCACAATTTATTATCTTACAGATTTTGGGGTTAGCCCTCTGAAATGGGTCTTATGAGTTAAAGCACATGTTGGCAGAGGTGCATTTCATCAGCAGTCTCTTGGGGAGAATCTGTCTCCTAGCCTTGCCCAGTTTCCAGAGCCCATGTGCATTCCTTGGCTTGTGGCCCCCTTCCTCCACCTCAAAGCTCTCATCACTTCAATTTCTGCCCACGTTGTCATATCTCCTCTCTGATTCTAATTCTACTGCCCCTTCTTACTAATATCAGGATACTTATGATTACATTGGATCCACCCAGAGAATCCGGGATAATCTTCCCATCTCAAGAACCTTAACACTGTCACAACTACAAAGCCCTTCTGGTTCTAACCACTAGCTGAGCTTCTACTTTTGCAGTCCGTGACTTCTTTTCATGTGGATGTTCTAACACACTAACATCGCCCAAGTTTGGGCTCAAAATGTTGCCTCTTAGTCTATAATCTTCCACTGAATAATGTTATAAACCCCCATAATGTCAACTACAATTTAGACACAACTGACTTTTCCCCAAGCATCTCTATTCTATACCCTCTGCTGAGTTCCAAACCTGCTATACTACTAGGTTTTCATAAGGTGTCTCAGATGTAACCTATTTAAAATCAAGGTCATCATCTTTCTCATACACCAACTTCTTTGGCCTAAGAAGATGAGTGGTCTTTTCTCATGAGTTCATGTAAAGGGTGGTGTGTTTCCACAACAGTTTACCAAGACTTGCTGAAGGAAGGATCAGATGGTGTCTTTTACCTGGCAGCCGTGTTTGTTCATCGCGTCCATGGCTCTTCTAACAGCATCATTCACAGGTTCACACTGTTCCACCTGAGTCTTCATATTGTGCTCAAAATATGGGCCAATCAGAAAATAGTTGTCTCCCCATTCATCTGCTGTTGTTTTGGCCTTTGTCTGAATCACAGTATAGATGCCACCAACTGTTGAAAAAAAAGGTCCCATTACCATTCAGGTTAATAGCTCATGTTAAGTGATGAAGGGATGGAAACAAGTCCTCAATTTTTTTATGTTGCTTAAGTAAACATTTTTTGCTGTGCCATGCAGCATGTGGGATTTTATTTCCTTGACCAAGGATTGAACCCATGCCCTCTGCATCCCTGCATTGGAAGGGTGGAGTCTCAACCACTGAACCACCAGGAAAGTCCAAGCCAACTTTTTAAGTATAGTTGATCTACAATATTGTGTTAGTCCTCATTTTTAAGTTAGCACCTGGAATCAAGCACAAGGATTTATTTAGCTTTGTAAAAGAAAGTTTTTGAGGAATACTATCAAAGAGTTAGTATTTGTTTCAATTCCATGCTGGGTACTTTGCCAGAGAGCAGCAGATTGGCAGGAGCAAATCACAGATATTTCAAGGAAACCTGAAGAGACAATTGGGATAAAGCAGTACCCGGCTTAAAGCTCTATCTACACGGACGTGTCAAAGGTGGGACAGATAGCTATTTTCAAGGCATGTGCTCTCAACAGCAGTAATCACCTTTCACCTCTTCTCCTTCAGTGGCCCAAGGGCATAAGATAAGACCAAGTATCAGCTACTGCTCAAATTATGAGCAAATTTGATGGCTCAGTTGGTAAAGGGTCTGCTTGCAATGCAGGAGACTTGGGTTCAATCCCTAGGTCGGGAAGATCCCCTGGAGAAGGGAATGGCAACCCACTCCAGTATTCTTGCCTGGAGAATTCCATGGACCAAGGAGCCTGGCGGGCTACAGTTCATAGTTGCAAAGAGCTGGACATGACTGAGTGACTAACACTTTCACTTTTTTTACTTTCTCCCAGAATAAAGAACCACTTCCCTTCTAGGAACTAAGCAAGTACGTTTTGACAAGGGGAAAAACCGGACAGATCTTAAAGGGGGATGCTTGGTCCAACTCACATGACATAAATCCAAGTTTTCATATAGTACTTCATTTTAGCTCTCTGCCATTGCTGCCACTACTATTAAAACACAAAGCCAAAAAATAGTATACTTTTGGAAAATATGCCTACTGTTATAGCCAGCATGTCTACATCTGGAAAATTATCCTGACGGGAAAATAAGATATGCGTTTAAGGATATTTGGGTTTCCCAGGTGGCTCAGATGGTATAGAATCCACCTGTCAATACAGGAGACCCAGGTTCGATCCCTGGGTCAGGAAGATCTCCTGGAGGAAGAAATGGCAACCCACTCCGGTATTCTTGCCTGGATAATTCCATGGACAGAGGAGTCTGGCAGGCTACAGTCCATAGGGTCACACAGGGTCAGACATAACTAAAGTGACTTAATATGTGTGCACAAGGATATTTATTAAAGAATTATAAAGGTGAAAAATTGTAACTAGCTTAAATTGAACTAGTTAACTCATTTAACCTCTCTGAGGCTCCATTAGCTCACCTGTTCAAGGGGGATACAATAGTACTGAGTTGGCCAAAAAGTTTGTTCAGATTTGTCCCTGAGATGTAACAAGGCAAAACCTCTTTTTGGTCGACCCAATACTTCACCTGGGGAGAAAGGACAGGTTGGAGCAGCAGTGTTAAAAATTGTGCCTCATTGAAAAGGTGATATTTAAAGTAAGTACTTAAAAGAGTAAGGAAATCAAGCAAGTTGTTTCATGAGGAAGAATTTTTTAGGTGGAGGGACTGGTTAGGGCCAAGGCACTACTTTTGGAGCCAAGGGTACCAGCAGAGTCATAGGCATTCAAAAGGAAGAGCTCAGTGGACAGGTGGGAGAGATGGGGAAGGCCAAGGGGAAGAAGAGCCCTGATAAGCTGCACAGGACAATTCTTCTGCGAGCTCAGAGCAATCGCCTAGTATGAGAATATGAAAACAGTCTAAATCAGTTTCTTAAGTGGTACTTAGCCCATGAACCATAGGCAAAGGAATGACTCAAGAAATTCTATGTAAAATCCCCCAAGCCAATACAGATTCTGGCATTAATCATCAACTCTGCTTCGAAGAACAATTTTGTCACTTGTACACGAAGAAGAAAAAGTCTTATTTTCCATCATGGGTTTTCATAATGTATTTCAGTTCTTCAGTGTATGGAGTTTGGTAGCTACTACATCTCTTAAATTTCTTATTTCAATCATTCAGACTGTAAGTAACATTTTACTTGTATTATATGACTTACAATGATAGTCATAATTGACAGCCAAAACGTAGAATTGCCATCTGCAAATTTCTTGAACCACTCAAAACATACTTTTTGATAAGTTGCTTTTTGAGAAGTGAGACACAAAAGGCAAATATAAACACTACTACATGACAAAACAAGGTTCACTAATTTAGAAAAGAGCTAATAAAACTTCCAAAATGTAAATATTGTATGTAGTTTTCATATAAGCCTACATGTTTATTGTCCTTTGAAACTTGATCTTTAAGAAAAAACTTTTTGACCATACCTAAAAAAAATTGAAATGGCCACTTGAGCAGAGTCTGATAATAAAGATATTATCAATCCCAGCTTCCACTGGCTGATGAATGCAGCATGGGACACAAGAAAATGACCTGCAAATCTACAAGCAGAGCCTTTCAGACTGGATCAGAACAGACGGGGTTCACTTAACCATTCAATGATGAATCTGATTCATGCCAACATCAAGGACACTATGCACTTTGCCAAATTCCAGAAAAGTTTAGGAACCATCGAAACCATTTGTTGAGGAAAAAAAAAATTAGACAAACAGTTTGCAAGGGTAACTAAATAGAACTTTTCTCTAAAGTCTGAGTCACGTCTTAGCAACATATTTAAATATATATATTTATATAAGCTTTATTCAAGCCCACTATCAAAATAATTCAAAATCTTCAAATAATTGCTCCTCTTTGTAGACTTACTTCCTTCATTTGTATCTAATCCAAGGGAGTATACATTCAGGTTCTGGTGGCATACACTTCTTAAATGTCTTACGTTTCTATTCTGGGACAATCTTTTTTTAATGGTAAACTTTTAAAAAAATTAATTAGTTGATTTGTTTTTGGCTGTGCTTGATTTTCGCTGCTACCCGCAGGCTTTTTCTAGTTGTGGGGAGCAGGGACCACTCTTCGTTATGGTGTTTGAGCTTCTCATTGTGACGGTTTCTCTTGTTGCAGAGCACCGGCTCTAGGGCAAGGGCTACACAGTTGTGGTCCACCGGCTTAGCTGGCCTGTGGCATGTGGACTCTTCCTGGATCAGGGATTGAACCTGTGTCTGCTGAATTGGCAGGTGGATTCTTAACCACTGCACCACCAGGGAAGTCCTTTGAACACTCTCTTTTATTTGCAACTATGTAGTGTTGCAAATTCAAATACAATTGCATTAATGCAAACAAAACATTTTTATTTGCTAAAGGATATAAGGGAGAAGAGGAATTCTTTATTTCAAAAAAAGATAGGATTTGAGAATTGAAATGCAAAGATAAACACAATTAATTAATTTGCTACTTCTTTTTCCCATTTGAGGCTTTCAGTTTTGAAATAAAATAGTCCCCAAATAGCCTTAAGAGTGCTTATAAATACTATGACTATATTATTTCAGTCTCTTGGGAATAGAAGCATAAAACTAAGAAAATGTTTTTCATCCCATATTGGTTGAGACCTGATTGTAAATAAATTTTCCCCCATCCCTCAGACTTCTCCCCTTACAGTCTTTCTGTGAGGAGATGCTCTTACTGCTAATTGTAAAGCTTCATTTCAGGCCCTCTCTGTCCTTCCCAGATTTATATGCCAACTGCTCTCCTTAGTTCTCACTCTATTTACCATCTTTAACCCAACTCCCCACCCAGCATGCTAATTAAAGATGAGTATGATAGCCTAGAAACAGGGTCATTCCTATTTTTAAATTTGGAGTATAGACCAAGGGTTCACTAAAATCTATTTTTTAATGAATTATTGTTTTCCCACAGTGTAGGTCATTGAATTTGGACTGACTCTTCAAACATGTACTTTGCATTTTATTGATCTCTACTTTGCTGGAAAAACATGGGAGTTATTTCTCGTGTGAGGGCAAAGTAAAGAAAGAAAAGATGAGCTCTCATAAACATATGTGTCAGTGAAGTAGCTAAAACCTCAAGTCATCATCTAGAAGTACTGCCAACATTGTTAAAAGCAGAACTCCAAGGCAGTATGGAAGGTGGGAGCCAGTCATAATAAGGATTTTTTTGCTGAGTTGCTAAGGCATGGCCAACTCTTTCCTGACCCCATGGATTGTATGTAGCCTACTAAATGTCTCTTTCCATGGGATTTCCCAGGCAAGAATACTGGAGCGGGTTTCTTTCTCCAGGGGACCTTCCTGACCCAGGGTTCGAACCTTCATCTCCTGCATTGACAGGCAGATTCTTTATCAATGAACCACCAGGAAAGTCATAAAAAGGAGATACATATAATAATATATAAGTATGTATATAAAGAGACTCTTCACTATTTTTAAGTGATTAAAAGTCAGAGAATTTAGAAGTCTATGATTTCAGTGTGCATAGCTGCTTATCTGACTCCTATCCAAAGACACAGTTGCAGAAGCAGGGACAGTCATTACAGAGTTAGACATCATTCTCTGAGGCAGCAGGTCTGGTGGGAAAGAGACTAAATTCTACTGGTGATGATGGTCACCAAATGTTTGTGTGCCTGGCAATCAACTAGGTCTGCAGCCGCAATCAGAGCAATTGTAGTCTGGGGCAGTGGGAGATGACAGACTTGGAGAAAGCCCACAGGCATGACCTCCCTGATGCTATCCGCAATGGCAGATCTGAATGCTTTATGCAAGAAGGGCTTAGTCATGGCAATCTGAATGGAAGGAAAGTGGGGAGACTAGTGCTCTTCTTGAACCTATGTATGTGCCAAACCTAGTTCTTACAGAGACTGTGTGTTTCATGTGGTGTGACTTGGGGTGCCTTTGAGATGACACGGCTGCGCATATCCACAGCAGGCAAAGCAACCTCAACCTCTAATTTTAGTGTTGCCCGTGACTATAGTAATCCTGATCCATGTGTTTCTTCCGTTTTTCCTGCTTTTGCATTTAAGAACAGAATCATGCAATTGTTCAAACTGAGAGTCGGTGTGAAAATGAATGATTCAAGGTCCCCATTTTACGAATTAATTTTGTAAGAAATAATAAGCTAACAGAGTAAGGGCTAGGCACTGTTCTAAGTGATTTACAGTTGGTATTTTCTTTTAGTTTTCACCACATTGTTAAGGAAGATACTATTGTTATCTTTTTTTTTTTTTTTTTTAGGTGGGGAAACTGAGACATAGAGGCTGTGAGATGGATCCAATATTAGACATGTAATGATAGAGCTGGGATTCCAATCCAGGCAGTCTGACTCCAGACTTACAAGCCTTAGACAGCAGGATTCTTAGCAGAATTGTCCCTTGGTATCCATAGCAGGTTGGGTTTGGGACACAACTCCCTGGCCACCACTCTGGATACCAAAATCCTAGATGCTCAAATCCTATATATAAAATGGCATAATATTTTCATATAACCTATGCACATCCTCCCATGTACTTTAAATCATCTCTAAGTTACTTGCAAAGGCTAATAGAGTTTTGCCAAGAGAACACACTGGTCATAGCAAACACTCTCCAACAACACAAGAGAAGACTCTACACATGGACATCACCAGATGGTCAACACTAAAATCAGATTGATCACATTCTTTGCAGCCAAAGATGGAGAAGCTCTATATAGTCAGCAAAAAAGACCAGGAGCTGACTGTGGCTCAGATGATGAACTCCGTATTGCCAAATTCAGACTTAAATTGAAGAAAGTGGGGAAAACCACTAGACCATTCAGGTATGACCTAAATCAAATTCCTTATGATTATACAGTGGAAGTGAGAAATAGATTTAAGAGACTAGATCTAATAGATAGATTGGCTGATGAACTATGGAATGAGGTTCGTGACATTGTATAGGAAACAGGGATCAAGACCATCTCCATGGAAAATAAATGCAGAAAAGCAAAATAGCTGTCTGGGGAGGCCTTACAAATAGCTGAGAAAGGAAGAGAAGCGAAAAGCAAAGGAGAAAAGGAAAGATATAAGCATCTGAATGCAGAGTTCTAAAGAATAGCAAGGAAAGATAAGAAAGCCTTTCTCAGCGATCAACTCAAAGAAACAGAGGAAAACAACAAAATGGGAAAGACTAGAGATCTCTTCAAGAAAATTAGAGATACCAAGAGAACATTTCATGCAAAGATGGGCTAGATAAAGGACAGAAATGGTATGAACATAACAGAAGCAGAAGATATTAGGAAGAGGTGGCAAGAATACACAGAAAAAATACACATAAAACAGCTTCATGGCCCAGATAATCACAATGTGTGATCTAGGTGTGATCACTCACCTAGGTCCAGACATCCTGGAATATGAAGTCAAGTGGGCCTTAGAAATCATCACTACGAACAAAGCTAGTGGAGGTGATGGAATTCCAGTTGAGCTATTTCAAATCCTGAAAGATGATGCTGTGAAAGTGCTCCACTCAATATGCCAGCAACTTTGGAAAACTCAGCAGTGGCCACAGGACTGGAAAAGGTCAGTTTTCATTCCAATCCCAAAGAAAGGCAATGCCAAAGAATGCTTAAACTACTACACAATTGCACTCATCTCACACACTAGTAAAGTAATGCTCAAAGTTCTCCAAACCAGGCTTCAGCAATACATGAACCGTGAACTTCCAGATGTTCAAGCTGGTTTTAGAAAAGGCAGAGAGACCAGAGATCAAATTACCAACATCCACTGGATCATTGAAAAAGCAAGAGAGTTGCAGAAAAACATCTACTTCTGCTTTATTGACTATGCCAAAGCCTTTGACTGTGTGGATCACAATAAATTGTGGAAAATTCTGAAAGAGATGGGAATACCAGACCACCTGACCTGCCTCTTGAGAAACCTGACCTGCAGGTCAGGAAGCAACAGTTAGAATTGGACATGGAACAACAGACTGGTTCCAAATAGGAAAAGGAGTAGTTAAGGCTGTATATTATCACCCTGCTATTTAACTTATATGCAGAGTACATCATGAGCAAAGCTGGGCTGGAAGAAGCACAAGCTGGAATCAAGATTGCTGGGAGAAATATTAATAACTTCAGATAGGCAGATGACACCACCCTTATGGCAGAAAGTGAGGAGGAACTAAAAAGCCTCTTGATGAAAGAGGAGAGTAAAAAAGTTGGCTTAAAGCTGAACATTCAGAAAACGAAGATCATGGCATCTGGTGCCATCACTTCATGGCAAATAGATGGGGAAACAGTGGAAACAGTGTCAGACTTTATTTTTTTGGTTCCAAAATCACTGCAGATGGTGACTGCTGCCATGAAATTAAAGACACTTGCTCCTTGGAAGAAAAGTTATGACCAACCTAGATAGTATACTGAAAAGTAGAGACATTACTTTGCCAACAAATGTCCATCTAGTCAAGGCTATGGTTTTTCCAGTGGTCATGTATGGATGTGAGAGTTGGACTGTGAAGAAGGCTGAATGCCGAAGAATTGATGCTTTTGAAGTGTAGTGTTGGAGAAGACTCTTGAGAGTCCCTTGGACTGCAAGGAGATCCAAACAGTCCATTCTAAAGGAGATCAGTCCTGGGTGTTCTTTGGAAGGACTGATGCTAAAGCTGAAACTCCAGTACTTTGGCCACCTCATGCGAAGAGTTGACTCACTGGAAAAGACTCTGATGCTGGGAGGGATTGGGGGCAGGAGGAGAAGGGGACGACAGAGGATGAGATGGCTCGATGGCATCACCAACGTGATGTACATGAGTTTGAGTGAACTCTGGGAGTTGGTGATGGACAGGGCAGCCTGGTGTGCTGTGATTCATGGGATTGCAAAGAGTCGGACACGACTGAATAACTGAACTGAACTGAACTGAACTGAGGTTCCTTGTAACATCTAACACAATGTAAATGGGGTATGGTCAGTCTGCTGGTATGTGTTAAAGTTTTGCTTTTCGGAGCTTTCTGGAATTTTTTTTCAACTATTTGTGATCCAGAGTTGGTTCAGTCCAGATATGGAACCACAGACATGGAGGGCTGCCTTTAACTCTACGGAGCAACATATTGATGAATCTTTGCAAGTGGGGGTGGGAGGGACAGAAGGAGAAGGTGAGCAGGGTCACACAAAGACAAGAATCTTTAGGTGTTGGAGAGGGTGCAATCATTTCTACTCTGCTTTAGAGAAGGCCCATCTGGAAAACAACACTAGGGGAAATGGCTTTTTTACTTTGTCTCTAAACATTCTAGTCTAATTAAAAAAAAAAAAAAACTGGGTTAAGGGAACTTCAGAGCAGTGGTTCTCACATTGATCATAGAGCCCTTTGGAAATATAATGAAATCACTCAGATCTTGACTCTGAAAAAACACATATATATAATGAGCAAAAATTGCTATATATCTTGGCTCTTCTCTTACCACTTTGGAGCAGTCCCTTGGAGCAATCTGACAGGCTGTACCCCAAGCTATAGTCCTCAGAAGCTCCACTGAATAAAACACAATTCTCAACTTTTAGATTGTGCAATTTTTTTTTCAGCCAACACTGACTTAGGGCTAAAACAAGTCGTTTTTAGTCAGTTTTTAGAGGGAAGCATCTGTTTAGTGACTAAATTTCAGAATGGTTCACATTTATTAAGTTAGCATACATTATTTTTGACAACATTCATTAAACGCTTTTTAATGACTCCAGAAATTCTCAACATGATCATTGGTCCACAGTTTTCAATGATTCAGGCAAGTTTGTACAAAATAAACAATTGTAGCAAAGAAGTTGAAAGTAAAGCTTATTTCCAGTGTTTGGGCAAAGCCTCCTTCCTAGACCATAGCACAATCTCTTATTGTTACTTTCTTGCTAACCTGTCCCCAACTAGTTATAGTGCTTTTTGTTGTGTATATTAATATATACAGGCTTCCCTCCTGCCTCAGATGGTAAAGAACCCACCTGCAATGAGAGAGAACTGGGTTTGTTCTCTGGGTTGGGATGATCCCCTGGAGAAGGAAATGGCACCCCCTCCAGTATTCTTGCCTGGAGAATCCCCACGGACAAAGGAGCCTATCAGGCTACAGTCCTTGGGGTTGCAAAGAGTCAGACATGACTGAGCGACTAAGCATAGTACAGCATTAATATATGCAATGGAATATTACTCAGCCAGAAGGAAAGAAATTTTGCCATTTGCAACAAAATGGATGGACTTGGAAGGCATCATGATAAGTGAATTTAGTCAGACAAAAAAAGACAAATTCTTTACTGTATGATACCACTTATATGTGGAATCTGAAAACTACAACAAACTAGTGAACAAAAAGAAAGGAAGCAGGCTCACAGATAAAGAGAACAAATTAGTGGTTACTCGTAGGGGGAGGGAGGGGAAGAGGAGCAATGTAGGGCTAGGGGGAAGAGTTATTGTAGGATTACATGAAATCACACGTGTGAGACTTGAAAATTATAAAGCATGCTAGAATTTTTCAGACTTAGTCTACCAGCCTTGACAACTTTGACCTGGAGCAGACACCCCAGGGATGGGATGCCAGAGAACTGGACCTTGAAGGGAAAGGCATTTGACCAGCACATCACTCCCTATCTCTCTCGTTCCTTCAAGCTCCCCACTGTGCCCCCATGGCCACTGTTGACCCACCTTCTGTCACTATATATCAATTTGCATTTTTAAAGAATTTTACATAAATTAAATCAAATACATAATATTTTCAATCTGGCTTCTTCTACTCAGCATAATTATTTTGAGACAAATCAATGTTGCAGTGTATAGGACTAGTTCATTCCATTTTCCAACTGAGTAGTATTCCATTGTATGGATATACCATAACTTGTTTATCCATTCATAGACTGATAGATATTTGGGTTGTTTCCATTTTTTGGATATTACAAATAAAGTTGCTATGAACATACAAAAAAAAAATAAAGAATCTTTCATTCAGAAAAAAAAATTTTTTTAATTCAAAAACACATCTCACTCCTTACTGCTTTCCACTATCTAGAACTTCAGTGGCTTCGCACGCTTCTTGGTTGGAAATGTAAACCCTTTTAATGCTATTAACTCACTCTGCATTTCACAATCCAACCCTTGTTGGTGTCTCCCGTCTCCTCTCAGGCTCCATTCATCTTACCCTTTCTGAGCTTCCCTCAGATCCCTGAACAGAGTTCACTTTCTCACTTCTGCATCTCGGTATGTACAGTTGCCACACACTGAACATTGTCTGCTCTTTATCACCACCTCCTCATCTCTACCCAACAGCTATTTATCCTTCAGGAACCAGCTCAAGTGTCTCTCTGTTACAGGTTTTTCCCAAGCCTCCAATTAGACAGAAACCTCCCCTCCCCCGACTAAAGCACAGGCTGACCTTAAAGATATTACAAGGTTCTTATCCAGACCACTCCAATAAAATGAAATTGCAATAAAGCAAATCATGAATTTTTTGGCTTCCCAAGTGCATATGAAAGTTATGTTTATACTGTAATGCAGCCTATTAAGTATGCAATAGTATTTTGTCTAAAAACATAATGTACCTGCCTTAATGTAAAAATATATTATTGTTAAAAAGGCTACCACCACATGAGCCTTCAGTGAGTTATAACCTTTTTGTAATAGTAATATCAAAAAGTGTTGATCACAGATCACCATAACAAATACATTAATAATGAAAAAGTTTGAAATATCATGAGAATTAATAGAATCTGACAGAGACAAAAAATGATTAAATGCCATTGGAAAAATAGACTTGCTTGATGCAAGACTGCCACATTCAACTTGTCAAAAAAAAATGCAATATTGGCTAAGCACAGTAAAGTAAAACACAATAAAATCAGGTCTGCCTGTACAGTTCTGGAGCACCTTGTTCTCATTCTTAG
Source organism: Oryx dammah (assembly GCF_014754425.2). Lineage (NCBI taxonomy): Eukaryota > Metazoa > Chordata > Mammalia > Artiodactyla > Bovidae > Oryx > Oryx dammah. Next base: position 30,222,127 of record NW_024070213.1, read on the forward strand.
AGTCATTACAGTTGACTACAATTGCATGTTTAATGTCTGCAAATTCTGAAAGATTGGGAATCGATTCTGTGTTGTTGAACTCTATGCCCTTCATTTCCCAGTGTCTGATATCCAATAGATAGTTGATGAATCTTTATTGAATAAGAATGAATGAATGCATAAAAGCAATATATTTCAAGGTTAATTATTAAAGTAGGAAAGGTTATTTTGAAGTCTGAGAATCAACACCCAATAATTTAACTATGACTCTCTCATTTGTTATATTTTACGCATTTCCATTGTTTACAGGCAAAATTCTGTCAGTAAGGAATTTTCCCCTTCTCTAAAAAATCTTTTGTTTTCTTGGATAAAAGTATGTTTTCTTGTTTGCCATGAAACACTTGTAAGTTGGCTGGAACATACATACAATGTACATTTCATCATGAAGAAACTGATGTTCAGGCAGTTTAAAGGATTTTTTTCTAAGTCTCAGAAAACCCTGACCTTTTTGGACTGCAACTCTTGTGTTCTTATATCTACAGGCTATTTCATCAGACAATGACATTTAATTTTTTATTCTTGCATGCTAATAAAAAAGAGAAGTGGATTCAGGAAACCAAAATGCTAGTCCCAACCCTGCTATGTGCTTGACCATTTAATGCGTCCTTGTAGGCATCCTTTTCATCTATGAAATAGAGAAGCTAGATTCATGATCTTAAAGATGTCTCCTATACTGCTATGAACAGCAAGGAGATAAAAACTCAAAGTAAAATTTTCAAAGAAACTATAGTGTCAATGTCTTGTCAGAGATGCACATAATCATTGTCCATTTATATAAAAATGTCATAAAATCAGACTATAGTAAATACTGAAACTATGTTGGAGAAAATATCAACTTGGGTAAATCACTTTAATGGGTTTCCTCTTGACAAGAAAATTCCCTTTATCTTGCATGGGAAATGAAAGAAAAATAGTACCAAAGGCAGCTTAGAAGTTGAAAAATAAATGTATTCCTTCCTTCATTCAAAAGAAAAAATATCCATCGAGCATTTTCTATGCACCACGCACTGTTACAGGTCCTGAGAGCAGCATGCACGTCATCAGGCTAGAAGATTCAGGGCGGGGGATGGGAAACGGTCAGTGTCACCATTGTGTGCCCAGCACCAGGAAACCATACCCTGTTAACATTTGCTAAAAGGAGAGAAAAGGAAGGAAGGGGAAGCATTCTGCTCAGAAGAACCCACACGAGGGCTTCTCTGTTGGCTCAGTGGCAGAGATTGCAGGAGACATGGGTTCAACCCCTTATCCAGGAAGATACCACATGCCATGGAGCAACTTGGCCCATGTACCGCAACTACTGAGCCTCTGCCCTAGAACCCAGGAGCCAAAGCTGCTGAGCCCACATGCCGCAACTACTGTAGCCTATGTTCCCTAGAGCCTGTGCTCTGGAACAAGAGAAGCTCAAGCACCACAACTAGAGAGTAGCTTCCGCTCTCTGCAACTAGAGAAAATCCCGCGCAACAGTGAAGATCCAGCACAGCTAAATGTAGTAAAAATAAACAAATAAATAACTATTTAAAAACAAAAAAGAAGAACCTGCACAGCACTCTTCTGAACAGATTCCTGATGCAAAAGAGGCCCCCCACCCCGTTTCTTTTCCACCAATAAGCTATATCCTTGAATACCTGCTTGCTAGGCAGAGAAAATCTGTTTCAAGTCACAGTCTGGGATTTATGTGTAGTAAAGATGGCTCTGCTCCCAGGAGCTTTGGGCATATTTAAAAACCTTGTGACTGGAAAAAGAACATTAGGAATAAGCTGATTGAAAAACACTTCGCTTTTCCATATTAAAATTTCTGTCCTCTTTGCCTGTTCCTCAGTAAACTGTAGAGAGGAAGACAGTGCTTTGTTTTCTTACATTCATTCTGTGCATTTCTACCTAGGAAGAATTTATTTTTATTTATGAGTTTATGAATTTTATGAATGCATACACATGAGAATGAACGCTGAGCATAAGGTAAAAGTCAGAACAGATGCTAAATGTAATTTCTTTGATTTTGAGGTTTTGCTGGTTCTGATTAGCTAAAAGGAAGATGTAATTTTCACATTCATGTATATTTCAGATCCTTTAAATTATTGCAATAAACATGTTATAAGTAACAAAAACAAAAAATATAATTTCCCCCAAAATGAATATATAATAGATCACATCACATATTTTCATTTCAGATCCTTTAAATTCCACACATTATCACTGCCTTCATCCAACAATCATTTGGGCTGGTTTTCCTTGATCTTGAAAAACTCAACCTTCACAACTGTTGCTTTTTCTCTACCAATATTCCCTCAATATTAGAGTAACAGTCTTGAGACTTTTAAACTAGACATTATCAGTCCACAAGGAATTGTTTTTTAAGAATTTTACAGGTACTTTTATCATCAAAAAAGTTTAGGTCACAGCCTTGCCTTCTCTAATCCAGCATAAAAGAGGTTATATCTTACCAGGAAATTGTTCTAATTTTGTTAATTTGATTTCCTTTATCTTATAATTTCTATGTTTATATAGTATTGAAGAAAAAACTACATGCATTCTTCTTAATAGGAGGTCAATATTATACCTTCAGAACTTCTTCTAAGTTAAAACTTTAATTCCAAGCTAATCTTGAATTATTAGAAATGTTATTAAATATTTCACATACTTGCTAACACAGCACATGTATATTTCAGATCCTTTCAACAGGGGTTGAAATTTCTAATTAGTCCAGATCAGGCACAATTCTTCTTAAAATAAACTACAAAACTGAACTTTGTTCCTGAAAAAAATAATCATGAAACCCAAAAAGTAAATATTAGTTCTATATTTCTGTTTTGTCATAACATGAATTTGTAATTTTAATTTAAATGCGCATTCCCTGACCAAGACTAATATTTTCAGTTGTCTTTCCCTTCAACACGTAGACCAGTGTAAGTTTTCATTGCCTGTTGAAATAGACAAGGTTAAACCTCGTCTAAACCTGTACTAGGTTTGAATACTTTCCTCACTCACAAGGGCAGTTCATTCTCACTAGAGTGCGTTCTGTGAATTCCTAATCTACATTCTTCTGTGATCTGGCAAATAGATGCCTCAGGGGCAGTACAAACCTTTATTGGTCACTTCCCAAGAGACTTCAAAGAGCAGTAAATTCTCCACGGGAAGTCCGGCTTCCCACCGAGGCAGCCCACCTAGGGATGTCACAGATAGCGATCGACCTCGAAGCATTCTTCCTTCAGTTCTCCGGCACTTTTGGTCTCTCTTTCGGTGAACTGTTATCCTGGGGGTGATGCGTGTTAGGGACGCAGAGGTTCAGAGCTGGGAGATGGCCGACTTTGGTAGCTTCTCATATGAAGTAAACCAGCAGAAATAAATCTCGTGGACTTCCCAGAGAATTCCCAATGGAAGGCAGAATTCTCAGCTCCTTTTACACACTTTCTGGGGAGGTCCAGTGAGGACACTATCTCTGATTGATATCTACCCAAATAACCCAGAGCAATCACAAGTAAAACCCACCAGCTTAGGGCTTAGGTAAACACTCTTAGGATAACAGAATCTTTACAGGCTCATCCTGATGTTAGCACGGCCTTTAACCCTTGTCCTCTAGAACAAACTCCTAGGCTCACACAGTCACTGGTACTTATTTCGTCACCTTCAAAGTGATCCAAGAATAGCAATTCCACTTATAAAGTATGCAGATCATTGTAGGTTACATATAGAATTGACTGGGACATGTTTCTAATCTTCAAATCTCTTTAGATTTCCTAAGTGTTATTTTTTCTTTTGATTCCCATTTTTAGATCAATAAAAACACTATTTCTAGTTGTTTTATTCCACATTGACAAATTGAATTTTGATGATAAACATTGATCTTGGTTCCCCTTTCTTTGATTACTTTTCTTAAAAATTTCCTTATGGAAAATTATAAATACCAGGATGTCTTTAGGTATAATATACAAAGAATGTAATTTTGATCAATTTTAATGAGATTGTAGAAATTAATTTCAGTCAATTTACCTCAAATATTATCAAATTGATAAAGAATAATTTAATGGATGGGAAAGATTGGAATAAATATGAACAAAATTCTTACAATGGTTTTCTTTAGGTGGTAGTGATGACAATTAATATTTAGGTGATTTTTCTGTTTACTGTTATCCTATAAATTTTCTACAATAAACACATGTACATATAGTCATACCATACACAGAACAAGGAAAGAATTTTTGAAAGTACAATCAGATCACCTCCTGATTATTTCACTCTCACTCTCATTACTTTGGATTTTTGAAATTCCTGGTGTTGGCTTTCACCTGGGGCTTAGCCTCAAACACCAACACTCTCAACAACCCTTCATTTCCTAACAATCCCTCAAAGTAAACCAACCCTTGTAAACACTAACCCAAAGTAATATAACCCTTGAACCTATTATTCCTGACATGAGGACACACTTTGTCAATTCTTTGCTTTTTTAGCAGTGAATGTCTTTTTCAAAATTGTTCCCTAAGTCAACAGAGGTGAAATAAATGAACCATATTTTCCCACTGAGGCAGCCCACCTAGGGATGTCACAGATAGCGATCGATCTCGAAGCACTCTTCCTTCAGTTCTCTGGAACTTTCCGTCTCTCTCTCAGAGAACTGTAATCCTAGGAGTGGTGCGTGTTAGGGGTGCAGAGGTTCAGAGCTGGTACATCACAGGCGTTGGTAGATTCTCATATGAGGTAAACCAGCAGAAATAAATCTCGTGGACTTCCCAGAGAATTCCAAATGGAAGGCAGAATTCTCAGCTCCTTTTACACTCTTTCAGGAAAAATACATATATATATTTTCCATGGACATACTTCCATGGAAATATGTCCATGGAAAATACCTCTATCAATCCACGTTTATCTGGATGAATTTGCTGCCCTTCAGATATATATGAAAAGAATACAGTCATTTATACAATAAGATTTAAAGGAGAATCAGAGAAAGTTCTGTTTCCTATATTCTTGAATACTCTCCTTTAAGACTTGTGCTAAAAGGACAAACTGATTAATTGGGAACTAAAAGAGAACAGGTATCTAGACAGAAAGGGAGATGGGATTTCTCCAAGATGGGAGAAAGACTCTCAACAGTTCCTGAGCTCTAATTTTACACTCACACCAACATTTTATCATTCAGTAAAAAGAGGTGATATACACCTTAATATCTAAAAACCAAACAACCCAATCAAAAAAATGGGTGGAAGACCTAAACAGACATTTCTCCAAAGAAGATATAGACAGCCAACAGGTACATAAAAGGATGTATATGTGTGCTAAGTCGCTTCAGTCATGTTCGACTCTGCAATCCTGTGGACTGTAGCCCACCAGGCTCCCATGCCTATGGGATTCTCCAGGCAAGAATACTGGAGGGGGTTGCCACGACCTCCTCCAGAGGACCCTCCCCTTGCAGGGACTGAACCCATGTCTCCTACGGCTCCTGTATTGCAGGTGGATTCTTTACTGCTGAGCCACTGGGGAAGCTCTACATGAAACGATGCTCAGTCAATAATTACTAGAGAAATGCAAACCAGGACTACAAGGGGGTATCATCTCACACTAATCAGAATGTCCATCATTTAAAAAGTCTACAAATAGATGCTGGAGAGGGTGTGGAAAAAAGGCAACACTCCCACACTGTTGGTGGGAATGTAGATTGGCACAGCCTCTATGCAGAACAGTATGGAGATTCCTTAAAAAGCTAAAAATTGTTACCACAATTCTGTAATTTCACTCCTAGGCATATATCTGGAGAAAACTCTGATTCAAAAAGGTAACATGAATCACTTTGCTGTTCACCTGCAACTAACACAACATTGTAAATTAACTATTCTTCAAGGACTTCCCAGGTGGTCATACTGTGTGCTTCCACTGCAGGGGGCTGGGGTTTGATCCCTGGTCAGGGAAGTAAGGGCTTTCCAGTGGCTCAGTGGTAAAGAATCCGCCTGCCAATTAAGGGGACATGTGTTCAATCCCTGGGTCAGGAAGAAGCCCTGGAGAAGGAAATGGCAACCCACTTCAGTATTCTTGCCTGGGAAATCCCATAGAGTGAGGAGCCTTGTGGGCCACAGTCTATGGGGTCACAAAAGAGTCGGACATGACTTAGTAACTAAACAATACCAGGGAAGTGAGATCTTGCAGCTACGTGTAGTGTGGCAAAAAACAAAACAAAACAAAAAACTATACATTCAATTAAAAAGAGTTTAAACAAATAAGAACTCTGAACAACAAGGCTCAGGTGGGCTTCCCTAGTGACAATATTCCACGTGTTGGACACAGATCCCAGGAAAACAACAAGTACAAGATTCCATGGGGAGAGGACAACAGGAACTCTGTATTTATTAACAGTACTTTTCCTAGACTCTGCCTTATGCTGTTCTTCTCTTGGTTGATTTTAATCTCTGTGTTTTCCCTGTAATAAACCATAACTGTGAGGATAACCAAAAAGAGAGAGGTCAGAGGAAAATTAAGAGGAAAAAAGAAAGGATTCCTAGCTGGTTTCCTTGGTAAGTATTCCAGCAGAGGTCACTAGATACATTTAGAAAACCACACATCTGCTTTGCAGTTTTGCAATCTTCTTGGAAGTCTTTAGGATTTCAAAGGCTTGATTAACCTTCACCTGCATATCCAGAAGGATTCTATTAACACATGTATGGATCACCTACTGTGTACTACTATTGTAGGAGCTGAAAGTATTTTCTATAAACTGTAGACAAGTCCCTGCCTCTGTGTGAATGCTGTGGCTGCTGCTACATTGCTTTAGTCATGTCCAACTCTGTGCGACCCCATGGACGGCAGCCCACCAGGCTCCCCTGTCCCTGGGATTCTCCAGGCAAGAACACTGGAGTGGGTTGCCATTTCCTTCTCCAATGCAGGAAAGTGAAAAGTGAAAGTGAAGTCGCTCAGTCATGTCCGACTCTTAGCGACCCCATGGACTACCAGGCTCCTCCGTCCATAGGATTTTCCAGGCAAGGGTACTGGAGTGGGGTGCCATTGCCTTCTCCGGCCTCTGTGTGAATAGATAGACATTAATCATGTAAGCCAAAATTTCCAAAGAAGAAAAACCACAATGGTAGAGGGTTCCATTTGATAGAAATGGGTGCTTCAGCTGGAGAGGGCAAGGAAGATGACTCTGAGGAAGTGTTACATGAACTGAGACACAAATAATGAAGAGTCTGCACCTGAAGATCTGGGAGAAGAGAGAGTAATGCCTTTAAGTCACACAGCAACAGGACGACCAATGTGCTTAGGGCCCAGGGTGAAATGAATGAGAAGTCTGAAGGGGAAAAAGAGACAAAAGCAGAGAACAAATCAAAGAAATGTTGGTTGAAAACTTTCATTTTGGTTGATTTGGAAAGACATTGATTTTATGCAGGGTAACAATGTGATCTTATTTACACTCTGAAAAGATTTCTCAGTTTTCTCTACAAAAAAGAAAAAAAAAAAAAGGAATATCAAGAAGGGCAAGAGAAGAGGCTTGGAATTTGAGGTTATGAAGCTTTCCTATCAGTTATAGATTCTAGAATGTAGTACTTTACCCCTTCCATAGACAATCTCTTGTTTTCTTCTCAACAAGGTATTAACACTTGATCTTTTTCTTCATAAAGTATAGAGAGTGCCTTTCCAAGGTGGCATCTCTCTATAGTTCACTTCTACACTCTCACTTGTCCATTGTCTGTAGCTTATTATGCATGGGTTGCTGCTGTCACTACAGAAATAAGATTAAAATAATAGAGAATTAAATGTAATATCTCAGGGACTGTGAACAGAATCCTTGACTTCATGAAGTTTACATTCTAGCAGGGAAAGTCGGTATGAAACAAGTAATTAAAGGACTTTGAAAGTGATAAATTAAATACAGGTAACAGTAGAATTAACACAACTAGATATTGAGAATGAGTTCCCAAGAAAGAGAAACAAGAAGGAAGGAAATCAGAAAAGAAGTAAAACTGTCACTATTTCCCAAGAAGAAAATCAGAAAAGAAGTAAAACTGTCACTATTTGAGGATGACATGATATTATATACAGAAAACCCTAAAAACTCCACCAAAAATATGTTAAAACTAATAAATGAATTCAGTAGAGCTGAAGGATAAAAAAATCAATACCAAAATCTGTTGCATTTCTGTACACTAATAATAAACTGTGAGAAAGAGAAGTTAAGAAAACAATTCCAATTATAATTGCATCAGAAAGGGACTTCCCTGGTGGTCCGGTGGTTTAGAATCCACCTTCCAATGCAGGGGACCTGGGTTCAGTTCCTGGTCAGGGAACTAGGGCCATAGAGCAGCTTAGCCCACACAGTGCAACTACTGAGCCTGCGCACTGTGGAGCCCGTGTGCTACAGCTGGGGAGCCAGAGTGCCACAACTAAGGACCAACACAGACAAATAAATCAATACATACACATTTTTTAAAAAGACAATTGCTTCAGAAAGAAGAAAATCCAGAAATAAATTTATGACAAAGGAACCAAGAATAAACAATGGGCATAGGACCGTCTTAATAAATGGTGTAGAGAAATCTGACAGCCACATGCAAAAGAATGACACTAGGCTGCTCTTTCATGTCTTACTCAAAAGTTAACCCCATATGGATTAAAGACTTAAATATAAGACCTGAAACCATAAAACTCCTAGAAGAAAGCATAATAAATAAGCTTCTTGACATCAGTCTTGACATTGTTTTTTTTGGATTTTACAACAAGAGCAAAGGCAACAAAAGCAAAAATAAACAAGTGGGATTATTTTAAATTAAAAAGCTTCTTCACAGAAAAGGAAACCATCAACAAAATAAAAAAGCAAACTATGAAGGACAGAAAATATTTGCAAATCATATATGTGATAGTATATAAGAAACTCATTTAACTGAATACCAAAAAAAAAAAAAACTGATTTAAAAATTGGCAGAGGATCTGAATAGACATTTTTCCAAAGAGGATGAAATGTTGTTGCTGAACCACGGAAAAGACGCTGGGATTCTTGGCCTCCAGAGGAAAGGAATTCAATCCGGGGCCAGAGACGAGGCTTGATCGCTCAGAGCTTTGTGTAATAAAGTTTTATTAAAGTATAAAGGACATAGAGAAAGCTTCTGACATAGGCATCAGAAGGGGGTAGAAAGAGTACCCCCTTGCTAGTGTTAGCAATGGAATTATATACTCTCTAATTAGTTATTACAGTGAATCAAAAGAATGTCTGGAGGTTGTAAGGACCTCACTAGACCTACTCCCATAATTTACATTTTAAGATAATAGGATTAACCAGAAGGTTTTTTCCAGAGACTGCCCTCAAGCAGGATACATTATTGTTACATAATCCTAAGGAATGTAGAGGGACAAAAAAGTTTGTCCTTTCTTCCTCCTTGAGAATTCCAGACCCCTCTCTCCTTGGGGACCGCTAGAATTCCTATCAACCTGCCTAGGAAATGACTCTCTCCAGGACATACAGGTGACCATCAGGTACATAAGAATGTGCTCAACACCACTAATCATCAGGGAAATGCAAGTCAAAACCACTATGAGACACCACCTCGCACCTGTTAGAACAGCTGTTATCAAACGGACCAAAAATGACTAGTCCTGGTGAGGATGTGGAGAAAACGAAATCCTCAGACACTGACGATGGGAATGTAAATCAATGTGGTCACCGTGGAAAACAGTTCAAAAAACTGAAAACTACCATATAATTCAGCGATTGCACTCTGGGTATTTATCTGAAGGAAACAGAAATGCTAACTGGAAAAGATAACTGCATCCTCATGTTCTTTGGGGCATTCTTTACCATAGCCAAGATGTGAAAACAACCTTAGTATTCACTGATGGATGAATAGATAAAGAAAATGTGATATATGTGTGTGTGTGTGTGTGTGTGCGCAATGGAATATTAACTGTGAGAAAGAAGGAAAGTTTGCCATTTTTAACAGCATGGATGGATCTTGAAGGGATTATGCTAAGTGAAATAATTCAGACAGAGAAACACAATTACTACATGTGCATTCTGAAAAAAGCCAGACTTACAGAAACAGTGTTGACTGGTGATTGCCAGGGGCTAGGGGCTGGGAAAAATGGGGAGATGTTGGTCAAAGGCTACAAATTTCCAGCTACAAAATGAATAAGTTCTGGGGGTCAAATGTACGGTGTGATGATTATAGTTAGCAATGCTATTACATACGTGATGTTGGTAGAGGAGTAGATCTTGAATGCTATAACCAAGATAATTATGTGAGGTGAAACAGGTATTAATTACTCCTACTGCAGTAATGTGCCTGAGGGTTGACACATACATTTTGACCTAGATGTTCCACTTATATGCTGACTAGGAAACCCAATCTCAGTTTAAAAAAAAAAAAAAAATTTGACTCCAGTGTAATCTATGCAAGAACTCAGTCATGTCTGACTCTTTGTGACTCTATGGACTGTAGCCCGCCAGGCTCTTCTGTCCATGGGGATTCTCCAGGCAAGAATACTGGAGTGGGTTGCCATGCCCTTCCGCAGGGGATCCTGCAGACCTAGGGATCAAACCCAGGTCTCCTGCCTTATGGACAAATTCTTTACCATCTGAGCCACCAGGGAAGTCCAAATCTATGCAAGAGATGGTGGTAATTTGTATTAGAGTGATAGCAATGAAAGTTCAGAGACCTGAATAGTGGGATGTGTTTAAGAATTGACAAAGAAGATGTGGTACAGACATAAAAGTGGAATATTACTCAGCTGTAAAAAAAAAAAAAATGAAATAATGCTGTTTGCAACATGGCCTAGAAATTACCATAAGTCATGCAAGTCAGACAGACAAAGACAAATATCTTGTGATATGGCTTATATGTGGAATATAAAAACGGATACAAATGAATTTATTTATAAAACAGAAACATACCCACAGACATAGAAAATAAACTGATGGTTACCAAATGAGAAAGTAAGAGGGAGGGATGAACTAGTTTGGGATTAGCATATAACACTACTATGTGTGTCCATGGAGTCGCAAAGAGTTGGACACAACTGAGCAACTGAACTGACTGACTGATATATAAAATAGATAATCAACAAGAACCTACTGTATAACACAGGTAACTATACTCAATATTTTGTAATAACCTATTAGGGAAAAGAATCTGGAAAAGAATATATATATATAAATTCAAAGCTAACACAACACTGTGAAGCAACTATCAGTTCAGGTCAGTCGCTCAGTTGTGTCCAAGTCTTTGCAAAACCATGGACTGCAGCACGCCAGGCTTCCCTGTCCATTACCAAATTCTGAAGCTTGCTCAAACTCATGTCCATTGAGTCATTGATGGCATCCAACCATCTCATCCTCTTTCATCGCCTTTTCCTCCTGCCTTCAACCTTTCCCTGCATCAGGGTCTTTTCCAATGAGTCAGTTCTTCACATCAGGTGGCCAAAGTATTGGAGTTTCAGCTACAACATCAGTCCTTCCTATGAAAATTCAGGACTGATTTCCTTTAGGATTGACTGGTTTAATCTGCTTGCAGTCCAAGGGACTCTCAAGAGTCTTCTCCAACACCACAGTTGGAAAGCATCCATTCTTCGGTGCTCAGCTTTCTTTATAGTCCAACTCTCACAGCCATGCATGACTACTGGAAAAACCATAGCTTCGACTAGATGGACTTTGTTGGCAAAGTAACATCTCTGCTTTTTAATATGTTGTCTAGGTTGGTCATAGCTTTTCTTCCAGAGAGCAAGCATCTTTTAATTTCATGGCTGCAGTCACCTTCTGCAGTGATTTTGAAGTAGCAAAGGCCAGATTTGCCTGTTACTCCAGGTATCTTTTGACTTGCTACTTTTGCGTATATAAACTCTGTCACTCTTTCCATTGTGAAAGAAAGTGAAGTTGATCAGTCGTGTCCGACTCTTTGTGACCTCATGGACTATAGCCCACCAGGCTCCTCTGTCCATGGAATTTTCTAGGCAAGAGTACTCAAGTGGGTTGTCATTTCCTTCTCCAGGGGATCTTTCCAACCTAGGGATTGAACTCTGGTCTCCCATATTGCAGGTAGAGACTTTACCGTCTGAGCCACCAGGGAATCCCCATCTATTTGCCATGAAGTAATGGGACCAGATGCCATGATCTTTGTTTTTTCAATGTTGAGTTTTAAGTTTTTTTTGAATGTTGACTTTTACTCTCCTCTTTCACTTTCATCAAGAGACTCTTTAATTCTTCTTCACTTTCTGCCATAATGGTGGTGTCATCTGCATATCTGAGGTTTTGATATTTCTACCAGCAATCTTGATTCCAGCTTGTGCTTCATCCAGCCAGGCATTTTGCATGATGTACTCCGCATATAAATTAAATAAGCAGAGCGACAATATAGAGCCTTGAGGCAATCCTTTCCCAATATGGAACCTGTCTGTTATTCCATGTACAGTTCTAACTGTTGCTTCTTGACCTGCATACAGGTTTCTCAGGAGGCAGGAAAGGTGGTCTGTACTCCCATCTCTTTAAGAATTTTCCAGTTTGGTGTGATCCACCCAGTCAAAGGCTTTGGCATAGTCAATAAAGAAGAAGTAGATATTTTTCTGGAACTCTCTTGCCTTTTCTATGACCCAACAGATGTTAGCAATTTGATCTCTGGTTCCTTTGCATTTTCTAAATCCAGCTTGAACATCTGGAAGCTCTCAGTTCAGGTACTGTTGAAGCCTGGCTTGGAGAATTTTGAGCATTACTTTGCTAATATGTGAGATCAGTGCCATTGTGCGGTAGTTTGAGCATTCTTTGGCATTGCCTTTCTTTGGGATTGGAATGAAAACTGACCTTTTCCAGTTCTGTGGCCACTGCTGAGTTTTCCAAATTTGTTGGCATATTGAGTGCAGCACTTGCATGGCATCATCTTTTAGGAGCTGAAATAGCTCAACTGGAATTCCATCACCTCCACTTTGTTCATAGTGATGCTTCTGAAGGCCCACTTGACTTTGCACTCCAGGATGTCTGGCTCTAGGTGAGTGATCACACCATCATGGCTATCTGGGTCATGAAGATCTTTCTTATATAGTTCTTCTCTGCATTCTTGCCACTTCTTCTTAATATCTTCTGCTTGTTTTAGGTCCATACCATTTCTGTCCTTTATTGAGTCCATCTTTGCATGAAATGTTCCCTTGGTATTTCTCATTTTCTTGAAGAGATCTCTAGTCTTTCCCATTCTATTGTTTTCCTCGATTTCTTTGCACTGATCACTGAGGAAGGCTTTCTTATCTATCCTTGCCATTCTTTGAAACTCTGCATTCAGATGGGTATATCTTTCCTTCCTCCTTTGCCTTTAGCTTCTCTTCTTTTCTCAGCTATTTGTAAGGCCTCTTCAGACAGCCATTTTCCCTTTTTGCATTTCTTTTTCTTGGGGATGGTCTTAATCCCTGCCTCCTGTACAATGTCACGAACTTCTGTCCATAGTTCTTCAGGCACTCTATCAGATCTAATCCCTTGAATCTATTTGTCACTTCCACTGTATAATTGTAAGGGATTTGATTTAGGTCATACCTGAATGGTCTAGTGGCTTTCCCTACTTTCTTCAATTTAAGTCCAAATTTTACAATAAGGAGTTTATGATCTGAGCCACTGTTAGCTCCCAGTCTTGTTTTTGCTGACTGTATAGAGCTTTTCCATCTTTGGATGCAAAGAATATAATCAATCTGATTTCAGTATTGACCATCTGGTGATGTCCATGTGTAGTCTTCTCTTGTGGCATTGGAAGAGGGTGTTTGCTATGACCATTGCATTCTCTTGGCAAAACTCTGTTTGTCTTTGCCCTGCTTCATTTTGTACTCCAAGGCCAAATTTGCCTGTTACTCCAGTATCTTTTGACTTGCTACTTTTGCATTCCAGTCCTCTATGATGAAAGGGACATCCTTGGGAGTTTGTTAGTTCTAGAAGGTCTTATAGGTCTTCATAAAACCATTCAACTTCAGCTTCTTCAGCATTACTGCTTGAGACAGGATGGCAGAGTAGAAGGATGTGTGGTCATCTTCTGCGAGAATTTCAAAATTACAACTCGCTGGTGAACAACCATCGACAGGAGAATTTTGGATCCCACCAAAAAAAGATTCTCCATGTCCAATGGCAAAGGAGAAGCCCCAGCAAGATAGTAGGAGGGGCAAAATCGCATTTAGAATCAAACTCCATACCCACCAGAGATGCTCAGAGGGCTCAAACAAAATGGGTGCACCAGGACCCAGAGGCCTCACAGAGACTGAGCCAGACCTGCCTTTGAGTGTCTGAGTGTCTCCTGTAGAGGTATGGGTCAGCAGTGACCTGACGTAGGGGCAGGGTCTGGGTACAGCAGACCTGGGTCACACAGCATGTGCCATAAGCCATCTTGGAGGAGGTCGCCATTAGCCTCACCATAGAGCCATAGAGCAGACTACCCACAAACTGCAGAACAATTATACCAAAGAAATTCTCGCACTGTTAAGAAAGTTCTAGCACCCTCAACAGATCTCCCAACCTGGGGATCTGGCAAAGGGACTGAGAACCCCCAGGGAATTTGACTTTAGAAGCCAGTGGGATTTGATTACAGAATTTATACAGGACTGGGGAAACACTCTTGGAGGGCACAAACAAAACCTTGTGTGTGCCAGGACCCAGGAGAAATCAACTATACTTCAGTATAAATCAATAATAAATAAGTAGTGGAAACAATTGGCAAAAAAATAAAAGATTTCACAGGATCACAAGACCTGGAGTTCTGGTAGTGGAGAATGGTAGCTTGGTGCCTAGCCTGGCATCTATGCATATGGTCATGCAGTGTGCTAAAATAAGAAACACTGAGGGGAATAATAGATTTTCTTGAGAGATTAGACTGACATCAGTTTTAGCCATGGTGAGTTTGAAATACCAGCCAGATGTTCAAAAAAATGTTAAATATACTGCCTACTCAGAACCTCGGGGGACTGACCTCAGATATAACTGGTAACTGAGCTTACGGGAACAGTAAGATCCCAGGAAGAGAGACTGCAGAGTGCTAAAACAGAGCTCCAGAAAATTCAGCTTTTATGGCAGAAGTCACAATACGGTCCCCTGAATTTTACTTGGTATGAAAATGAAAGTGTCAGTTGCTCGGTTGTGTCTGACTTTTTTGTGACCCCATGGACTATGTTCACCAAGCTCTTCTGTCCACGGAATTCTCTTGGCAAGAATACTGGAGAGGGTAGTCATTCTCTTTGCCAGAGGATCTTCCTGACCTGGGATCGAACCCGGGTCTCTCACATTGCAGGCAGATTCCTAGTCCTTATATAAAAGGAGTAATTATTTCTCAAAAAAGGGAAATTTAACATAAAACTTTGGATTTCTATTTTCTCCTGAAAAATCTAGATCCTATTTGCATACCTTTGCAGCACCAGTCACTGGAACTGGAGAAACGCATCTTAGTTTAGCAGTCACCATAGTTACCTTGTCTCCACAGGGCTATTTTACTCATTTAGGTTAACTGTAAATGACTCCCAAAAAACACAGGAATCTTAGGCTTTTAATTTTATTTTTTACTGTGCACATTTGGATTTGCTGATCAGGAAATGGTCAAAGAAAGAAGAAGTTATTCTAAAATTAACCTTGTAATCTAAGTTGACAGTGCACATTGTCATACTTATTGATGACAATGAGAAACATTTTTGACCTTGATCACTGAGATGATTTTAGGGGAGCATAAATGGAGTTTTGCTTAGACACCCAGAACTTGTCTTGGAAATAGAACTTTTGCTTCACTGTGCTCTCTTCTCTGGCTTTATTTTTAACTCTTCTTTCCTGAGTCTACTATACAAGATGAAGAGATTCAGAGGAGGAGCTTTAGCTCCTGTGAATGAAGAGCTGAAAGAATGGGATTTGGGGGAAGACAGAAGTCAGAGAGAGGATTTCTCTCTGGGGAGAGAGTAAGTTACCCTGAGACGTTCAATCGAATTTTGTGACTTTTTTTTTTCAATGTGTACCCATCTCCTTTTTCCTATTAGAATTTTAACAGAATTGATATGACCACTTTTTTAAAATATGAGTTAAAAAATCAAAGCAAAGGTGTGTAAAGTTGATGACAAAATCTGCCAAGAGGAGAAACCGAAGCCTGATGAGACTGTACATGTATCAGATTGCAGGAGAGGTAGTATAGTGAAATTTTTTAAAAAGGGAGTGCTTTGGTGGACTTCCCTGGTGGTCCAGTGATTAAGACTCTGTTTTTCCAATGCAGGTTTCGAGGGTTCTATCCCTGGTCGGGGAACTAACATCCCATATGCCTCAAGGTGCATAAAATAAGTAAAAAAAAAAAAACAAAAAACAAAAAAACTTTGGAGTCAGGCTAGTTTCCATTAGAACTAGACTACTCACTAGTCTGTGACATGGGGTTAATAACATTTACCTCATGAGGTGGTTGTAAGGATTACTTAGGAGAATGTAAGCACCTCCCTTGTAGGATCTGTCAAATCCTGCTTTGGCTCAGAGTCCAGGGGCTGCAATCTTGATGCATGAAGTTGATCTGTGGTTGGCCAAGATGCAAAGTTGCCTCTGCCCCAGTCTCCACTTAGGAGACCACTGGTTGGCTGCCAGTTAGACTACTCTACTTGGATGCAAGGCCACTGGTGTAGAGGTTAGAAATAACTGACAGGCTTACTTTTCTGACATTCTTCACCCAAATCAGGAAATAAAATATGGCCACAACTTTTTACATAGTGATTTTATACTAAACATATATATGTATATGTTTATATTGAAAGTTGTTTTTTTTAATCATATCTTTCACAAAATCAGTACCAGGCTATTTCTCAATCACTGCACTTGGAGGAGAAACAGTATTTACTACTTTATGTGGCTGGCAATTGCATGTGCACTTCAACTAGAAAAAAAGTTGTTCTTGTGACCCAGAAATGTTCCCAAGGAATACTGTGGAATCACTTTCTTGATAAGATTACAAAGCTGTTTAATGCTGGTATAAACTGAAAGTTTAAGAGGAAAGTGGTATTAGAAGATGCCAAGAGACTTTTTTTCCTAAGTCCATCCATAGGTACCATGTTTCCACACATGGCAAATAAGTACTGTTTGTTTTCAGAGGTCTTTCTAATGTAAGGCAATGAAGATAAGCATTGTTGCAGGCATATATATTCTTCAGCATATTGACATCTTAGTGATTAAGAGCGTGGGTTTGATTTTTGAGGTTGTCTTTTTTTTTTTGGATGAGTGATCCCAGGTGTTTTAAATGAAGTCAGTATTTTACCAAACATATGTATAGCTATCTAGTTAAAAATCATATATGAATAAATAAATCAAAGATGAATAAGAAAGTGAATGATAAAGGTAATGCTGTTGTCTCTACTATCCACAGAATGTGTTAACATTATTGTGATTTTTTAAAAAATTTTTCTTTCCTTTTTTTTTTTTGCAACAATACTTAGAAATTTAGCTTGGTTTGCAAAATCAAAAGTTTATTTCTTGGATAGCTTACTCTTTAGATTGTGTGCGGAATTGATTTTCCCATTCATTCTAGGAATTTGGCCACCTGACTGAGACATACTTCCCAGTTTTTCTGGAGACCAGGTATAGACATGGAAGTAATTTTCCACCAAAGGAATGTGAACAGAACTGATTTATGTCCCAGACTTTAGAAAATCCCAGAATTCATGAAAAGTTTTCTTCTTGGACATATACCATATAGCATCATAATTAGCTGAATAGTAAGGGATGACATTTTATAATGAACCAATCAGAGAAGACAAGTTAATTACAATGCAAAGTAGATAGTGCTCAGGTAGGCTCAGGAAATGAATAATTAGAATGAATATAAGCAAGCAATGTCTTCTAAGATAACCAAGGAAGAGTTAAAATTAAAAGCAATTTATCATCTCTTGCAGTTAGCCTAGCAGTTCTTACCTTCAGGAGAGAAATGAGCAAAATACACTAGGTTCAGTATCAGTTCAGTCACTCAGTTGTGTCCAACTCTTTGTGACCCCATGGACAGCAGCATGCCAGGCTTCCCTGTCCATCACCAACTCCGAGAGCTTTCTCAAACTCATGTCCATCAAGTTGGTGATGCCATCCAGCCATCTCATCCTTCCTTCTCCTCCTGCCTTCAATCTTTCCCAGCATCAGGGTCTTTTCCAATCAGTCAGTTCTTCACATCAGGTGGCCAAAGTATTGGAGCTTCAGCTTCAGCATCAGTCCTTCCAATGAACAGTCAGGACTGATTTCCTTCAGGATTGACTGGTTTGATCTAGGTTAATTTTCCTTTGGTGGAAAATTACTTCCAAGTCTATACTTGGTCTCTGGAAAAACTGGGAAATATGTCTCAGTCAGGTGGCCAAATTCCCAGAATGAATGAGAAAATCAATTTGGCACTAGGTACAGTTTTGCAATTAAAAACTGATGTTAAGTCCTTCTCTCCGAGGCCAGATAAACTTCTGGATGGAAGTTCAAAGATACTTCTTGTTCAGAAAGCATTTATTTTCTCATCTTTATACCTCATTAAAATTAGGCCTTGAGGGAATTCTCTGGTGGTCCAGTGGTTAAGAATCCACCTTCCAATACAGGGAATGTGAGTTCAATCCCTGGTCTGGGAACAAAGATCCCAGGTACTGTGGGACAACTTAGTGTACCCAACTAGAGAAAGCCCACACACTCCCAGTGAAGACCCCAGAGCAGCCAAAAAAAAAAAAAAAAAAGCTTGGATTCAGGAATAGAGCACACAGTTTTTACAAGATCACTTGCGGAAAAATAGAAAAAGACCTTGACTCTTGTTCTTAAGGTTTATTTTGTCTCAAATCACACAAGTTTTAAGTAGGAATTGTAAGATATCCAAATACTATTATAAGCTTTTCAGACAACCTGGGACATGTATACCAGTCTGTGAGTATATATGTGAAGTTAAGAACTTTATCTTCATTGTAAAAAATAAAAAAAGAACTTTATCTTCATTGTGCAGACCTTTAAAAATTTACCTCTACCGAAATATATAATTTAAAGTGAAAAATTTTCCTCTTTCAGTGAGAAGCAGGGCAATTTCTAGAATAAGAGGGAGAGAAAGTTATTATCTGTCCTAAGCATCTGTTTCTTTCTCTTTTTTCTTTTTTTTTTTTAAGAGATTCAGAAGATTGTTATGGCTAGGCTTTTATTCTTATTTGTGATGGTAATTATTTGCCAAATTGATACTTTTAAAAAACATTCTCATGGGGAATTGACCTCCTTAAACCTGCCTGAGAAGTCAAGAGAAAGGAATTAATCCTTTCCTGAGGAAAAAAATTCCTTCTCTGAAATCAACACAGCATACAGGAATTTGACCTGGCAAAAGAAAACTCTATGAGAAATACTGCTCACCCAGTTTTCTTACTCTGGATAGTAGAAGCTTGAGTATAATTCATGTAGCATCTACCTAGTCGAATATTTAATGTGTATCAGCCTCTGGAAGATTTCATTATTTAGGATTTTATGAAGACAACAGGATTAGACTGTGACTGAATTCAAGTATATAATGAACAAGGTTTAAACACTTCAGCATAACCTTTGCAGCAGATACAAATGAAAGTTCTAATATTAACTTCTAGTTTTCTCTTTGCAGTTCATTTAAGTTCAGTTAAGTAGCTCAGTCGTGTCCGACTTCTGCGACCCCATGAATCACAGCACGCCAGGCCTCCCTCTCCATCATCAACTCCCGGAGTTCACTCAGACTCACTTCCATTGAGTCCGTGATGCCATCCAGCCATCTCATCCTCTGTCATCCTATTCTCCTCCTGCCCCCAATCCCTCCCAGCATCAGAGTCTTTTCCAATGAGTCAGCTCTTCGCATGAGGTGGCCAAAGTATTGGAGTTTCAGCTTTAGCATCAGTCCTTCCAAAGAACACTCAGGACTGATGATGGACTGGTTGGATATCCTTGCAGTCCAAGGGACCCTCATGAGCCTTCTCCAAGGCCACAGTTCAAAAGCATCAATTCTTCAGCACTCAGCTTTCTTCACAGTCCAACTCTCACATCCATACATGACCACAGGAAAAACAATAACTTTGACTAGACGGACCTTTGTTGGCAAAGTAATGTCTCTGCTTTTAAATATTCTATCTAGGTTGGTCATAACTTTTCTTCCAAGGAGTAAGCGTCTTTTAATTTCATGGCTGCAGTCACCATCTGCAGTGATTTTGGAGCCCCCCAAAATAAAGTCTGACACTGTTTCCACTGTTTCCCCATCTATTTGCCATGAAGTGATGAGACCAGATGCCATGATCTTCGTTTTCTGAATGTTGAGTTTTAAGTCAACTTTTTCACTCTCTTCTTTCACTTTCATCAAGAGGTTCTTTAGTTTCTCTTCACTTTCTGCCATAAGGGTGGTGTCATCTGCATATCTGAAGTTATTGATATTTCTCCCGGCCATCTTGATCGCTTGTGCTTCTTCCAGCCCAGCGTTTCTCATGATGTACTCTGCATAGTAGTTAAATAAGCAGGGTGACAATACACAGCCTTGACGTATTCCTTTTCCTATTTGGAACCAGTCTGTTGTTCCATGTCCAGTTCTAACTGTTGCTTCCTGACCTGCAGGTCAGGTTTCTCAAGAGGCAGGTCAGGTGGTCTGGTATTCCCATCTCTTTCAGAATTTTCTACAGTTTATTGGGATCCACACAGTCAAAGGCTTTGGCATAGTCAATAAAGCAGAAGTAGATGTTTCTCTGGAACTTGCTTGCTTTTTCGATGATCCAGCAGATGTTGGCAATTTGATCTCTGGTCTCTCTGCCTTTTCTAAAACCAGTTTGAACATCTGGAACTTCACGGTTCACGGATTGCTGAAGCCTAGCTTGGAGAACTTTGAGCATTACTTTACTAGTGTATGAGATGAGTGCAATTGTGCAGTCATTTGAGCATTCTTTGGGATTGCCTTTCTTTGGGATTGCAATGAAAACTGACCTTTTCCGGTCCTGTGGCCACTGCTGCGTCTTCCAAATTTGCTGGCATACTGAGGGCAGCACTTTCACAGCATCATCTTCCAGGATTTGAAATAGCTCCACTGGAATTCCATTACCTCCATAGCTTTGTTCGTAGTGATGCTTTCTAAGGCCCACTTGACTTCACATTCCAGGATGTCTGGCTCTAGGTGAGTGATCACATCATCATGATTATCTTGGTCGTGAAGATCTTTTTTGTACATTTCTTCTATGTATTCTTGCCGCCTCTTCTTAATATCTTCTGCTTCTGTTGGGTTCATACCATTTCTGTCCTTTATCGAGCCCATCTTTGCATGAAATGTTCCCTTGGTATCTCTTGGTATCTATTTTCTTAGATCTCTAGTCTTTCCCATTCTGTTGTTTTCCTTTATTTCTTTGCATTGATCGCTGAGGAAGGCCTTCTTATCTCTCCTTGCTATTCTTTGGAACTCTGCATTCAGATGCTTATATCTTTCCTTTTCTCCTTTGCTTTTCACTTCTCTTCTTTTCACAGCTATTTGTAAGGCCTCCTCAGATAGCCATTTTGCTTTTTTGCATTTCTTTTCCATGAGGATGGTCTTGAATCCTGTCTCCTGTAAAATGTCATGAACCTTAGTCCATAGTTCATCAGGCACTCTACCAGATCTAGTCCCTTAAATCTATTTCTCACTTCTACTATATAATCATAAGGAATTTGATTTAGGTTATACCTGAATGGTCTAGTGGTTTTCCCTACTTTCTTCAATTTAAGTCTGAATTTGGCAATAAGGAGTTCATGATCAGAGCCACAGTCAGCTCCTGGTCTTGTTTTTGCTGACTGTATAGAGCTTCTCCATCTTTGGCTGCAAAGAATATAATCAATATGATTCTGGTGTTGACCATCTGGTGAGGTCCATGTGTAGAGTCTTCTCTTGTGTTGTTGGAAGAGGGTGTTTGCCATGACCAGTGCGTTCTCTTGGCAAAACTCTATTAGCCTTTGCCCGCTGGATCATGGAAAAAGCAAGAGTTCCAGAAAAACATCTATTTCTGCTTTATTAACTATGCCAAAGCCTTTGATTGTGTGGATCACAATAAACTGTGGAAAATTCTGAAAGAGATGGGAATACCAGACCACCTAACCTGCCTCTTGAGAAATCTGTATGCAAGTCAGGAATCAACAGTTAGAACTGGACATGGAACAACAGACTGGTTCCAAATAGGAAAAGGAGTACGTCAAGGCTGTGTATCGTCACCCTGCTTATTTAACTTATATGCAGAGTACATCATGAGAAACGCTGGACTGGAAGAAACACAAGCTGGAATCAAGATGGCTGGGAGAAATATCAATAACCTCAGATATGCAAATGACACCACCCTTATGGCAGAAAGGGAAGAGCAGCTAAAAAGCCTCTTGATGAAAGTGAAAGAGGAGAGAGAAAAAGCTGGCTTAAAGCTCAACATTCAGAAAACGAAGATCATGGCATCCGGTCCCATCACTTCATGGGAAATAGATGGGGAAACAGTGGAAACAGTGTCAGAGTTTATTTTGGGGGGCTCCAAAATCACTGCAGATGGTGACTGCAGCCATGAAATTAAAAGATGCTTACTCCTTGGAAGAAAAGTTATGACCAACCTAAATAGTATATTCAAAAGCAGAGACATTACTTTGCCGACTAAGGTCTGTCTAGTCAAGGCTATGGTTTTTCCAGTGGTCATATATGGATGTGAGAGTTGGACTGTGAAGAAGGCTGAGTGCCGAAGAATTGATGCTTTTGAACTGTGGTGTTGGAGAAGACTCTTGAGAGTCCCTTGGACTGCAAGGAGATCCAACCAGTCCATTCTAAAGGAGATCAGTCCTGGGTGTTCTTTGGAAGGAATGATGCTAAAGCTGAAGCTCCAGTATTTTGGCCACCTCATGTGAAGAGTTGACTCATTGGAAAAGACTCTGATGCTGGGAGGGATTGGGGGCAGGAGGAGAAGGGGACGACAGAGGATGAGATGGCTGGATGGCATCACTGACTCGATGGACGTGAGTCTGAGTGAACTCCTGGAGATGGTGATGGACAGGGAGGCCTGGCGTGCTGCGATTCATGGGGTCGCAATGAGTCGGACACGACTGAGCCACTGAACTGAACCTAACTGAACTGCTTCATTCCGTACTCCACGGCCAAATTTGCCTGTTATTCCAGGTGTTTCTTGACTTCCTACTTTTGCATTCCAGTCCCCTATAATGGAACGGAATTCTTTTTTTGGTGTTAGTTCTAAAAGGTCTCGTAGGTCTTCATAGAACTGTTCAACTTCAGCTTCTTCACCATTACTTGCTGGGGCATAGACTTGGATTACTGTGATATAAATGGTTTGCCTTGGAAACAAACAGAGATCATTCTGTCATTTTGAGATTGCATCCAAGTACTGCATTTCGGACTCTTTTGTTGACCATGATGGCTACTCCATTTCTTCTAAGGGATTCCTGCCCACAGTAGTAGATATAATGGTCATCTGAGTTAAATTCACCCATTCCAGTCCATTTTAGTTCGCTGATTCCTAGAAATTCGACGTTCACTCTCGCCATCTCCTGTTTGACCACTTCCAATTTGCCTTGATTCATGGACCTAACATTCCAGGTTCTTGTGCAGTATTGCTCTTTACTGCATCGGATGTTGCTTCTATCACCAGTTACATCCACAACTGAGTATTGTTTTTGCTTTGACTCTATCCCTTCATTCTTCTGGGGTTATTTCTCCTCTGATCTCCAGTAGCATATTGAGCATGTACCAACCTGGGGAGTTTCTCTTTCAGTATCCTATCACTTTGCCTTTTCATACTGTTCATGGAGTTCTCAAGGCAAGAATACTGAAGTGGTTTGCCATTCCCTTGTCCAGTGGACCACTTTCTGTCAGACCACTCCACCATGACCCGCCTGTCTTGGGTGGCCCCACACGGCATGGCTTAGTTTCATTGAGTTAGACAAGGCTGTGGTCTGTGTGATTAGACTGACTAGTTTTCTGTCATTATGGTTTGTGTGTCTGCCCTCTGGTGCCCTCTTGCAACACCTATCGTCCTACTTGGGTTTCTCTTACCTTGGACGTGGGGTATCTCTTCAGGGCTGCTCCAGCAAAGTGCAGCTGCTGCTCCTTACCTTGAACGAGAGGTATCTCCTCATGGCCACCCCTCCTGGCCTTGAACGTGGAGTAGCTCCTCTCGGCCCTCCTGTGCCCGTGCAGCCACTGAAAGCTCAGCATTAGCTAGATTCGGAGAGAGCAGAGTCTCTCGTCATTTCTGAGTCTTTTTGAGATGTCCATGTGGGCTTTCCCTAATGATTCCTAGCAATCGATCTGTTTCATGACATTCCTATTAGAAATCACTATCTCATGTCAGGATCCTGATTATTAATAATACTTCCAAGTTTTTCATTCTGCATCTGAAAATGTTCATAGTTTAAACCTTGAGTCTTATCAATTTTTTTCTCATAATTATATATCAAAGGAGTCCATTTCTGTCCTTTACCTTGGCCACCACTGCAGTACATGCTGCCATTAACTATAACCGCTAAGCTGCCTTTGTGCTGTTGTTATTATTATTGTTGTTTAGTCACTAAATTGTGTCTGACTCTTTGCCACCCCTTGGACTGTAGCCCACCAGGCTTCTCTGTCCATGAAATTTTCCAGATGAAAATACTGGAGTGGGTTGCCATTTCCTTCTCCAGGGTATTTTCCCAACCCAGGAATCAAACCCACGTCTCCAGCATTGCAGGAGGATTCTTTACCACTAAGTCACCCACCTGGGGAAGCCCTTAAACTGCCTTAGTCTTCTTTGGTGTATAATCTTATTACAATATTCTGTTAGTTTCTGCAGTACAACAAAGTGAATCAGCTGTATGTATATATATATCCCCTCCATCTTGGATCTTCTTACTCCTCCTACCTAGACTCCTTGCATTTCTCTAGCTCTCCTCCTTGCCACAAATATACACAGTCTATTTTCCACTCAGGAGTAAAAGTGGCCATTTAAACATAAAACTATGACTGTATTACAATCTTACTTTAAATGTATCATCTAATTCCATTCCATTTGGACAAATCCATCACCACCAAAACAGTCACCCTCCCCTCACAGCTCTCACCCCACCAAACCAAAAACCAAAACATCAGTTCATTCAGATTTTGCCTGGGATTCAAGTAATTGTATATTGGTAAGGCAGGTGGAGAAGAGGATGACTGAGGATGAGATAGTTGGATGGCATCACTGACTCAATGGACATGAGTTTGAACAAGCTCTGGGAGTTGGTGATGGACAGGAAAGCCTGGCGTGCTGCAGTCCATGGGTTCACAAAGAGTTAGACACAACTGAGTGGCTGAACTGAACTGAAGGATGGATATCTTTAGGATATTGTCTTTCCACCCAGAAATATAAATTTCTCTGAAATTATATCTTTTCATTAATAAATTTTATCAATTATAATGTTATTTTATTATGATTTATAATTAGTAACTTTATAATTTTCATCATATAAGATTTTACTTTTATTTCACCTCTCATTTAATTTATTCATGGGTATTTTAAATTCTTTTCTTTTCTTTCTTTATTTATTTTAATTTTAATTTTAATTTTAATTGGAGGCTAATTACCTTACAATATTGTAGTGGTTTTTGCCATACATTGACATGAATCAGCCATGGGTGTACATGTGTTCTGGATCCTGAATTCCCCTCTCTCTCCCTTCCCATCCCATCCCTCAGGGTCATCCCATTGCACCAGCCCTGAGCACCCTGTCTCATGCAAAGAACCTGGACTGGCAATCTATTTCACATGTGATAATATACATGTTTCAATGCTATTCTCTCAAATCATCGCACCCTCGCCTTCTCCCACAAGGTCGAAAAGCCTGTTCTTTACATCTGTGTCTCTTTTGCTGTCTCTTATATAGAGTCATCGTTACCATCCTTCTAAATTACATATATATGTGTTGCTGCTACTGCTAAGTCACTTCAGTCATGTTCAACTCTGTGCGACCCCATAGACGGCAGCCCACTAGGCTCCCCCATCCCTGGGATTCTCCAGGCAAGAATACTGGAGTTGGTTGCCATTTTCTTCTCCAATATATGTGTTAATATACTGTATTGGTGTTTTTCTTTCTGACTTACTTCACTCTGTATGATAGGCTCCAGTTTCATCCACCTCAGTAGAACTGATACAGATGCATTCTTTTTTAATAGCTGAGTAATATTCCAATGTGTATATGTACCACAACTTTCTTATCCATTTGTCTGCTGATGGACATCTAGGTTGCTTCCATGTCTTGGCTATTGTAAACAGTGCTGCGATGAACACTGGGATATACATGTCCCTTTCAGTTCTGGTTTCCTCAGTGTGTAGGCCCAGCAGTGAAATTGCTGGGTTGTATGGCAGTTAGAGATACCAAGGGAACATTTCATGCAAAGATGGGCTCGATAAAGGACAGAAATGGTATGGACCTAACAGAAGCAGAAGATATTAAGAAGAGGTGGCAAGAATACACAGAACTGGACAAAAAAGATCTTCACGACCAAGATAATCATGATGGTGTGATCACTCACCTAGAGCCAGACATCCTGGAATATGAAGTCAAGTGTGCCTTAGGAAGCATCACTATGATCAAAGCTGGTGTAGGTGATGAACTTCCAGTTGAGCTATTTTAAATCCTGAAAGATGATGTTGTGAAAGTACTGCACTCAATATGCCAGCAAATTTGGAAAACTCAGCAGTGGCCACAGGACTGGAAAAGGTCAGTTTTCATTCCAATCCCAAAGAAAGGCAATGCCAAAGAATGCTCAAACTACTGCACAATTGCACTCATCTCATACACTAGTAAAGTAATGCTCAAAATTCTCCAAGCCTGTCTTCAGCAATATGTGAATCATGAACTTCCAGATGTTCAAGCTGGTTTTAGAAAAGGCAGAGGAACCAGAGATCAAATTGCCAACATCTGCTGGATCATGGAAAAAGCAAGAGAGTTCCAGAAAAACATCTACTTCTACTTTATTGACTATGCCAAAGCCTTTGACTGTGTGGATCCCAATAAACTGTAGAAAATTCTGAAAGAGATGGGAATACCAGACCACCTGACCTGCCTCTTGAGAAACCTGACCTGCAGGTCAGGAAGCAACAGTTAGAACTGGACATGGAACAACAGACTGGTTCCAAATAGGAAAAGAAATACGTCAAGGCTGTGTATTGTCACCCTGCTTATTTAACTACTATGCAGAGTACATCATGAGAAACGCTGGGCTGGAAGAAGCACAAGCTGGAATCAAGATTGCCAGGAGAAATATCAGTAACCTCAAATATGCAGATGACACCACCCTTATGGCAGAAAGTGAAGAGGAACTAAAGAACCTCTTGATGAAAGTGAAACAGGAGAGTGAAAAAGTTGGCTTAAAACTCAACATTCAGAAAACGAAGATCATGGCATCTGGTCCCATCACTTCCTGGGAAATAGATGGGGAAACAGTGGAAACAGTGTCAGAGTTTACTTTTTGGGCTCCAAAATCACTGCAGATAGTGACTGTAGCCATGAAATTAAAAGATGCTTACTCCTTGGAAGGAAAGTTATGACCAACCTAGATAGAATATTTAAAAGCAGAGACATTACTTTGCCAACTAAGGTCCGTCTAGTCAAGTCTATGGTTTTTCCAGTGGTCATGTATGGATGTGAGAGTTGGACTGTGAAGAAAGCTGAGTGCTGAAGAATTGATGCTTTTGAACTGTGGTGTTGGGGAAGAGTCATGAGAGTCCCTTGAACTGCAAGGAAATCCAACCAGTCCATTCTAAAGGAGATCAGTCCTGGGTGTTCTTTGGAAGGACTGATGCTAAAGCTGAAACTCCAATACTTTGGCCACCTCATGCGAAGAGGTGACTCATTGGAAAAGAACCTAATGCTGGGAGGGATTGGCGGCAGGAGGGGAAGGGGATGACAGAGGATGAGATGGCTGGATGGTATCACTGACTCGATGGACATGAGTTTGGGTGAACTCTGGGAGTTGGTGATGGAGAGGGAGGCCTGGTGTGCTGCAATTCATGGGGTCGCAGAAGTCGGACATGACTGAGCGACTGAACTGAACTAAACTGATGGCAGTTCTATTTCCAATTTTTTAGGGAATCTCTCCACAGTTCTCCCTAGTGGCTGTACTAGTTTGCATTCCCACTATCAATGTAAGAGGCTTTCTTTTTCTCTGCACCCTCTCCCGCATTTATTGTTTGTAGACTTTTTGATAGCAGCCATTCTGACCAGCCTGAGATGATACCTCATTGTGGTTTTAATTTGCATTTCTCTGATAATGAGTGATGTTGAGCATCTTTTCATGTGTTGTTTTAAATTCTTTATCATTAGTGTGATATATGAAATGAATTTCAAGTTTGAACTTCTAGTACAAAGAAAAGTAGTTGATGTTTACAGTTCTCTTGTATCTGCCATATTACATTGTGTTATTAGCACTGATAGGTTTTTAATGGTGTTTCTTGAATATTTTTAGGTAGGCAATCATATCAAGATGGTAATTCTTTCTTAATATTTATAGCACATCTCATTTTTCTTTGATTGCAAGAGCTAGAATATACTAAGCATTGCCAAATAATCATGACAAGTGACTCTCACGAGATTGATTTAAGTATTAATATTTTAAAAGAATATTTGCTCTTCAACTCTGAAACACAGCCCTTATTGTGTTTAGTAACTTTTCCTATTTTTCCTCATTTTTTCTTTATCAATTTTATTTCCTTTTTAAATTTGTTAATTTCAATATAGTGTTTTATTTAAAATAATTTCTTGGATTTGCTTAGTGCTTCCATACTAATCTTCACCCTAATCTTCACTAATCTGTTGTAACAGGGTTGTAACAGACATAACCCTGTCCTGCACCTCACAAATTGCCTGACATGTTGCACACACTCCGGAAGTATTTGCTGAAAGGGTGGATGATTGTGTCAATAGCTTCCTAAGGAAGTTGTTGCTAATTCCTTATTACACAAGGTAATAAGGGTACCCACTTGTGATTCTTCTCTTTGATGTTCAACATTCCTCAGTGAAGTCGAGTTCTATTGTTTTAAATCACTTTTTGAAGGGAGAGTAATTTCCTCTTTGGGGTCTGAACTGAAAAAAAACCTTCTCTCCTTGAGCACAACACAGATCATTTCTCAAAACTGTTGCCAGTTTAGAGGCTAACAATTTCATGTTCCTTTGTGATTCCTCCTAAACCAATTCAAGTTACATTTGAATGCATTGAATGTATTTCTGAGTAGCCTCCAGGGCACCTCGCTTTTCTCCACTGACCTACTTTGTATCTAGGCTGAGAGCATCACACATTTCTAGAGCTCTGGTGTCAGCCAATGGACTAGGTGCTTTATGTCTCTTAAGTATTTAGTTCTCACAACAACCCTGAGTGGGAAGAACCAATATTTTACCCATTTTACACATGAGGAAAATGAGGCAAAGGTTAATGGATTGGTTCAACGTCATACAGCTAACAGGTGTCAGAGCCCCGACTTAAATCAGGAGGTCTGTCTCTAGAAGCTGCTCTGCTTGTTTTTCTTAAGCCCTTGTCAGTGCAGCCTGGTAAATATCTCCAAAATTCTCCAGCTTCTCTATCTGCCATCACCATCCTAGTCTAAGTGAAAGTGAAAGTCGCTGTCACATCCAACTCTCTGTGACCCCATGGACTATACAGTCCATGGAATTCTCCAGGCCAGAATACTGGAGTGGGTAGTCTTTCCCTTATCCAGGGGATCTTCCCAACCCAGGGATCGAACCCAGGTCTACTGCATTGCAGCCAGATTCTTTACCAACTGAGCTATCCTCGTGTAAGTTACAGTCATCTTTTGTAATTGTTTCCGGGATTCACTCTTACCACTTGACAACTAAAGTGTTGTGCTGTGTTTTTTTGGTTGTTTTTTTTTTTTTTTTTTTTTGGAAAAGTGCAAACTGGATCAAGTCACACTCAAACTCAGAACTCTCAGAACTTCTTAGGCTACATATTCAGATCAGAAGTGAAGTGAAAGTGAAGTCGCTCAGTCATGCCCGACTCTTAGTGACCCCATGGACTGCAGCCTACCAGGCTCCGCCGTCCATTGGATTTTCCAGGCAAGAATATTGGAGTGGGTTGCCATTGCCTTCTTATAAGTTCTTGCAGAATCCAGCTCCTGCGTACTTCCGCAGCTTCTTTTTTATCAGTTTTTTTTTTTTTTTCCTTTGAGCCCCCTCCTCACTGGCTTTCTTTCAGTTTCTTAAATAGATCATGGTTCTTTCTGCCTGAGTCTTGGTTGTACATACTTTGCTTTCTGCCTACAATGCTCCTCAAATCTTTCCCCTTCAGATCAAGTGTAACTGTCCCAGAGGGAAGCCTTCTATGGTTCCCTGAAGCAAGGCATGTTTTCCTCATAATACATATTACAGTTTGTAATTATGCATTCAATATGTCTAACTGGGTAATTATTTGAGTGGCATCTTTTTGTCCTCTAGCCTCATGTCCGTGGTTTTCCACTCTTTCTGCAGTGCTTGTTACATTGCCTGGTTCTCAGTAACTGAAAGGTGCTCAGTCGTGTCTGACTCTTTGTAATCTCGTGGACTACACAGTCCATGGAATTCTCCAGGCCAGAATACTGGAGTGGGTAGCCGTTCCCTTCTCCAGGGGATCTTCCCAACCCAGGGATTGAACCCAGGTCTCCTGCATTGCAAGTGGATTCTTTACCAGTTGAATCACAAGGGAAGTTAAGTACTCATTTGAAATTAATGGTTAGATTCATGAATGTATAAATCTGTTTCTGGAGGGAGGCCTAGGCTGATTTCTTCATATTTAGGCACTTTCTAGAAGAAAAATCAGGAAAGTTTCAGTTATCAAGTATGAGTGAAATGTTGAAATGGCACAATTTAAAAAATAATAGGGAAAATATAGAAGATGCAGAATGAATTAAGGGAATGAGGGAAAGAGGCGGGGAAAGGATAGTGCAGAGATGCACCTATATTTCTAAGTCACTACTGGCACACAAGCGAATTGGAAGTATTAGTACTTGGTAAGAACCAGGAGCTCTGCCTTCCCTGGAAAATCCTTCCTTTGGAAATGATGTGTTTCTCACTTGAGTCTGGGGTCTCCATGTGTACTTGCAGTCCATTCTCAGGTTAAGGAACGGAGGAAGAAGAAGAAAGAGATCATTTTTCTTTATAAAAATACATGTAAATCAATGAATATCTTTATTTAGAGTTTAACGGATACATTATTCATAAACCCAATAAGGCCAAAAGTCCATAATTATTCAGGGTCTAAATAATGCCTATTGTGGCCCATGCATGGGTTGGAAAAAAATTTTCAGACATGAGCAGAATGAGAGGATAATAGAGTTTATTAGAGCAGGAGACACCATTAAAACAGTGGGCTGGCTCAAGGGAGAACCCATACTTTTCAAGGGCTGGTAGCTAATTTTTATAGACTCAAGACAAAGAAAATGCCTGCTGGAAAGGTGGCAGTAAGTGATTTGTTAGGGTGCTAAATAAAGTCAGGGAACTGACCAGTTTAGACCAGGAGACTCATGGCAACAGTCGTTATGGGGCTCAGTCAATGCTGGAGACTCTTGTCTTGTGACCTTGGTACAGGGCTCCACAATGTCAGCACCTGCTATCGATGCCGTGTTTTGCGGCCACTTTTAGTAGCGGAATCTCTGTGAAATAGCCACCTTCCCTCACCTGCCCCAGCCTCACCATCTAACACGCAGAACCTAGAATCTGATGCTCCAGGGCCATCAGCCTGCATTTCAAAACCCCCAGACCTGATTCTCTCCCTGGGCAGTTACTGTCCTCTTTGCCAGGAATAGTCTGAGGGCTGCTCATTCTGAGCCCCCAGCCAGCACCTCTAAGTGACCTCAACATATCCCTTAAGGAAGAATAATATCTGAGGAAACCTTAGGAAAGTGGAGCTTCAGAAAGCCTTGGTCCAGCTGTTTCTTTAATGCCCTATGTATCCCTGGCTACTTTGTCTTATTGTATTTTATAGCAACTTCCTGTTTGCCTCTATTTCTTCTCTTATAAGATGGTTAAAGGCGGAATTGTGCTGTTTTCACCTTTAATTCTCAGCCCCTAGCAGAATGTCTGGAACACGACAGTCAATGAAAGTCTGAAGATTTTGCTTGTTACTGTTCTTTGTGTAGTTTGACTTATTTAAAGTATACATTTTTTAGACAATATTTCACATGGCTTACAGTGATCCATATAATAGTGTGAAGGTAGCACAATTCTGAAGTAGGACTGAAAAGAAAATAAGAATGAGGATAAAGGATATTCAGGACTAAAGTGAAAACTGGCTACTGTTATAGACAAAATTCCTTGCAGTATGATTTAGCCTTAAATATGTCCACGTAAAACAAGGCATCATCTCTCATTCCATTCTTGATGCTTAGAAAATAAAAAGCAAAACCAATTTCTTAGCAGATTTTTTTCTCTTTAAAACGCCTTAGAATATTCAAAGACATTATTACTATTAAAATTTTAAAGATCTGACTATTTAAAAGATCTGACTAGTGTATGGGTTGAAACATGGAGGAAACCATTTAATAGGCATCTAATTTAAAATGAGTTTGAGCAAGCTCCAGGAGTTGGTGATGGACAGGGAAACCTGACTTGCTGCAGTCCATGGGGTCGCAAAGAGTCAGACTCGAGTGAGCGACTGAACTGAACAGAACTGAATTTAAAGCTGAGATGTAAATATATTACTGAGTTAGCAAGGTGTCCAAAATTAACATACAGAAAAAACATACATGTCATTTATGTATCTGTATGGAATGGACATAAATATAATATTTGCGTATAAAATAGGCCTTTTAAAGTAAAAATCTATCCTGTAAATATACAAGTGAGCTAACATTCATCCTGCTTGTGTAAAGCTTTTTGCACAAATTTTTAGCACACTTTTTTTTCCTCTCCCATCTCCCTTCCCTCACATTATTTTTAGAGCTAGAAACAAAATGTAATTTTTAAATTTTAAATAAGCTCATGATGTTTCCTTGTAAAGCCCTTGGCTAGTATATGTGTGTTATTTTTGTCTACTGTTAAAAATATCCTGTGCATTGTTCTAGAATTATGTAATTGATTAGAAATGACCACATACGTCTTCAACAAGAATTGAAAGCACCAGCTGCCTGCTATCAGGTGGGTGTCATAATTGTCAGCCAGCTAGCTATTTCCTCATGGCTAAGAGGACGTGCCCAGCAACCTTGAGTGTTTGGTAAAGCAGGCGGCCAAATACCATGCCAGTAGAATAAACAAGAGATAACCTAAAAAGTGAGCTGTCATCACCTTCTGTTTGAATTTTTTTTTCCCTTGGAAGGAAAACTCCCTATGTATTTAACCCTTCTAAAAACCTCAGGATTTTCTATATTTCTTAGAAAGCTGCTTTCACCCCAAACCAGATTTATCTCAGAATAATCTCATCACATGGATGTGAAGTAGAAGATCCATGGCTTTGGAAGTGCAACATTTGAACACACATGTAGTGTTGTATGCCTTAGGCTAAACATTAAAATGTCATATCAATATACACATATGTTTTATTTCTCTGATCTCTAAATAGAAAAATTTCTTGGTTGTTTCAAATTAAATTAAATCTGTCTTCTAAGGATGTTAGAATTCATTTTTCCTCCTTATCATTCAGTTAAATCTATTAACTTAAGATGATAAAATTTGTTCTTTATTATCTGAGCGTAAAGTAATACAGAATGTTTAAAGAGAACGGTGGTTCTTTTAACCATTAGCTCTTTTAATCTAGAAATAAGAAAACAAGGGTCTCAATGCTAGACTCTGAAAAACAGTGTCTATTCAAAATGAGCCTGTTCCATGGGCTTGAAAGAAGACACAGAATTTGTCTTATAATCCTGCTTATAACTTGTCTTACAATTAAAATATCTTATGTTCTGTAGAATCTCAAAAATTTCCCAAAGAAAATTGATAGATCTAGAAAAAGCTTTGTGAACTCTGACTTCTATAAACAATAGCAAATAGCTCTTACAATCTAGTGACCTGAGTGTCATGGCTTGTTTTACTTTATGAACTAGGCAAGAACATTATGAAAAAAAAAAATCACTAGAGACCTCAGAATGTTTGTAAAGAACACTTCATAAAAGATCATATTGTTCTTTGAGTTTATGGTTGCTGGGGGGAGAGATAGAGGGAACGGATAGTTAGGGAGCTTGGGAGAGACATGTATACACGGCTTTCTTTAAAATGGAGAACCAACAAGGACCTACTGTATAGCCATGGAACTCTGCTCAAGTTATGTGGCAGCCTGAGTGGGAGGAGGGTTTGGGAGAGAATGGATCCATGCATCTGTATGGTTGAGTCCTTTCTCTGTTTCCCTGAAACTATCACAACATTTTTCGTTAATTGACTACATTGACACTGATATTGAAGTCGCTCAGTTGTGCCCGACCGTTTTCGACCCCATGGACTGTAGCCTATCAGGCTCCTCTGTCCATGGAATTTTCCAGGCAAGAGTGCTGGAGTGGGTTGCCATTTCCTTCTCCAATTGTAATTGTAATTGACTACACCCTAATACAAAATTAAAAGTTTTACAAAAATATGATCTTATTCGTGCTATTTTCCCACAGTGTAGGAGGCTGGAGAAAAGATGAAAACTTAAGACAAAATTAATGTATAAAAATTTCTGAAGATTTTAATGTCTTTGCTGTATTTTTTTTTAACATTGAAACCAATTTTAACAATTTTTTATTTAAAAAACTTTAATTCACTTTAATCAACAATACATTCATCTGGTTCAAAAGCCATCAGTTCAGTTCAGTTCAGTCGCTCAGTCGTGTCTGACTCTTTGCCATAAAAGTATAAAAATTTTACCCTAAAATGCTCTTTCATATGTCCAGGTCTTACCACAGCCCCTCTCCCTGTCCACAACCATTACCAGTTAACTGTACAGATACATAGGATATATTTTATAACCTTACAGCTTTTTAAAAAATTGAAGTATAGTTAATTTACAATGTTGGGACTTCCCTAGTGGTTCAGTGGTTAAGAATCCACCTTGCAATGCAGGGGACACAGGTTCGATCCCTGGTTGGGGAACTAAGAACCCACATGCCATGGAGAAACTAAGCCTGGGAGCCCCAACTACTGAGTCTGTGCACCACGGCTAGAGTCCATTCACTGCCATGAAAGAGCCCTCGTGCCACAGCCAGGACCAGAGGCAGCCAAATAAATAAACACTGAAAAATGCTGCCTTAGTTCCAACTGTACTGTAACGTGCTTCAATTATATGTATTGTTTTCCATTTTAGGTTATTGCAACATAGTGAGTACAGTTCCCTGTGCTATACAGTAGGTCCTTGTTGTTTACCAATTTTATATATAGCAGTGTGTTTATGTTAATCCCACACTCCTAATTTATCTCTCTCGCTTATAGTTTCTTAATGTATATATACTCAATATCAAATATGTCCTTTTGTTCCCTCCATTTTTCTGCAAGCTATTTTCACCTATCAATCCATCTTCTTGTATTGATATGTGGATAGGATGCTGATTCATTTGCACAGTAGAATAGTATTCCATTGAGTGAAAGGATATACTCTAACAGTCTTTCATTGATAGATACTTCAATTGTTTCCCATCTTTTGCTATAATAGACAATGTTGCCTGACTAAACTAACATATACATTGTGCCCTTCTTGTGCTAACAAGCAGGATTAACTTTCAAAACCAGACCTTTAATCAAAGTCATTCGCTTTTACAACCTGATTGACGTTGCTCAATTGCCCTTCGTAAGTGTTATATCAATTCATGCTCCTTCCAGCAGTATATGAGGTCCACTTCCCCACCCTATAGGCAATGTTATTATTACAGAGTGTGAGCAAACATTGGGATTTTTCCTCATAGGTGAAAAGTGGTATATCAGTTTTCTTTTAACCCGCACTTCTTTAAGAAAAAATGTTTGGCTGTTCTGGGTCTTCATTGTGGTGCACCAGCTTTCTTTAGTTAAGCCCCATGGGGGAGCCTTAACTTGTTACAGAGTACTGGCTCTAGAGTGTTCAGACTCTCGCTGCAGTGCTCAGGCTTAGTTGCCCTGTGGCATGCGGGGTCTTAATTCCCTGACAAGGGCTCAAACCTGCATCCCCTGCATTGGAAGACTGATTCTTAACCACTGGACCACCAGGGAAGTCTCTAACCTGAATTTCTTAAATGAAGCTGAGAATGTTTTCACATATTTCATAGTAATTTTCTTTATTTTTTGTGAACTGCTCATGCTTATCTTTGATGCTTTTCCTATGGCATTTAAAAGCTTAGGAGAAGAATCAAAGATATGGCATTTAAAACACCAATTTGCCCACATACATTAGCGATATTAACCCTTTGCCTGAGACTTTAGTTGATATTTTTCCCGAGCATGTTGTTTTTTGACTTTGTTTGCATTGTATTTCCAAGCAGGTTTTTCTTTCACTCTGTGGTTGAATTGGACCAATATTTTCTTAAATGACTCTAGATTTGGAGACTTAATTAGAAAGGGCCTCCCAAGCCAAGGTAATAAAGGAATGTACTATTTTCTTTTAGAACATACATGTTTTTTTTCTTTCTGCATTTAAATCTTTGATTCATTTACAGATTGTCATGTTTTAGGGTGTGGGGCATGTATATAACATTTTTTCCAGTCATGCTGTTGAGTTTTGCATAATTTTTTCCAGTTATCTAAATCTTATTATCTAAATCATCTCCATAAAGTATCTCTTAGTCCACTGAGATTTACTTTTAAGAACTGTCATGGCACTTGGGGTTTTACCACTGTACTGTGGTTTTATCATAATAATGTACATGTGTAGGTTTTGACAATTTTGGGGACTCATTTCCTGCATTTATGTCCTTATTCACTACAACTTAAATGGAAGAATATGACACTGTGATCACATGGATTTGAGTAAGAGCCATGACTCCCTCTGCAAGTGTGACGTTTGGACCCAAGTGTAATTTTCTGTGTACTATACTAAACACACAAATTATTATACTTCTATATGTTTTATTTCCCTTAGATGTGGACTTTGTCTTTTGACTTTCACCATGACAACTAAAAGCTATTTATGCTAAATAAACACTCAATAAACATTTTTTTTCTTGGCTAAGTTAGTGTTGTATGGCTTCTTCTTTTAATTTTTGCCTTAATTTTATTCACATAGACCTGTTTGCTCCAAAATAGAGCAGAATTCCTACTTTCCCTTGATCTTTCCGTTTTCTAAAGTAATCACTAGTGTTTCTGTGTGGGAACTCCAATAAAAATAGAAACCAGGTTGAGTCAGACATTACAGTGGAAAATGTCGTAGTTTCTCCTTATAAGATCTGCCATTGACCTAAAAAACAAAACAAAACAAAACAAAAAACCTTCACTAAGGCAGAATCCAGATATAACTGAAAGCACTTCTTACATTGGCTATTGCTGCTTCAGTCGCTCAGTCATATCCGACTCTTTGTGACCCCATGGATTCTAGCACACCAGGCTCCTCTGCCCATGGAATTTTCCAGACAAGAATATAGGAGCAGGTTGCCATTTCCTCCTCCAGGAGATCTTCCCGACCCAGGGATTGAACCCATGTCTCTTACGTCTCCTGCACTGGTGATTCTTTACCACTAGTGTCACCTGGGAAGCCCAAATTAGCTACAGAGGACAGTGCTGCTGCTAAGTCACTTCAGTCGTGTCCGACTCTGTGCGACCCCATAGACGGCAGCCCACCAGGCTCCCCCGTCCCTGGGATTCTCCAGGTAAGAACTCTGGAGTGGGTTGCCATTTCCTTCTCCAATGCAGGAAAGTGGAAAGTGAAAGTGAAGTTGCTCAGTTGTGTCCAACTCTTAGTGACCCCATGGACTGCAGCCTACCAGGCTCCTCCATCCATGGGATTTTCCAGGCAAGAGTACTGGAGTGGGGTGCCATTGCCTTCTCCAGGAGGACAGTAATACTAGGCAATAAAATAGGGTGTTAGAAAAGATCACAGATTAGGTGTTGAGATTTGACATCTATTGTTTTTATAATTTACCATCTATTTTCCCCCAATGTCTGGTAAGAATATCTTAAATCTCTTCTCAGACACTTCCCTCTACCACTCTCAGCTTTCAGGGGCTTTGTCTACAGAAAAACAAAGTCACTAGTCAGTGTGAGCACAGCATCTTCTAGGCCATGGAGATAGGTCCAAGGATGTGCATTTGACTCAGTGAGAGTAGGATACAATGAGATATTTCCTGAGGTTTCTAGGAAACCAGTAGGTAGTTTCCAACTAGATCTCATTGGAGATTACGCGAGACTGAACTTTTACCACCACACAGAACCTCAAAATCAAACACATATACTAAGGAGAGAAAAGTTAGAGGGTTGGAGAAAATCTTGAATATTATGGTAACATTTTTTTGTTCCTGAATATAATCTTGCTTAATGCTTACTCCTTGGAAGAAAAGTTATGACCAACCTAGATAGTATATTTAAAAGCAGAGACATTACTTTGCCGACTAAGGTCCGCCTAGTCAAGGCTGTGGTTTTTCCAGTGGTCATGTATGGATGTGAGAGTTGGACTGTGAGGAAGGCTAAGCACCGAAGAATTGATGCGTTTGAACTGTGGTGTTGGAGAAGACTCTTGAGGGGCCCTTGGACTGCAAGGAGATCCAACCAGTCCATTCTAAAGGAGATCAACCCTGGGATTTCTTTGGAAAGAATGATGCTAAAGCTGAAGCTCCAGTACTTTGGCCACCTCATGCGAAGAGTTGACTCATTGGAAAAGACTCTGATGCTGGGAGAGATTGGGGGCAGGAGGAGAAGGGGACGACCCAGGATGAGATGGCTGGATGGCATCACTGACTCAATGGACATGGGTCTGAGTGAACTCCGGGAGCTGGTGATGGACAGGGAGGCCTGGCGTGCTGCGATTCATGGGGTCGCAAAGAGTCGGACACGACTGAGCTACTGAACTGAACTGAATGTCAGTTCCACTTCTACGCTTTTCAGTTGGGTGCACCAATAAATCATCTCTCTTTTCTGTTTCGTTTTAGCTAGTTTGAAAGATCAGTAACTGATAGATCAGCTCCATAAACTAGTTTGGTCACATTTAGGTAAATCAGATTAGCACACGGGTCTCAGTGGCTTCAGAAGTGCTTAAGCCAAGGTCATTTCCAATGTTAACATTATATGAGACAAAATTAGCTTTTTGGGTAAATTATCAATGTCAGTCTCAAACAGTCCATGAGTTTTACATTTTGGATACTGACCTGTGGAATCAGTTTAAGTCAGTTCAGTTGCTCAGTTTTGTCCGACTCTTTGCGACCCCATGGACTGCAGCACGCCAGGCCTCCCTGTCCATCACCAACACTTGGAGCTTACTCAAACTCATGTCCATTGAGTTGTTGATGCTAGCCAACCATCTCATCCTCTGTCGTCCCCTTCTCCTCCTGCCTTCAATCTTTCCCAGCACCAGGGTATTTCTGAGTCTATATATTAACTAGTCAGGGGCTCACTGGTGATCTGCTCTATTCTTAAAGAATCTTAGCAATTCCATTTTTGTTTCCCCAGAGAAACAACCACCAAAGAGCTCCAACTGCACAAGTGAAGACTCAATTATTTTCCTTGCTTTTATTGCACCTTGTTTTGCTATTTATCATTCATATCTATCTCCTGCATTAGATACAAGGTTATTTTCTGGACTTTCCTGATGGTCCGGTGATTGTGGGTCCACCTGCTGATGCAGGGGACATGGGTTTGACCCCTGCTCTGGGAAGATTCCCAATGCCTCAGGGCAGCTGGGCTGCTGAGCCACAAATACTGATGGCTGCGAGGCCTAGAGCCCATGCTCCACAACAAGAGAAGCCACAGCGATGAGAAGCCCAAGCACTGCAGCTAGAGAGTAGTCCCTGCTCGCTGCAAGTGGAGAAAGCCCACACACAGCAACGAAGACCCAGTGCTGCCAGAAATAAATAAATAGATTTTTAAAAAGTTATTTGCTAGCAGGTGCTTTGCCTTATGGTAATTTTCCCAATAAAGTCTTACAGAATATGTTACTAAATTAAATTTGGCTGCTGAGACACACACCCAAAATAACAGCAATAGGCGTTTGTTTCCTCAGGCAAAAGCAAATTGGAAGCAGGCAGTCTGTAGCCAGAAGAGCAGCAGCTCTGTGAACTCCAAAGACCCAGACTTCTTCCAGCTCTTGGCTCCTCCAAAGCAAGGGTTTTGCTTTTCTGCTCATGGTGCAGGACAGCTGATAAATTTGATTGTGATGTTTTCCTTCTTTTGGCATTAAAATATCTGTTCTTCTGTATAATGGTAAGAATACGTAGTCTTTTTTCCCTCCATGTCTTTATCTGGCTATGTTGAGGTTCTGAATCTCCCTCCGCACAAAGACTCATTTCTGTCCCCGACGAAGTTTAAAAGATTTTAAACTGGTCTATGAAATGCAAGCTTGAGAACCATTGGCTTGCTGTAAATTTAGTATTCACAAATAAATTGGAACAATGAATTACAAATTAAAATAACCTTTCTCCTTACATCTAGCTAGATATGATTATCATCCTAAGATTGCCATTTTTAAAAATTAAAGTATGGTTGATTTACAGTACTGTGTTGAGCTTCATATACCATAGTAATTCAGGTATGTATTTTTCAGTTTCTTTTCTTTTATAGGTTATTGCAAAATGTTGAGTATAGTATCCTGTTCTGTTCAGCAGATTGAGTCATTTAAAAATTGAATCATTTAAAAAATGTGACCTGAGAAGTATACTTAGTACCTGTGGTTTAGACTCCCTTTCTGTAAAAATTCTGCTGTTTCACAGTTGGTATCTTGAGCCAGGTACAGATACATATAACCTGTTAATTTCTTCAAATATATGTAAATTACAAGTGACATTTGATGTCCCTGCATAATAAAATGTTAATGTTGAAAGTCAAAACAAAAACAAAAAAAGACATTGTAAGTAGGAGTTATCCCTAGGATGCAAGAATAGTGAACACATGCAAATCGATAAATATATTATACCAAATTAAAAAAAAAAAAAGGAACATCCTCATAGTATGCTGGAACATTAAATGAAACAATGATTTTGACATTATTTTGTGTTAAAGATACAAAAATGTAACAATAAGTGTTAATATTTATAGCAACAGTAGCACAGGACAGATTAAGAAGCTGTGGTGCTTAGGTTGAACCTCAACTCTGCTACTGAGAGAGTCAATTCCTAGGCAGGTTGATAAGAAGTCCAGGAGTCCCCAAGGAGAGAGGAGTCTGGAAATCTCAAGGAGGAGGAAAGGACAAACATTTTTTTCCCTCTGCATTCCTTAGGATTATATAACAACAATATATCCCTCTTGAGGACAGTTTCTGGAAAAAAACTGGCTAATCCTGTGATCTTAAAATGTAAATTATGGGAGTGGGTCTAGCAAGGTCTTTACAACCTCCAGACATTCTTTTGATTCAGTATAATAAGTAATTAAAAGATCACTCTGTCGTTTTTGAGATTGCATCCAAGTACTGCATTTTGGATTCTTTTGTTGACCATGATGGCTACTCCATTTCTTCTAAGGGATTCCTGCCCACAGTAGCAGATATAATGGTCATCTGAGTTAAATTCACCCATTACAATCCATTTTAGTTTGCTGATTCCTAGAATGTCGACATTTACTCTTGCCATCTCCTGTTTGACCACTTCCAATTTGCCTTGATTCATGGACCTAACATTCCAGGTTCCTATGCAATATTGCTCTTTACAGCATTGGACCTTGCTTCTATCACCAGTCACATCCACAGCTGGGTATTGTTTTTGCCTTGGTTCCATCCCTTCATTCTTTCTGGGGTTATTTCTCCACTAATCTCCAGTAGCATATTGGGCACCTACTGACTTGGGGAGTTCCTCTTTCAGTATCTTATCATTTTGCCTTTTCATACTGTTTATGGGGTTCTCAAGGCAAGAATACTGAAGTGGTTTGCCATTCCCTTGTCCAGTGGACCACATTCTGTCAGACCTCTCCACCATGACCCTTCCATTTTGGGTGGCCCCACATGGCATGGCTTAGTTTCATTAAGTTAGACAGGCTGTGGTCCATGTGATCAGATTGGCTAGTTTTCTGTGATTATGGTTTCAGTGTGTCTGCCCTCTAATGCCCTCTCGCAACACCAACCAGTAATGCTGAAGAAGCTGAACGGTTCTATGAAGACCTACAAGACCTTTTAGAAATAACATCCTCCCAAAATGTCTTTTTCATTATAGAGGACTGGAATGCAAAAGTAGGAAGTCAAGAAACACCTGTAATAACAGGCAAATTTGGCCTTGGAATATGCAATGAAGCCGGACAAAGGCTAATAGAGTTTTGCCAAGAGAACGCACTAGTCATAGCAAAACCTTCTTCCAACAACACAAGAGATAACTCTACACATGGATATCACCAGATGGTCAACACCGAAATCAGATTGATTATATTCTTTGCAGCCAAAGATGGAGAAGCTCTATACAGTCAGCAAAAACAAGACCAGGAGCTGACTATGGCTCAGATCAGGAACTCCTTATTGCCAAATTCAGACTTAAATTGAAGAAAGTGGGGAAAACCACTAGACCATTCAGGTATGACCTAAATCAAATCCCTTATGATTATACAGTGGAAGTGAGAAATAGATTTAAAGGACTCGATCTGATAGTTAGAGTGCCTGATGAACTATGGACAAAGGTTCGTGATATTGTATAGGAGACAGGGATCAAAACCATCCCCATGGAAAAGAAATGCAAACAAGCAAAATGGCTGTCTGGGGAGGCCTCACAAATAGCTGTGAAAAGAAGAGAAGTGAAAAGCAAAGGAGAAAAGGAAAGATATAAGCATCTGAATGCAGAGTTCCAAAGAATAGCAAGGAGAGATAAGAAAGCCTTCTGCAGATATCAATGCAAAAAAAAAAAAAAAGGAAAACAACAGAATGGGAAAGATTAGAGATCTCTTCAAGAAAATTAGAAATATCAAGGGACAATTTCATGCAAAGATGGGCTCAATAAAGGACAGAAATGGTATGGACCTAACAGAAGCAGAAGATATTAAGAAGAGGTGGCAAGAATACATGGAAGAACTGTACAAAAAAGAGCTTCATGACCAAGATAATCATGATGGTGTGATCACTCACCTAGAGCCAGACATCCTGGAATGTGAAGTCAAGTGGGCCTTAGAAAGCATCACTATGAACAGAGCTAGTGGAGGTGATGGATTTCCAGTTGAGCTATTTCAAATCCTGGAAGATGATGAAAGTGCTGCACTCAATATGCCAGCAAATTTGGAAAACTCAGCGGTGGCCACAGGACTGGAAAAGGTCAGTTTTCATTCAAATCCCAAAGAAAGGCAGTGCCAAAGAATGCTCAAATGACTGCACAATTGCACTCATCTCACACGCTGGTAAAGTAATGCTTAAAATTCTCCAAGCCAGGCTTCAGCAATATGTGAATCGTGAACTTCCAGATGTTCAAGCTGGTTTTAGAAAAGGCAGAGGAACCAGAGATCAAATTGCCAACATCTGCTGGATCATCGAAAAAGCAAGAGAGTTGCAGAAAAACATCTATTT
Organism: Oryx dammah; assembly: GCF_014754425.2. Taxonomy (NCBI): domain Eukaryota; kingdom Metazoa; phylum Chordata; class Mammalia; order Artiodactyla; family Bovidae; genus Oryx; species Oryx dammah. The sequence goes on from NW_024070213.1 coordinate 30,265,599, forward strand.
CTTCTTTATTGACTATGCCAAAGCCTTTGACTGTGTGGATCACAATAAATTGTGGAAAATTCTGAAAGAGATGGGAATACCAGACCACCTGACCTGCCTCTTGAGAAACCTGTATGCAGGTCAGGAAGCAACAGTTAGAATATGACACGGAACAACAGACTGGTTCCAAAGAGGAAAAGGAGTATGTCAAGGCTGTATATTGTCATCCTGCTTATTTAACTTCTATGCAGAGTACATCACGAGAAACGCTGGGCTAGAAGAAGCACAGCTGGAATCAAGATTGCCGGGAGAAATATCAATAACCTCAGATAGGCAGATGACACCACCCTTATGGCAGAAAGTGAAGAGGAACTAAAAAGTCTCTTGATGAGAGTGAAAGAGGAGAGTGAAAAAGTTGGCTTAAAACTCAACATTCAGAAAACGAAGATCATGGCATCTGGTCCCATCACTTCATGGGAAATAGATGGGGAAAAAGTGGAAGGAGTGTCAGACTTTATTTTGGGGGGCTCCAAAGTCACTGCAGATGGTGACTGCAGCTATGAAATTAAAAGACGCTTACTCCTTGGAAGGAAAGTTATGACCAACGTAGATAGTATATTCAAAAGCAGAGACATTACTTTGCCAACAAATGTCCGTCTAGTCAAGGCTATGGTTTTTCCTGTGGTCATGTATGGATGTGAGAGTTGGACTGTGAAGAAAGCTGAGTGCTGAAGAATTGATGCTTTTGAACTGTGGTGTCGGAGAAAACTCTTGAGAGTTCCTTGGACTGCAGGGAGCTCCAACCAGTCCATCCTAAAGGAGATCAGTCCTGGGTGTTCATTGGAAGGACTGATGCTGAAGCTGAAACTCCAATACTTTGGCCACCTGATACGAAGAGTTGACTCATGGAAAAGACCCTGATGCTGGGAGGGATTAGGGGCAGGAGGAGAAGGGGACGCCCGAGGATGAGATGGCTAGATGATATGACCAACTCGATGGACATGAGTTTGAGTAGACTCCAGGAGTTGGTGATGGATAGGGAGGCCTGGTGTGCTGCGATTCTTGGGGTCACAAAGAGTCAGATACGACTGAGTGACTGAACTGAATAAGTAATTAAAAAGTATGTAACTCCATTGCTAACACTAGCTAGGGGGTACTCTTTCTGCCCCCTTCTGATGTTTATGTCAGAAGCTTTCTCTATCCCTTTTATACTTTAATAAATCTCTATTATACCAAACTCTGAGCAATCAAGCCTCGTCTCTGGCCCCGGCTTGAATTCTTCTCCTCCAGAGACTAAGAATCCTGGTGTCTTTCTTGGTTCAGCAACAACTTTTCACGACTTAGCAGCTGTGTGACTCTGTGTGTCTGTTTCAGTTTTATCTTTAAAAGGAGGATCAAATACTTTGGAGCAGTGGTTCTCAACTGGGGTGATTTTGCTCCCAGGAGAAATTTGACATCTGGAGACATTTTGGGTTGACAAAACTGGGGAGAGGGATGTGTAACTGACATCAAGAGGGTAAATGCCACAGATGCTAGGAAACATCCTATGATGCACTGTGTGTTAGTTGCTCATTCGTGCCCAACTCTTTACAAGCCATGGACTGCAGCCCACCATGCTCTCTGTCCATGGGATCTTCCAGGCAAGGATACTGCAGTGGTTTGCCATTTCCTTCTCCAGAGGATATTCCTGACTCAGGGATGGAACCAGGTCTCCTGCACTGCAGGCAGATTCTTTACCGAATGAGCTACCAGGGAAGACTTTCCCACAATACAGAATATTCCAGCCCCAAATTATAGTGCCAAGGTGCAGAAACACTACCTTATGGCTCAGTTCAGCTGCTCAGTCATGTCTGACTCCTTGTAACCTCACGGATTGCAGCGCGCCATGCATCTCTGTCCATCACCAACTCCTAGATCTTACTCAAACTCATGTCCAGCGAGTCAGTGATGCCATCCAACCGTCTCATCCTCTGTCGTCCCCTTCTCCTCTTGCCTTCAATCTTTCCTAGCATCACGGTCTTTTCAAGTGAGTCAGCTCTTCACATCAGGTGGCTAAAATATTGGAGCTTCAGCTTCAGCATCAGTCCTTCCAATGAGTATTCAAAACTGATTTCCTTTAGGATGGACTGGCTCGATCTCCTTTCAGTCCAAGGGACTCTCAAGAGTCTTCTCCAACACCACAGTTGAAAAGCATCAATTCTTCTCGGCTCAGCTTTACGGTCCAATTCACATCTGTACATGACTGGAAAAGCCATAGCTTTGACTAGATGGACATTTGTTGGCAAACTAAGGTCTCTGCTTCTTAATGTGCTGCCTAGGTTTGTCATAGCTTTTCTTCCAAGGAGCAAGCATCTTTTAATTTCATGGCTGTAGTGACCGTCTGTAGTGATTTTGCACCCCAAGAAGTCTGTCACTGTTCCTATTTTTCCCCCATCTATTTGCCATGAAGTGATGGGACTTGATGCCATAATCTTCATTTTTCAAATGTTGAGTTTTAAGCCAGCTTAGGATGACTTAAATGAGTTATTAATATATATGTAAATCACATATATGTTATATATATGTATATCACTTTGGCTGCCTAATGCCAAGAGCTGACTCATTTGAGAAGACCCTGATGCTGGGAAAGACTGAAGGCAGAAGGGGACTACAGAGGATGAGATGGTTGGATGGCATCATCGACTCAATGGACATGAGTTTGGGTGAACTCCGGGAGTTGGACAGGGAGGCCTGGTGTGCTGTTCATAGGGTTGCAAAGAGTTGGACATGACCAAGTGACTGAACTGAACTGAACTGAAATCACTTATAACAGTAAGCACTAAAATACTATTAGACTCGAGCATTGTGCTTTAAGTTTTACATTTTCTCATTTAATTCATATACCATATTGAAGAAGTACCATTATTACCACTACTTGATAGGTGAGAAAATTGAGGCTTAGGGGTGGTTAAGAAGGTAACTTGCCCGAAACTGCAGTTAATCAATGAAATCCAGGTTTACGTGATAACAAATTCCATGCTTTTAACACTACGAAAAGTGACCCCTAGATATTACATGTAAAGTAGACCATTTTTAAAAGGAAGTCTGCATTAAGGTTCCCTCCTAACCCCTCTATTAAGCTGTCTCCCAGTAGCCTGGATGTGAATAATTCAGCCCACTTTCATTTTTCATTATCAAGTTGAACCAACTGTAACAAAGTTAATCCCAATTTTAGAAAGCCGTTTTAGAGGCTTCTCCTTTGAGAAATAAAATGGACTTCTTTGTAAATGTCATCCATTGGTTGTAGTTCTTTCTTCAGTGGTAAACATAAAATGGTACCCTCAGTATTTTCAGGGCTGTGAAAATACTGGGTACATGTCACTTTATGTTTGACCAAGCCCACAGAATGCATACTAAGACTGAACCGTATTGTAAATGATGGCCTTTGGATGTCACAGCAATGTTGGTTCATCGACTGTAACAAATACACCACTCTGAGCGATGCTGTTAAGAGGGGAAGCTACGAATGTGTTTATATACATATATTCATAGACAGATTTCCCATAAACACAAGGGCAAGTGTTAATGGGAAATCTCTGCATCAATTTTGCTGTGAAACCAAACTCTCAAAAAAAAAAAAAAATCCTTGAGACTTCCCTGGCAGTGCAATGGTTAAGAATTTGCCTTATAATATAGGGAATGAAGGTTCAATCCCTGGTGGGGAACTAAGATCCACATGCTACGGGGCAGTTAAACCAGTGAGCCACAACTAGAGTCTGTGTGCTGCACCAAAAGATCCCGCATGACACAATAATGATCCTGCATGTCATGGTTAAGATCTGACACAGCCAGATAAATTTAAAATAAATGAAACAAAAAAGCGGTAACATATTCTTAGGACAACAAAATCACAGCACATGTTGTGACAAAGAATTGTAGTGCTGTTTGATGGAAGAAGTACAGGGTGAAATGTAGATGACAGAATTTAAGGAAAATTTATGATATGGGGGAAGAACTATTTAAAAAAAGAAACAGATGGAAATCTTTTAGAAATTAAAGAATTCGAGAGACAGGAGCACACTACGCTAGGTGGTTTATTTTATTTGTTCAAGGACTCATCTTGCAAGTATTAAAGCAAGCATGGGCTTTGATTCTGGGAGCCCAGATTCACAGACTTAGGAAGACAAAAGCGAACTGTGCTCCATGTACATGGACGCAAACTAAAGGCTCGTGGTTAATCCAATTGTAGTTTTAAGTTTCTACAGCCTTGCAGCCAGAAGTCACAGGTCCTTTAGGTCCTTTTGGATGCCCCAGAGGGTATCTGCGCTTTTCTTGAGTTGGGCAACCTCTTCATCCTTCAGCTTCTGGTTGATAACACTGGTTAACCCTCGAGCATTCAGGATACATGGAAGGCTCAGGAAGACTTCATTCTCAATGCCATACATGCCCTGCCAGAACAAGAAAAGCACTAAGATGAAGAAATGAAACCATAGGTAAGAATGACCAACCGCAGGTCCTGGGGTTGAACAGGACAACTTGCAGGAAATTTGATAAGCATAAACTCCTTCTTTAGTTTTTATAACCGACAGGCCTATCTCTAATATTTGTATTTCAAATTTGATTTTATACATAGAATATACAAACAGACATTATGGAAAAACTAGAATTTTTAAGTACTTTGTCAAACTTACTGACACCTCTCTGCTTGTATGAATTAAATCACATTCAAATGTGGTTCTTATTGAGCTTTTTTTCATGAAATTTTAAGTTTCCTGAAAATTCTTTAGTTAAGTAGAAGATTTTAGGTAGTAGTTGACCTATAAGGTCCAGGAAAGTAACTGGAAGTCACACAAAGGCAAGATTCTTGGAATACTCAAGAATTGCTGGAAAAAAAAACACACACACAATTCCCCAAACACTGTACTGGTTTGTATTAAGTAATTTACTCACAGGATCAATTTAATTATGCAATTATTTTAGTATGTTAATCAAGGGAGTTTTATATTTTCTTAAATTAGCTCTGACAGTTTTTGTACACACACAAAAGTGGGGGCAATAAACAAATTTTTATATATGGATTCGGCAATTATCCAATTTTGCCATACTTGCTTTTAATTTTTTTTGCTATAGTATCAAAAAGCCAAACAACAATAATAAAAAAAACACCTCAAAACATCTGATACCATGATTTATCCCCCAATACTTCTTTATTTACCTCTTCTGTTTCTTTCAGTCTACTGTATTTTCTCCCTTACTTTCTCACTCCTGCTGTTGACTTGCAGAAAATGAGTCAGTTATCTCAGTTTTACTTAAAAATAATCAATTTCTACTTAACTGTTCCATAACTTCTGAATTAAACTAAATTTGCTAAGGTGTAAGTGCTACATACATCTACATATAATACACCAACTTGAAATGAAATTATTACTTACTCAAATGATCATCCAAGGATATGTTGAATAAGACTCAGACTTAATATTTAATTTGGCACATTATACAAAGGAGAATTATAAAAACGCATCTGATATCTCAGCTTCTATAAACTTTTGTTCTTTTGGCCTAAGCTTCTGATAGAAAGGAGTAAAGTTTCCATAAAATTTTGAGATGAAAAATAACTGTGGACTGAGACATTATCTCATCCTTCTTAAAATTAATCTACTTATGGAATACTCAATGAGAAACCACCTAATATTTTGTAACAGTTTACCTTCACCATTGTTGACACTGGGTGAATTCTGGATAGATTTTTCAACATGGATTCAATAAGATCAGCCACACTTAATCCAATAGCCCAGTTGGTATATCCTTTTAGCTTGATGACTTCATAGGCACTAAGAAAAAAAAAAAATCATAAAGGAGATAATTGACCAGATGCTTTGGTGGTTTGATTCCTGCTGTCTCTTAACGCTGTCATCCTAAGAACATTATTTAGACTACCTATCTCAGGGTCCACTTCTGTAAAATAAGGGTAACAATGGTATCTGCTTCATAAGTTTGTTAAATGAGTTAATATATATGTAAAATATTTAAAACTTTAAAACTACATGGTTGGTACTATGTAAATGCTTTGACAAATTTAAGTAGTTTATTGTATAAATAGCCATTTTTAAAATCACAGTGGTAGCATGTACATTTTGCAACCAATCTTATTTATAAACACAAATATTTCCAAAGATATTAATAAAATCAGGGAACAATGAAAGTAAAAGAACCTTCATATTCACATTCAAAGGACAAATTTCACCTTGATTTTCAGGTCCCTTTGAGGCCACTAATCACTGTAACCTAAAATACTATGACCAACTAACTTATGAGCAAAGTGATGTCAAAACCTTGCAGACAACTATCTGAGCACAAATTATATACACTCTGAACCTACAAAGGCACTTGTACTTGAGAATTAGGTAGCAGGAGTAACTGAGTACTAGAAAAATGGGACTTAATGCAATCTATCACTAATTAAAAGACCTTGGGTGAGCTACACTGGGTTTATCTTAATGAAATCCTAAGAACTCTTTCAACTTTTTAAAGATCCTTTTTCTCCATATACAGGTCAAATTCTTGGGGGAAAAAAAAGTCTTTAAAATTGAACTAAATGAAACGATTCCATATTTGAGAAAACAGTTACACTTCAAAACACCTTAAGACTTTGTAGAGGAGAAAACTGAGATTCAGCTTAAAAATTAAATGGCTTCCCAATATTATACAGTGTCAAAAGACCCATAATTTCAATCTAAGCCCACAGTCTTTACTCTGGCCCCAAATGATACTTTATTTTATGATAAACATGAGGGCCATAGAGAGAATGGTCAGTCACAAAAGGCAGTTTTAAAAAACAGGGGAAAGGGGACATCCTCGGTTGAGTGTGGGGAGACACTGAATCAGTGTTCAAGCTACTGACTGCTAATAGCTTGAAAACTATTAACAATCAATCAGTAATATTATTTTAGTCAATTATGACACAACAGTGCCTAGATTTACTTTTCTAAATAAGCCACTTTCGCCATCTGTGAACTCCATGTTTCACTCCTATTGCAACAGAATTTCTCTGGAAAAATATCTGTTTTCCCTAGAGGCACTAGCATAGCAAGTTTGACCAGTGTAGTCGCTCTTGCCTTTTTAAGAAGATAATAGCTGCCTATTTGCTATGCTGAGTCTATCTAAAAGAAAACAATAATTAAAAAATGAAAAAAAAAAAAAGGGAAAAAAACCACTCTCCCTCAAACAAAAAAAAAAAGTAAATTTTTTTTTAAAAGAGGAAAACAAAATTTTGGAAAAAGTTTATCTGAATAGGCAGCCATAGAAAGTGTTCTCGATTTTGTCTAAGATGATATTAATCGTCTTAAATCAAGCCCCCCTCCCCCGCTTACCTCTCAACCACCATCTTATGTACTTCCTTCCAATTTTCACTATCGTTGTCTGTTCCCATTTCTGGATTCAGTTCCTGGAGAGAAACGCCTGCCACATTCACTCCACTCCATACAGCCACTATTGGAGGTGGGGGAAAGACACGCATTTTATCTCTGACATTGTTTTTAAACAAATCTTTCCTTCTCTTAGTTCAGATTTCACCCCTGATGCAAGTTATTCACTAACTGCTCCAATGACAATTCACTCCAATACACTCCCCACCAGAGACTAACATTTGCCTTCAAATCTGACCTTTTACCTTTCAACCATTTTGATGCAAACAGAATTGCTGTGTCAGACTTACAGGCATTATGAAATTCTTCCCTTTCTGTGGGTTTGTGAAATCGTGAGGGATTCTAGTTTGGAAATATCCTAAACTCTGGGTTTGATGAATTCTGAACTTTCTGCCTGCTTATATTTTAAAAAAATAAGTAATAATTTTAAGACTCAATTCTTACTGTACCAAAGTTCACTCTACCAGAATTACATTACTAATTTTTCAAAGAAAAATGTGCACCTTAACCTTTAGGGAGAAAACAGCCCCTTGCATATTGGGCAGAAGTGGATTTAATAAAACCAATATTATCATTATGTCTTAGATTATTACACTTTTATACAATAAGCCTATTCAATGTATAATATTCAATGTTTAAGATGAAATGATGGAATTCCAATGTTTCAAACAATCACAGTAATAATCTTTAACCATTTTTAAACCATTATTATCTAAATAATATTTAACTAAGAATCATTAGTGGATACTAAACTTATGAGGCAAAAAACTGATAAGGAATCAGATATTTACCTAGCCAGTATCAAAGTATTCTCTCACAATTACTTATCTATAATATGAGGTATGTGAGAATATAAACTACAATTAAAAACAAACAAGAAATTCAGAATGGCAAGAACAGTATCCTAAGTTCACAGCAAACACTGTCTGTGTTTTGTTGTTTTTTACCGCTTGAGTCGCCATGTTCCCCCAAAATCCATCCGTGGCAGCTGCTGGGATGAATGCCAAGTTTTTCAGCCATAAGGTAGCGAAATCTAGCAGAATCCAGGTTACATCCACTCCCAATCACACGGTGCTTGGGTAATCCACTTAGTTTCCAGGTAACATATGTGAGAATATCCACTAAAATTTTTAAAAAATAATATATGTAAGTACATCAAAACTGATGTTAACTGCTATGTCAAGCAGTGGTGCCCTGGTTTTCTCCTCTCCCCTCTGCTCCATCCCCCAAATGAGATGTGGCCAGAAAAATGTGAATATTTGACTTTTCATAATTAGGGACCATTGGGGCCAGAAAGAGAAGAAAAACTTTTAAGCTGTATAGTCAAGAGATTGTAAAACATGGAAAATGCAATATTGTGGTTTTAATTTACATTATCATTGGAAACAAGAATATATGAGTCTTGCAGATTAATTTACTATATATGGAAAGAAAGAGAAAAAGGGCTGAATTCGATCATCACTTAAGTTTCTTCCAATTCTAACATTCCAGGATTGTAACAACTGTTTTCAGAAACCAAAAGCTATAGGTTACTAAACAACCAAGGCACGCTGCTAAAAGTTACCTTTGGGAACAAGACAGTACTCAGTAAACAACTATTATAATATAGGGTATTAGCACTTTCTAGTATTTAACAGAAAGAATTTAATGACAGAGTCTTTATTCTGGTGTGGCACAGAGGTAAAATCTGCTGGGCTAGAGAGGATCAGAGCATTTATACAGGCTAAGCTGTAAAAAGTAGGAAAATGTGCACACCAGGAAGGCAAGTCGCCACCTCCACTCTCATATACAGACACTGGATGAGATATTTTAAGGTCATTCTGGCCTGGATATTATAACCTCTTCCTTGGCAACACTGACTCAGTAGGAGTGACTCCCTGGAGACTTAAGACTTTGAAGCTATACCTGGAAAAGTTGTATAACCAGTTCATTATGTCTGCCTTAAGCACAGGAAGTAGCAACTTCATATGTGCCTGCTGTTTGTCACTCATGCTCTGCATCTATTTGCCACTCTCTATTTATGAGAAATTTTAGATACAAGGTTGACTAGGAAACTCCAAGCCAAGATGGTTTTGCTGGCTCCCAACTCTCAATATCCCATAAATTGTAAGGATTTTCCTGGCTCTTACAATGTTTCTCTACATAAAGTATCAGAGATAATCAGCTTTACCATTTAACAACATATTTATCTACTGTGCTTACCAATAAAAAGTAAGTTTGGTGGCAAATTGTAGGCACAAGAAGTGTGAAACAGTGAATTTTGACTCTTTGGGCTGAAAAATACAATTCTTTCTAATCAGAAATTTTAAGTTACAACATTTGATGTTAAACATGTATTTGTCCATCAACAGGCTATTTTCCATCTTTACACCTAATTAATGGCTTTCTTTAACTCCTTAAAAAAAAAATCAGTCAACTTAATTTTCAAGAATTTTAGAAATAAGAAGACAAAGTGCATTTTCTGGAAAACAGAAGGTCAAATATGCTAAAATATTTCTTCCAAACTGGAGCCACATTCAAATACTTCATTTTGTATCCCAGTATAATCGTGATAGAAAACTTTAAAACCTTTTAGACTTTCCAACAGACCCAGATAAAAAAAGGAGATGATACTGCTTTATATAAAACTCTTCTCACATTCTTCAGCATGTGGCCTAGGAACGTGCCAGGGGTTTTGCAAACATCACTCTCTGTGGCCAATTAACAGAAGACACGTGAATTGCTTAGGCCAAACACCAGAAAACACTTTTTATAAGTTAAAAAAGAAAATAAAGAAGGAAAAGGAAAAAAAAAAAAATCCCAAAGTACTTGAATTGAACAGAACTGAACCTTAAGGCATCACAATGATACCTGGGTTGGAAACCACAATGATGATGCAGTCAGGACTGTACTTGACGATCTGAGGAATGATGAACTTGAAGACGTTAACGTTCCTCTGCACCAAATTCAGGCGGCTCTCCCCCTCTTGCTGGCGAACTCCTGCAGTTACTACCACGATCTTGGAATTGGCCGTGACAGAGTAATCTTGAAGGAGAGGGGAGAAAAGGACTTCACATACAACTCTGCATCAAAACATGCCGTATGAGATGCTCTAGGAACCCAAACATACGTAAGCTCATGGAACGTATATGAGAATTCCGTCTTCTGTATAACGTGTTGAGTTGCAACACCAGTGTTCCACAGCTTCTTCCTCCTTGAGTGATGTGGAACCATTCTGACCATAACCCTGGCTCAGAAAATGAACCCAGGAAACAAAGACAGCCCTAAATTATGTTTCTTGCTAACAGACTTAAAATTCTATTGGCTTTAGAGAATACTGGATTGTTAGTAATAATACAAAGTATAAACAGGGAGTGCAAAGTTCAACTGGCAGTCATCCAACAACAAAGCAGTTGGAAGGTAACTGTAGACTTGTAATGTTAATTCAGTCTATGAAGGCAAAGGAAGGCACTCAAGTGTTTGTTTTTGGCTAGAATTTAATTTCTAAAACTCAGTATTTTAAAGAAGCTTATTGTTTTTAGCAATGAGTTTCTCTAGAGAGTATTTTATTTTTTTCCCCAAGCAAGTGAATCCTTTCTCAAATTATAGATATTTTGATTTGATGTGGTCATTAGACTCAATATTTATGGATGACTTATACAATTAAACCATGTTGCTATGTGACTTTTGACAGTTACTAATAATTTATCAGCTTCCTCTTCCATAAAACAGAGGTAATAGGACCCATTTTTCACAGGGCTGCAGTGAAGATGAGACATGCAACAAGTTTCACAGTACCCAGAATGCTAATAATTCAATAAGTAACAGCTGTTATAAGTAGTGGACTTGCCCTGTGGCTCAGATGGTAAAGAATCTGCCCGCAATGCAGGAGACCGAGGTTCGATCCCTGGGTTGGGAAGATCCCCTGGAGAATGGAACGGCAACCCACTCCAGTATTCTTGCCTGGAAAATCCCGTGGACAGAGAAGTCTGGGGGGCTACAGAGGAATCCATGAGGTTGCAAAGAGTTGGACATGACTGAGTGATTGACACACACACTATTAGCAGTAGTACTGTTAGAAATTATTTTGGAGGCTGGACATTACTATATCTGTAGGCACAGCCATATTACTGCATAAATGCATTAATCCAGAACAAAGATGGCTATAATACAAATTTATTTAGTTTCTTTGAGGCACTCAAATTATTTGTACAAATATTCCTTCAGATTTAAAACATCCCTGTTCTCAGGTACGTGTAAGTAAGCATTTGGATCCAATTTCCTAAAATGTTATGCACTGTATATGTGCAAGGCACCAGGAGGAGGCTTTACAGAGTTAACAATTATGATTGTCCCTGAGGATGAACTGGACCTAGAAGGAAATAAGAAACTGCTGACATTAGATTCACCAGGATGGGAAAACCTGTTTTCTCTCAGGGAGTGAGGATATCGATTTATTATTTGTTCACTTCAGGCATGAAAGGAGCCTACCTTTGTCGGCCACAATTTTCGGTGTCTGAAGGAATAAGCTCCCATGCTGCAGGTCCATCATTTCTCCTTTGAGTTTATCTTCCAAAACATCCACAAGAGCAAGCTCATCAGTCAGAGACTATAAACACAAAAAGAGCTGTTAGGACCCCAAGCCACTCAAGGACACCTCAGTTCACAGTATTTAAGTCAAATACCCTTGAAATGGAAATGCCCAATGTCTAAAAACTTAGGAAAGAATTTTTACCATGGAATTAGGTGTGCTTTCAACAATTTGATGATGAAATGTTTTGAATAATGAACTATCAATATTTGATATCTTTTTTTTTTTTTAAGAATTTCACCTCTAGTACTCAATGGACATTCAATAAGCTTGATATAATTGTTTTAAGAATCTGTAACCGTGCAAGTATTGTGGTTCAACAGTGGCCTCAGGGTGCTCAAGTCTTCACATTAAAGGGGGACGATGGTAAAAAAATAGAGACTCACAAAGAGCTAGGAACAGTCTTGGGCATTGTGTCCATCCTGAAGGTCACTCCTAGTTTGGAGGGATTTAGAGAGGGCAGATTTCATTTAAAACAAGAGGCTGAGTTCACTTCAGAGCAGGCTTTGAAGGCCTGCTTGAAGCTAGGAACCCTCAGGTTGGCTCTGACCAACTTGAACGTCCTGCTGGTGAAAGATAAGAGTCAGGGGCACAGGGCTCCAGGGCTAGTGAATTCTCCATACATTTTCAAGGCAAACTTGGCCAGTCTCAATGTTTTCTTATTTTCTACTCCGATTGTCATCTTGTGCCATCATCCCAAGTAATCCCCTCAATCATCCTGTCTGCTTTTCAGCAAGTCCTCAATCTTTTCTTCTCAGGAAAAGGGAGCTGTTGATCTGTTGTTCAGTCGCTCAGCTGTGTCTGACTCTGTGACCCCACGGACTGAAGCATGTCAGGCTTTCCTGTCCTTCACCATCTCCCGCAGTCTGCTCAGATTCATGTGTATTAACTCAGTGATGCCATCTAACCACCTAATTCTCTACCACCCCCTTCTCCTTTTGCCGTCAATCTTTCCCAGCATCAGTCTTTTCCAGTGAACTGGCTCTTCACATCAGGAGATCTAGTTATGTTTAAATAACCTTTCAGCTTTTAACACTGGTTTTAAGACTCCATGCCTCCAATGAAGAAGGCACAGGTTTGATCCCTGGGCAGGGAACTAAGATCCTACATGTTGTGCAACATGGCTCAAAAACTTAAAACAAATACATCAGTTGTCTTGTGAAAACGCGTAATTACAAACTCTATTTTTTTTTTAATTATATTTTTGACCATGCCCTGTAGCACATGGGATCTTAGTTCCCCAACCAGGGGTCAAACCCAGGCCTCCTACAGTGGGAGCATGGAGTCTTAACCATTGGACCACCAGGGAAGTCCCTATACTCTTTTAAAAAAAAATAATTACCCTTCCCATTGACCTATCACCCAAATCCTGGCCTTTATTGCTTTTCAGGCTGTTAGCAAAACAATATGTGAAGGATACTTTGATAAGTTATGTAAAGGGAACAATGTATGAAGTAACTCAGGTTCGGAAAGTGCTCTGAAGGCTAAGATAGAATAATCCATGTGGAATTGGGAGGGAAGGCTCTGAGCAGCAGAGGGAGACAGAGGAAGAGAGGTGAGGTGGCCAATAAGAAGACTTGACCCAGTTAACTTGGCAGCAAAGCAGGTCCTGCCCCAGGTAGGAGCCTAGGAATAAAGACTGTCACCTGTTTCTAGAAAACCAGTGTCGGCTGGCCTGAAGCAGCGAACTACAATAGGCTTGCTTGGGAGGGTTTCTCTGAGACTCAAACTTCCATGTGACTGAATGCATTCTTAGTTCCAAGCAGTTGACTCACTTGCCAACTTCAAAGGACCCTTTTATGAACTGGGGGTTGCTTTGTTGTTGCTCAGTCACGGAGTCGTGTTCAACTCTTTCGTGACCCCATGGACTGCAGCACGCCAGGCTTCCCTGTCAAGTATTTTCTCCTTCCATGTATGTCAAATGCAGGCATTAATGTTCACCCCTTTGCACTTACACATGTTTTTAACACTTAAAATGGTTTCATTCCTCTGCAAGATCACACAAAGCCCTCGCTTGTGTTTCTGGAGCCCGAAACTAATTCCAGAGAACTTCATAACCATTCCTTTCAGGTGCCAAGTACTGGGGATGTCGCTCTTATTTTGGGGACATCACATATGCACTGTTGAAGTCAAGGGGCACAACAATTTGGGTCTTAAGTGGAAAAGGATGTCATAGGATCTCAGATCCTCTGTTTTGTTGCAGTGGGTAGAGAATTGGCGGAGAAGTGCATAGTCAGCTGGCAAGGAAGGAAGAGATCCAACACTTGGAGAAAATAATTACAGCGCTGAATTTAGCTGCATTTATGCAACTTGAATATCCTCCCAGTGGGAGGCAGGCAAACGAAGATGTGTGACCAAGTACTGACACTTGGGCTTAAATAAATCTTTCTGTATTCACGTGGTGTATACTAGCCAATGAATTTACCACATGTATATTCCACTTAAGCTACATATTTTAAAATGATCAATATATCAAGGCTTAGATTAACTGCAAAAGCACTAACTCATTGAGGAACAAGGTCAGTTAGAAGCCAGGAACAATATTTGTTGATAGCCTATTTAACATAAGACAAAAATCGTCTCTTTGGACTTTTCCTGGTGGTTTAGTGGTTAAGACTCTGTACTTCCACTATAGTGGACTCAGGTTCAAATCCTGGTCGAGAAACTAAGATCCTGAATGCTGGATGGCTTGGCCAAAAAAAAAAAAAAAAAAAAAATTAATCTCTTAATCTAAGTCCTGTGTGGATCAGACATAGCCACAACCTACCTCTTGGTCCCTGAGCTAGCCAACTGTTGTTTTTGTTGCTGTTTAGTTGCTAAGTCACATCCAACTCTGCTACCGGTGCCTTAATATTTGATGGCTGCATTCTGCATTTTTATATTCAAGTGTTTAGTCTGCATAACATTTTGTGGGAGGAAAAGGTATAACCTTTTCCAAATAGCTAAATGGACAAGCACCGCTTATTCTATAATTTGTTTTTCTTCTCTGGCATGTCACTTTGTATTAAACATTCTTTGGTTTTGTGTCTAGGTTTTGAGTCTGTTCCATTAGCCTGTCTATTATTGTACAAACACCAAATTCTAATTAAGTTTCACTTTTAGGCCAAGTCTTACACTGCAAAAACTACTTTGCAGTATGTCTGTAATTACATTGCTCTGTATGCTGTGTTTGTAGACGAATGTGATTACAGATGACTGACAGACACTCAAACCCAAAACAGCCGGTCAGAGGCTAAGGGCAGAATAATCATATGGACACTCTATATGACCTTGACAACATGATGGGGGCTTGGCAGCCAAAGCACATACCCTATGATTAGTAGGGGCAACAGGAGAAACCATGAAAAAGGAAAAGCTCTGATCACAATTTGACTAGACATAGCGCCATTTCTTAGTAAGAGGAATATCCATTATTTAATACATGTTCACTACTCAGTGTGCCAGGCATTATTCTACTAGTCAGGAATATGCTGCTGCTGCTGCTAAGTCACTTCAGTTGTGTCCGACTCTGTGTGACCCCATAGACGGCAGCCCTCCAGGCTCCCAGTCCCTGGGATTCTCCAGGCAAGAACACTGGAGCGGGTTGCCATTTCCTTCTCCAATGCATGAAAGTGAAAAGTGAAAGGGAAGTTGCTCAGTCGTGTCTGACTCTTAGCGACCCCACGGACTGCAGTCCACCAGGCTCCTCCGTCCATGGGATTTTCCAGGCAAGAGTACTGGAGTGGGGTGCCACTGCCTTCTCCGAGTGAGGAATATAGTAATGAACAAATCTGACAAGGTTCCTGCTCTCATGGAATGTACCAGGAAGAGGAGAGGAGTGAAGCCAACAATTTAAGATGGTTCTGATCATGGAAATGCTATAAACAGTGCAAGGCAGAGTGAAGTTAAAGGAAATGGAAGGACGCTTACTTGGTATTGGATGATCAAGGAAGACCAGTATGCAAAGGCCTGATATGAATGACAGGAGGGAGTTAACTCTGATGATCCAAGGCAGTCATTCCAGGGGAAGGGAAATCAAGTTCTAAAAGGGTTTAAGGGACTTCCCTGGTAGTTAAGAATCCGCCTCCCATGCAGGGGGTGCAGGTTCGATCCCTGGTCAGGGAACTAAGATCCCACATGCCACACAGGCACTAAGCTCATGCACTTCAACTACTGAGCCCATGCAATCCAGAGCCTATGTGCCACAACTAGAGAGCCTACACCACAACAAAAGATCCTGCAGGCTGCAACTAAGCCCTGACACAGCCAAATAAATAAAATAATTTTTAAAGTACTTTTTAAAAATAAAAGGGTTTAAGCCATAGACTTCCCTGGCGGCTCAGACAGTAAATAATCTGCCTGCAGTGTAGCAGACCCAGGTTCGATCCCTGGGTTGGGAAGATCCCCTGGAGAAGGAAATGGCAACCCACTCCAGTTTTCTCGCCTGGAGAATTCCACGGACAGAGGAGCCTGGTGGGCTATAGTCCTTGGGGTTGCAAAGAGTTGGACACAACTGAGTGGCTAATACTGAAGCCATGATGATCTGAGTGCTTTGAACAGGGGAGAAGGTAAGAGATGAAGTCAGAGCTGGCAGCAGCCACCGCACAGCACCGGAAGGAATCCACGACATTCTGAACGGTACCCCCTGGAGGTGCACACCCTGCCTTGCTCTGAGAGACAGGCAGGGAAAGATCCTCCCTGTATTTCATTTATGTGTGCAGTTCTAAGCAGGGGAGCTATTTTTATAAAAGCTCACTCTGGTTTCCATGTTGGCAATTAGGATGTGGAAAATGGGCAAGAGAAGCAGAAAACATCAGCAGCTTTGTCACGGTGGCGGTTGGACTCTGGTGCCTCCGTGGGCCCACTCAAGGTAAGGACCTTCTCAACCAGTCTGATGCCCTAGCTCATCCCCTTTCTGGGCCAAAGCATTATGTATCCTCTGAAAACCACACCAGGGATGTAAGATCTCTGAGATCTTAATCAAGGCACTTAATCTTTCTGAGTTTGTGTTTTTCCACCAGTAGTATAGAGATGACAACATTCCCTAGAAATTTTGTAGAGGGATAAAGTAACATATAGATACTTAACAAAATAGAATTGGCTAGTTCCCTTTCTCTCTCTCTCTCTTTTTGGGTATCTTTCTTATTAAAAGAGTGGGGCTTATAATCCTTACCAAATAGTAATAACTTTGACTCTAATCCTTCCCCGTTACGAGAAGATTTAAACATTTTTAATTAGTAAAATGGTCTTTGAACAAGGCAGTCCTCCCTTCACAGAAGCTCAGCTGAAAGATTCCTACTGTGTTAGGGGCCTGGTTGGTTCTCAAGCACTTGAATTGGGCCAAAGTATTATATAACAGCAGAGACTCAATTACATTATTTATCAAAGAGGACTTTAAATTTACAATTAAAACAATCAGAGAGGTTCTGAGAGAATCATGATATCTCAGATATATTGCTGATTTCCTAAAAAGTCCAAGCTTTGAGTTTAGCTTAAGGAATGGAAAATCCTTAATACTCTATAATGAGAAAGAACCTGGAAAAGAATATACATATACATATATATATGTATAACTGAATCAGTTTGCTGCACATTTGAAACTAGCACAACATTGTAAACCAACTATACTTAAAAAAAAAAAAATTGTCTTTAATTGCCCCAATACTAGCATAAAAAGAAATGGCAGAGTTGCTGTGGTTAAGAGTTCAGAGTCCGGGCTCAAATACTGTATCTGGAAACAGGATATGAACAGTTTCCATTTATTGAGATTACTGTTTAAATAAAGCATTGTAAACAAAACACTTAAAATATGTTACATATGTAAATATTTTAAAAGAAAAGTAAGCTGGAATATTTTTTCCATTTTTATTGGTATGAATGGTAAACATTAAATTGTAATTATTTAATTCTCCTGTAATTTGGGGAGCAGCTATTCTCCTAAATTAGGGAAACCTAGTCAATTAAACTAGCCAGAAAAAATGCAAAAGAATAAAACTTTAATTGGCACGCACTACACATTTTAGTTGATTTCTTGATGATTTTTTCCTCAGTGAAAAAGTTCTGAAGATTCAGAATTTGTTGCTTTAGAATTTAAATTTTGTAGACAGAAATATGTTTGGCTAGGAGTTATTCCAGCAGACTTCGTATACAATACAAAAAGACTGTGTTCTACCGAATGCCCAGCAGCATTTTTTGAGGCAGGGGTTCCCCCTGAAAAACATTTAAGACAGCCTTCAGAAAGTATATGGATCAGTTCAACGAATAAAAAGAGAGGAGACAAACTAAAAGTCTATGGAGGTATGTGGGGAAATATAATCTAGAGGAATGGAAGGTGTCAGAAGCATGTTATTAGTATTAAAGCTTTGGAGGTTGATAACTGAACTGATTATGTTAGAATATGTCCTACTCCGAGGAAAAGTACGCAGACAGAAGGAAATGAAGGGCATATCTGCATTTATTCTCAAAGGGTTCAGAAAAAAAGCCCCATACGCACATGTGCACATACATGCATACATCCATACACACAGGCACACACTTGTGTGCACACACAAACAGAAACACATTAAGAATTGGTAAATCTGGGTGAAGTGAGTGTGGAAGTTTTACTTTTTAAAAGATATCCTTGCAAATTTTCTGTAGATCTGAAATTACTTTAAAATTAAACAACTGAGTGAAGGTTTGAGGGGAATAATATAGGATATTTCCATGACCTCAAAAAGCAACCGTGCCGATAACGAGGCAAGATAACATTACACACCTCCTGATGTGATGCATTGTGAAGCACAGGCCATCACCTGGTCATAATGTCACCCCCAAATATAACCTGAACTCAGTTATAAACATCAGACCAACATAAATTGAAGGGTATCCTACAAAACTGATGTCTCTACAAACTTACCAGTAACATGAGAGATGAAGAAAGGCTAAGTTCCAGGTTAAGGAAGAATAAAGAGACATGACAAGTATATAAAAACATGATCTTGGACTAGGGGAGAAAAAGTATGATTCTGATAACTGGAGAACTATAATCTGGGTACTATATAGTAGATAATAGTGTTTAATCAGTATTACTGAGTACAGTTTAAGTCTATTGTATCAGATAAGAATGTCATTCTCTCAGGAAATATTTGCTAATGTGTTTAAAGATAAAGTATCACCAGGTCTACATCTTATTTTAAAATTTTCAGGGGAAAAAAAAAAAAAAAAACACCTTTTAAAGATACAATCAAATTCTCAAAAGCCTAAAGAGATTGCATACACATGATGAAAAGTACCTTTCCCAGAATGCTGATGGCACATGCCATACCAACTTGTCCAACACCCACTACAGTGATCTTATTGTTTGGGGTCGTTCCCTCTTCTCCTGCAACTGGTGCAATCAGTTTTTCCTTAAGAGTTGCCATTGTGCCCTGAAAGAAAATCAAAATATGATACATGTATCCACCTGAGAAACAGGAAGGAGAACTTGTAATGTTACTGTTTCACGTTTGAATTGAAACACATTTTAAAATGAGCTTAATGGTATTCTAGAACATAGAGTTTCTTTAAGAAAAAAATGTGACCCACTAACAAAAATTTAAAGACAAAAATCTCAATGAAGCCCATTAGAGTTTGGGTTCTTCTCTTCAGCCTATGACTATCTAGCAGTATTTAACAAAGCTGTAATAACTGTCTTATGGCTATTCATTTACTGGATAAACAACATTTATATTTAGATTAGCTGATTGGTTTCCATGCTCCCTACAAAATATTTAAGTTAGGGCCCAGTATTAACCCATATTTAAGCTTGGTTTAAAAGAGCTACTTATGAATATAATTTCTACTACCAATGGTTATTATCACTCTTAGAAGATAGGGACCAACTGGTTTGTCTATTTTCTTCTTCTACTGAGGTCTCACTTAAAATTTGTCAGTGTACTGGACATACAATGTGTGCTTCAATAAATACACTGATGACAAAATAGTGACAAATAATGTTTGCATAAAATCTGTAAAAATTATTACTCTGAATTCCCTTTAGTGTGCCTTGGAAGCTTACTGGAAGGTGGGTAGATACTCAATACATTTCGCCCCAAGGGGACCACATAAGGAAAACACCAGCCTTTGAGTCAGTTTCTTTCTAGCCATTAAAGTAAAAAAAAAATAAAAATAAAAAAATAAAGTAAAAAAAAAAGAAAACTGTTAGGAAGCATTTATACAGGTAACACCAATTGTATGTGTGTCATCAGGTTACCAGGTGAGTTTTCTGGATAAATAGGGCAAATGGTGAAACTTATTGTATCAACCTGCGTTCTTAAAAAGGATTCAGATGATATTTTTTTAAAAGCCCTTTCTTCAAAATTAAGTATCATTTATAATTATAACCCATTAAAATGTCTATTATTTGTGTCTGCCTTTTACTTTTGCTGCAGACAGCCACGTGGCAGGGCAAGGTCCCTCTTTCAAATTGTAGGGCTGCTTCCCAGTCTCTTTTTTTGTTTCTCATCTGCAAAGGACTAAGTAACAAAACCTGGTTGAGTAATTGTATATATTAGGCAAGAGTCAGTAAGACTCCTAGTTGGAATAAAGTTACTTGAATTTGGAGACACAGTTTTGTTCTATAGCGAAAGGATCCCCCCTCTCCAATCATTAGGGTCTATATTGGGAGATTATTTTGCCTTTCCAAAGCACATTGGCAGTTTTCTCCTGGATGCTAGAGAAAAATGAAATATACAATGGTGCGCAAACGTTTCCACAAATAGATGACCTTGCAGTGAAATTTACACGTCCTGCATTTTGAGCAGTTGAGCAGAATCCGAAGAATGAATGCTGCCTCTCCTGCCGAACCGAGATACAAACGAAGTTTCTCTTCATCATGGCATTTTCACTAATTGGTTTAAGATCTTCTGGGTATAGAGGATCCAGCAAAGCAGTGGAAAATAAAAATCCAGAAAGATTGCTCTAGAAATACAGATTGGTTGACCAGACAGACCTTTTAAACTATCTGGGGAATTTCAGAAATGACATTGTAGAGCCTTGAGCCAGTACAGATTTTCCTTCAGATCTTCCTACAGAAATGTGATTTAATTTTTTTTTCTTAACAGGGGTTCTTTAATAGGGTTGTAAGACATGACAAGAAAATGTTTTATATCATACACAGGCCTGTCTCAAGATCAGTGGAGGCTTTTAAGGGCAAAGAATGAAAAACAGGGTAAAAATAATCGATATTTGGTCTTTTTCATCCCCATGCTCCTGCCCCTTCTGTGGATATAAATCACTAGAAAAGAACCCGTGCCTTAAGTTCAGAACAAAGCTTCACTTTGCAGACTATCTTGATTCTAACCTTTTAAACAGCCAATTTTTGCCCTGCAATTCCTCCATTGAGAGCCGGCTCTCCCCTCCCCCGCTCCATCTCTCCAACCCGCAGGGCCGGCCGCCCACGGGCCACCTCTTCCTCTTCGCGCCGCAGCGATGAGCTCAGGTCACCAGGGGAGGCAGCCACCCCTGATCTCCCCAGAGAAGGTCTCCAGCGGGGAAAAGTCTAGGCCTTTCTAAACTCAACACCCAAAGCCGGTAACTAAACAGCATCCGAGGCATCAAGGGAAAAGGCGGCCAGAAACGAGCCGGCCCATCGTTCCAGGAAGGGCTGGGGAGAGGCTAAGGGCAGGGCCAAGATCATCCTTCACTCTCATCCCCGAAAAGCCGGGCATTTCTCCAGGCCCGAGGTGGTAGGCACCAACAACCACCCCAGCCCCAGCTTCACGGGTCGCCTGGCCCCTTCTCCCTCCCCCGGCTCCTCCGGCACGTGTCTGGGCGCCCGCCAGCAGGCTCCGAGGGTGATGCGGCCGCCATGAACCTATCAAGGACACGTAGAACCGGGATGTAGCCCCAAGTGCAACGAATCCGTCCCCCGGGAGCGCACAGGCTGGCCGGGAGCTGCGATGAGCGGCCGACACAGCCCAGAGATCGGGCGCAGGCCCTCGGCTCCGTCGGGTCCCCCAGCCCCGGGACAGGGCCCCCGCCCCAACCCGATCCGGATGCTCAGGGCTCCAGGCCCGCGAGCTCAATGTCCTTCCTGGTCCTTCCCCCGCTGAGTCTTGCTGCACAAGTCCCACCAGGTCTTTCCGCAGAGCCAGGATGCAGGGTCCCCGCTGAAACCTACCAGGGGAGAGAAAGTTCTCCAGAGAGTGGTAAGGGGTGCACGAAGACAAAGTCAGCAGCGTGCTTCTCCTCCGGCGCAGGATCCGCAAGAAGGGAGGAAGAGCAGGAGGGACCCGCCCCTTGGCCGCCTCCGAGCTTCCTCTATTGTGATTGGAAACCCGAGCACCGCCCACCCCTCCCCTCGGCTCGCTCAATCCTCTTCAAGGACAAGGGCTAGGGTGCGCCCACGCCCTCCCTCGGCCTAATTGAGGAGGTCACCTTCTGGCCGCTAAGGCGGCCGCGATCACTGCTAGCCTCCGGGCTTAAAGACTCTTGCACAGAGAGGCTGCGTTATTTCTGAAACCTGGCGGTCTTCAACTCTTTGGACTCTCACGCTCTTGATTGGATACATTTAGTCCTAGTAGAAGTAAATTTCTCTTTGGCATTCCAGGTCAACTTTAGAGGACCACTCTTCTAAGCTGAGATGCTGCTGGTGTGTGTAGTTCCTCTGGAATAATACTCCTGCTTCTGGATGTTTTTTTAAAAATAAAGCTAGATTTTCATTTCTTCTCATCTCTGATATAAAGTTCTTTTGATGTAAGGGTTTTTCCCACCTTAACTCAGCAAATACACAATAACTACCTACTGGTGGCTCAGCGGTAAAGAGTTGTCCTGCTAATACAGGAGATGCAAGAGAAGCAGGTTTGATCTCTGGGTTGGAAAGGTGCCTTGGAGGAGGAAATGGAAATGGCAACCCACTCCAGTATTCTTGCCTGGAAAATTCCTTGGACAGAGAAACCTGGCAGGCTGCAATCCACGGGGTCACAAGGAGACACAACTGAGCCTGTGAAGTCAGTGAGGCCTAGTGCCTGCATTTTAAAGTTCTCTACCAAACTGTATGGTCTCAAGGGCATATAATTGGGCCACTAGTGAGTGAAATGCAGTTTCTCTTAGTCCCTGAGCGACTCCAAGGTTTCATGTGTTCATTCACTCTGTGTCTCCAACACCCAGGCCCGTGCCTGGTACCTCAATACAGTGTTGGTGAATGAGTGAATGAATGAGTGAGTGAATGAATGATTAAGCAGGTGAAAGTTTTCTAAAGATTTGGATTCAGTTGTGTGTGTTTATTAATATGTTTTCAGGTACAGCTATCTCAGAAACCTCTTGCATTTGAAAGGGAGTTTTTTTTCTTTTTTTGCTAGTGTTATTTATTTATTTTTGGTAGATGGCCATTAATCTATTCTTTAGTTTCATCTCAGTGGCAAGTGTGGAAAGTACAAAGACGAGTGTAACACTGTGCTCACTGAGATGCTCCCAGTTCCAAGGAGACAGGTAGGCAAACTCTTCCAATTACAATTCAATGTGATAAGTGGTAATAGAGATTCGGCTAAAATACACTAAAAAATGCAAAGAAAAGAGCCCCTAAGAAAGAGTGTGTCTAGAAAAATTGATAAACCTCCAACTCCAGGACTACAGAGGCCAGTTAGTGAGGACCTTGGTGTCCATGAAGACACAGTCTACACTGAAACATGATGATCAGGGATAGAGAGGATTTGGTGGAGAAAGTGAAAGTGTTAGCTGCTTAGTCACGTCTGACTCTGCCACCCCATGGACTATATTCCTTCAGGCTTCTCTGTCCATGGGATTTTCCAGGCAAGAATATTGGAGTGGAGTGCCATTTCCTTCCCTTCTTCAGAAGATCTTCCTGATCCAGGGATCAAACCTGGGTCTCCAGTATTGCAGGCCGGTTCTTTACTTTCTGAGCCACTGTAACCTCAAAAGTAGTATTATGTTCATCTTGAGTTCAAGTTTGAAGCAAGACCAGCGACTCACTCTGACAAGAAATCTAGAAGCCACCATAGATACTTCTCATCTGTTTTCCAAAACAGTCAATCTACATCGCTCTAGACTTCTGAGTATCTTCCTAGTTTTCCCCCTTCTTGCCAGCCCTGCTACTATGTATCTTTGGGAAGGAGATGGGACAAGAAAAAATAAGAGGTTGTAGCTCTTCCTCTACCATATCTCCATCCCCTCCCTCCACAATCAGTTACTAATCTGATTGATCAAACTGAGTTCATCTGCAGCTGTGAGTGCCAAGAGGGGACACACCACCTTGCCTCGAAGATTTTTGAGAATTGCATAACCAAACCAGTGATCTTTTTATGTATTTAGTGTGAAAGGCAATTTTATATACAACGATTCATACAATAAGATCCTTTGGTAGGGTTCAGGACACACCACCCTCAAAATATGGTACCTTGGCATCTTGAATGTCTTAAACTGAAGGGGTCGAGGAAACAGTAGGATTAAGAAGTTTTCTCTGACCTCCCCTCCCCTATATCATCCTTCTTCTCTGAGAGCAGGTGACAAATCTCCCCTGTGATAGGTGCCCTTCCTTTACCAGGAGGAAGGGAAATGTGTATAAACAAACTTTTGTTAAGCTAACCTTTCGCTTTATAACCACGTTTTCACTATCCGCTACTCCTAGCCCAAATCCCTGTCTTGTCAAATTCTTCACAAATTTATTGTTTCTTGGTCTAAAAGTTATAAAACGTCTCTCCTCTGGTCAATTCTTTGGAGCTTTTTGTGAGGGTTCCCATGTATGTGTAAAAGTTTAATAAAATTTACTTAAATGCTTTTAACAAAATTCTAATGATTCAATAAATGCTTTTCTCTTGTTAACCTGTCTTTGTCAGTTTACTTTTCAGACCCAGCCAGGGAGCCTTACAAGGGTGGAGGAAAAGTTATTTCTCCCATATGTGCGTGTGTGCTAAGGGCTTCCCTGGTAGTAAGGAATCTGCCTGCAATGTGGGAGACGCAGGTTCGATCCCTGGGTCAGGAAGATCCCCTGGAGGAGGAAATGGCAACCCACTCCAGTATTCTTGCCTGGAGAATCCCATGGAGCGAGGAGCCTGGTGGGCTACAGTCCATGGGGTCACAAAGAGTCAGACATGATTGAGCGACTGACTAACTCTTACCCCTTATGTGCATGTGTGCTCAGTTGCTTTAATTGTGTCCGACTCTGCAACCCTATGGACTGTAGCCTGCCAGGCTCCTCTGTCCATGGGATTCTCTGGGTAAGAATACTGTAGTACGTTGCCATTTTTTCCTCCAGGGAATCTTCCCAACGCAGGGATTGAACCTGAGTCCTTGCATCTCCTGCATTGGCAGGCGGATTCTTTACCACGGAGCCACCTAGGAAGCCCTGTCACCAGATTATCAACTGTTTCTAAAACCAAATTCATAGAATTTTAGAATGGAATAGAAACCTTGACATCATGTCATCCAAATGAATACCCAGAGTCTGAGTGACTGGCCTCAAGTTACTCTGTGAGTTAAGAATAGAACCAGAAAGAGCTTTGGTCTTGCCACTGTCTGTGTGCCTGCCTGTAGGAATCCTTTCAATTCTATTTTTTTTTTTTCTGGTTTTGTTTCTCTGTGGTTATGAAACCAGATTGATCTTATTAGAATTATAAATTACTTGAGTTTTTTTCATCTTTTTGTATACAAATAACATATCATCTGAAAGATACCTGTGTCTCTCATAGCTAGATACTTATTAAACTTGGGGTACAATATGAGCAAGGATTTAAGATTCAGACTTGATTCAGACTCTTTTACACACACACAAACAAACACATACATTATATGTGTGTGTATATATATATATGTACATAGAGAGAGAGTCATTTTTCTTTATTTCCCATCTCTTAAGCATGTTTCCAATACTTAAACTTCTTGAAGCTGAGTTTCTAGTGGGTGGGTTGTCACTCAAGTTGAAACTGTACTAGCAGCATCTTTTTATAAAATGAAGAACTGATGTTGCTGGCTATCTCTAACTACAAGAAACAGATGTGGCCAGGGAGAGAATCAATGCCTGTGGGAAAAGAAGAGAAATGAAAATTTCATTGTCTGACCATTTATTGGATAATTGTAACTTGGAGTGACTTTTCTGTGTACATATTAGCTTTTCCTTTTTAAAGGAAGGTAATGATATTCTAAGTTATACTAGTAGTCTTGAAATGACCTATTTTGGAACCTAGTTGGGTATGAACTGGTTAGTTCTAACCAGCATAAGGTCCCTTGGTGCATCTGAGTGTTAGCCGTTTAGAAGTAGTGTCGTTGGTGACAAGTTCCTGGACTCTAACCAAAAATCAGGCATGCATTTTTACTTCCCTTGCCCTTCGAGGATGTTTTCTTTGGGTGTCTGAAATATGTCAGTGATACCTTTTTGACTAACCATGTCCCACTCATGAAAAATGTCTTTTTGCCCTTCTGCTGGGGAAAGGGGATAAATCTCTGAAAGGCGCCTCTGGTGAGTCTTGCCTTGGTAAGGGTTCACTCCGGTTAACTTGGTATTGAGAAAAAAATATTCACACAGAGTGAATTATACACCACATAAAAGTTCACAACTTTTGCCTGAAGGTGAACTTTCAGGCAGGCCAGCTCCAGCACAGCCAATCAAAAAGCAGAACGTTCCTACAGCACAGCCAATCAGAAAGCAGAGCGTTCCTACAGCTTACAAGGAGATGCCCTTGAATTTGCCTGGGTGCTGCTTCCGCCTGCCCTTAAGAGCATTGCCAAGGTCTTCATTGTGTGAAAGTCCTCCATCCATGTTTCCCATTCCTGGAATCACGGCCTCTTACTGTTTGTGCTGCCACGGGTTTTCTTGATAGCTTCTTTTCTTATTTTAGAGACCCTGAAGAAAATGAGTAGTTTTTCTGCATTCTGGCCATTTTTTGCTTTTGTTCACTCTCTAAGTCCTGTGCGACTCTTTGTGACCCAATGAACTGCAGCATGCCAGGCACCCTGTCCTCTACTATCTCCTGGAATTTGCTCAGACTCATGTCCATTGAGTCAATGATGCCATCCAACCATCTCATCCTCAGTTGACTCCTTCTCCTCCTGCCTTTAATCTTTCCCAGCATCAGAGTCTTTTCCAATGAGTCGGTTCTTCACATCTGGTGGCCAAAGTATTGGAGCTTCAGCTTCAGCATCAGTCCTTCCAATGAATATTCAAGGTTAATTTCCATTAGAATTGACTGGTTTGATCTCCTTGCTGTCCAAGGGACTCTCAAGAGTCTTCAGCATCATAGTTCAAAAGCATTATTCTTTGGTGCTCAGCCTTCTTTATGGTCCAACCCTCACATCTGTATATGACTACTGTAAAAAACACAGGTTTGACTGTATGGACTTTTGTTGGGAAAGTGATGTCTCTGCTTTTTAATACACCGTCTAGGTTTGTCATAGCTTTCCTTTCAAGAAGCAAGTTTTTGTTAATTTCATGGCTGCAGTCACTGTGTGCAGGATTTTGGAGCCCAAGAAAATAAAAGCTGTCAGTGTTTCCACTTTCCCCCATCTATTTGCCATGAAGTGATGGTACTGGATATCATGATCTTTTAGCAAATAAAAGATGGATAAATAATTAAATGGAATGAAAATGCTTGTACTAACAATGAAATAAATGGTCTCCTGCCCCTTCTTGTCATGCCCAGTCCAGATGCAACTGTGTCATCTTCTTAAATTCTTGAATTCTTCTGAAGCCTACCTACTCCTTCCCTTCTTTCTTTTGCACTCATTAAAATATGAACAACAATATACTTCTTTAAAGCACATCCATTTGTAAGGTGCAAAGTGTTATCAGGCTTCCCTGGTGGCTCAGAAGGTAAAAGAATCTGCCTGCAGGAGACCTGGGTTTGATTCCTGGGTTGGGAAGATCCCCTGGAGAAGGGAATGGTAACCCACTCCAGTATTCTTGCCTGGAGAATTTCATGGACAGAGGAGCCTAGTGGGCTACAGTCCATGGGGTCGCAAAGAGTTGCACACAACTGAGTGACTAATATACGTGCACAAAGTGAGATATTTAACTGGAAAACCCTGGAGCCCCGAATATTTTCTTAGAGTTCTATAAATCAATATTCATCAAGGAGTTTGTTTTATATAATTAAAAAAACTTTCATTTATTGTAAAAGTACTATGTGCCAGACATGTAATACATCAAAGAAGCATGTAATACATGCAATTACACAAATTAACAACAGTTTAATACTTATTTTACTAGTAGTAACACATTTAATCCTCATTTCAAGCTTATATTGCACTCTTACTAGCCTCATTCTACAGATGAGATAACTTGAGACACAGAGAGGTTAATATTCTGACCAAGGTCAAACAGATAGAAAGCAAACTGTTTTAAAATTTGAAGATCATTCTTAAGTTTATAAATCTACAGATTTATATGTACTTATTTCTTATAGAATATATTACTTTAAATATTACAAGAAATCTGGAAGTTTACAAATATTCAGTCATTCAGAAATATCAAGTTCTTATTCACCTATCCCCACATTTTGAGGCATATGTTTTTTACTATGAAAGAAAAATCTTGCATAGATATCTCTTGTACATAGTCATTATGCATATTTTTAGTTCCTTCCTTACAATCACTGAAAATGAAATTAGCAAAGCTTATGAATGTACTGTTTTCTAGAAGGCTTGTGTCCTTTCCCGTTTCCCAGCCCTGGTATGTCTTAATGTTTTTTTTTTTTTCCAGTTTGTTGTATGAAAATGGAATATGTTTTAAGGTTACATAATTTTGATTACTGTTTAAGATATATATTTTTTGAATATTTGTGGAGGATGTGGTTTTGAGGGAGTTGTTTGTTTAACTTTCTGTATCTCTGTTCATCTACTGAAGCGGACATTTGCTTTTTTCCACTTAGCAACTATTTACCTTGTAAAACCAGCCTGGAGTTCTCTGTCCTGTTCTCACCCCATCCTCTCCTAGGATCCATCTCCTGCTCAAGAGAAGAGTCTTTCTGAAACTAGAACCAACCAAGAGAAATAAAAACTGGGGGATGATGGGCAAGAGAAAAAACCAGATGATAACATTTGATCCTTTCATCTGGAATTTTTCAGGTAACAAATCACTGAGCAAAGAAAGGGTCCATACGGACACGTTCTTTTGTTCTCTTTTTCTTTAACCACACTGACCTTATATTTGTTTCAACACCAAAATATCAAAAGTATAGCTGATTTTTTAAACCTTCTTATTTTGAAATAATTTTAGACTCACAAAATGTTGCAGAATCACTTGGAAAGCTCCCACGTCTTCATTACTCAGCTTCCTCTGATTAACATCTGATTTAACCTTTGTACATCGTTCAAACCTTTGTACATTGTTAAGACACTGAGATTGGTACACTCCTATAAATGAAATTACAAAAATTAAACTATTCATTCAGGTTTCAGGAGATTTTATATGCATTTCACTGTTTTTTAAAATATATACATTTCATTCTATTGAACAATTTGTGCAATGTCCACAGACAATTTCTTTAACTAGAAAATAAACATAATACATACTCTATATATACTTTAAATATATCAAGCTCTACCAAGGTTTCTAGGCAATGTTGATAGACTTGAACAATGTCTTTCTCCTAGAGTAGAAATGTTGCCAAGAGTACGTGCTTCAGGCATTTTGGCATGGAATGTGCATTTAAGTTAGTCATTATGTGTTGTTGCTTATCTAGGGCAGGTTAAAATGCAACTTTCTGCAGCGCTCTTGTGTACCACAAAAGAATTTATCTCTACCACTCATCCATCTGGCTATAATCGGTTCTCTTAATGGGTTTTTGAAAGCAGTTTTCCTGCAGCTGTGTTTACCTTTCACTCTAAAGCAAAAATAGGGTAAGAAATACTTTTCTCATCTGCGTTTAAAATTTAAAAAGCCTTTAAAAAAATCTCATTTTGTTTTCTGTGATACTAGCTTATAGAGAAAAAGAAGAAAGAAAAATAAAAAAACAAAACAAAACTGAAAAAACAAATTGCAGAAAAACAGGTACAGAGACTTGCCTGGCTGTCCAGTGATTAAGCCTGCATGCTTCCAATGCAGAGGACAAGGGTTCGATCCCTGGTTGGGGAATTAAGATCCCACATGGTGTGGCCAACAAACAAACAAAAACATCTATTTAACAAAAACAGGTACATCAAAAGCAACACCTAAAATCCAGAAACTTGACATTGCTCATTAAGTAAAAAAAAAAAAAAGTGGAGGGGGAGGGGTGCTATTTGGGAGTATAGCATAAGGGAACTAGTATTTATTAAGACTTGTGTATGTTAGATACAACATTGATTGCTTTCAATGGCCCAACATAATCTTGGCAATATCATCAATAGTGAACTGATGCTATTGACCTTGAGACAATCATCTAATAGTATTTAATGAAGAAGGGTGATGATCTAAGGAAGCAACAGAATCAGAGTAAAGTCAGAGGTGGAAGAAAATATCAAAGAGTTTATGGCTAATCGATAACATACTGTCAAGTCATCTTATTTCACTTGTGTTACTTTTTTATATAAATGGTGACTAATACTAGAAAGACCTTCTAGAACTAACACTCAAAAAAGGTGTCCTTTTCATCACAGGGGACTGGAATGCAAAAGTAGAAAGTCGAGATACCTGGACTAACAGGCAAATTTGGCCTTGGAGTACAAAATAAAACAGGGCAAAGGCAAACAGAGTTTTCCCAAGAGAACTCACTGGTCATAGCAAATACTCTCTTCCAACAGCACAAGAGACAACTCAACACATGGACATCTTTAGGCGGTCACTACTGATATCAGTTTGATTATATTCTTTGCAGCCAAAGATGGAGAAGCTCTATACAGTCAGCAAAAACGAGACTGGGAGCTGACTGTGGCTCAGATCACGAACTCCTTATTGCCAACTTCTGACTTGAATTGAAGAAAGTAGGGAAAACCACTAGACCATTCAGGTATAACCTAAATCATATCTCTTATGATTTATACAGTGGAAGTGACAGAGATTCAAGGGATTAGATCTGATAGAGTACCTGAGAACTACGGACGGAGGTTCATGACATTGTACAGGAGGCAGTGATCAAGACCATCCCCAAGAAAAAGAAATGCAAAAAGGCAAAATGGTTGTCTGAAGAGGCCTTACAAATAGCTGAGAAAAGAAGAGAAGCTAAAGGCAAAGGAGAAAAGGAAAAATATACCCATTTGAATGCAGAGTTCCAAAGAATGGCAAGGAGAGATAAGAAAGCCTTTCTCAGTGATCAATGCAAAGAAATAAGAGGAAAACAGCAGAATGGGAAAGACTAGAGATATCTGCAAGAAAATTAAAGATACCAAGGGAACATTTCATGCAAAGGTGGGCACAATAAAGGACAGAAATGGTATGGACCTAACAGAAGCAGAAGATATTAAGAAGAGATGGCAAGAATACACAGAACTATACAAAAAAGATCTTCATGACCCAGATGACCATGACGGTGTGATCACTCATCTAGAGCCAGACATCCTGGAATGCAAAGTCAAGTGGGCCTTAGGAAACATCACTATGAACAAAGCTAGTGGAGGTGATGGATTTCCAGATGAGGTATTTCAACTCTTAAAAGATGATGCTGTGCAAGTGCTGTACTCAATATGCCAGCAAATTTGGAAAACTCAGCAGTGGCCATTCCAATCCCAAAGAAAGGCAATGTCAAAGAATGTTCAAACTACCACACAATTGCACTAATCTCATATGCTAGCAAAGTAATGCTCAAAATTCTCCAAGCCAGGCCTCAACTGTACATGAACTGAGAACTTCCAGATGTTCAAGCTGGTTTTAGAAAAGGCAGCGGAACCAGATATCAAACTGCCAATATCTGTTGGATCATAGAAAAAGCAAAAGAGTTCCAGAAAAAACATCTGCTTCATTGACTATATTAAAGCCTTTGACTATGTGAATCACAACAAACTGTGGAGAATTCTTAAAGAGATGGAAACACCAGACCACCTTACCTGCCTCCTGAGAAATCTACATCCAGGTCAAGAAGCAACAGTTAGAACTGGGCATGGAACAACAGACTGGTTCCAAATCAGGAAAGGAGTATACCAAAGCTGTGTATTTTCACCCTGTTTATTTAACTTATTTAATTTATCTGCAGAGTACATCATGTGAAATGCCAGGCTGGAAGAAGCACAAGCTGGAATCAAGATTGCCAGGAGAAATAGCAATAACCTCAGATATGCAGATGACACCACCTTTATGGCAGAAAGCAAAGAAGAACTAAAGAGTCTCTTGATGAAAGTGAAAAAGGGGAGGGAAAAAGTTGGCTTAAAACTCAGCATTCAAAGAATGAAGATCATGGCATCTGGTACCATCACTTCATGGCAAATAGATGGGGCAACAGTGGACACAGTGTCAGACTTTATTTTCTTGGGCTCCAAAATCACTGCAGATGGTGACTGCAGCCATGAAATTGAAAGATGCTTGCTCCTTAGAAGAAAAGCAATGACCAACCTAAATAGTATATTTAAAAGCAGAGGCATTACTTTACCAACAAATGTCCATCTAGTCAAAGCTATGGTTTTTCCGGTAGGCATGTACGGATGTGAGAGTTGGATTGTAAAGAAAGCTGAGCACCGAAGAATTGATGCTTTTGAACTGTGGTGTTGGAGAAGACTCTTGAGAGTCTTTCCAACTGCAAGGAGATCCAACTCATCAATCCTAAAGGAAATCAGTCCTGAATATTCATTGGAAGGACTGATGTTGAAGTGGAAACTCCAGTACTTTGGCCACCTTATGTGAAGAACTGACTCATTGGAAAAGACCCCGATGCTGGGAAAGATTGAAGGCAGGAGGAGAAGGGGACGACAGAGGATGGGGTGGTTGGAAGGCATCACTGACTTGATGGACATGAGTCTGAGCAAGCTCTGGGTGTTGGTGATGGACAGGGAAGCCTGGCATGCTGCAGTCCATGGGGTTACAAAGAGTCAGACACCACTGAAGGACTGAACTGAATGTTAGAAAGGGTTAAAAATATATAAAAATGTACAAATTAGAAAGCAAAAGTCTTCAGTTTCCTCATCTTCTAATTCTTCTATTTAGAAATAATCCCTATTAACATTATTGTGCATCTTTTCTGTCTCTACTTCTTAAAATAAATAGCAGTTAAAATTTTGTTAATTACAAATAATCCTATTCCTTTTCATAAGTAAATTATTTTTCATTCATAATAATAGTTCCATTTTTAACTAATTATATTTTCTAGTTTCAAATATTGAAAATACTAGATCCTAGCTGGGAATGAATAACTTACCGAGATCAATATTTTTCTCTTCCTGTTTTGGAATTTAATAAAAATTGTTAAAATTCATTGAGTGATTACTGTGTAACTGCCTTACCTAAATTAATGTATATAAACATGTTTCATTCCCATTAGACTCCTTTAATCCAGGTGCTATTACTACAGAGTGGTCAAATCAATTGACCACAAAGGTACTAAGCGGTGACGGTAAGAAAGAACCAAGCTCAGGAGGGCATGAAATTATCTATGTTAGTCTGTTTGATGTAGTTCTACAAGTCAGCTTTTTTGGTTCTCTCTCTGTCTCAATATGTAGTTATTATAGCTGCCTTTTCAAGTTTTTTGAAATTTCTTCTGTAGTTTCTAATCAACTTTCAAGTCCATGCCAGTATATTTAAAATTTTGGAAATTATATTTTCATCTTTGGAAATTCCATTTGGTTCTTTTCATAGCTGCTCTCTTGTTTATATTCACATTTTCCTTTGTGTCTTTGAGTGTGTGCATGTCTGTGTAAAGTTCAACCATTTTTATCACTTCTGTTTTCTGTTTGGACTGGCTGAGTCTTTCCCTGCTTCTTCCCATAACTAGCAATTTTTAGTTGGATGCTGGACATTGTAATTGTGAATGCTACCATATTAAAGTCTCCAGACTTTGCCGTGTTCTATGGATACACAGTTGAGTGTTGAAGTTTGGGGCTTCCCAGGTGGTGCTAGTGTTGAAGAATCTGCCTGCCAATGCAGGAGACATAAGAGACCCAGGTTCTGCCCCTGGGTTCAGAAAATCCCCTGGAGGAGGACATGGTAACCCTCCAGTATTCTTGCCTGGAGACTCCCATGGGCAGAGGAGCCCGGTGGGCCACAGTCCATGGGGTTGCAAAGAGTCGGACATGACTGAGCAACTAACACACACACACACAGTTCTATGGTAGCTTTAGTCTGTGGTTGGATTACATGTCTTAACAAGGTGTTAGATTTCTAGGGTATGTACTGAGACCCTGGGCCTTCAGTAAGATTTCTACACAAAGGCTGATCAAAATTTGAATACCACCAAATCTCATTTGAGAGTTCCTTGGACAGCAAGAAGATAAAACCAATCAATCCTAAAGGAAATCAACATTGAATATTCACTGGAAGGACTTATGTGGAAGCTGAAGCTCCAATATTTTGGCCACTTGATGTGAAGAACTGACTCATTGAAAAAGACCTTGATTCTGGGAAAGATTTAAGGTAAAAGGTGAAGGGGGCAGCAGGGAATGAGATGGTTAAATAGCATCACCAACTCAATGGACATGAGTTTGAGAAAACTCCAGGAGAGAGTGAAGGACAGAGGAGCCTGGCGTGCTGCAGTCCATGGGGTTGCAAAGAGTTGGCATGACTGAGCGACTGAACAACACATCCCATTTGGGTTCTGGGAATCATCCAGTTACATTTCTTGGCAGTTGTTCTTTGCTGACCATGAATCTTATGTGGGTCCCACATATTTCAGTCACCTTAAGCTTTTGAATCCCTGTTTGTAGAATCCAGTGAGATGTTAGTATTTTATGTGGATTCCTGCTAACACTGTGATCAAAAAGTGTTTCCAGGAAGAAAGTCAGGTCAACTATTGGCTCAATTTAAGGGTCATCTTCTTTCCTCTTTTTTTTTATCTGGATCATGGTCTTTTTATACCTTTTTCCCAATGTCTAAAAACTGTTGTTTTTCCTATTTTGTTTATCTTTTGGTTGCTTATATTTGCAAGTCCACCCAGCATCATTTACTCTACTGGAGCTCCAAAACCTTTTTTTTTTTTTTTAAATAATCAAACATTGAGGAAAATTCTCAATTTCCCACTATATCAGTATAAAAAATAGGTAGATTTTTTTAAAATTTTGTTGCTTTAATAATTTTTTTAAATTTATATTTTATTGAACAATAATTGCTTTACAGAATTTTATTGTTTTCTGTAAAAAAAAAATAGGTGTTTTAAATGGTTAAGATGCAGGCTTACATTCCTGGCATAATATAGTTAGAAGCATTTTGGAGGATTTTGAGTTTTCCTTTAAAACTGTACCACATTCATCATTTTGAAATTATAATACTGGGATTTTTAAAAAGTATTCCAAGTGACACACTTACAACCAATGTTTTTCAAACATCCCATACAGAAAAATTCCACTTCAGTGGGAAAGGGATAGAGATCAAGAGTCTGTGTATTTAGTAAATATCCAAGTGACATTAGTACAGCTTTCCAAAACACACATTTTGTAGAAAACTCTTCTAAACATCTTAAGAGTCTCAATACTTACCTTTAACTTCCTAATCTCACCTCCTTTACTCCACTCCTGAAAGAAGGCATATATATGTGTGTATATATATTTATTTAAACAGGACACAAATATATATTTCAATGCCCAATGCTTTGATGAAGGTGATAGGCAAACAAAGGAGTGAATGAAGGTGGTGATCACAAGTATACAGACTGTCTGGGTTTGAGTCCAAGCTCTGCCACTGTTAGCTATGTCAAAGTGCACGGGCAATGTAATTTCACTGAACATTTTCTCACCTGTAAAATGGGCACAAACATGGCATTGTTTTGTGGGTGAAGCCCAAATTAGATAAAATATGTGCGGCATATTCTCTAAAACTGCAACCAAGGAGAGAAGGGGGTGACAGAGGATGAGATGGCTGGACGGCATCACTGACTAATGGACATGAGTTTGAGTAAACTCTGGGAGTTGGTGATGGACAAGGAGGCCTGGTGTGCTCCATGGGGTCGCAAAGAGTTGGACACAGCTGAGCGACTGAACTGAACTGAAGAGAGAACTAATAATTTCTGGTCTAAAATTCTGGGAAACTTTTCTTAACTCCAAAGATGGGGGGAGTATCTCCCTTACTGCTCTCTCTGTACCTTGCACATATATCCGTGTGGCCACATCACTGGTGCACCTGAGCCGGTAAAAGGCTTTCTGAACAGGTGTGATGTTCTACAGTTACTCACCAACATGCAGAGTCTGTTAATTTATCCGTGAGCTCGAACTTCTAGAAGCACATCTTCCATCTCTGTATTTTCAGTGCTAAAACAATGAAGACATATCATAAAAAACCATTTAATGATTCATTTCTTTTAAGTGCTTGGATGAATGATTACATGAATATATGGAAGCTTCAGGCCCTCTTGCTACTGCTACTTTTTCCCCTCTCTTCCTCGTCCTCCTTCATTTTCATCTTTGTCTTTGATGTGTTTTAGCACACTTCTGCTTTTGTGGTCCTAACCTCTCTTTCTAGGCTCAGGTTTAGAGCAGACTGGGGAAAGAAAGTTTACAAAGCTTTCAAAATCCTCCTGAGCTCAGGTGGATGCTTTAAGTGTATCAGGGCAACCTGAGACTGGTGTCTCTACTTTGGATGTTCCAGCAGCGAGAGGAGGAAAGGTTATCTTAGGGCATCCTCTTAGAGTTCTAGTTGCAAAGATATAAACCTGTAAGAGGACAGAACAAGAATCTGTACTATGTGTCGTTTCATTCCCTCGTTCCTGGTGCACAGTAAGCATTCAGTAAATATTTGATGGATAGAGTTTGTTTTCATCTCTATGTTATTACTATGCTATTTTTACATTTTATTTATTCTTAATTGGAGGATAACTGCTTTACAATGTTGCTTACAATTACACTTTTTCCATTAACTGTCTGGGTGGCCTTAAAAAATGCTGTGTTTGCTAATATTTAGTTTCTTTATCTGAAAATTAGGAAAATGGGAGGACATAGCTCATAGGGTTATCAAGAAGGTTGACATAAATAAATGGAGATGAAGTAAAACCACTAGTTAGATATACTTATTCTATATATATTTATGTTTCCATCTATTACAAGCATGCTGGATTATTTATGCTTCTTAAAGTTAGATGTGAATTTATGGTGGTAGAAGTCAGACAGGATGTTTGTTAGGAAGAGTTTTGACTGCAAGATGCAGTTCACTGAAAAAAATGTGCAACCTAAAAGTTGAGATTTATTATTGGGTGGACATACTGAAGACTTAAACCCAGGAGACAGCCTCTCAAATAGCTCAGATGGACTGTTACAAAGAGGTAAGGAACGAGCCAGACTTTATGCCAGGTAGTCAAACTTCAAAAGATTACTGTTAATTAAGGAAAATCAGACATGACATCTCACGTTAATGAACTTAGTGCATTTCTGTGTATGGAAGATGCAAGAGTCTGGGCTCAGAGAAATCGTTCCTTAGATGCAGTTGAACTGTACAGGGCCAGTGTCCTGCTTTTTTCCTTCCTGAATCCCCTCGGGGTACACAGGATGGCTGTGCTGGCTGATGACTTAAAGGCTTTGTACCACATTCTTCACTTACTGATGTGGCAGACAACATTCCTGTCCACAAGGCCTCTATGGGACTCCTGATTCTGAGAATGCTGTCTCTAGACCTAGATTTTCCTATGCAGTATGTTTACTTTGAGAATTATCATCTCTATGTCTGTGATTTACATGTATTTCTGCAGGTGTATTATACTGCAATATTAATTTGCACACAAAATAGTAAAGAAAGAAAAAAGGAAAATGTGAATATTATGCACATTTGATTCAGAATGCCTTGCAAACGTAAATTCCTCTCTTTGGAAGAAGCCCCAGTTCTAAGAGGAATGTATATTATAAAAATATTTAATATGAGAAATTGAACTGGCCATAGATGACTCTTTGGAAATATAAAAATCTCAGAATGGCTTTTTGTGTGTACTAAGTAAATGCTGATTTGAAAAACTGTAGGATAAACATATACGAAATATATAAATTATTATGGGAAAATTAGTTTCATAAGTCCCGAATGGAGATGCAAAAGACAACAGAAAATCAGTGAAGAAAATTCCTAGACTATGTTTTTTTGGAGAGAACTTTTGAAACAAGGGAGTGTTGACTGAAGAAAAATGCATGACCTAAGAGTTGTGAGTTATGCTTTATTGGGGGGACTTCCTGAAGATTCTAACCTGGTTGACAGCCTCTCAGATAGCTCTGAGGAACTGTTCTGAAGAGGTAAGAGAAGAACCAGGAAATACAGGAGTTTTTGCTGAAAAACAAAGCAAAAACATGCAGTTGAACCGCAGAAGATTACTGCTAATTGCAAAAGCCAGAAATCCCAAATTAATGATCTTTAGTATGTTTGCTGCTGTTGTTTAGTCGCTCAGTCGTGTGGGACTCTTTTTGACCTCATGGACTGTAGTCCACCAGGCTTCTCAGTTCAGTTCAGTTCAATTCAGTTCAGTCACTCAGTAGTGTCTGACTCTTTGCGACCCCTGTTTCTCAGTCTTTGGGATTTCCCAGGCAAGAATACACCAGGCAAGAATCCTCCAGCAGATCTTTCCAGTGCAGGGTCAAACCCACGTCTCCTACATTGGCAGGCAGATTCTTTACCACTGAGGCACCAGGGAAGCTGCTTATTATGTACGGGAAGATACAAAAGTCTGCGTTCATTGAAATGATTCCTTAGATATGTATCTTAAACTTTTCGGCCCAGTATCCTGCTTTTCTCCAACCCAAACTCCCCTCAGGGTACTGCAGTAACTGGTAGCTTGATGGTGGGCAACATTCTTTCTTTACTGATCTGGCAGGTGAAAAAAACAATTTCTTTGGTTCTCAGTAGGTACCTGAATTGAGAAAGAAAGAAGCAAGAGGAACTGCCCTGGTGGTTCAGTGGTTAAGAATCTGCCTTGGAATGCAGGGAATGCAGGCTTGATTCCCTGGAAGGGAAACTAAGATCCCACATGCCCAGCAACTAAGCCCAAGTACCTCAACCTCTGAGCCCTCCTGCCACAACTAGAGAGTACGCATTCCCCAAGAAAAAATCCCACGTGCTACAGCTAAGACCCAAGGCAGCCAAATAAACATGAAAGACGCAAGAATCATCATTATTATTTTGGCTGGGCCACGCAGCATGCACAGCAAGGATCAAAAATACAACCCCTGCAGATGAAGCATGGAGTGTTAACCACTGGACCTCTGGGAGGTCCCAGCAATGAATTTTTTAAACAGGGAAAGTGTGTGCAAAGTATGGTGGTGGGAGCAACAGTGATGTGACGTCCACAGAAGGCAAACGGCTTGTTAGACTGGGTCAAGGGTCGAGTGTTGCCAAGTGATGAGAAAAGACAAATGTGGGGAAGCTTGTAAAAGACCTTAACTGTTAGGAAAAAGTTATTCTTTCCAGGCAAAGTCCTTACCAATGATTCCTGGGCCACGTCAGCATCTCCTGACCTTGTACATCACACATGGCCCAGGCATTTAGACACCATATAGATTAACAGCCTTTTACATACCACTTTGTTGCATAACCAACAAAGTTCCAGAGGAGGAATTGGTATTTGGAGCAATTTCAAGGACCTTACACAGAGTTCTCAGCATCAGGTTAACCAAATTTATTGTAATTTGTTAAAGCCAAAGTTCTACATCAGCAAGTTGAAGGGTGAATCTTTTGTTAGATAATTTTACTGGCAATGGTAAAACTTTAGCTCCTGAATTTTTCCAAGGACAGCAAAAAAGGTTACTGGAAAAGCAAATGTGGGCCAAAGTTTAAATAGTCTTGTTTGACATTCAACCTCATAGCAGCAATAGCTGCCCTCCTTGTGGTTTTCAGTAATGTTCTTAAATACTGCCACCTGGTGGAAGTTTGCTAGAACTGCTGTGGGAACACCCAACATGTTCTGTTTGTCTGACCTCCCTCATCTCTCATCTCTTGTTATCCCATGAAATCAATGACCAGAAGCTAAGGGAACAGTAAAACGCAGCAGTGGTGCTAACAATTTGTCTTTTTATCTTTATCTATTTATTTTTATTTATTATTGCTTTTAATGAATTTAAAATTGTAAAGAGTTGCTAAGAGGTTGAGTTTTTTGAACTGAGGCAGATCTGGTTCAACCAGGACTGTCATTTGCTAATTTTGTGGTTTTAGGGAAATTGTTTAATCTTTCTAAACTTTGGATTTGTTGTTGTTCAGTCACTCAGTCGTGTTCAAGTCTTTGCAACCCTGTGGACTGCAGCACACCAGTCTTCCTTGTCTTTCACTGCCTCACAGAGTTTGCTCAAATTCATGTCCATTGAGTCAGTGATGCCATCCAACTATCTCATCCTCTGTCCTCCCCTTCTCCTCCTGCCTTCAATCTTTCCCAGCATCAGGGTCTTTTCCAGTGAGTCAGCTCTTTGCATCAGTTGGCCAAAGTATTGGAGTTTCACCTTCAACATCAGTCCTTCCAATGAACACCCAGGACTGATCTCCTTTAGGATAGACTGGTTGGATCTCCTTGCAG
Organism: Oryx dammah; assembly: GCF_014754425.2. NCBI lineage: Eukaryota > Metazoa > Chordata > Mammalia > Artiodactyla > Bovidae > Oryx > Oryx dammah. The sequence continues at coordinate 30,306,023 of NW_024070213.1, forward strand.
TCCAAGGGACTCTCAAGAGTCTTCTCCAGCACCACAGTTCAAAAGAATCCGTTCTTCTGTGCTCAGCCTTTTTTTATTGTCCAGCTCTCACATCCGTACACGACTACTGGAGAAACCATAGCTTTGACTATACAGACCTTTGTCGGCAAAGTAATGTCTCTGCTTTTTAATACTCTGTCTAGGTTTACTCATCTATAAATTGGAAAATTCTGAAGCGTAGAGCTAATACACCAAAAGGACAAGTAGCTGTCCGTGTTAATGTCTGTGGGAAATCACACATAAATTAAGCAAGCAGAACAATACAAAGTCTGCTACATTTGTAAAATAACATTTTACACGTGTACACATATTTGTGGGAGAAGGCAATGGCACCCCACTCCAGTACTCTTGCTGGAAAATCCCATGGATGGAGAAGCCTGGTAGGCTGCAGTCCATGGGGTTGCAAAGAGTTGGAGACGACTGAGCGACTTCCCTTTCACTTTTCACTTTCATGCATTGGAGAAGGAAATGGCAACCCACTCCAGAGTTCTTGCCTGGAGAATCCCAGGGACGGGGGAGCCTGGTGGGCTGCCGTCTATGGGGTCGCACGGAGTCGGACACGACTGAAGCGACTTAGCAGCAGCAGCACCACATACTTGTACTCAGTCGGGGATGCTGACTGACCAATCAGAACAAGTGTTGACTTTTAACAGCCAATAGAGCGGGGCTTCCTATGTGGCTACATTGGTAAAGAGCCTGCCTGCCAAAGCTGGAGACCTAAGAGGCGTGGATTCTACCTCTGGGTCAGGAAGATCCCCTGGAGGAAGAAATGGCAACCTATTCCAGTATTCTTACCTGGAGAATCCCATGGACAGAGGAGCCTGGTGGGCTACAGTCCATTGGGTCATGAAGAGTCCAACACAACTGAAGCGACTTAGCGTTTGGATACCAGCTCTACCTGTCCAAAACTGTCTGCACTGCTTCTTTCCCTCGGACAGTCAAGCATCGGGTTTCAGTGCTTGCCCCTGAAAGTGAGACAGAGGTGATACAGAGTGGGGAGGAGATCCACTTTCCTACTGTGTCCCTTTCTTTAAAGATTTTATTTTTAACTGTGTTGGTTCCTAGTTGCTGCCTGCAGGCTTTCTCGAGTTGCGGTGATGGAGCTACTCTTCATCGTGGTTCGTGGGCTTCTCACTGCTGTGGTTTCTCTTGTTGCAGAGCATGAGCTCCATGCATGAGCAGACAGACTTCTATCCACTGTGCCAGCAGGGAAGTTCTGTTTCCTATTTTTTTAACCAAACACATATATTACCTATTCAAAAAAATTAAAATAGTTATACAAGAAAAAATATACCAATGACTACATGGATTTATAACAGAATTAAAATGGTATTTTAAGTCTCTTTTCTGTTTTAGTATTTTAATTACTCATTAATTTTAAAACTAGAAGAAGTTTTACATACATTCTGGTAAAACGTTCTTAATCTGCTCATTTCATGGCACTTGTATATTGTGTCCTATCTGTTAAGCGGGACCATTTTGTCTAAGTTCCTTTAATTTTGATGCCAGTTTGGCACATACTAAAGCTTTTCAGTTTTTAATCAGTCCACTTACTTTATATGCATTAATTCTATGTAGGAAATAAAGCAGACTTCATTCAGTTAATTCTTTGATGCTGCCATTTGTCATAATATGAATTATTTTCTGTACTAGACAAAATAGAAACAGGTAAGGCCAACCTTGACTTGCCTATCTTTGAATAAAAGTGCCTGCAATAGTGATGGTGAAGTAGATAGGACACTTTTATTGAGCTATTTTGTCCTGTTTAGACAACTAAATGTTTTAGGATTTTGTTTTTTTTCATCGCTGTGTATCAGAAATTCTGCAGAGTAAAGAGTTCTGGCCTCTGGAGGTATTTGTCTCCTATCATTTGTTCCATGTACTAATCTCTTATGGATTCTGTCAACTTTAAAATAGGGCTTACAGGGGTATAGAGGGAAATATTATTGGCAAAAGAAGCTGAGAAAGGTGAGCCTAGGAAAGCCCTTTGCCGGGCTTCTCACTGAAGATCACTGGACAACTGAATTCCTGATAGACAAGGACATAATACTCCATCTGTCCTGAAACCCCAGGCCTGCTTTCCTCAGTGATGCAATCCCTGGGTCTAGCTCAGGGCTTGGCAAACTTGTAACTGAGCAGAACCTCTTGGGGCCTTCCTGGGACAGGACTTCCCCCATATTCTCTGCTTTAGCTCCTCTCTGAAGTATCTGGATAACAGTATTTGATACATATTTCCTGAATTGTTTTGCATATATGAAAACCCTTCCCACCAAATGGGAGATGTTAACTAAGCTGCATAGCCCCAGGCCTCCTGGAGCCTAGGGACTGATCATGTTAAACCCCAGTGACAGCACCCTGCTGCCTCACCATCAGTCAGAGAACTGTGTGTAAGCTGATCACCCACCCTGTGACCCTTCCCCTCACCTTCCCTTTAAAATGCTTTGTTGAAACCCTTCAGGGGTGACGCTAGTGGTAAAGAAGCTGCCTGCTAAAAAAAAAAAAAAAAAAAGAAGCTGCCTGCCAATGCAGGAGTTGTAAGGGACCCGGGTTTGATCCCTGGACTAGGGGATCCCTGGAGGAGGGGCAAGACACCCACTCCAGTGTTCTTGTCTGGAGAAACCCATGGACAGAGGAGCTTGATGAATTAGAGTCCATGGGGTTGCACAGAGTCAGACACGACTGAAGCGGCTTAGCACACACTTCAGGGAGCTGGAAGCTTTTTAGGGAGTGAGCCACCTTGTCTCCTTGGAAGGCCTTGCAATAAACTTTTCTCAGCTTCAAACTCCAACGTTTCAGTTTGTTTGACCGCAGTGTGCATCAGGCACATGAACTTGTGTTAACAGCATATGTTCAAAGAATGTGATTTGGGGAAGTAAACGAGACAAATGGTGTATGGTGTTAACAGCCTCCAGCTTCTTTAAAAGCAGCACCATGGTGGCCATCACTGGCTTTTGAATCTCAAATCTCTTCTCATTGAGGTTTCTGTCCTAAGTCTAGCAGGGAAAATGATTTCCTCACTAAGCACTTTTTTGGGCAAGCTCTCCCCTCATCAAGCCAGGTACAAACTCCTTCCCAATCTGTCCTGGATCTCATGGGGAGATATTCTTGGATTTTTGGAACTGTTAGGTAGTTAGAATAGGAAAAAGGAGTCTAGAATGGCGGTGGCTAAAAGACAAGGGAGGGAAAAGCCTGTGAAAACAGAACAAAGGAAGGTCCAAGGACTGGAGGGAGGACCTCAGTTAGAACCAACAGCACTCCTGGCTAGCCCGATTTACATAGGGGGAGGAAAAAAACATAAAAAGAGGAGCCGAAGGGCCAGGGGTCTCTCTCCACCCCTGCCCGCACGCTCGTTCTCTCTCTCTTCTCTTCGCGTCTTTGGATCGGCACGCCCTCATGCCTAGAGTTTATATTTTCCTATTATTTTCTAAATAAAACTGAGCTGTAACACAGAGCCGTTAACACTAATCTGTCCAAGAGCTATAAGCCGGTCTGTCTGAGAGCTGTGACATGCTGAGGGCTTTAATGTCCATCGCTTCAACTTTTTGTTGAGATGAGACAGAACCAAGGAGATTATACTCCCCTGGCAGAACCATCAGTTCTTGCCAAGGGGTGTGGAGCTGCTGTGAAATTGCATAACCATCTGCCTTCATCCACCTTTCTACTGCAACATGCCCTTTGTCTTCTGCTGTTTAATTTTATGGCCAGATTTCTACAACTAGCCCTGAACACAGAAGTAGAATTTGTTTTGTGTCATTATAAAGAAATCCTTGGGGACAAACACCATCCCACATCTGCAGTCGCTTTCTTCTTCACCTGCATTTTCTTGTCCTTTTCTGATTTAAGTGTTCTTGCTTCTTTGCCCTGAAGCATTTCAGATACTGTTTCGTACCTGTTTTCTGAAGCCAGCCTCCTGCTTCAGTCTACCTTAGGTCAGTTTCCTTGCCCTAAAAACCAAGAGGGAACACAGTGCCTTTGGAAGTCCTCAAAAATTGTATTGATAGCATTCTATTCCCTTCTCATTTCTGAATCAAATTAAACGAGAAAGAGTGATTATTTCTCCCGCACACTTATGAACCTTGGCTTTAAAAGCGTCACATAGAATCAATAATCACTGTAATCCTCAACCCCCAGCCTTGTTAATACTGGTGTCTGGGTCATTTTGTTACAGTAGGCAGGTAGAGAAAATACAAGCAGAGAAATGAGGGCAGAGGCCAGGTGGCAGGAAATCACAGGTCTTTCACACAGGGGAGTTCCACGGGCAGATGAATAAAAGTAGGAACCTTCCAGACTAACAGGAAACCACATCTTTTGGGTGATAAGAGTCCTGCAAGCAGACAAAGAGAGGTGGGGAAAGATGGGACTCTCCTACTTTGGAATGTAACTTGTTGCTTATTATGCTCTCATTCTAATAAATTTAGCCTTGCAGATAAGAAACACCTATCATTCTCTGATGCCATGACACTTCTAATTTAAACCAAATAAGATCAAAAATCCCTCCTCCCCTTGGGAAGATGGAGCTGGAATAAAAATCAGGGAATACAACCCCCCAAACTCCTCCTTCCCCAGTGAATATTCTGCCCTTTCATTTATGTGCCTCTCATAACTGGCTTGGGCTTCCCTGGTAATTCAGACTACAAAGAATAAGCCTGTAATGCAGGAGGCCTGGGCTTGTCACAAAGAAGAAATTCACAATTGTTTTTAATACCATCAAGTGTTCTGTCAATGTTCAAATTTTCCCATAGTCTCAATCTGTTTCGAGTTCACATTCACTATCATTGGGTTCTAAATAAGGCTCGTGTACTGCAATTAGCTACTCTGTTGTATCATTTTACATGTTTCTGTAATTTCAGAAAAGTGATAGATTTAGTCTTGATGAAATTTAGGTTGAATTTTTTGCAAGAAGAGTGGATAGTGACCTTTTAATAGGAGTCACCTATTGTCTAGTCGGTTCTCTTTTTGTGATTTTAGGAGTTCATGGCCATTGTCTAAATCTATTAACACATTAGAGCTTGCAAGAGTGATATGCACTGGAATGTCACTATTGTACAATTCCTTTTTTTATTAGCTGAAATATTAATATTTCTATATAGAGAACTCTCTGGAGAAGGGCATGGCAACCCATTCCAGTATTCTTGCCTGGAGAATCCCATGGACAGAGGAGACTTGTGGGCTACAGTCCACGGGGTCATAAAGAGTCAGAAATGACTGAAGGGACTAGCACAGAGAGATCTCTAGCCCCATTACCCACTGAATTACTCTGAAGTATGATTTATGTAGAAAAAGCAGGATGAAGTTTGGTCCTTTGCTTTTATTTACTAGTTTTCAAAATGACCATGTTCCCTATCATTCTCTAAGGATGGTCAATGAATTTGCCTGTTCTCTTGCTTGAATATTATCACAAACCGTGTGATATGGTTTGTGATCATGTCACATGGTTTGTGATGACGTTTTATACATTATAACATACACACATATGCTATGTGATTGCATTTATTACTCTTCTTGGTGTTCTGATTGTCTAACTTTGGGATGATGGGAACCTTTTCAGGTTGAATGAACCATGACTCTTTTGAAAATAATCTGGGCGGTGTTCTTGCTTTTTTGATCCTACAAGAATGTTTATATTGTAAATTTCTTGCTCCAGATCTGGAATCAGTCAGTTCTCTAAGAAGCCCAGGTTCCACCTATTTGGGGAAAAAAAAAAAAAATTAGATATCACAGTCTGGACACTGAGGGTGCTCTTAGTACTGACTGCAGTCCATGGGGTCACAAAGAGTCGGACACAACTTGGCGAATGAACAACACCACCACAATCCATAGAGATGCATGGAGCATGGAGAAAATTCCCTTTTTTAAACTCTGCAGAGGGCTCGATTGTGTAAAGATGTATTATTTAAATAATTAGTACCATTTTGATGAGCCTCTGAATTGTTCTTAGACTTTTCATATAACAAATAATGTTGCAATATTTTTTTTCTTTCCTTTTTTATTTGTTCTCTTTGCTTTTTGTTTTTGCAATGAATAATCTTGAGCAAATGTATTTTTTATCTTGGTAGTGTATTGTTGGGGTTGATTTCTAGAAGTGGATTTGCTGGATTAACAATGAAAGGATTGCGTTTTTTTCCTTTTTCTTTCTTTCTTTTTTTTTTTAGGATTGTGTTTTTTTTCTAATCTTAATGCATGGTCCCTGAGGTGTGTAACTCTTGTCATGATCAGGGCAGAAATGGGGATTCTTAAGATATCAGTGCCCATGGCAGTGGGGCAGTAGTTTAAGAAATGTTATCAACTTAGACTATATATATGTGATATGTATACATGATATATATATGTATAGAACTACATACAATTTTTATAAAGCTATCACCCTTTAAACCATAATTTAAAAAAAAATTCTGTCATTTCCTAGAATGAGAGATGATTGCGCCTCTTCTTAAAAGCACTTTATTTTCCCAGGAATATTAGACTTTCCTCCCAGTGATTGCTATTTTATTTCTCTGACAAATCTAGAAAGCATAAATTTATTTCAAATATAATTTCTGGAATTTACATAGCTTAACAGTTTTTGTGCTGGAATGCCTTTTTGTATTTCTATTTTAGGGGAAAAACACTAGAAAAAGCCAACATTTAGAGGAACTGAGTTAGATCTTATGATTTACTAGAGATGAACAAGGGGGATGACAGTCTTTGGCAGGCCTTGAGGAGAAAACTGAAAAAGTTACCATTTTCACATTTAGAACTTTCCATATGGCTGTTGCCAGGCTAGATTAATTCAGGAGTCTGGTACCCTCTGCTTTTCCAATATCCATCTCTCCAGATCTTACAAGATTTATAGCCTGTGCAAGGAGCTTTGTCCTGTTATTCTAGTGTTACCATTTGAGTCATCAAACACTGTATAATAACTCTAATAACTCTTTTCTTTTTCTGTTGTGAAAAAAAAATGGCTGTATCACTGAAATCAACCATCTGAATGCAACAGCCAGTGTGTAGAAGAGACAGAAATAAAAACTCACCTTTAATACATGATGGACATGTGACAGGCACAACGCTAGTTAAACTCTTTCCCTAGACAATTGCATCTAATTTTCAAAAACCTTATGAACATTTCCAAGTTACCAAATTTAGGGTCTGATGTCAAGCATCTTTTTCAGTCCCATCCAGATGGTCAGATGGTGGTAGAATGTAGCGTGACCTCAGAATCCACTCTCTGAATCAAAAGACCATATGACTTGCCAATGTGCCCTCTCTGGAGCTGCTAAAAGAAAATGTCAGGTATTATTTCTAGTTTCAAATCATTCAGATTCTGTTGAGATAAATGAATGCAATTTCAAATGCAAGTGATTTGAGAATACATATACATATATATATATATATATATATATATATATATATATATATAGAGAGAGAGAGAGAGAGAGAGAGAGAGAGAAGGCAATAGCACCCTACTCAGTAGTCTTGCCTGGAAAATCCCTTGGATGAAGGAGCTGGTGGGCTGCAGTCCATGCAGTTGCTAAGAGTCAGGCACAACTGAGCGACTTCACTTTCACTTTTCACTTTCATGCATTGGAGAAGGAAATGGCAACCCACTCCAGTTGTTCTTGCCTGGAGAATCCCAGGGACGGGGGAACCTGGTGGGCTGCCGTCTATGGGGTTGCACAGAGTCGGACATGACTGGTAACTTAGCATAGCATACTATTTCCTTCTTAAGGGGAAAACTGCCTGCCAAGCAGGAGACACATATTCGGTTCTTGGGTAGGAAAGATCCCCTTAAGAAGGAAATAGCAAACCCCCTGGGGGGCTGCCGTCTCTGGGGTGGCACAGAGTCGGACACGACTGAAGTGACTTAGCAGCAGCAGCAGCAGTATTCTTGCCTGGGAAATCCTATGGACAGAGGAGCCTGGTGGGCTACAGTCCATGGGGTCACAAAGAGCCAGACATGACTTAGTGAATAAACAACAACAATACACTGTATGCTGCTGCTGCTAAGTCGCTTCAGTCATGTCTGACTTTGTGCGACCCCATAGACAGCAGCCCCCCAGGCTCCCCCATCCCTGGGATTCTCCAGGCAAGAACACTGGAGTGGGTTGCCATTGCCTTCTCCAATACACTGTATGCAAATATAGAATTGTATCATTCATCCCAAACTCTGTGTGTGTATGCATATTTGTGAATGGGTGTGTGTGGATGCACAGGTAGAGTTGATGGAATGATTGTGAAAGAAGGAATATGTTTACCCTTTAAACTAGACTGAACTTGCTTCCGAATCTGGTTTCTCTATTCTTTCTCTACTCACTCTCTGTGTAGGTGTGGGCCACTTCTTAGCTGCTCTTAGCCAAAGATTTGTTGATTCTTAAACAGGAATAACAATTCCTCAAGTTTTTCTGAGAATTTGGTAATAATAATATATGTATAAAATGTTTAAAAGAGTGTCTAACACATCGTAAGAAACATCCCCAGTGATAATTGTAGCGATGAGAACCACGTGTAAATCATCTTTAAAGCATTTTCAAGGTGGTCCATTTTGAAGTTTGGCCAAGTGCAGGGTAGTTATCTAAGACAGAGTGAAAGGAAATAAAGGTGGAAAGAAAAGAAAGCATGAAGACTTGAAGGCAAAAACAAACAAGTTGTGCAGGTGTTCAGTGAAAGAAGGTTGGTTTCCTGAACAGAATTTGCATACTGTGTAGCAGGAGATGATGTTGGTTAGTGTATGATAGAGGTTTGGCATAAAATGACGTTTAGCTATCCTTGGCAGTCAAATCTCCCTGCCAAGGTGTTATCAGATACTTTCAGTCTCCCCTGTTGAAACAATGGTATCCTGAATTTTACCTGATTTTATCATGTTCACAACTGCCTGGGAAACATACTATAAGAACCTGAGATATGCAAATAGATGACAAGGTGTCCCCCTTTGAAAGCTGCACTCCCTTAATAGAATATCTATCAACTTTAAGTTCTAGATGAAAACTTTTGGGGGCAGAGTTCCACAAGAATGGGACATGGATGCAACGATTCTTAAATCTTTTCTGTGGTCTTTAGGTCCCCAAACTCACACACCTTTATGTTCCTGGATATCGAGAAAAAAAAGTGAGTTAGAACAGTTGACATTCCACCTGGTATGGGTCAAAGAAGTGACACAAAAGTATCTGGTAATTAAACATTTTCTTCACAGTCTGTACAACAGTGCATTTCCCAAATGAATGAGTCCTATTTTGATCTCTCCAGTGTGTTACTGTGTTTGAGCATCTCCTGTGGAGGTGCGGGTCAGCAGTGGACTGCCACAGGGGCAGGGGCTCCGGGGCAGCAGGCTTGGGTATGGCATAAACCCTCTTGAAGAAGGTCACTGTTAACCCCACCACAGATCTGCCAGAACTTACACAGGACTGGGAAATAGACTCTTGGAGGGCAAACAGAACCTTGTGTGCACCAAGACCCAAGAGAAAGGAGCAGTGACCCCACAAGAGACTGACCCAGACTTGCCTGTGAGTGTGCAGGAGTCTCTGGCAGAGGCGTAGGTTGGCGGTGGCCTGCTGCAGGGTTGGGGGCACTGAGTGTAGCAGTGCTTTCATGGGACCTTTTGAAAGAGGTCGCCATTATCTTCATTACCTCCACCATAGTTTCGCCCAAGGTAAATAGCAGGGAGGGAACACAACAGAAAATTGGATTAAAGATTTACCGAGCATGGCCCCACCCATCAGAACAACACCCATTTCCTCCCCTCAGTCAGTCTGTCCCATCAGGAAGCTTCCATAAGCCTCTTATCCTTCTCCATCAAAGGGCAGACAGACTGAAAACTACAATCACAGAAAACTAACCAATTTAATCACAGAGACCACAGCCTTGTCTAACTCAATGAAACTATGAGTCATGCTGTGTGGGGCCACCCAAGATGGATGGGTCATGGTGGAGAGGTCTGACAAAACATGGTCCACTGGAGAAGGGAATGGCAAACCACTTCAGTATTCTTGCCTCGAGAACCCCATGAACACTATGAAAAGGCAAAAAGATAGGACACTGAAAGATGGACTCCCCAGGTCTGTAGGTGCCCAATATTCTACTGGAGATCAGTGGAGAATTAACTACAGAAAAAATGAAGAGACAGAGCCAAAGCAAAAACAACACCCAGCTGTGGATGTGACTGGTGATGGAAGCAAGGTCCAATGCTGTAAAGAGCAATATTGCATAGGAACCTGGAATGTTAGGTCCATGAAGCAAGGCAAGTTGGAAGTAATTGAATAGGAGACAGCAAGAGTGAACATTGACATTTTAGGAATCAGTGACCAAAATGGACTGGAATGGCTGAATTTAACTCAGATGACCATTATATCTACTACTGTAGGCAAGAATCCCTTAGAAGATACAGAGTAGCCATCATAGTTAACAAAAGAGTCTGAAATGCAGTATTTGGATGCAGTCTCAAAAACGACAAAGTGATCTTTGTTTCCAAGGCAAACCATTCAATATCATGGTAATCCAAGTCTATTCCCCTACCAGTAATGAAGAAGCTGAAGTTGAACGGTTCTATGAAGACTTAACCTTTTAGAACTAACACCCCTCAAAGACCTTTTAGAACTAACACCCCCCAAAGATGTCCTTTTCATTATAGGGGACTGGAATGCAAAAGTAGGAAGTCAAGAAACACCTGGAGTAACAGGCAAATTTGGCCGTGGAGTACAGAATGAACCAGGGCAAAGGCTAATAGAGTTTTGCCAAAGAACACACTGGTCATAGCAAACACCCTCTTCCAACAACACAAGAGAAGACTCTACACATGGACATCACCAGATGGTCAACACTGAAATCAGATTGATTGTATTCTTTGTGGCCAAAGGTGGAGAAGCTCTATACAGTCAGCAAAACAAGACTGGGAGTTGACTGTGGCTGAGATCATGAACTCCTTATTGACAAATTCAGAGTTTAATTGAAGAAAGTAGAGAAAACCACTAGACCATTCAAGTATGACCTAAATCAAATTCCTTACAATTTATACAGTGGAAGTGAGAAATAGATTTAAGGGACTAGATCTGAGTGCCTGATGAACTATGGATGGAGGTTCATGACATTGTACAGGAGACAGGGATCAAGACCATCCCCAAGGAAAAAGAAATGCAAAAAGACAAAACAGCTGTCGGAGGAGGCCTTACCAAAGGCTGTGAAAAGAAGAGAAGCAAAAAGCAAAGGAGAAAAGGAAAGACATTCCCATTTGAATGCAGAGTTTCAAAGAATGGCAAGGAGAGATAAGAAAGACTTTATCAGTGATCAGTGCAAAGAAATAGAGGAAAACAATAGAATGGGAAAGACTAGAGATCTCTTCAAGAAAATTAGAGATACCAAGGGAACATTTCATGCAAAGATGGGCTCAATAAAGGACAGAAATGGTCTGGACCTAAGAGAAGCAGAAGAGACTGAGAAGAGGTGGCAATAATGCACAGAAGAACGGTACAAAAAAGATCTTCACGACCCAGATAATCACGATGGTGTGATCACTCACCTCAAGCAAGACATCCTGGAATGTGAAGTCAGTGGGCCTTAGGAAGTATCACTACAAACAAAGCTAGTGGAGGTGATGGCATTCCAGTTGAGCTATTTCAAATTCTAAAAGATGATGCTGTGAAAGTGCTGCACTCAATAGGCCTGCAAATTTGGAAAACTCAGCAGTGGCCACAGGACTGGAAAAGGTCAGTTTTCATTCCAATTCCAAAGAAAGGCAATGCCAAGGAATGCTCAAACTACCTCACAATTGCACTCATCTCAGACGCTAGTAAAGTAATGCTCAAAATTCTCCAAGCCTGGCTTCAACAGTTTGTGAACTGTGAACTTCTAGATGTTCAAACTAGTTTTAGAAAAGGCAGAGGGACCAGAGATCAAATTGCCAACATCTGCTGGATCTTCAAAAAAGCAGCGAGTTCCAGAAAAATATCTACTTCTGCTTTATTGACTATGCCAAAGCCTTTGACTGTGTGGATCACAACAAACTGTGGAAAATTCTGAAAGAGATGGGAATACCAGACTACCTGACCTGCCTCCTGAGAAATCTGTATGCAGGTCAGGAAGCAACAGTTAGAACTGGACATGGAACAACAGACTGGTTTCAAATAGGAAAAGGAGTATGTCAAGGCTGTTTATTGTCACCCTGCTTATTTAACTTATATGCAGAGTACATCATGTGAAATGCCAGGGTGGATGAAACACAAGCTGGAATCAAGATTGCCAGGAGAAATATCAATAACCTCAGATATGCAGATGATACCACCCTTATGGCAGAAAGCAAAGAACTAAAGAGCCTTTTGATGAAAGTGAAAGAGGAGAGTGAAAAAGTTGGCTTAAAGCTCAACATTCAGAAAACGAAGATCATGGCATCCAGTCCCATCACTTCATGGGAAATAGATGGGGAAACAGTGGAAACAGTGTCAAACTTTATTTTTCTGGGTTCCAAAATCACTGCAGATGGTGACTGCAACCATGAAATTAAAAGGCTTACTCCTTAGAAGAAAAGCTATGACCAAGCTAGACAGCATATTAAAAAGCAGAGACATTACTTTGCCAACAAGGGTCTGTCTAGTCAAGGCTTTGGTTTTTCTGGTGGTTATGTACGGATGTGAGAGTTGGACTATAAAAAAAGCTGAGCGCCGAAGAATTGATGCTTTTGAACTGTGGTGTTGGAGAAGACTCTTGAGAGTCCCTTGGACTTCAAGGAGATCAAACCAGTCCATATTAAAAGAAATCGGTCCTGATATTCCTTGGAAGGACAATGATGCTGAAGCTGAAACTCCAATACTTTGGCCACCTGATCGAAGAACTGACTCATTGGAAAAGATTGAACGCGGGAGGAGAAGGGGACAACAGAGGATGAGATGGTTGGATGGCATCACTGACTCGATGGACATGAGTTTGAGTAAACTCCGGGAGTTGGTGATGGACAGGAGGCCTGGAGTTCTGCATCCATGGGGTCGCAAAGATTGGCACAGGACTGAGAGACTGTACGGAACTGAAAAAAACTGAAAGTGTTGCCTGTATTTTTGCATCTTTGCCACCAGATGGCAGTAATAACCCATTCATCCATTTCTCCACGTCCAACCCCATCCCTTATTCTGCTTGATGTTATTCTACCAATGAATCAATGACTAAGTTAAGATTGATGCCTAAAAATTCCTACTGTATTACCAGTGACAAGCCAGCATACTAGAGTCATAGTTTCCTGGTGTAAAAAATGTGCACTGGGACATATATATATGCGTATATATGTTAGTCGCTCAGCGTGTCCAACTCTTTGTGACCCCATGGACTGTAGCCCATCAGGTTATTCTGTCCATAGGATTCTCCAGGCAAGAATACTGGAGTGGGTTGCCATTTCCTTCTCCAGGGGATCTTCCCAACCCAGGAATTGAACCCAGGTCTCCCGCATTGCAGGCAGATTCTTTACCATCTGAGCCAAACCTTGAAGCAAACACTGGAAATAAGGTGATCTTGTGTGGAAGTTGGAATGCCCTTCAGTAAGAAACGCCTTTAGTAAACAGTAAAAGATTATCTTGGATTCCATGCATTAAAGTGTATGTAAAACTATTAGTTGGCTGTGGGAGGAATCTCTCTTTGGGGTGTGGTTGCATATATGTGACTTGAAGCATTATCTATCATAAACAATCCTTGTCACATCCTAGGCACAACTCCCTTAAGGATGAAAGAGTGAGGCTGTCCACAGGTGAAATGGGAACTGACATGACTCTGGTCTCAGTTTCACTTAATTACCCTCCTACTCCATATGCCTTAATATGGCATATTTTCTTTCTCAGCTCTTTTCTCCAAAAATAATTTTCTTGTTCAACTATCCTGTATCCACAAGTCCGTGTTTCAGCCTGGGAAACAAACTTTTTCATGTAACCTTCTTTTCCCCATTTCTTAAAAATATCTAAGAAAACCTTGTAAAGATTGAACAAAAACACCCTGTAATTGTGCTGAACCAAAACTTTGCTTGGACATTCTTCTTTAAACTTGGCTTGATGAGGATGTTTTTAAACCAAACATTTCACACTCAAAATTCAAGAGACATGGAAAAAGAACTAGAAATGGATGGTTTTTTTTTTCACTGTATTTTTAGATTGTGGGGTTTATCTGGATCATTTTCAATAGCTTGGAGTGATGAGCTGATCTGATTTTAGCTGCTGCAGAGAAGGGCAATTTTCAGGGCTCCTTCCACTACTGAGGATGTGGCCACAGACCAGGGAACACATTTTATCAGCGAGATACAGTTATCTTTACAATTACAATACATAGGCCTGGGTATGATTTGGGTACTTTCTTGCATGCCAGATACATGGACATGGATATAAAATGAGGATAACGATGCCCACATGAAGATTCACTGAGACACAGGCTAGGAAGTGCCAGCACACTGTCGATACTCAACAATGGTGAGTTCCCTTTCTCTCTTTCTCAATCTACTCCCAGGATAAAAGCAGGTTAATTCAAACTTAACTTACAAAGGAGCAACGCTCTATCTTCCACATTGGTTGCACTCTATAAACATTCACTTCCTTGTCTCCTTTTGGTCTGGAATTTTCCTAACAATATTCTACTGGGAAAAAGAATTTTCAATTCTCATGCTTATCACAGCATTTGCAACACCTCCATGAAAATGGAAAAAAAGTCAAAGTATTAGTCGCTCAGTCTTGCCCAGCTCTTTGCAACCCCATGGACTGTAGCCCACCAGGCTCCCTGGTCTGTGGAATTCTCCAGGCAAGAATACTGGAGTGGGTAGTCATTCCCAGCGGATCTTCCTGACAGGGATTGAACCCAGGTCTCCTGCATTGCCGGCAGATTCTTTACCATCTGAGCTACCAGGGAACCTCCAAACACCTCCATGAGTGTCTGCCCAGCGCATTCGCAGAACTAGCCTAGAAATTAGGATTCTTTTCTTTGGACAAGAAACAATGCTCCTCATTGGAATGATTTAGTCACTACCCAACCAAACGTGGGGCCAGAAGAAGCAAAGCCAATCTACTTACACCAGGTTGTGGTGAAGGAAAGTGCTATGTTTATTGCAAGTGTCATACAAGGAGTGGGGGGCAATGAGCACTCATAAAGCCCAAACTGCCCACTAGGTTTCAGGGTAGCATTTTTAAAACAAGGTGGTGTAGGGAGTTGCAGGCTACATGATCAGTTCGTGCACAGTTCTCTGATTGGTTGATGGTGAGGAAACTGGCCAGTGTTGCAGCGTTCACATTATCAATTCTCAGACTCCAGTAAGTCTGGGGGCTGCATGCCCATGGTCATCACGTAGTCAACTTCTTCCATTTGGTGGAGGCTTTAGCATCTGCCTGTAACGCAGAGACTTGGGTCCGATCCCTGCGTTGTGAAGATGCCCCAGAGAAGGGAATAGCTACCCACTCCAGTATTCTTGCCTGGGGAATCCCATGGACAGAGGAGCCTGGTGGGCTACAGTGTATGGGGTCACAAAGAGTTAGACACAACTGAGCGGCTTTCTCTTCAGTCGCTGTAGAACTCAAGAATGTGCACCAGATACTATCTCCTATGTACTTTCAGTTCAGTTCAGTTCAGTCACTCAGTCGTGTCCGACTCTTTGCAACCCCGTGAACCGTAGCACGTCAGGCCTCCCTGCCCATCACTATGTACTTTAGGGAGGAACTAAAGATCCTGTGGCTGTCATGTGGCTGGCTTATTGTTTAAATGGTTACCACTGTTCCTGGCCTAACTTACTTTTTTTTTTTTATCACTACATGTTCACCTCCTTTTAATCATTAATTATGGAGCCAGGCTTTTGTGATTCAGAGGAGGACTAGTATACTAAAGCTCTTCTACAAACAAGAGGCAGGCAGAGGACACAGGAGGGGGGTCTGTTCCAGGAAGGCCCCAGAGGAACCCATGTGGTTATAATTGGAATCATTTTAGTGACAATTAAATAAGGTAATTCAGTGCTTTGAAACTTTTTGTTAAAAGGACAAAGAGACTTAAGGGCATGGCTTTCATATAGAAAGAGAAAAAAAGTGAAAGCTCTAGTTGCTCAGTCATGTCTGACTTTCTGTGACTCCAAGGACTGTAGCCCATCAGACTTCTCTGTCCGTGGAATTCTCCAGGGAAGAATACTGGAGTGGATTGCCATTTCCTTCTCCAGGGAATCTTCCTGACCCATGGACTGAACCCATGGATCTTCCTGACCCATGCATTGCAAGAGGTCACTCGCGCTGCAGGCAGATTCTTTACTGACTGAGCCTAGAAGTCTGTGTCTTCAAGGGGCCTCTAATATCTGTCTCCACAGAGAAGATTAAAACTGTATCATGTATTTCTGTGAGCTGTGAATCTGGCTACTCAGCATTGACTGATTAATACTTCCTTTTCAAATAGTTTTAAACTTTATGATTAAAGTAGAGGATAATGTTCCCATGGAATCTTGGCATTTTGAACAAATAACTTGTATGTTTAAAAATCTGCTTGGGGACACTTGAGGTATTCAGTTCAGTCGCTCAGTCGTGTCCGACTCTCTGCAACCCCATGAATTGCAGCACGCCAGGCCTCCCTCTCCATCACCAACTCCAGGAGTTCACTCAGACTCACGTCCATCGAGTCAGTGATGCCATCCAGCTATCTCATCCTCTGTCGTCCCCTTCTCCTCCTGCCCCCAATCCCTCCCAACATCAGAGTTTTTTCCGATGAGTCAACTCTTCACTTCTCTTCTTCATGAGGTGGCCAGACTACTGGAGTTTCAGCTTTAGCATCATTCCTTCCAAAGAAATCCCAGGGCTGATCTCCTTCAGAATGGACTAGTTGGATCTCCTTGCAGTCCAAGGGACTCTCAAGAGTCTTCTCCAACACCACAGATCAAAAGCATCAATTCTTCGGCTCTCAGCTTTCTTCACAGTCCAACTGTCACATCCATACATGACCACAGGAAAAACCATAGCCTTGACTAGACAGACCTTAGTCGGCAAAGTAATGTCTCTGCTTTTGAATATACTATCTAGGTTGGTCATAACTTTTCTTCCAAGGAGTAAGCGTCTTTTAATTTCATGGCTACAGTCACCATTTGCAGTGATTTTGGAGCCCCCCAAAATAAAGTCTGACACTGTTTCCACTGTTTCCCCATCTATTTCCCATGAAGTTATGGGACTGGATGCCATGATCTTCGTTTTCTGAATGTTGAGCTTTAAGCCAACTTTTTCACTCTCCACTTTCACTTTCATCAAGAAGCTTTTTAGTTCCTCTTCACTTTCTGCCATAAGGGTGGTGTCATCTGCATATCTGAGGTTATTGATATTTCTCCTGGCAATCTTGATTCCAGCTTGTTTTTCTTCCAGTCCAGTGTTTCTCATGATGTACTCTGCTTAGAAGTTAAATAAGCAGGGTGACAATATACAGCCTTGCCGTATTCCTTTTCCTATTTGGAACCAGTCTGTTGTTCCATGTCCAGTTCTCACTGTTGCTTCCTGACCTGCATACAGATTTCTCAAGAGGCAGTTCAGGTGGTCTGGTATTCCCATCTCTCTCAGAATTTTCCACAGTTGATTGTGATCCACACAGTCAAAGGCTTTGGCATAGTCAATAAAGCAGAAATAGATGTTTTTCTGGAATTCTCTTGCTTTTTCGATGATCCAGTGGATGTTGGTAATTTGATCTCTGGTTCCTCTGCTTTTTCTAAAACCAGCTTGAACATCAGGAAGTTCACAGTTCACGTATTGCTGAAGCCTGGCTTGGAGAATTTTGAGCATTATTTGACTAGCGTGTGAAATGAGTGCAATTGTGCGGTAGTTTGAGCATTCTTTGGCATTGCCTTTCTTTGGAACTGGAATGAAAACTGACCTTTTCCAGACCTGTGGCTACTGCTGAGTTTTCCAAATTTGCTGACATACTGAGTGCAGCACTTTCACAGCATCATCTCTCAGGATTTGAAATAGCTCAATTGGAAATCCATCACCTCCACTAGCTTCGTTTGTAGTGATGGTTTCTAAGGCCCACTTTACTTCACATCATGATTATCTTGGTCGTGAAGATCTTTTTTGCGTATTCTTCTGTGTATTCTTGCCACCTCTTCTTAATATCTTCTGCTTCTGTTAGGTCCAGACCTTTTCTGTCCTTTATCGAGCCCATCTTTGCATGAAATGTTCCCTTGGTATATAATTTTCCTGAAGAGATCTCTAGTCTTTCCCATTCTGTTCTTTTCCTCTATTTCTTTGCATTGATCACTGAAAAAGGCTTTCTTATCTCTTCTCGCTATTCTCTGGAACTCTGCATTCAGATGCTTATATCTTTACTTTTCTCCTTTGCTTTTCGCTTCTCTTCTTTTCACAGCTATTTGTAAGCCCTCCTCAGACAGCCATTTTGCTTTTTTGCATTTCTTTTCCATGGGGATGGTCTTGATCCCTGTCTCCTGTACAATGTCATGAACCTCATTCCACAGTTCATCAGGCACTCTATCTATCAGATCTAGGCCCTTAAATCTATTTCTCACTTCCACTATATAAATTGTAAGGAATTTGATTTAGGTCATACCTGAATGGTCTAGCAGTTTTCCCTACTTTCTTCAATTTAAGTCTGAATTTGGTAATAAGGAGTTCATGGTCTGAGCCACAGTCAGCTTCTGGTCTGTTTTTGTTGACTGTATAGAGCTTCTCCATCTTTGGCTGCAAAGAATATAATAAATCTGATTTCAGTGTTGACCATCTGGTGATGTCCATGTGTAGAGTCTTCTCTTGTGTTGTTGGAAGAGGGTGTTTGCTATGACCAGTGTATTTTCTTGTCAAAACTCTATTAGTCTTTGCCCTGCTTCATTCTGCATTCCAAGGCCAAATTTGCCTGTTACTCCATGTGTTTCTTGACTTCCTACTTTTGCATTCCAGTCCCCTATAATGAAAAGGACATCTTTTTTGGGTGTTAGTTCTAAAAGGTCTTGTAGATCTTCATAGAACCGTTCAACTTCAGCTTCTTCAGCATTACTGGTTGGAGCATAGACTTGGATAACTGTGATATTGAGTGGTTTGACTTGGAAACAAACAGAGATCATTCTGTCGTTTTTGAGATTGCATCCAAGTACTGCATTTCGGATTCTTTTGTTGACCATGATGGCCACTCCATTGTTTCTGAGGGATTCCTGCCCGCAGTAGTAGATATAATGGTCATCTGAGTTAAATTCAGCCATTCCAGTCCATTTTAGTTTGTGGATTCCTAGAATGTCGACATTCACTCTTGCCATCTCTTCTTTGACCACTTCCAATTTGTCTTGATTCGTGGACCTGACATTCCAGGTTCTTATGCAATATTGCTCTTTACAGCATTGGACCTTGTTTCTATCACCAGTCACATCCACAGCTGGGTATTTTTTTTTGCTTTGGCTCCATCCCTTCATTCTTTCTGGAGTTATTTCTCCACTGATCTCCAGTAGCATATTGGGCACCTACTGACCTGGGGAGTTCCTCTTTCAGTATCCTATCATTTTGCCTTTTCATAGTGTTCATGGGGTTCTCAAGGCAAGAATACTGAAGTGGTTTGCCATTCCCTTCTCCAGTGGACCACATTCTGTCAGGTATTAGGTATTAGGAGGTATTAGGAATGCACAAATCACATGGCATTTTGGCAAACCTGTGTGACCAAATTCTATTTGTTCAATAGAAGCCTTATTCTAAAATGTTGAGTGCTCCATGGCTTCTGGATTTCAGTGGGTGTTTGGAAAACTTTTCAACTGGAGAGTAGTAACTCTTCTTCATCTTCTGGTGCCGATGGAGGAATTTGCCTTTGTGGAGAGCTCTTCCCAGTGCAGATACAGGAAGATCAATTGCCCCCGCCCTCTAACTCTTAGACTGTTGGTCCTAAGTTGCTTCAGTCATATATCTGACTCTTTGTAACCCTATGGATCTCTGTCCATGGGATTCTCCAGGCAATAATACTGAAGTGGGTTGCCATTTCCTTCTCCAGCAGTTCCTGTTAGAGAAAATCTGAAATTCAGTGAGGAAACCAAATGTGGTAACTTCAAATTGCAGTGTTAAGGTTCTTCTTTAATAATATAAATTGTTTGAACTCTGTCTTTGCAAAGTTAGAATTTTTTTCTCCCCAAGTTTAGATTTAGACTGCCTCAAGCCTAACAAATGCTGTTTTATGGAGGAGTACAGATGTGTTCCCCCCTCCCCTGTAAATTTCCTTATAGGAATGGGAAACCAAGGCTGTGTGATCACTAGGGTGTAGAGCCTAATTGTCATATCATATGAGCAGATGCCTGAGCTCAGTGGTAAGGAACTCGATCCTACGCAAGGAATTATGTACAGCTACCTCTTTTGATTGTCTTGGCAGGATCATGTAGCCAGAGGCCCCTTTGTGAAGAAGAGTAGAAGAAGGAGGAAATCTTTTTATACAAGTGTGAACGCGTGTGTGTGTACTCAGTCGCTTCAGCCGTGTCCGACTCTGTGACCCTATGGACTAGCCCACCAGGTTCCTCTGCTGTGGGGTCTTCAGGCAAGAATACTGGAGTGGGTTGCCATGCCCTCCTCACAGGATCTTCCTGACCCAGGGATCAAACCGGTATCTTCTGTGTCTCCTGCATTGCAGGCAGGTTCTTTACCACTGAGCCACCGAGGAAGCCCTGAGTGTATATACACATAGACATATGTGTGTGCATACACACATTTATATACACTAGTTTAGAAAATCATATCAATATATTTCCACCTGAAGTTCAGGTGTGGGAAGGTGTGCGGGAGTGGTGTTTCATTGTTTTTTCCTGGGAGGCTTAAGGAGAAGCCAGGCTAACTTTGCTGCAAGTTGAATTTTTTAAAACTCTTATATAAAACTGATCTAATTCTTCACTTCAAGGGTTGGGCTATGGGTGGCAAACTGGGATTCCCTCAGATCTCTAACCAGCTTTCTCTTTTTTCTTTCTTCTGTTTTAAATCATGTAGTAGATATAGATTTTGAATTCTGGCTAAGGACCCCAGAAATTCCTGCTGGTGACCACCCTTGTTCTCTCCTCTCCAAAGCCAACCCCATTGTGTATTCTGCACTGGTATCTCAGACATGACATGGGACTTCAGAAATTTGATGGTCCACATGCCTGAAATAGATGCAGAGACTACTAGTTTCCCCCAAACATTCATTCTCTCTCTCTTTCTTACAGTAGAATTCCCAACTTTTAGATGGGCATGGCTATCCAGCTTGTTACATTGTTGGACTACTATACAGCTAAATTCTAGGCAGTAGGAAAACATCAGAAGTAACATGTGCTTTTTCTAGATCAATTAATCTTAACTAGGAGTAATTTTGCCTACCCTTCACTTTAGCAATGTTTGATTGCCACAACTTGGGGGTGTTACTGGCATCTAGGGGGCTTCCCAGGTGGCACTAATGGTAAAGAACCCACCTGCCAATGCAGAAGACTTAAGAGACACAGGTTGGATCCCTGGGTCAGGCAGATCCCCTGGAGGAGGGCATGGCAACCCAATCCATATTCTTGCCTGGAGGATCCCATGGACAGAGGAGTCTGGCAGGTCCATAGGGTCGCAAAGAGTCAGACAGGATTGAAGTGACTGAGCATGCATGCATGCATAAAGTGGGTTATGTTTATTTGTTTTTACTTAACTGTAACCACTTTCTTCCACATCAAGTATCCCAGTTCTTATGAATACAAGGGAACGTAAAATTAGAATTTAGCATAATTACCCTATTACTTTATCCTATGTTACAAAGAGAATAGTCTTAAAATAGCATACTAAAACCATTATGATTAAAAATTTCTAAGGATTTAAAAACTATTTTTTTTAAATGTTTTATACATTAAACCCATTTTTTTATAACTTCACTGTCTTGCTTAAAAGTAAAGACATTACATATTATACTCTCTTTTTTCTCACTGTTAGTTCCACAAGTAACTACTGTATATGTTTAATACTCATCATCTGCTCTAATGCTGATAATTTTCTATTCATTTTGGTTGTCTAAAGTACATTCTGTAGTAGATTTCTAATGAAGCAAATAGAAACACTATTCCCTGAGTTGTGCATGTTGATAAAAATTTGCTTGTGCCCTTTATATTTGAATATGAGTTTTATGAGGTATAAAATCTATAGCTCACATATTCTTTCTTTAAGTATCTAAAATATTGCTCTATATTTTGTATTAAGTAATAAAACATTACTTCAAAAAGTCTGAGGTTAATCTAATTTTCTTCTCCTTACATAATTTCTTCTTTTTTTATATTGATGTTTTGTTGACATAAACTGTACGTATATAGAGAATATGTAGTAGACAGCCCTCTCTGATGGCTCCAAGATTCCACTTCTTAGTGTACAAACCCTATATAATACCCTCTGCTTTGGGCTGAATGTGTCTCCACAAAATTCACATGTTGAAATTCTAACCCCTAATGTGATGATATTTGGAGATGGGTCCCTTGGGAGTAATTAGTATTCAATTAGGCCCTAAGGGTGGGAACCTCCTGGTGGGATTAGTGGCCTTAGGAGAAGAGGAAGAAAGAGAGAGGAGAAAAGCTAAGTGAAGACATAGTAAAAAGCAACCATCTGCAAGCCAGGAAGAGAGCTCTCATCAGGAACCAAATCAGCCCTGATCTTGGACTTCCCAGTCTCTGGTTCTGTGAGAAAATAATTTCTGTGGTTTAAGCCATCCAGGCTATGGCATTTAGTATGGTAGCCCTGCTGACTAAAAATCCTCCCTTGAGTTTGGGCGGGACCTGTGAATACAATGAGATCATCATGCTGAGATTATCTTATGGAAGATTCTATCAGGACAGACTGTAGGGAGATTCTCCTGATTGCTTTGAAGAAGTATCTATGTGTGAAAAGGCCATGTGACTAGAACTCTCAGTCTCTAGGAGCTAAGAGAACCCCTGGTTGACATCCAGTAAGAAAACAGAGATCTTAATCCTACAACCACAAGGCACCGAATTCTTAGACCCCAGTTTTTCAATGAGATAACAGTTATAGCTGACACCTTGATTTAAGCCTGGTGGGATCTTGACCCATTTAACTCATAATTTGACTAGGACTTCTGACCCATGGAAATGGTGAAATATCAAATTAGTGTCATGTTAAGCCACTAGGTTTGTGACAATTTGTTATGCAGCAATAGAAAACGTATACAGGGGACCTCCTCAGTGGTCCAGTGGTTAAGAATCTGCCTGCCAATGCAGGGGAGGACATGGGTTTGATCCCTGGTCCAGAAACTAAGATCCCACATGCTGTGGGAGCAACAGAGCCCATGAATTGCAACAAGACTCTATGCAGCCAAAAAAGAAAACTAATGCAGAGTATGATTTGGTAAATTTTAACATATGTACCTGTGGGAAATCATAAACAAAATCAGGATAATAAATATACTAAAACACCTTAAATTCCCTTATACTCTTCTGTAATCTATCCCTTGCATCCTGTTCCAGCCTCCTCTATTCCCAGGCAAGCACTGAACTTCTTGCTATACTGTAGATTACTTTGTATTTTCTAGGCTTTTAGAAAAATGGAATCGTACACCACGTACTCTTTTTTGTTTGGTTTGTTTCATTCAACATAAATATTTTGAGATTTATCTACTGTTGTGGTATATAATGAGTTCATTTTTTTCTTTGGCTAAGTAAAATTCAATTGTATGTATTTACTACAAATCATTCATTCATTCAACAGTTGATGCACATTTGGGTTGTGTCTAGTTTTTAGCTATAACACATGAAGATGCTATGAACATTTGTGCATATGTTTTTGTTTGGATATATGCTTTTATTTCTCTTGGATAAATACCTAGGAATGGAATGCCTTAATTGTATGATAGATATATGTTTAATTTTATTGAATTCAGTTCAATCACTCAGTCATGTCCGACTCTTTGTGACCTCATGGACCACAGCACGCCAGGCTTCCCTGTCCATCACCAACTCCCAGTTACTCAAACTCATGTCCATCAAGTCAGTGGTGCCATCCAACCATCTCATCCTCTGTTGTCCCCTTCTCCTGCCTCAATCTTTCCCAGCATCAGGGTCTTTTCAAATGTGTCAGTTCTTTGCAACAGGTGGACAAAGTATTGGAGTTTCAGCTTCAGCATCGGTCCTTCCAGTGAATATTCAGGAGCGATTTCCTTTAGAATCGACTGGTTTGATCTCCTTGAAGTCCAAGGGACTCTCAAGAGTCTTCTCCAACACCACGGTTCAAAAGCATCAACTCCTTGGTGCTCAGCTTTCTTCCAAGTTCAACTCTCACATCCATACATGACTACTGGAAAAACCATAGCTTTGACTAGATGGACCTTTGTTGGCAAAGTGATGTCCCTGCTTTTTAATATGCTGTCTAGGTTTGTCATAGCTTTTCTTCCAAGGAGCAAGCGTCTTTTAATTTAAAATGTTAAATTATTTTCCAAAGTGATTATGTCATTTTGCATTCACAGGAGTAGTATGTGACCATTCCAGTAGCTTCACATCCTTGCCAACACTTGACATGGTCAGTTTTAAGATTTTTTTTTGATGTTTTAATAGATGTGTAGTGGTATCTTTACATATCTCTAAGTTTCATGTCCCTAGTGGACAGCAATATTGAGCATCTTTTAATGTATCATTTATATATCTTATTTTCTATAGTGTCGTTCAAATTTATATATTTTTAATGACATATAATTCTTATTATCAAGTTTTGAGAGTTGTAAATGTCTGGAAACAAGACTTTGGCTTGCTTTTTTATTCTACTCTCATTCAAAGAATAGACATTTTTAATTTTGATGAGGTCCAGTCATCAGTTTGTTCTATGTATTGTGTATTTGGAGTCATATTTAATAAATTATCACTTAACCTAGGGTCCCAAAGTTTCTTTCCTAGAATTTTTTTTTTCTAGAAGATTTATAGATTTAGGCTTTAAATAGACATAATGAGAAATGCTGGGCTGGAAGAAGCACAAGCTGAAATCAAGATTGCCAGGAGAAATATCAATAACTTCAGATATGCAGATGATACCATCCTTATGGCAGAAAGTGAAGAGGAACTAAAAAGCCTCTTGATGAAAGTGAAAGAGAAGAGTGAAAAAGTTGGCTTAAAGCTCAACATTCAGAAAACGAAGATCATGGCAGCTGGTTCCCTCACTTCATGGGAAATAGATGGGGAAACAGTGGAAACAGGGTCAGACTTTATTTTGGGGGGCTCCAAAATCACTGCAGATGGTGACTGCAGCCATGAAATTAAAAGACACTTACTCCTTGGAAGGAAAGTTATGACCAACCTAGATAGCGTATTCAAAAGCAGAGACGTTACTTTGCCAACTAAGGTCGGTCTAGTCAAGACTATGGTTTTTCCAGTAGTTACATATGGATGTGAGAGTTGGACTATAAAGAAAGCTGAGCACTGAAGAACTGATGCTTTTGAACTGTGGTGTTGGAGAAGACTCTTGAGAGTCCTTTGGACTGAAAGGAGATCCAACCAGTCCATCCTAAAGGAGACCAGTCCTGGGTGTTCATTGGAAGGAGTGATGCTAAAGCTGAAACTCCAGTACTTTGGCCACCTTATGTGAAGAGTTGACTCATTGGAAAAGACCCTGATGCTGGGAAGGATTGAAGGTAGGAGAAGGGGACGATAGAGGATGAGATGGCTGGATGGTATCACCAACTCGGTGGACATGAGTTTATGTAAACTCCGGGAGTTGGTGATGGACAGGGAGGCCTGGCATGCTGTGATTCATGGGGTCACACAGAGTCAGACTCAACTGAGCGACTGAACTGAACTGAGCAGATGGTCCATTTTGAGTTACTTGTTGTTTATGATGCAAAATTAAGGATTGAAGTTCATTCTTTTTTTTTTTTAATATAGAGGTCCTATTGTTTCTGCACCCTAGATTGTCCTTTCTTCATTAGAAGCCTTTGCAGCTTTGTCATAAATCAATTTAACATATAGATCTATGCATCCATTTGTCGACTCCATCTTGTCCCATTGGTCTATTTGTCTATCTTGACACAAATACAATACTCTCTCAATTATTGTAGCTTTAAGTAGTAAGTCTTGAAGTCAGATAGTGTAGTCCTCTAACTTTGTTCTTTTACAAAGTGATTTTATCCATCTTTTTGTTATCATGACAGTAAGGAGACAAATTTATTGCCCTTAACTCTTTTATTGAAGGTCTATACTTTCTCCTCTGAATATGCAATTTCATTCTCTTATAATTCATCTATATACATGAGATCTTTTGTACACTGATTATATTGTTCTGCTATTCTCTTTATAGCACTGCATCAATATTCAGTCTTTGTTACCATAGCTTTATATTATTTTATTTACAAATAGAATGAGTTTATTAATTTTATTTTATTTTAAAGCAAATTGGTTATTTTTCAACCATTTCTCTGCCATGTAAATTTTAACCATCTTGTCAAATAAGTAAAAAAAAAAAAATCCTGAAATGAAAAAATGAAGTCGCTCAGTCGTGTCCAACTCTTTGCGACCCCATGGATTGCAGCCTACCAGGCTCCTCAGTCCATGGGATTTTCCAGGCAAGAGTACTGGAGTGGGTTGCCATTTGGTATTTTTACTAGGAAAGTACTAATTCTTCAGATCAATTTGGTGACACGTCACATCTTTATCATAGTGAATCTTCTGAATCATTTATATATCTTTCCCTTAATTTACATACTTTCTAATATCTTTTGAAAAACATTATATATTATTTTCTCTAGTAGGCTTGCTTCTCTTTTGTTAGATTTATTCCTAGGCACTTGATATTTTTGTTGCCATTAGTAAGGTTACTTTATTTCTAATTATTTTAAAATATTTATATAATAAATTTCAAAATTTGGGTGGTGCATGGTTATTATCTGACTTTTAATGTCTAAATTTGCTTAATCATCTCCATAATAGTAATGCAGAAGTAAATCTATCACCCGTTCAACTTCCCTCATGCCGCTTTTTTGTAGTCACACCCCACTTACTTCTAACTCTATCTATCTATTTTCCATCACTGTAGCTTTGCCTTTTTCAGAGTGTCATACAGATTTAATCATAGTGTGTACCGTTTTGAGGCTGACTTCTTTTACTCAGGGTCAGGCATTAGGGATTAACCTGTGTCTTTACACATGTAGATTTTGAAAAAAATTAATGAGGAATGTTTCATTGTATAAATACACCAGCACTTATTTATGCACTCACCCCTTGAGGGATATTTTGGTTGCTTCTAGTTTTGAGTGATTGTGAATAATGCTGCTATCAACATTTGTGTATAGCTTTTCATCCACATATAATTTTTTATTTCCCTAGTGTAAATACCTAGGAGTGAGATTGCTGGGCCATGGACTTTATAAGAAACTCCCAAACTGTACTACTTTGCATTCCTAACTGCAATGCATAAAAAGTCCAAATGTCCCATATCTTTATCAGCACTTGGTATGGCCAATTTTTTAAATTAGCCTGTCTAATAGGTGTAAAGAATGTTTTTTAAAAAGTATGATTTCTGATAGCTGCTAGTGCCTAGGAATAAAATTTATTTTTTTTAACTTTCAAAGTATAGCATATATACCAAATGTGTATTTATCATGAAAGCCTGATGAATTAAACACATCCAGGTATTCAGCAACCAGATCAAGAAACAGAACTTTACAAGAACCCTAGAAACCTCTTCAATGCATCCGTCGTTTACAAGATAACTTTCCAAGCTCTTATCTAGCCTCTATAGTGTAGATTAATTTTACTTTCTTGTACATCATGTAAATGGAATCATACTGTATATGGTCTTGAGCCCTCTGGTATTTTTTTTTCCCCTTTATAAAGTGTTAGTCAGAAGGAAATAACCCAGAAGAGTGAAAGCATTATAATAAATCATAACTGATAGTATATTATTTAAAATATTTACTAGAAGCTATTGAGTACCCACACTGTTTTCATACGCATACATTCATTAAGATAATAAAGATAATTAGATGTTATGTTACTAAAATGTCAAGAGAGGAAGCATATTTTGACTCAATATTGCTAAGGTTTTCTTTTTTCCTTTGCTTCTCTCTCTTTTTTATTTTTTAACTTTTCATTTTATATTGGAATATAGCCAGCTAACAATGTTGTAATAGTTTCAGGTGGACAAGAAAGGGACTCAGCCTTACATATTCATGTATCCGTTCTCCCCAAACTCCCCTCTGATCCAGACTGCCACATAACACTGAGCAGAGTTCCCTGTGTTATACATTGGTTCTTGCTGGTTACCCATTTTAAATATAGCTGTGAGTACATGTCCATCCCAAACTCCCTAGCTCTCCCTTCCTCTATTCCTTTCCCCTTGGGAACCATAAGTTCATTCTCTGAGGCTGAGTCTGTTTCTGTTTTGTAAACAAGTTCATTTGTATCATTTATTTTTAGATTCCACATATAAGGGATGTCATACAATATTTCTCTTTCTCTGTCTGACTTAACTTCACTCAGTATGATAATCTCTAGGTCATTGCCAAGGTCTTCTTTTTTATCTTAAATCCTTTAGTTGGCAGCTATGAATGATATGATCTTGGTTTATGATTCATAATTTATTCTTTTTACATGCTTTTCCCAGTAGAAAATGTATTTGCCTTCTTTGGGAAGTGTGGGGTGAGGCACATAGCTTCTTTCATTACCATCTGAAGTTTCCCCTACTTCTATCATTCATACTTCCATTCAGCAGCAGCAGGATCATGGCCTGCCCACAATGGAGGTGGTGAAAAGATTAGGCAGCTCTTTAATTTCCACCTGTAATTTACCCCCAGAGAATGACCAGCATCGCTGTTCTTTCATAGTCCTCTGGTCCTGTATCATAATGGCAGAAGCCCACGTCTGTTGTTACAGAGTAAATTCAACATGGTTTTGACTTGCTCTGAATTAGACCTTATGAACTTGCCGCAGTAAACACATACACATTTTCAAACATATATAGATAGCTAAAATCTTACTAATTTATTTTTTCCATAGGACTTGCTGATAATAGGCTAGCACTTTAGCTGACGTCTACTATTTTTAGTAATTCATATTTATAAATACACATATGTACACACTAATATACCTACAGGAATGCACAACTTGCTGTCAGCACAATTTTTCTCCTTCACCTAGTCCATGTTTTATAATAGCCTTGGCCAGAACAAATAGCAATTACATTTTAAAAAACCAGTACTAATATTTTCAAAGAATCTTCTAATGGTGTCTTTATAGGATTGAGGTAATTATACAGCATTCATTTCTGCATGTCTTGACACAAAGAACAAATTATTTTTATATTAGCATTGCTTTTAAATCCCCAACCAGGTACATAATGTAAAAGCCAGAGAAAATACATAAAAGATAGAGTTTGGGGATATGTATATCGCTGTCTGGGGAATGAGCTTCCCAGGTGGCTCAGTGGTAAAGAATCTGCCTGCAAAGCAGGAGGTGTATGAGACACAAGTTTGATCCCTGGTCAGGAAGATCCCCTGGTGGACCAAATGGCAACCTACTCCAGCATTCTTGCCTGGAGAATCCCATGCACAGAGGAGCCTGGTGGGCTACAGTCCATGGAGTCACAGGAAGCTGGATATGACTGAGCATGCATGCATGCTCTGGGGGAAAAATCAACTTTAACTTTCAAACTACTTTTCTCTACCAGAAAAAGCATTTCTCAGAAAACATGACATTCTACATTAATGGAATCCATACCAACAGTGGGGGTGGCCAGGGGTGGGGTCTTCCCTTGTCTGGAACAGGACGAGTGTTTTGGAATTTGCTCTAGGAGAATTACAGACAGAGTGCTTCAACAGATGGGGTCTGAGCCAGATGGCCTGGGTTTGAATCTCATCTACAATGCCTGGCCACTAGCTTTGCGATCACTGTGCTTTTCTTTTCTTATTTATAAAATCAGGATACTAGCAGTGCTTATCTTATGAAGATACTGGAAGGATTAAAAATGTTTATATACATGAAGTGTTAAAGAAGTGCCTGGCTCAATACATATTGACCATCATTATTGAATAAACAAAATAAAACATTTAATGAGTGTTTATAACACAGTACATCTTTTAGATCTCATTTTTGTCATTAGCCTGAAAACTCATAGCATTTTAGAACTAAAAAGGCCTTTAGGAATTTTCTATTCCAACTGTCTCAGTTAAATATGAAGAAAGTAAGGTTGAAGAAGGTCAAATTATTTGTGCTGAATTGTTCAGTTTGCTAGTAATAAAGCGAGGATAGAATCAAACTCACTTAGTCTTGCAGTTTGAAAGGAATTGACTAGTCTAATTATGATTAGAATTGCAATAAAAAGAAAATTTAAATAGGCAGTCAACAATGTTATGGTCCATGCTTAGGCTGGAAAAGAATTTCCAGACTTGAGGCAGAATGAGAGGAGAATGAAGTTCATTAGATTGGGAGACACTGTTAGAACAGCAAGCCCTGTTCAATGGAGAGCTGAATGCTTTCACAGGCTTGCAGCCAATTTTTATAGCCTCGAGACAGACAATTCCTACTGGAATGGTGACATTAAGTGATTGGTTAGGATGCTGTAGGGTGGATAGTATGGTGGGTATTTTACATAGTATGGGGTCAGGGAACTGCCGGGTTTAGATCCGGAGCTCATGCAACAGTTACTATGGGTCTTGGTCAGTTCCAGAGATTTTTATCCTGTAACTTTGATGTGCTGCTGCTGCTGCTGCTAAGTCGTTTCAGTCGTGTCCGACTCTGTGCGACCCCATAGACAGAAGCCCACCAAGCTCCCCTGTCCCTGGGATTCTCCAGGCAAGAACACTGGAGTGGGTTGCCATTTCCTTCTCCAATGCATGAAAGTGAAAAGTGAAAGGGAAATCGCTCAGTCGTGTCCGACTCTTAGCAACCCCATGGTCTGCAACCCACCAGGCTCCTCCGTCCATGGGATCCTCCAGGCAAGAGTACTGGAGTGGGGCTCCATAAAAAGCCTTAAAGTTAACTTATGTTCTACTAAATAGAACTTTCAATTTTCCTGTCTTCCATATTTAAAAAAACAAAAACAAAAAACTGCAGTGACCCCATGGACTGTAGCCTGCCAGGCTCCACTGTCCATAGAATTCTCCAGGCAAGCATGCTGGAGTGGGTTGCCATTCCCTTCTCCAAGGGATCTTCCTGACCCAGGGCTAGACATTATATCAGTTATTCATTATGGTGGTTATGGATGCTTTGAAATATTTGGTTTTGTATTGAATGCTTCCAGTGCTCAAAAGAGCAGATATCAGAGCTTGCTCAGGGACTGTGACTTTCACTGGGACTCTGAGATGGCATCCAAGCACTTCCTCAACTTTTTTTTTTTTTCAGAAAAATAAATGTTAGTTAAAGACATTTTGATCAGACAGGTCCGTGGGACCATAGAGTGGAGTGAAATATGTGTTTCATTTAATGTGATAAAAGTAGGCAAAACAGCTCCTTTAGACTTCAAAATATGAATTTCTTACTCATGCCTATCGAATCTATGGTTAAAATATTCTCAACATAGCTTTAATGCTGTTCTACAAATATTACTATCCCAGGAGAAGCAGTTATTCTCAAAAATGACTGAGAAAGAAAAAGAACAAAGTTGATATGCTGCACTATACTTAAAAGTCTTGATTGTATGTGTGTGTGTCTGTGAGAGAAAGACCAAGTTCCCATTTTCTGGAAAAAAAATGAATTAAGTGCTAAAAATTCAATAAACTTTTATTACCCGTTTATTAGGTGTCAGCTCCTTTTCTGGGCATTCAGGACACAGCAATGACTAAAATAACATGTCATAGCCAATAAGTCTTGGGACCATGATTCTGCTTAGCCCAGCTAACTTCAGTGTGTGCTGTCTTAATCACAAACTCTTAAAATCTTCCCCTATGCAAAACTTGTTTTTTTAAAAACTGCATTTTCATTAACAGGGAGTGAAGAAAATTGTGCATTGCTTCCACATCATTTACCATAAAAGGAGCAAGCGTTGGTAATTTGAGGTTGTATCTTCAATTACACAAAACATCTCTGAAATTTTAAAGTGATTTTTAAAATGTGGACTTTTCTAATAAGTTGTTATTTGGTTGTGCCTCAGTTTCCATAATTTCTGATGGGAATTCAACGTATTCTTTTTTTTTTTTCCCTAATGATATTGATCCTTCTGAGTGCTTATTTAGAAGGTGCTTACTTGTTCTTTGCCCCAACTGGGTTTTAGCTCCTTCAGATTGGAGGAGACAGAGGACAGCTTCTTAAGAGGCAGACTCCAGCATGGGCGACTGTGGGTTCAGCTTCCAGCTCTGACACTTAGTTGTCTCATCTCTGACAAGTGACTTAGTTTCTCTCGTGCCTGAAATTTCATCTGTAAAATGCTATATATCTCATAGAGTTATCATTTACTTCAAATTATTATTTGCTCATCTGACTCTTTGCAACCCCATGGACTGTAGCCCATCAGGCTCCTCTGTCCATGGGATTTTCCAGGCAAGAATACTGGAGTGGGTTGCCATGCCCTCCTCCATGGGATCTTCCTGACCCAGGGACCGAACCCTTGTCTCCTACATCTCCTGCACTGCAGGTGGATTCTTTATCACTGAGTCACCTGGGAAGTCCTATAAATAAAATTTCTTTTTTTTTTTTACCTCAAGGCTTATGTGAGATTGCATTTGACCTGAGAATGGTATTATTATCAAATAAAGGGGGCTGATATTAACATTAAAAATCTGTAAAATCAAAAAGGGAAAGAAAAGAAAAAGGGGAGCATGCCAGGAGACTTTTGGCTCTAATAAGGTAGAATCTATGACCCCAGGAACCGTTAGGCTTTTCCTGGTAGTCTACAGAGGATTTCACTGTTCAGAGTTTTATGAATTCAACTGGAATCTCCTATTTTTGAACAATCTGATTTATACTACTGAACAAGATTTTCACAGTCCGCTTAGAATTGATTGTGTTATTCTAGTTGCAATCACTGTCTTTTAAACTACAGGTTCTGCAAGTGAAAACTCAGTCAAGTCAAGTATTCAATGTCATTTCCCTATGATAGATACCAGGACAGCTAGCGTCCTGGTCACCCACCATTTACTCAGCACTCTTCCTGGCATAATGCATCACTTCCTTATTAGAAGGTCTAGCGAGAACAAGTCATTTCTTTACTACAGTCAAAACATTTATGGGAGAGGCTCCCATAAGTCTCCCTAGTGTGTAACAATGGGATAATAAAGCTCAGGGATTTGGAACTTATTTTGAATCTCATCTCTCCCAGATCGTTGTGATTTAAAGTCCATATGTTAAAATCTCAGAGAGGCTGATTCTTGGAGACCTCCTTTAATTTGGAGGTTGCCAGTGACCTCTTATTTATTTGCTCCCTTTTATTTTTTTTCCAAGCTAAGATTTTTCACAAGACTTCATATAATTTTTCCAGCTTTTCTGGTATAAACCATCTGTGGTCATTCTGCAGAGTCTCTTTAGGTCGTGGGAAAGTTTTATCTTTTCCTGCACAGCACATATACGAGTCTTGCTCTTCACAGCTACTTTTTAGTAATAGATCGTTCCATGTGTCTTTAAGGAATTTAGATAGAGTCCCAAAGCCAAAACTGTTGTCTATCTATAATTGTGAAAAAATTTTAGAATGCTCATGCATTTAAATACCTCATTAGTCATTTTTTAAACTCTTTTTTATATTCTTTTCCATTAGAGGGTTTCCCAGGATCTCTGTGCTATACAGTAAGACCTTGTTGTTTATCCATTCTATATATACCAGTTTGCATCTGCTAATCCCAAACTGCCAATCCATCCCTCCCCGCCAACCTCTCCCCGACCCCCACCTTGGCAACTATATCTCTATATCTGTGAGTCTGTGTTTCATAGATAAATTCATTTGTGTCATATTTTAGATTCCACCTGTAAGTGATGTCATATGGTGTTTGTCTTTCTCTTTCTGTCACTGTCAATTTTTATGTGAGTTTTGACTCTTTGTTAAAAAGGTTACTCTAGAATCTTTGTCAGAAAATGAAAGTTTTCAAATACTCTGAAAAATTAGTAACATATTTCTGTTAGTTTTCTAGATATCATACATCTTTTAAATGACCATGGAAAATATAAAGAATATGAAGAACAGTATATTGTCAGACACATGCTGTCATCGTCCCTTGGAAAAGTCACATCCTGCCCTGAGTGTCCCCTCTCAAGTCTCTATCACCCATCTTTTCTCATTCAACAAATTCTTATCTTCCTTCAAGACTTAGCCCTGACACTCTTCCTTGCTCACTCCCATCCACTAGCCTCTGAATTTCAAAATACAAATTATTCCCTATTTTTATATTTGAATATGTCCTCTCATTTATACTTGAATTTTCTTTTACGAATAACCTTGTGTGGAGTGAAATTGTAAGCACCTTACAGACAGGGACCATCTCTAATGAAAGTGTTAGTCACTCAATTGTGTCTGACTCTTTGTGACCCTATGGATTCCATAGAGCCTTTGGGGTATTCTGGGAAACACCAAGATAATAAGGCAAATCTGAAATGATAAACAAATTGTAAGTAATATATTTATCTATTTTTATGTTGTTTTTTATTTCCTGTGAAAGTGTGTGTATTAACAAATTGGGATCATATTGCATATGATTTTGATACTTGTTTTTAAATAACCCATCATGAATATTTTGTTATGAAATATTATTCAAATGCACAGTCTTGCTAATGATTATGTATTTAATAATAAATGACCATTTACTTTTTGTTGGACCTTTAAGTTATTTCAGTTGTGATTTTTCTTAAATGTTTATCTGTGTATTTTTCTTCTGGAAAATATCTACCAATTTATAATTTTAACAACTTATCAGTGTTCTTTCACTCCATTTTGCAGCTCTCAGTATTGTCATTGAGTACATAGATATTTTTAATTTTTTATAAGCAAAATTTTTCTTATTTTTAATTTCATTCTTTGCTTATTAGGGAGAATATTGATTTCTTTACTTAACAGATATTTAAATTCTTTCTTTGAACTGCCCATTTATAATTCTTCCCCAGTTTAATTTGGCATGTGATATGTTGCTGTCAAGTTAATAAGAATTCATTATATATTAGGGATATTATTTGAACCCATACATGTAAATTTTTGACAGTACTGAATTTGTAAATAACTGAATTTAATAATTTTTTCTTTGTGAGCTTTTCCATATAAAGCATTAAAATATTTATTTACATTTTCTCAAAGCTTTGGTGTTTCTGCTTTGGATTTTTAATATTTAACTTTGTAATGCACTTAGAGTTATCATTAGTAAAATTTGCTTTTTTCTCCCAAATAATTGATCAATTTCCATAACCATTTATTTATGTTTGTGAATAGTCATAAGGGAATATTCATGATGGGTAATTAAAAAGCAAGAATCAAAAAAATAATGAATAATCTTTTTCCCTACTAGTCATACTTTTTTAAAAATTTTTTGTAGTTTTTTTTGCTGATGACATATTTTCTTACTCATCATACGTGTATCATACACCAATTTCTTATGTATTCTTGGGCTCTCTATTGTGTTTCACTGATCTGTTCATCCTTGTTCTAACTCCTCAATTTTTATTATTATAGTGAATTTTAGTAAATATAGTAAATTTATAGTAAATTTTCAGACATGCTGAGATAAATTCCTCATGTTAGTATTTTTTCTTTATAAAAATTCATTAGCTTGTGTGTGTGTGTGTGTGTGTGTGTTTCCATTTCAATTTTATGGAAGTTTAAAATTATTTGTCAAGTTAAAAAGATTTGTTTAGAATTTTGCATAGAATTGGGCTTCCCATACAGCTCAGTTGGTAAAGCATCTGCCTGCATTGTGGGAGACTTGGGTTCAATTCCTGGGTCAGGAAGTTCATCTGGAGAAGGAAGTGGTAACCCACTCTAGTATCTTGCCTGGAGAATCCCATAAACAGAGAAGCCTGGCAGGCTACAGTTCATGGGATCACAAGAGTCCAACATGACTTAGCACTATCTTTCTTTCTTTCTTGTGTAGAATTGCATTAACCTTTAGGATTATTTGAGATGCACCAGGAAAAAGTTTATAACATTCTGTATGTTCTTTATTTTAAGTTAGACTAAACGTGCTGAAAGATAGCTAACTGCCAGTCTGTACCCTAGTCCAAGGGTGCAAGTAGGCTGTCCAGCTGGTGGTGACCTACATCTGCAAAGAACATTTTGACAAGAAGCTTTCCAAAGTAGCTTTACCAGCTCTTCTTTTACATATGTGCTACCTTTCTTTGGAATACTAACATGAGCTTTTTCTCATCAATAAATCTCAAACAAAAACCAGAAACTGAAGCACATATTTTAATTCTGAGGCATTTTAACACGTTGGTGGCCCTCATTAAGCCAACATTTATTAAAATAGTAAATATCTTAAATGACTCTCATATTTGACCAAAGTTTAAAAATTTATCGCTGGAAAATTGCCCCCAGAATCTAGATGTAACATTATAATATAAACAACAAAAAATAGTTTTCACTCATCTAAACCTCCTTATCTGTCTATTGTTTTTGGGCTTCATTCAGCTTTTCGTTGTCTCAAATACATGTGTATTTGTTTCTGGTGGGAATTTTTGCTAACTGATATGTGTCTTTCTCTTCCTTTGGGATTTGAAAGATCCCAGAACCATCTTTTCTCTCTCTCTCTTTTTTTTTTTCCCATAAATTCTGCTCTTTGGCTGACAGTGTCTGTGTTGGTTTCACAAACATCTGAATGAAATGTGTTTATTTTCCTTTAGAAATATGTATTATAAACTGAGAGAGTGGATGTTTGTTTTTAGAAAAGTATAAGATGATAATCCAAGGCCTAGATAGAGAATTTTTACCTTCAGAGACAGTGCAAGAGAAGTAGCTTTATTTTCCAAAAGTGACCATGGGGAACAGCACCTTGAGACGAGAAAACAATTCAATTATTTTGGATAATTCTGTGTATTTATTTATTTTTCTTTTGTGCAACAATTTTGAAGCAAAGACAGCTTTTTATCAAGAAGGAAATCTTTTTCTTAATTCTTATTTTATGTTCTTATGAATAATGATCTAATAGCAAATAAAAAATATCTAACTGATGGCTGAGGATACTTGGAAAGTATTAAATGCTGAAGTATTTTTGTGTCTTGGGAACTCACAGTCTATGAAAATTTCTCACGTTTTCTATGAAATTTAAGAAAATAAGTTATCTTGACATCTTCTTATAACAGCTCTGTCAGGATCACCAAGAAGGTCTTTTTTAAAAAAAAAACAACATAATTTAAGAACACATAGGAAATAAAATCAAGTAACCACAGGAAGAAAACATTTTGCTTTAGTTTCAGGGCTAGTTGCAAAATTGAAAACTTTTATGTTACTGAAAAATTCAACTTGAGTAAATTATAGACTTTAGTCTGAACCTATCTTTGGAAGCAACTCTGACCATTAAACAGTCACCATACAAACAACTAGTAGGATTGGTTGCTAAGTCTCCTAAGCGTTTCTTCTGTTTCTGAGCTAACAATTTAGAATTTCATGGCAGTGGGATTCTGAGGGTGTTTGGAGCAATCTTCCACTGGAAACATCTATATCAAGACTGATGTTGATTTCCAGGCATGATGTGTATTTGACAGGCTGAGCTCATGTGCATCTTCTACAGTTTATGAAATTAGAAATAATGACCGTTTTCCTTGTTTAGAGGGAAAACAACTTTTCTCAGAAAAATGGATTGCTATTGCAAATATTTGATTATAATTTTATGTTATTCTAAAACATTAAACATAGATCAGCTTATTTTCCAATTTGATTCAGATTCAACTCAATTTTTGTTTTTTAAGAAAGTGCAATTTGAAGATGCCAAACAATAATAGTGTGCCTAACCAGAAAACATGCAAAGAATTGATTTTATACTTTTATTTAAAAAATCTATCAATGACCACTAACTAATTTTTTTTTTAACAATACATTTCCATGGTAGAAACTGCTGAAATTTCTACCCAAACATTCACAGTTACCTCTTGAATGATGAAAATATTGTCCTTTGGTATTGATCAACTCATGGCAGAATATCACAGAAAGAGATGCAACAATTTAAAAAAAGTATATTTATGCCACATTCTGTATTTATTTTAAAATGTTAATTGACCATCTTATATTAAATGGGGGCCTCCCTGGTGACTGAAATGGTAAAGAACCTGCCTGCAACGCAGGAGACCTAGTTTTGATCCCTCAGTCGGGAAGATTCCCTGGAGAAGGAAATGACAACTCACTCCAGTATTCTTACCTGGGAAATCCCATGGACAGAAGTGCTTGGAGGGCTACAGTTCATGGGGTTGCAAAGAGTCAGACGCAACTGAGTGACTAACACTTTTCACTTTCACTATTAAATGGAGAAGTCTTTGCCAATGAGTTTACATTCTAAAAGATGAATTTAGGAAAGAAAGAAGTACTATATAAGGCACATCTTAACAAATTATGGCTCATAGACCAAACCTGGCCCACCACCTATTTGTATAATTATAGTTTCATTAGCATACAGTCATGCCCATTTCTCACTACATGCCCACTCCTTAATTGCAAAGTTAAGTAGTTATGGCAGACACAAAAACTTTGGTTTCCAAAGCCTAAAATGTTTCCAACCTGGCCCTTACAGAAAAATGGACTGGTGTCATGTGTTGGTATCTATAAGTGATTTTTAAAAAGCAGGGTAAATTTTCATGTAGAATGAGCAGGGATGTGCTTTTGAGGAAGTAACATCTGAATTGTCCTGAAGAGAGTGAGGAATAAAACTCTGTAGATTTGCAAGAAAAAAATCCAGCTGGTACGCGGGGATGACCCAGAGAGATGTTGTGGGGAGGGGGATGGGAGGGGGGTTCATGTTTGGGAATGCATGTACACCTGTGGTGGAATCATGTCAAT
Organism: Oryx dammah; assembly: GCF_014754425.2. Taxonomy (NCBI): domain Eukaryota; kingdom Metazoa; phylum Chordata; class Mammalia; order Artiodactyla; family Bovidae; genus Oryx; species Oryx dammah. The sequence goes on from NW_024070213.1 coordinate 30,344,845, forward strand.
GTATGGCAAAACCAATACAGAATTGTAAAGTAAAATAAAAAATAAATTAAAAAAAATCAACAAAGAAAAATAAAAAAATAAAATAAAATAAAATAAATAAAAAAAAAAGAGAAGAGGAGTGAAATTAAATGAGAGAATGCTTATCACATCTGGGGGTGAGAAACAGCAGGAAGGGGAGGGAAGCTGAAGACTGTTGAGAGAGGGGGAGAGTGGTAAGGGGGGGTGTCAGAGATCACTAAGGGGCAAATAATGGAGGACCTTGTCCATCCATACAGTGATTTTTCTTTTACTCTAAGTGAGTCTGAATCCCCGGGAAGGACAGAGCTGAGGAGTGACGTGGTATATCTTCTCTTTTAATAAGAGTCTTCCAGCCACAGGTGGAAGTTAAACTGAAGGGTAAGAGTGGTGGGAAAGGTAAGCTCAGATAGGTTAATGGCAGCAGTCCATGGTAGCTTAGACCAGGGCGGTGGTGGTAGAGCAAGTAGTAAGCACGTAAATTCAAGATGCATAGTAAAAGAGTAGCCGACAGAATCTGCTGATAGACTGGAGGTACTGTGTGGAGAAAAAGATAGCCAAGGTTTTTGTTCCAAGCAACTTAAAGAAACATAATGCAGGTTACTGAGATGCGACTAGAGGAAGAGTAGGTGGTGTTGGAAGGAATCAAGATTTGTTTATTTATATCTTTTCATAGCTTTTATTTTTAGCCTAATAAATCAGGAATATTTACCAAAAAAAAAAAAAGAGGAAAAAAACCCCTTTGAATAGGTGAAGACACAGAAGCAGTTCCTAGAGCAGCAGCTGATAATTAACTCATATCTTACTCTATGGTTTCTAGTCAATTTCAACACACTTTACTCGCATCTCTGGTTCATCTTTTTTCTCCTTCATTTTAGCCTAAATCTTCCAGTTCTTCTCTCCCTTCCCCTCTGAGTCCAGGTGCAGGAAGGTAGGCCTCATGGACATATATCCACAGCTGCCAAGACTTTGTTTTGAACATAGAAATAGCCTGAGATGGCTGTTACTATCCAACTATATCCCAGGAACAGGGGAGCCTGATGGGCTGCCGTCTATGGGGTCGCACAGCATTGGATACGATTGAAGTGACTTAGCAGCAGCAGCAACAGCATGAGAGTCCAAGGGATAGTGTCGAGTCAACAATGAGATATCTGAGTTGAGTTCAGGGAAGTAGCCAGGCTGGAGACAAAAATTTGCAAATCATTTTGCTGTAGTGATTATAAGCTGAGACTGACTGAAATGACCTGTGAATAAATGTACAAAGAGAAAAAAAAAAGTAGTGTAGAAATCCAAGAATTCCGAAGTTTCATGTCTAAGATGTTGAGGAGGAACCAACAGTGATACCAAGAAGGTGTAACTGGAAAGGTAGGGAAACAAAAGAATGTGCAGTTCTGGAAGCTGAGTGGAGAAGTTGACTGAAAGTGAAAGGAGAGATGTATTGTCTCAAAGGCTGCTGAGGTCAAAATGAGGACTGACACTCGAACTTCAGATTTGGAAATGGACAGGTCATTGTGGACCAGGTAAAAGGCTGTTTCAGTACAGAGACAATAACCCAACTAGAGTGGGTTCAAGAGAAAAATGGGGTATTCAGGAAAATAATGTAACTACAGAGCAAATGAAGAGAGTGAGAATAAAGTCAGAGAAAGGAGGCAGTTGCTAAGGGAGACATGGAGTCAAGAGAGAATTTTCCTTTTCTTTAAATAGGACCTAACAATATTATAATATGTATGCTAATAGAAATAATCTCTTTAAAAAAGAAGAACATTACCTGAATGAGGGCCTTAAGTGAGAGGGGTAGAATTCAGTATGTAAGTGGAATCCTCACCCATGGCACACGAATAAAGGTCAAGCATATGAACACACAAAAAGATGGTGTGGTAGGTTTGGTGGTAGACCCATGTAGATGTTGCCTCTCAATTTGACTTATTTTTCTACAGAACAAGTATGTCAGTCATCAGTTCAAAGTGAGAAAGTAGGAAAATGGATGAGGAAATGAATTTTAAGGAAATGAGTAGAATTCTACTGGCCACACTAAGGATGTACTTAAGGCTGATGGTCCTATTTTAAGGTAAGCCCCATCACCATGATTGGATGCTTTAAAAAAAAAAAAATCTGTTTTCCTCTTTTGGTGTGTATGGAAAGTAGATGGGGAGTGGTATTTAGCCAAGGATGGAAATTTGTTCTCGATGTCTGTGAGTCTGTTTTTGTTTTGTAGGTAAGTTCATTTCTTTCATATTTTAGATTTCACATATAAATGATATCATATGGTATTTGTCTTTGTCTGACTTACGTCATTTAGTATGATAATTTCTAGGTCCATTCATGTTGTTGCAAATGGCATTATTTCATTCTTTTTATGGCTGAGTAGTATTCCATTGTGTGTGTGTGTGTGTGTGTGTGTGTACACACACCTTCTTTATCCATTCTTCTGTTGATAGACATTTAGTTTGCTTCCACGTCTCGACCATTGTACATAGTGCTGCTGTGAACACTGGGGTGCATGAATCTTCGAAATTACAGTTTTGTATGAATACATACTCAGGAGTGGGATTGCTGGATCATCTGGCAGCTGTATTTTTAGTTTTTTGAGGCACTTCCATACTGTTTCCCATAGTGAATGTGTCAATTTACATGAAAACTTTAAAATAGGTCCTTTAAAACACCCATATTTCCCAATCACAAATCATACTAATTAAATTAGAATGCCTGCGCATGGGCACACAACATGAGTGTGTCTTTCCAGATTCCCAGGTGATTTCAATGACAGCAGAGTTTGGCAGCTGTTACAATAGAGTCAACCTCGTATTATATCAGTTGGTGAGAATTAAAGTAGGACAAATTGATTTTGGCTAAAAGGCAGATTTATTCTGAAAATATCTCTACATAAATGGGGAGCAGGAAATGAAAACAACATTGAGAACAATAACAAAAACAGCTGTTGGAAATCAGCCGGAAATGGTGAGGTTATTACGATAAGAAAGTTGACAATTTGAGAATGTGAGAGGGTGCTTTAATTTAGATGATTAGCTCTAATACCCATGGGACCTTGTGCCAGAGACTTCATCCTCAGGCTACTCATTTATAAAATGGAATCAAAATACATTCCTTTCAACTGCTAATAGAATATGAATGCCCTTGGCAGAGTTCCCTTAATAAATATACATTCCTCCATTGAAAATATTTTTGTAACTTCTCCATAAATGCTTAGGTAATGTTCCTTCATTATAGCATTTTTTGGTATATGTTTTCATATATGTGTAATAATTTAAATGTTATATGTAGTTTATAATATATGTGTGTATTTATATCTATCCATCTAACTCTCTATCAGATAAGAGCAAAAGAGAATAAGCAATATGCTTGGTATGTGTAAGAATTTTGCCAAGAGCTGATGTTACGTTCATTACTATCCTTCCAAAGTCACTATTTGATAAAATATGACTGTATTAAGCTCCCATCTACTCTTGCATTGTGAGAGGATTGTAAATAGCATTTCTAGAGAAGGGAAGGAGAAAAGAGGTCACTCCTTGTCTTCTAGCTTCATTTTGGGGAGGCCGAACAGTTCAATGATTTAAAATCACAATCTGGAGTGAGTCATAAATGGGGCTGAGTTTTATTGTATTTCCTTTTCCCCTGACCTTTTAAAATCTTTCAGGGTGGTTGAAGTCATATGTTCACTAATTGTACATTTAGTACCAGGCCCATAGTGAAGATTAGTATGTGTTTAATAAATGGCTCAGATGGTAAAGAATCTGCCTGCAATGCAGGAGACCCAGGTTCAATGCTGAGTTGGGAAGATCCCCTGGAGAAGGAAATGGCTACCCACTCCAGTATTCTTGCCTGGAGAATTCCATGGACAGAGGGGCCTGACAGGCTACAGTCCATGGGTCTCTGAGAGTTGGACACAACTGAGTGACTGACACAATAGTCACTATCAATATTCATAATTTATAGTCACTTTAACCAGGACAATTTACTGTTTTCTAGGTCAATATTTCTTTGGGATTGGAATGAAAACTGACCTTTTCCAGTCCTGTGGCCACTGCTGAGTTTTCCAAATTTGCTGGCATATTGAGTGCAGCACTTTCACAGCATCATCTTTCAGGATTTGAAATAGCTCTACTGGAATTCCATCACCTCCACTCGCTTTGTTCGTAGTGATGCTTTCTAAGGCCCACCTGACTTCACATTCTAGGATGTCTGGCTCTAGATGAGTGATAACACCATTGTGATTATCTGGGTCGTGAAGATCTTTTTTGTACAGTTCTTCTGTGTATTCTTGCCATCTCTTCTTAATATCTTCTGCTTCTGTTAGGTCCATACCATTTCTGTCCTTTATCGAGCCCATCTTTGCATGAAATGTTCCCTTGGTATCTCTAATTTTCTTGAAGAGATCTCTAGTCTTTCCCATTCTGTTCTTTTCCTCTATTTCTTTGCATTGATCGCTGAAGAAGGCTTTCTTATCTCTTCTTGCTATTCTCTGGAACTCTGCATTCAGATGCTTATATCTTTCCTTTTCTCCTTTGCTTTTCACCCCTCTTCTTTTCACAGATATCTGTAAGGCCTCCCCAGACAGCCATTTTGTTTTTTTGCATTTTTTTTTTCCCATGGGGATGGTCTTGATCCCTGTCTCCTGTACAATGTCACGAACTTCATTCCATAGTTCATCAGGCACTCTATCTATCAGATCTAAGCCCTTAAATCTATTTCTGGCTTCCACTGTATAATCATAAGGGGTTTGATTTAGGTCATACCTGAATGATGAAAGTGAAAGAGGAGAGTGAAAAAGTTGGCTTAAAGCTCAACATTCAGAAAACGAAGATCATGGCATCTGGTCCCATCACTTCCTGGGAAATAGATGAGGAAACAGTGGAAACAGTGTCAGATTTTACTTTTTTGGGCTCCAAAATCACTGCAGATGGTGACTGCAGCCATGAAATTAAAAGACGCTTACTCCTTGGAAGAAAACTTATCACCAACCTAGACAGCATATTCAAAAGCAGAGACGTTACTTTGCCGACTAAGGTCCGTCTAGTTAAGGTTATGGTTTTTCCAGTAACCATATATGGATGTGAGAGTTGGACTGTGAAGAAGGCTGAGCACTGAAGAATTGATGCTTCTGAACAGTGGTGTTGGAGAAGACTCTTGAGAGTCCCTTGGACTGCAAGGAGATCCAACCAGTCCGTTCTAAAGGAGATCAGCCCTGGGATTTCTTTGGAGGGAATGATGCTAAAGCTGAAACTCCAGTACTTTGGCCACCTGATGTGAAGAGTTGACTCATTGGAAAAGACTCTGATGCTGGGAGGGATTGGGGGCAGGAGGAGAAGGGGATGACAGAGGATGAAATGGCTGGATGGCATCACTGACTCAATGGATGTGAATCTGAGTGAACTCCGGAAGTTGGTGATGGACAGGGAGGCCTGGCGTGCTGCGATTCATGGGGTCACAAAGATTCGGACACGACTGAGTGGCTGAACTGAACTGAAGTCAATATTATTATTAGAAGAATTAAAAGCAATGTAAGACATAAAGAACCGACTTGGGGTTGCCAAGAGGGAAGATGGTTGGGGAGGAATGAACTGAGAGTTTGGGATTAGCAGTTGCAAACTCTTCTACATAGAATGGTTAAACAACAAGGTCATACTGGATAGCATGAGTGTGCAAGTGTGTGTGTGCTCAGTCGTGTACTACTCTTCATGACCCCATAGATTGCAGCCCTCCAGGTCCCTCTGTCAATGGAAAATTCCAGGCAAGAATACTGCCATTTCCTACTCCAGGGGATCTTCCCATCCCAGTGATCAAACACGTGTCTTTTGCATCTCTGGCATGGGCTGGCAGATTCTTTACCACTGTGCCACTTGGGAAGTGTATATAGCACAGGAAACTATATTCAATATCCTGTGATAAACCATAATGGAAAATAATATGAAGAAGAATGATTTAATCACTTTGTTGTACAGCAGAAATGAGCACATTATAAATCAACTAGAGTTTAATTTTTTTAAAAAAACTTGAACTTCAAAAAAAAGTCATGTGTGAAGAAGCACAAAAATTCCTAACATTGGAAAAATTGGTATTTTATGATTTTTGACAATTTTCCGGACACTGTTTACTCAGGACATAAAGATTGCAAGGATAGGTATTTAATTTCCTCTGATAAAGAGTCTGGCAGGAAGTTGGAAAAAAAAAAGAGAGATTGTTCCTTAAGGGCTCAAAGTTATTTAAGACATGAACACCACTAGGATAGAGACCTATTTTTTTCACGAGCCAGTGACCTATTGTCCCTTCCTACGATTTGCTGAATGTGATCTTTGCTCAAGAGGAGTCACAGAGAGCCAGTTTTGTAGGATTCCAAGAGTAGCCTTCCAGCGGTGAGGAGCCAATGGCAACATTCTGCAATACTCTCAGGAAATCTACTGCTTTATGGGTGAAATCGGCCCTCCCAAAGTATCTTTAATGGCATGCTGTTATTTCACACGCAGCTATTAAACTGTCTACATGAGACAGAGACCTTAACTCCAGAGGTCTCTTTGGTCCCTTTCACTTTGATTTTTCTGTCTATTACAAACAAGAATAAATTCAGTTTGAAATTGTCAAGTCTTGTAAAAACCCAGGAAGTTTCAGGTCAGTTAACAAAAACCCCGTTAAGCAGTCTCTTGGCACAATTCTCTAATACTTAACACGTTTCTCTGGGCCATAAATTAAATAAGCCCTCACAGGAGTTTAAAGAGCACATTTAGGGGATGGTCTTTGACCAAAAAAAGGCCAGAGAAGGATATGTTGATCTGGGGGAAAGTATAATTTAATACCATTTATCTTCAAGTTACCAAAACCTTGTGTTTCACTAAATTACTTGACATGTACCAACGCTAGTTAATTCTTGGTAGATAAAAGCATTGACATCCTCAAAGAGTGATTATGTTTGACTGTAAATGTCTTGTTCTGTCAAGTATGTAGATGACAAGGAGCAAGAAGAGTTCTTTTCTCTCTACATCTAACCAAGCGCTGGCAGAAGCTTCCAACGTGGCTTCGAAAGGCAAACTTAGCAACATGGTTTCCACTTTAATCAGAGAGCATAAATCTTTTTAAAACCTTGTATTAAGAAGTTATGCAGAAAGGAGATATTTTAGTTAGTGCTTCTTTTTTTAAGAGCTGAAAACTTGCATCTATTTACCTTTCGTAGTATTAAAAATCCTATTGTTTTTAACTAACTTATTAATGGTGTGATGTTTGGTAAATTACCTTAACTCTTTGAGTGTATTAGCCTTTTTGGAGTAACCATAAAGACTGAATGAACTAATGTGGATAATATACCCAAACATAACAGTTTCTCACTGAAATGCAAATCAAAATTACAATGAGGTACTACCTCACACCAATCAGAATGGCCATCACTAAAAAGTCTACAAGCAATAAATCCTGGAGAGCGTGTGAGGGAAAGGAAACACTTCTACACAGTTGATGGGAATACAAGTTGGTGCAGCCACTATGGAAAACAGTATGGAGGTCCTCAGAAAACGAAAAATAAAATTATCATATGATGCAACAATCCCACTCTTGGGCATATATACAGACAAAACTATAATTAAAAAGATATATGTATTCCTATGTTTATAGCAGCACTATTCACAATAGCTAAAACATGGAAGCAATGTCCATAAAAGTCCTAAATGTCCATAAACAGATGAATGGATAAAGCAGATGTGGTACATATATTCAATAAAATACTACTCAGCCATAGAAAAGAACAAAATAATGCCGTTTGTCACAACATAGATACAACTAGAGATTATTATAGTAAGTGAAGTCAGTCAGAAAGACAAATACTGTATGATATCATTTATATTTGGAATCTAAAAGATGAAACAAATGAACCTATCTATGAAACAGAAAGACTCATAACCATAGAGAACAGGTTGGTGGTTGCCAAGAGGGAGAGGTTTAGGGGAGGGGTGGAGTGGGAGGTGGGGCTTAGCTGATGTAGCTTTTATATATAGAATGGATAAACAGTGAAGTGCTACAATATAGCACAGAGAACTATATTCAGTATACTATGGTAAACCATGGGATTCCCTGGCAACTCAGCTGATAAAGAATCCTCCTGCAATGCAGAAGACCCTGGTTCAATTCCCGGGTCGAAAAGATCTGCTGGAGAAGGGATAGGCTACCCACTCCGGTATTCTTGGGCTTCCTTAGTAGCATAGCTGGTAAAGAATCCGCCTGCAATCTGGAAGACCTGGGCTCAATCCCTGGGTTGGGAAGATCCCCTGGAGAAGGGAACGGCTACCCACCCTAGTATTCTGGCCTGGAGAATTCCATAGACCACATAGTTCATGGGTTCACAAAGAGTTGGACAAGACTGAATGACTTTAACTTTCAAATGGTAAACCATAATGGAAAAGAATATAAAAAAAATGTATATATGTAATGATCACTTTGCTCTACCGAAGAAATTAAAGCAACACTATCAATCAACAATAGTTCAGTTAAAATACTGATTATACAATTCTAGACTAGAGATACAATTCTATAAAGGATGAATAATCTGACTTTTCCAATAAATTCAGTAGTGTGAGAGGTAGGGGAACTATGTAGACTAAAATAAGTTAAGAGATAGAGCAATTGTGCAGTTTATGAACTTTTTTGATTCTTATCATCTGAATAGATCAACTGCAAGAGAAAAATCTGAGACAGCTGGAAACATTTGAATATACATTAAGTATTAGAATATTTAAGAAATTATTGTTATTTGGGGGATATAGTAATATTTAGGTGTTCATATTTCAAAAATCTTACTATGAATATAAAATATTTCATAAGGAAAAAATCATATCTCACTAAACATTTATTTCTACTCACTAAATTTAGTGACTTGAAAAGTACAAGTACTTCATGGAATCAGTTTGTTTAGTCACTGCATCTCATTCTTTTTTTTTTTGTCCTTATTTACTTTTTATTGAACTATAGTTTATTTACAATGTTGTGTTAGTTTCAGGTGTACAGAAAAGTGATTCAGCTACATATATAAATCTATTCTTTTTCAGGTTCTTTTCCATTATAAGTTATTACAAAGTATCCAATATAGTTCTTTGTGCTATACAGTAGGTCCTTGTTGGTTATCTATTTTATATATGGTAGTGTGTATAGGTTAGTCCCAAACTTCTAATTCCTAATTTATCCCTCTACTTCATCCCTTTTGGTAACTGTAAGTTCATTTTCTATGTCTGTGAGTCTTTCTGCTTTGCAAATAAGTCATTTATCTCATTTTTTAAGATTCCACATATAAGTGATGTCATAGGATAGCCGTCTTTCTCTGTCTCACTAACTTCATTTAGTATGACAATCTCTAGGTCCATTCATGTTGCTGCAAATGGCATTATTTCATTCTTTTTTATGGCTGAGGAGTGTTCCATTTTGTGTGTGTGGGTGTTTCCATTCATCTTCTTTACCTATTCATCTGTCAGTGGACAGTTAGGTTGCTTCCATTTTCTTTCTTTTTTAAAAAAACTAAAATGAAGTTGGAAACAGATCTTATCTGCTGTAAGTGGGCTCTCGCTCTAAATTCCTACTCCTTTAGCGGTAGCAACCTTTGCTCAACCATTATGTGTCTTGTAGGTTGAGGTCCCTGAGAAACAAAATCTTAGATGGAGATCAGGATGCAGGAGGGCTTTTATGGAGGCTCTTAGGATCAACACTTTTGAAAGAGAGAGTAAGGAAGCAGAACTCGATGGAGGAAAAAGTCAAACTTCTAGACAGTTTCAGCAAAAGCCTCAGCCAGCTCTGTGGGAAATTCTAAAGGACTTCACAGCCACCTTAGATTGAAAGGAGAAAGATGGAATTTTCTGGTCCCAGGCCAAACAGTTTTTAGATACAGGCCATCTTCAAAGAGAAATTGACTTGGGCAAGAATTGCACGGTCAAGGCAATATTTGAAGGAGGCTCACCCTAGGGGCTGTGTGCAGGCAGTACTCTTGGCAGTAGGTGTAGAAAGGCCTTCATCATAGCAAGAGAACATGAGCAGCATATCTTGATTTTTACTGGTGCCTGAGCAGAAGGGTTCTGAAAGCCTAGTATGCCTTCAAGTAACAAGCAGTATGACCTTGACAACTGATGCCATGACTGTACCACAGTGAGCAGATGTTATTTCCTTATCCTCATAGGTTTGTGCTGATACAAGTGAGCACAAGTAGATATTTATCTATTTGATCAGTGAATAACAAGGCTTCACATTCATGTGTAAAAGGACATCAAGCACTTGTGAGTGATGCATGGAGTACTCCCTTAGTATAGGTGCTCAACAGGACTGCTGGATGAGTAAGAAGGGGGAGTTGCTAAGGTCCTCCTGTCATTGAAGGGGACACAGAGGTGTTAATTGGTCTTCTGGCCTCAGGAGGCTTTATGGAGGAAGCAGTAGTCACAGGAAAAAGTGCCAAACTTGGGGATGTTTTCAGATACAGATTTGGCAAAGGAGTTCAAAATAAGAACCATTTCAAGAGGACTAGGTTGAATAGATCAAGGAAAAGGGAAACTGTTAGTCACTCAGTTGTGGCCTACTCTGCATCCCCCTGGACTGCCAGGCTCCTCTGTCCCTGGGAACTCTCCTGGCAAGAATACTGGAGTGGGTAGACTTTCCCTTCCCCAGGAGATTTTTTCCCAACCCAGGGATTGAACCTGGGTCTCCCACATTGCAGGCAGATTCTTTACTGTCTGAGCCACTGGACTGAAGAAGGTCTTCTGTAAATTTAAATCATAAAAGGGAAGCCATGGGGAGTGACCTGGTGGAGTACATTGATCGTAAGATTTTAAGGAATATATTTGGGTATCATAGACCCAGTGAGGCACACAGAAGGTGTTATGGGCAGTCCTAATCCTTCCCCATAATGACAGCATGAGGTCAGGAGTGCTGGAGGGTGAGATCTGAGGAAGGGGTTGTTTCAATAATTATGTGAAATGATTAACTTAGCTGTGGTAATTAATGAAGCAGAAATTATAGGCAGAAAGAATTTCAAGAATTTGTTGGACAGCATAGTTAATTTTTTCTTAATTGGAAATAATGAATATAGGGCTTCAAATCACTTGGGGTTCTATACAGCTAGCACACAGTTATGAAGACTGAGTCTTTATTTATTTATTTTTTTAAATTTATTTATTTATTTTTAATTTTTACTTTACAATTCTGTATTGGTTTTGGCATAGTTTACTTATCTTTTTGGTTGTTCCAAGTCTTAGTTGGAGCTCACAGCTTCTTTACTTGTGGCATGAGGACTCTTAGTTGCAGCATGTGGGATCTAGTTCGCTGACCAAGGATTAAACCCAGGCCCCCTGCATTGGGATCATGGAGTCTTAGCCAGTGGGCCACCAGAGAAGTCCCAATAGTGAGTTGTTTTTTTTTTAAGGCCCTGAGTGGTGGACTTATATATATTTTTAATATTTATTTATTTTTTGGTTGCGCTGGGTCTTCATTGCTACCTGTGGGCTTTCTCTAGTTGCAGTGAGGTGGGACTACTCTTCGTTGAGGTGCATAAGCTTCTCATTGTGGTGGCTTCTCTTGTTGCATAGCACAGGCTCTAGGTTCACAGGCTTCAGTACTTGCAACACCCAGGCTCAAATAGTTTTGGCGCATGGGCTTAGTTGCGTATGGAATCTTCCCAGACCAGGGATCGAACCCATGTTCCTTGCATTGGCAGGTGGACTCTCGTCCACTGGACCACCAGGGAAGCCCAAGCCTGAGCTTTGAAAAGAAACATATTCCTTTTTCCCCTAATGATACCAGGATAAAATTTTACAGATTTGGGAATGACTCTAGAGATCATTAACTGCAACTGTTTTATTTATAGGTAAGTTAGGGCTTCCCTGGTGTCTCAGAAAGAATCTGCCTGGCATGCAGGGGACCTGAGTTCGATCCCTGGGTTGGGAAGATCCCCTGGAGAGAGGAATGGCTACCCACTCCACTCTCTTGCCTGGAGAATTCCTTGGACAGAGGAGCCTGGCAGGCTATAGTCCATAGGGTCACAAAGAGTCAGACACAACTAAGCAGCTAACACTTTCACTTTCTTACCAAGGTGCAACAGCCATGCAGTAGTACAAGTAAGGGTTTCTGATTCTCAGGATATTTCCTTCCCCGTTTCTCTTGTATACAAAGACAAGAATGTGGGTTATCTACAGTCCTGGACTGGAGTATGACATTTACAAAAGGATATAAAAAATCAAAGAGGGAAAAATATTTAATACCAGCCCCGTACCACTATAATATATCTGGGGCACCACTCTGGGTTCCAGTTGGAACCATCTGATGGGCTTTTAGAAGTTTTTCGTATTTGGAAATATAGATTTCAAAGTACATTTTAAAAAAGTTTCATAAGTGATTCACTGCTAAAAAGAAAAGTTTAAGATGTAACTATTCTAAGAAATCAAAAAAGCAAAAGGAATATATCAAAGATATTATACCCACAGGAAAAATTGTATTATGCATGTGAATACCAAATGAAATATCTTTTACACGTGCATTTGTGCATTCTCTGAAATCCTTTACTTGTGTGAAGTTATTTGCAGGAATCCTGGCTTTATTAGAGCATTTTATAGACAGACTCAACTTGGCTCAGAGCCCCTCTTCACTGCCTCTCCAGGAGGCTAGAGAGGATGTCGGTTTCATAACTCCCCTGGTGTAAAATGTTATGTTTATGAAATATCTAAAATAGCATATTTATGCAGAAATAACATGTATTGAGAACAAGCCAGTTGTTGGAGAATATTTAAAGGTATGGAAGACTTTCCAATATTTTTATATTTGACAGTTATGTAAGTCAGTGTTCCAACAATAAACAGATGACTCATTTAGAACAGGGTAATTTGAGGATGGCTTAATAATGGGTCTATTTACAGGGAGGTGGGTAAGATGCAGAACAACCACAAAGGCTAGTCAACCTGGTTAGGGTCAGGAGAGCTATTACCATTCTTTATCCCAAAGGAATGGCAGGAAGAAATTACTAGAATGAGGAAGAAGAGCATGGACGATGTTACCTTGAAAGGAGCAGTGACCTTAAGTCAAGGGACAGAACCAGTTCAAGGTGGCTCCACTGGTAAGAAGGCAGCAAGTGAATACACACTCTAACCTAACCCTCTTCTTTCCTTCCAAATCTCTTGTCATGGATCTCCACTGGCCAAAGCCATCAAAGGGTCAAAGTAGAAGAGAGTGGAGGGGGCAGAGGGCAAGTATCCAGTGCAGGAGTCCAGTGGGAAAAGCTGGGGCCTTAGAAAGATTAGCATCTATTGATAACATCGTTCACTCACTCATCAAGGATTTACTGAGGAACTTCTCAGTGGTTAAGAATCCATGCTTCCATTGCAGGGGGCTCAAGTTCGAGCCCTGGTTGAAGATCCCACACATCTCACAGTGTGGCCTAAATAAATAAATGAATAATAAAATTAAAAAACCATTTACTGAGTATTCAGTATGTGTCAGGCACTGTTACTAGTTGTTGAGAACCTAAAGATGAATTAACACCAAGTCCGAGATAGAAAGAAGCTCACAGGCTAGATGGAGTGGATCATAAATCAATGCAAAAGTGAAAATTGTATCTAGGTGGAAGGTTAAAATTCCAGATAAATGAAAAACCTTCCGAAGGAGGATTTCTGTAATTGTTTTCAAGAGTATATTTTCCTCCCAAGATTCCCTAAAGACAACAGGAAATCCACTTTTCAGGAAGAACCTTGACTCTGATGGGTGATCAGGGAGGAAAAACAATATCAGGATGTTACATCAGGACTTGATAGCAGGGAGTTTATAAAAGTTGATTAAAATGTCCAATTAAAGAAGTGCTGAAGCAATATGGATGTTTTCCTACATCTAGGAAGGTCTCTGTGTGTTTACGTATATAGGGTGGCAGTGCGCTTATGCAGGGGTGCCAGGATAGAAGGACGGGAAGGGAAGTGTTTGCAACACATGTAGCTTCTGTGTCAGATGTCACTGGGAGAACTTCTTTAGGGAATCTCCCCGTATAACTTAGATGTCAATGAGGCCTTTCCTGTCCCTTCTGTTGGATCATGCAATTTCTCCCTCCCCCGCCCACCATATCAACCTATGCCCAGAACTCGGTCCCCACCCTGACCAGATTCTACACGTACACACACATTCTATCACATCAATTTTCGCCAAAGCCATCTATCTTTTATAGATTTTACAAAAACATTTTGTTAAGGTGGTGTGGGGGATAATCATGAAAAGATGTCCCATAGTGATCAGCCAGCATACTTAGATTTTTCTCCTTCTCACATCTCCTTTTCTCTTTCCGATTCTTCAAAGGCACTTTAATTATTTCCTTCTTTTATTGTTTAAGACTTTATTGAATTTGTTACAATACTGTTTGTTTTATGTTTTGGTTTTTTGGCCACAAGGCACGTGGGATCTTGGTTCCCTGACCAGGGACTGAACCCGCATCCCCTGCATTGGAAGGCGAAGTCTTAACCACTGGACTGCCAGGTCAGTCCCTTCTATTGTTAATCCATTAAAAACAAAAAAAAGTAGTGGTTCTCAAACTTTAGCATTACCGCAATCACCTAGAGAACTTGTTAAAATACATATTTTTAAGGTCTGAGAATTTTATATTTTAACAAGTTCCCGAGCATGCTGATGGTACTAGTCTGATGACCCCACTCCAATACTATGGCTTTAAGGTATAACACAACTCATCTCTGAAGACCGTTTTCACCTTTTGGTGACTTCATTTCTCTATTGATGTCCCAGCACAGGTATAGACGGATGATTTCGGAAAGACAGTGCCAGTAACTCTGGGAAAGAATATCTCTCACTAGACTGGATTTGTACTCTGCCTTGGCCATCCTGAAAATGTTGTGTCAGGGTATGGTCCTCCATTGAGTCGAACCAAAGAAACTCAAAACTAAATTACAACATATTCCTTGATTCAGTTAGTTAAATGAGAATCAAGGGAAGATAGAGACCAGAAATCATTACATGATTTTAAATATTAGTCTGCTACTTGATAACACTGACAAGTATTTCACATAACTCTTACATGCAGTAGGAAAAAAATAAAACCTCAGCCTGAAAGCAAGTTTTGAACATTAAAGAGATGATAAAATTCACCAAAAAGTGTAACAAGTGACCCTTTGATTTATTGCATTTCACTTGACAAGTATTTATTAATTCCTCATGCATGCAAAACCCTCTGTTGTCCCAGAATAAATATAATATTTAGGGGAAGGAAACAAACATATGCACAGAAAATAAATGAGAAGTGAACAAATTAATGACCAAAAGGAAAATCATTGCATCTATGTGGAGTAAGCAAACAGCTGACCTCAAGGTACATAGCTAAACATTGATTCTATAGTTTGTACATCATTTAAATGTTTGGTTGGTAATGTTTTTGGGATGCAAGAGTAACCATGTAGAGAAGCATCGACTTAGGGTACACTGGTCTCTAACAGCCTGAGTTGGCTGCCAGTGTCTACCTACAAGAAACAGAACACCCAGCCAGCAACAGAGCATATAAAGAAGGTCTTATCTTTTTACAAGCTATCTTGAGGAGGTGGTCTGGTGTGGGTTCCAATCTCATTGCCAAAGTCTCCATGAGTTTTTGTCTTTGTTTTGTTTTAGATTTTCCCTTTTAGTTTTGAAATGGCAAATGCAAGCTCCTCCAGCCTCTTTTTTTCACATTTAGGTTTGGAAGAAAGGAGGAGGGAAGATTCTAATTAAGCTTGTCCTTTGTTTCCTTCTGGGAAAGCTTGAAAACACAACCTTTCCCAGAACAGCCTAGCAGAATTTAATTTACATATTTTTAGCCATTACGTGGCCAATCTCTAGTTGCAAGGAAAGATGAAAATGTATTTAGCTAAGCGCGTTCCCATCCCACCTAGGGCTTCCCAGATGGCTCAGTGATAAAGGAATCTACTTTCCAGTGTAGGAGAGGCCTGGTTGATCCCTGGGTAGGTAGGGAAAATCCCCTGGAGAAGGAAATGGCAACCCACTCTCCAATATTCTTGCCTGGAGAATCCCATGGACAGAGAAACCTGGCAGACTACAGTCCATGGGGTCACAAGGAGTCAGACACCACTGAGAACGTATGCTCCATTCCCACAGCTAACAACATCAGGCTTCTATGACTAGGGGAAAAAGGACAAATAACAAATATTGGCCCCAGAAAGGAAGCCATTTATTACTGTCAGGAGGACACTGCCTTCCTCTGCCTGATCTGCTCTCCTATCAGAATTAACATTTGATAACATGGAGAATATAGTCAAAATCTCAAGCTCTAGCATCCTCCAGCTGTATGGTCTAATCCTGGCTTGTGTGCGTGTACGCATCCATGCTCAGTCATGTCATCCTGTTTGTGACCCTACGGACTAGAGCCCACCAGGTTCCTGGTTTAGGCACTCGTAAACTGTGTGACCTTGAACAAGTTACTTGCCTGATCTGAGCTTACATTTTTTTCCACCTTCTTCCCCAGGGTATTGGTGATTTTAAATGAGGCTCTTTACATAGCCCCCTTCTGTTGGGGCCTAGCCTTCAGTGAGTGCTCAATAATTTAGAGACTTGGAGCTTTAGTTGCTGAGATCTGTCCCAGGGAAGCAAAAGGATGAATCTCTTCAGAATGGCTGCAGAAAAAGATTATGGTGGGATGGAGGGAGTAAGTGATAGGCTAAGGCATAGCTCATTACAGCTTCTCAAATCATTAGTTGTGTATATAAGCAAATTCTTTCCAGTCTACTTTTAGCCTGGTGCTGGTCACACTGCTAACTTTAACAGACCTGAGTGTTTATGTGAGCCAATGATAATGAACTGTATAACTCGGGAAACAGTAGAAAAGATTTAGCACACTATTGTAATGCGTGTACTGTGAACTGTTGGCTTTTTTCTTTCTCTGAATTGTGTTCTCTTCCTTGTGAAATACAGAAGGCAAGTTTCTAGGTAATTAGCAACAACTTTAACCTCCGGATTCAACTCACTTACTTGACAGTAGAATCCACGTTATGATTTTGCTTGATGTTATGAAAAAATAAATGCTGTGTGTATCTTGGTAGTAGTCTGGTAATGTAGACTGATCTGTGCCAAGGGCCACGGTAAGATGGCAGCGTGGTTACTGTGGACTAGCTAGTCATGTGAAGTGATGGGAGCTGAAGTACCTGCAACAGACTGAAATGAAATGACTGGCAGGAAAGATGAGAGTCAGGGAAGGAATAGAGTTCACTGCTGAGGCCCAGAGTTGGGTACCAAAGAGGACAAAATAAAAGCATGTGGAGTGGGCAGGATGGGACTCAGGGGATCCATCTCAAGTACATGCCACAGTGGCCTTGGGTGACCATGATGACACCAGGTGCCGCGGAACTGCATCATGACCACAGCAGTCATGAGCTCTTTTGTCCTTTGTTGAGGGTCTCCATTGCTAAGAGAAAAAAAAAAAAAAATGACTCTCCTTCCCACATCATCCCCCCAAACTCATCTTTATGAGCCCAACCTCCTTTTCCCTTTCATCGATTGCATACCAACTCCCATTTTACAGGTGAGGAAACAGAGGGCCAAAGGTGTTCTATGATAGTCAAAACCTAAATATCACCTAATTTCTACAGAAGGATAAAGACAGAAAATTTGCAAATTGTATCCAAGTGTAGGTTTATAATCTCAAATCTATTTAACAAGATTTTTGTCACTCTTTGGAAAGGTGACAACAGGGAAAATATCTGATGTTCTTGCTTTTCTTTCTTTTTAAAAATGTATATTTATTTGGCCACGGCACATAGGATCTTAGTTGCATCATGTGAGATCTTTTGTTGCAGCATGCAGACTCTCTAGTTGTGGCACTCCGGTTCCAGAGCGTGCAGGCTCAGTAGTTGTGACACGTGGGCTTAGTTGCTCTAAGGCATGTGGGATTTGAGTTTCGGGACTAGTGCTTGAACCGCATCCTCTACCTTGCAAGGTGGACTTTTAATCACTGGACCACCAGGGAAGTCCCTGGTTCTTGCTTTTCTGATGTCTTGAGCCACAGTGATATTAATATCCATATGACTGGATATAAAAATTTACCCTAAGAGAAAAAAAAAGCAGGGAAAAAATTAACCTTATTGGCTTACTGCTCCCTGCTATTTATTAAAAAAGACTACTGATCATGAAGGCAAGAAAGAACAGAAAGTGGAAATTAATGAATGTACACACAAGAAGAAGTTAAGGACCTGAAGTATAATTTGTTTTCATATCATCATGTAATAAAATGTTTTATAAGTGCTGCTGCTAAAACTATGCATTCCCATGCTTGTGTGTAAATGTCAAAAATCTGCTTTTATAATTCACTCAGGTAGCTGATTATGGGACTGGATTAATAACATGCATTGACAATCTTTTTGATGTGGTATCTCTTAATTTTTTATTGCCAAGAAAGTATATCAACACCAGAATTCATGCCTGTGAAATTTACACCATTTTTTAGCTGTTGTGATTTATGATTTGATTGTTTGTGTGTCTGGCTTAAGTTGTGAGACCAATGGCTAGGATCTTGTTCTCTAGCTGTCTTGCCTCATGCTAAGCATACTGCTGGCTCTGAGCAAATAATAAATTATTTCAGTCGTAAGCCCCAGGATTCTTGTCTAGACAGTCTTCCATGTGGTTGTTCTAGTTTCTATATTTTCATCAATAATAGCAGAATTAATTTTGAGATTTATATGGATATATTTGTTTAAAATCACAGCTTCTCAAAATAACCAAATGGGAACCATTCTGGGAATCATATTTTATAATAAAGAATATTTTAGAAATACTCTACTTGGTTTAAGGGTTTTGAAAGTCAATTTCACACCAACTACCTTTTAACAAAGAGTGTCTTCATGGTATAGTTATCAGGGAATAAGCAGTTGCTATCTCTCCCTATTGATTTTGTTTAATGATTCACGCCTGGGATACCCTCAAGTATTGGAACTTCTGTTGTTTAAGTGAGAATCTAGTTTTGTTAAAGGTCATGTTGATCAATTTCACACAATATTTGGAATTTAGAATTATTATACCTAAAGGTAGGATAGTCTGCTGTTAATAACTTCTTTATTCTTCCTATATGTTGAAGGATATTTAAGAACTATAAGATATAAAGGTATCATCACTAGACTGAGCTATCATGTATATCTGTGATCGTCAGACATGGCAACTTTCAATGGAACAGATGATGTGTGTCATATTAAGTGTATTGCCAACCCGCTTAAAGATGATCTAACACAGCAAAATGCAGATCATTAGAATTCAGCTGGTGTTCTTAGTCATCTTCTGGGTCCCTGCCTCATTTCTTGTCATTTTTCCTTGTCTTTTTAAAATGAATTATGTGGCTTTTAAAACAGGAATATATTGAAACAATTTGAAACTAATTCTGTGAAATATATTTTAATTAGTTCAGTTCTTTAGAAAACCTGGGTAACAGTCCTCTGTAGCTCCTATTGCTTTCAGCAGTGATTTTCAATTAAGATGTTGCTGGAATCCTCAATATATAAATGACATCATTTTACTCAAAGAGGCCTGGCCTGAAGGGCCATCTACTGGGTCTCCTCTTGGATTCCACAGAGTGGAGTGGTTTGGGGAACTACTGGTTTCTTTTGAAAACAGCTGGCCCCTTGGTTGAAGTCTCAACTTTTTCAATATCTAGTCCCTGAATATCTGTATTGTGTTGTGCTTAGTTGCTCAGTTGTGTCTGACTCTGTGACCCCATGGACTGTAGACTGTCAGGCCCCTCTATCCATAGGGATTCTTCAGGCAAGAATACTGGAGTGGGTTGCCATGCCCTCCTCCAGGGGATCTTCCCAGTCGAGGGATCGAACCCAGGTCTCCTGCATTGCAGGCGAATTCTTTGTGGTCTGAGCCATCAGGAAAGACCGAGAATACTGGAATGGGTAGTCTATCCCTTCTCCATGGGATCTACCTGACCCAGGTCTCCTGAATTGCAGGCAGATTCTTTACTAGCTGAACTATCAGGGAAGCCCCCCCCCAATTACCTAATTAATCTCATTTACTACTTTCCCCTTGTTGTTTTTATGCTTAAGCATTTAATGTAATTCACTTGCACAAACTATTCTTACAGACTAGAGTGCTGCCCCCTTTTCCTCGCTCTCAATTTTTTGGTGGACCTATCTGAACTCTCTGTGGATTTTGCCAAGAATACTTAGAAATACTTGTATCTATGGTTCCACAATATCTTATGCAAAAACTGTGCATCTTAGCTATTGAACAACTCTGTAATTGTGGATTGCATAGGTGCTGACCTCTCGAGTACAATCCTTCAAGTTTGCTCTGTATCTTCTCATCTTTTCCTCTTGTCCTTGTCTTTCTGTAGTTGATGCCCAAATACATATTTGCTAAACAAATTAATTCAAAATTTATTTGACTCCAATTAAAGTTTATTAATTTTCTATAGTTATATTAATAGTTGTTTACTTTCCTGGTTGTCGTACTTCATTTTTGAAAATTTGGCCCCAGCTGAAAACATTGTCATGACATCTGATGTGGAGAGAAAATTGTATCTTTTTGTAGTGAGTGCAAGCTACTATGACAGTGAAACTCTGGGTAGATGATTTGCTATTGGTTAAATAATCTCTTATTAAAGTACATATATCTATGAGTTTGAAAGTAAACATCCCAGAAAAAACCAAAATGTTTGTGATGCTTTCTTATTCGTTTGGCTCTGCAAGTCAATTCCTTTAATTAACTCAGTAAATTATCCTCCTATTTTAACATGAAAGTCTTGATTTGAATTTCAACAGAGGGCAAAAAAGATAAACAGCCAACATAGGTCATGTGAGGATAGTAAACTTGGCTGAATAATCTCTCTTCTCCTGGAGTTTGATCAATAGCTGTAGGTGAAAATAACTCTTATTAGATCATTAAAATGTTTATGAGTTTCAAGTTTTCTGCTTTCCCAACTCCCTGGCATTATAAATGTTCAGTAATTATCTTACAGTGGTTTTTAAGAATTGGATATGGATTTTTAAAAAAGATTTATTTGGGCATCACATAAACCATGGAGTTTTCATGATCTTTATCTTCACAAGCATATAAACCAATATTGATCCCATACCACAGTCATTGAAGGACTATTGAATTTCAGGTTTTGGTTTAGTTTGCTGGTTTTCTTCCACATTCCATCCTTGATGCCAGAAAAACCACACTTGGCTCTAGTAATTCCAAATCATTCCAGCAACTTTTTAAGACTGATAAATATTAAGCTCAAAAATTACAAAGGCTAAGAGGGAGAATGTGTGTGTGTGTGCTCAGTCATGTCCAACTCTTTGCAACCCCATGGACTGCAGGCCTGCCAGGCTCCTCTGTCCATGGAGTTATCCAGGCAAGAATACTGCAGTGGGTTGCCATTTCCTCCTCCAGGGGATCTTCCTAACCTGGATTCGAATGTGTGTCTCTAGTGTCTCCTGCATTGGCAGGCAGATCCTTTACCTCTGAGCCACCAAGAGGGAGAATAGTTACTGTTAAACTCAGGTATTGTAATGGATGTTGTTATATGAGTCGAATCTATAAGTTAGGTGGGTATGTAACCTAGTATTTTCAAGATGTATGAAATAAAGGCCTTTACAAGATTTTTTAGCTCAGTAAATGAAAGAGTTCAGACTATTAAAATAGTCGAAATAACAGTTAACTCATTTACGGTGTGCATATATGTAACCACATTTGACCATACAACAATCCTGTGAAGTGGTATTATTTCAGTTCTACAGATAATATTTCCAAAAGTAGGCTTACATTTCACAAATTTGTCCTTGGAAAGTCGATTAATTACTTCTCTGGTTGACTATGTAAGGGATTCTAGAGTCTGTGGTTTTATTAATTTTGAGATGCTTCTAGCCACTATCTCCTCAAACATTGCCTTTGACCATTTTCTTCTCTCTGGAACTCCAAGCACAAGCATTATTACTTGTTTGACTCTTACTCTTTCCTGTCTTGTAGTTTCCCTTTTAGGTTTTCCTCCCATTTGTCTCTTCACGTTTCGTTATGGATTTGTGGATTTTGACCTCACAGTTCACTAATTATCTCACTCTTTCCACACCTGCTGCTATACTCTTTGAGTTCTAAGTTGCTTGAGTTGTGTATGACTCTGTGTGACCCTATGGACCGTAGCCTGTCAGACTCCTCTGTCTATGGGATTCTCCAGGCAAGAATTCTGGAGTGGGTTGCCATGCCCTCCTCCGGGGGCTTCCCCATCCAGGGATCGAACCCATGTCTCCTATGTCTCTTGCATTGGCAGGTGGGTTCTTTACCACTAGTGGTACCTGGGAAGCCCTAATCTATTATATAAATATGCCTAGTTTCAGTTCACTGCTAAAATTTTTAATCTCACCATTTCCTTGAATCTAGTGAGTGTTGTTTTAAAGCACCTCTCTGATAACTCCAATATCTGGAGCTTTTGTTGGTCTGTTTCTACTGTCTGTTGTTTCTGATGGTTGACTCATATTATCTTATTTCCTGGTGTGTCATCGTGTTATCATCACCTGCATAGAATTTAAGAGTTCCTGCAGAAGAAAAGTGGTCCTAGCTCACCTTTTTAAGCCTTTATCTTCCTATGGATTTTGTCTCATCATTCTTTACTAGCTTATTAACTCTCTATTGCTTTCAGTTTTTAAAATACTTTCCCAATTTTTTCTTGGTCTCATCAAGAAGGCAGTTCTGAACTATTTACTCTGTGATTACCGAAAAGCAGAAGAGTTGTGGTTTCCCTGCGTATGTATAATGTCCTCTCTTTTAGTCCTGACTTTAACTGTTTAGTCTCCTCTCTCTCTCTTATTCTCTGACATTAATCTAGCTGAGGGTTTATGAATTTAACAGACAAAAAATTTTTATTAGCTTCATTGATTTTTTTCTATTTTCTATTATCTCTGTTCTACTCTTTTTAATTTTTTCCAGGGTGTTATTTTGGGGTTTAGAATGTTTTTCTCCACTCCCTGACAATGTTATTGGTGTCACAAATTACATCTTTATTTATTGTATACCAATTGACATAGCTGATTTTTTGTAGTTAGAGCTACTTTTTGTGCTTTTGTCATTTAAATTCTATGCACCAAAATGTACATTTAATCTACTAGAAAACTTTATATTTTCATGTGGCTTTATGTAGCTGTCTACCTATCTTTTGTTTCAACTAGAAGGACTCACTTTAGCTTTTCTTGTAGAGCAGGTCTAGTGTTAAGGAATCTCTTCAGCTTTTGCTTATCTGGGAAAATCTTAGCTTGTTTATTTTTGAAGTATAGTTTTTCTAGATACAGTATTCTTGGTTGACAGATTTTTTAAATTCAGCACTTTGAACACATTATCCCACTACCTCTGACCTGCAAAAATACTGCTAATAAATCCACTGGTAATTATATGGACATTCCCTTTTCTATGACAAGTTGCTAATGTTGCTGTTTTTAAGATTCTGCTTTTTCCTAAGCTTCTTAAATTTCTATGTTTATTTTTTCCCCTTAGATTTGTGAAGTTTTCAGTTGCTATTTCTTCAGATAAGTTCTCTGCCATTTTCTGTCTTATCCTTCTAGGATTCCTATAATTCATACACTGGCCACTTGATAGTGTCTCATTTCACTTTTCTTCTTCTTCTTTTTTTTTTTTTGCTCTTGACTTGATGATTTCAATGACTTTTCTTCAAGTTCACTAATTCTTTCTTCTGGTTGGTAAGTTTGATGTTAAAACTTTCTGGTGAACATTCCACCCCAATTGTGTGTGTGTGTTTTTTTTTTCTGCTACAAAATTTCCATTTGATTCTTTTTAATAGTTTCTATCTCTTTATTGATATTCTTATTTGGTTTATACATAATTTTCCTGTGTATCTATATTCCCTTTTAGTTCATTGAACATTACTTTGACAATTATTTTAAATTCATTTACAGGCAGCTCAAAGATCTGCATCTTTTTAGATTTAGTTTATTGAGTTTTATTTTGTTCCATTCATGGAGCCAGGGTTTCCTGTTTATTTGTGTTCCTCTTATTCTTTTGCTGAGATTTGGGCATTTGGGAAAAAAAAAACAAAACCAAAAACCTGATTCACCTAATATTTGCATAGTGGCTTTCTAGAGGAGAAGACCTTCACCAATCACCCTGGCTAGAGGATCCAGGACCTTTCAAACATTTGCTGATCTCTTATTCTTCTTGGTATTTGCATGTGGAACTGTAGTTCTAATGTGACTAGTTTCTGGCCTATTTTCAGCATCTTCCAAATTATGCCACCAGTCCAGTTAGCATTTAGAGTCAGGAGAGACAGAAACCAGTCTCTCAGGTAGCTCCCAGACAAGCTAGAACACTGGATGCTTGGCCTACTCTTTTGTTTCTGTCCAGAGAGAGGAGAGAAGTCCCATGATGGGAGGCTTTCTCACAGTTGCACTTCAGTAGCATTATGCCACATAGTGGGAGAGGCATGGACTGACATGCAAAACTGACAAACTTCTCAACCTACCCATTTCCCTGAGATTCCTTCTTGGTTTTACACTGGTTTGAATGGTGTAGCTTCTCAGCTGGTCTCTAGAGTTCTCATATAAGTATGCTGGTCTGATATCATTATTTACTCAGTGTTTCTGTGAAGGAAGGAGGGCCTGGATCTTTTTAGTTTCTCATCTTGCTTAGGTCACTATATGGGCTTGTCTTTTGTATAATGAATGGTCATCTCAGATTAATTTGTTTTATAAATCCCTGATATTACAAGTTTATTTTTCTTAAGATTGAATATACTACCATGGGAGTTTCATTGCCTCCTGCTGTTTGTGTCTCTCCGAGGAACCTAAACTGATATTCTTAACACTGGAGTCTTAACATGCTGTCTTCCCAGCACACTTATCTGTTCTCTTTACATATTGGAAACCACAAGTGAAGTTGCTAGCCAGTATTTTCTATATCAAGCTATACTTTCTACCCATTTGGAAAAACCTCTCTTGCATAAAATTTACAACTGCAAAGTGTTTTTAAACAACTGCTTAAATGCAAATACTTTATTGAGTTATTTTTCAAGCATTATGAAGTTTAAAACCAAGATAGGCTGTCTTCTACTATTACTTTAAACATGGAAACAATTATGGCTTCAGCAATAGACTCTTGGTTAGGTCCTTGCCAAAGTTTATTTGGTATCTCAGTTACTAGTGGGCAAATCATAGGTCATTAAGTGGTTTGCTTAGACCCTGAAAAAATATGGGTAGTTTACTGAAGAAGCTATATTTATAATGCACTATTTTTTATTAATGCCTTGAACTTAATAAGGTTCACACTGAATGCTGTGAATATAGAACATGAAGGAGGACAATCCTTGCTTTTGAAAATCTTTTCCACCAAGAAAACACTATCTCCTTTTCAGCATATCCCAATATTGCTGGAGTGGTAGTGCATTTTTTGTATGGGAAAATTTCTGATTATGCGAAGAAGGGACTTATACTTGTTTTTAATTCCTGATTATTATTCTAACCAAGATGTCTTGAGTAAATGTTCTGAGAGAATAGAGTACTAGAAAAAAAATTCCTATTAATATTTATATCTGGGGGGGTTTGTTTGTTTGTATAGACTTTGTGTCTAGGGTATCTGAAGCGTGATTAGGAAGGTTAGTCTATGAATCTAGACACAGAGTTTTATGGGGTCACCTCTCGTTTTCCATTCTCTTTTTCTGCTTCTGGCTTGTAATAGACACCACCAGAAGAAGCAGGGTTGGCCTGGCATATTGACAGATTTTATCCTGCACAGGTTGCTGTTCACCAGCCTACATTGTTACCTGACACACTGAGGCATCTTGCAGTTGTCACTAGGAGCCTGTTTTCACCATGTTTCTGGACAAGGTGTCTAGTCTCAATGTATCTTTGGTAAGCATCCTGGTCAAAATGATTTTTTTGTGACCTCAGATGGAGGACAAGACTGTGTGTGCAGAGGCTGTATTTGCAGAGACTGTATGTATGAGCAGAGGCTGAATGTGTAGAGGCTGTGTGTATGTGCAGAGGCTGTGTGTATGTGCAGAGGCTGTATGTATGTGCAGAGGCTGTATTTGCAGAGACTGTGTATGTGCAGAGGCTGTATTTGCAGAGACTGTATGTATGTGCAGAGGCTGAATGTGTAGAGGCTGTATGTACGTGCAAAGGCTGTGTGTATGTGCAGAGATTATGTACAGAGGCTGTATGTATGTGCAGAGGCTGTATTGAAGAGACTACAGGAGACACAGGAGAACTGGGTTCGATCCCTGAGTTGGGAAGATTCCCCTGGGAGGAGGAAATGACAACCCACTCCAGTATTCTTGCTTGGAAAATCCGATGGACAGAGGAGCTTGGTGGGCTACAGTTCAAAGCACTGCAAAGAGTCAGACACAACTGAGTGACTGAGCATGCAGTCGAATTCTGGCTCCAGAAATGGAGCGATTTTTGACAAGGTGTAGACTTGACGGCTTGGTGTTCTAAGTGAGATGGTGATCCAGCCTTTTCACCACTATGTTCTTATTTACTCTTTTCCCTTTTTCGTCATCTTGTTTTTCCCTTCCCTCCCCTGCCCCATCACCCTCGCTCTCCAGACCCAAGGATTTCTGAGGATGGTGAGATCATGGCTTACATCTATGTTTGTATAGCTTTCCTATTCAACCTTTTAAGAAGGTGAAGACAGATGCTCCAGAGTCGTGCTTATGGCGTTTTACTTCCAAGTACAAAGCTCCTTTTCTGCAGTTTTCTTTCCTCAGCTGGGTGTTTAAGAAAAGTCAAAAAATTAACCAAGGCACAGAGTTGTGTTAGCAACTGATATAAGCTGAAATCTTCCAAGGGGCATTTACAACTTAGATGAATATGCAAGAGAGACTTGGTTCCTAACCAAAGGCAAGTGCAACAAACACCTGCTTAGCTGGTAATTTTGTAAAGAGAGATGAAGAAAAAGAGGTGGGGGAGGGGAAGAAAGTGGGAAAGGGAAGGAGGCGTGGGAGGGGGAAGAAGGAGGGAGAAGATTGGGAGAAGGGAGAATTCTAGAGTAATAGGTCTCACATTACACAAGATCACTCCAAACTGATTTCCTGCCCATTCTGGACGCTGGTGTCTTTTGTAGTTAGTTTACCTGTCACATTGCTTCACACCAACCCATGGTCCATAGAAACCTTTGAGTTTGTTTTTGCTTTACAGGGTTGTTATCTCTGTCACCTCTGGGGCTGAAAATAAAGGTTTCCTTTGACTTTACCCATAAGGGGACTCTTAAAGCTGATCCTAGTCCCTCTGAGCCACTGAGAGTAACGAGAATGCCCTAGTGTAGATGGTATTTGCGTGCAAAAGTGATAAGTTACTTCAGTCACGTCTGACTCTTTGTGACTGCATGGACTGTAGCCAGCCAGGTTCCTCTGTCCATGGGATGCTCCAGGCAAGAATCCTGGAGTGGGTTGCAATGCCTTCCTCCAGGTGATCTTCCTGACCCAAATATGGAACCCACCTGTCTTAGTCTCCTGCATTGGCAGGCTAGTTCTTTACCACTAGCACTACCTGGGAAGCCCATTTAGCAGTTCTCTAGTCTGATTTCAGACTGGAGGTGGGGGCAGGGAGTAGGAAAGATTTCAATATTATCAGTCTTCCTATTTTTATTTTTAAAAATAAAAAAGAAACTTTGTTAATGAAGTGAACCTTATGATGCTGAGTATAAGCTATAGCTTTCATCTTTCCAGACATGTTCTAGAAGAAGATTCCACAGTGTAAGAAGCTTCTCTTGGGCCTGAGATGAAAATAAGGTCATTTTCCCAGGGGAGTAACCCATAGAGCAAGCGTTTAAAATAAACAAACTGCCTGGTTCTGGCTTGAAATGAGCAGTAGTTATCGAGATTTACTGCAACTGACTTTGGACCTCATCCAAATGTTGAATTAATGCAGACTTCTTATTAACTAAAATGGAGTCTCCCTTTTGGCAGATGCAACAGAGAAGCTTCTTTTCCCAGATTCTGGGTGACTCAATTGCCCTCTCACCTTCAACTTGGGTCACCAAGCATCGAAACAGGAGAAGCAAGTACTTTCTGTAAGCATTGTTTGAGTGGTCTGATTTCAATGCTCACTGAAACAAAGTGGCACCATTCACTTATCATCCAGAAAATTGGGAAAGCCTTTCAAGCCAGTTTAAAAATACAGCAACTAACAGTTAAAATCACTTCATATATATGATGTGGTTTAAATTGTGTAATATATATGATACATGTAATTGTAATAGATATGGTGTGGCTTTAATATTTCTGCCCCCTTTCCCCCAAACAACTATGTTGTACAGTGGAAGGATACTGAGAAGCAGGTAAATTGATTCAACTTTCTTTTAAGCAACATTGCCTTTCGGATGCTCACTCACAAAATGAAGAGTGTTGCCTTACATAACCTCAGAATTTCCTTGTAATCTTTTTTTTTTCCTTGTAATCGTAACATCCTAAGAATCTATAATTCTTCTTTTTAAGAAAATTTATGTATTTATTTTGGCTGCATAGGGTCTTTGTTGCTGCACTTGGACTTTCTCTAGTTGTGGTGAATGGGCACTACTTAAGAATCTATAATTCTTCATTCTTCTGTGGCATATGAGAAACACAACATTTCGAAGCTCTCCTATGCCTGCCCTACTAGAAAGCACTTAAAGTGTTTAAATATAAGGATGTGAAAATGATGTGATCCAGGCTCAGATTCCCGAGTCATAAAATAATTGAGGATTTGGAAGTGGATGAAGATTCCTTTGCTTTAGGGGAATGAATAGACTCAGACTAGAGAGGGCATGACCAAAAGTGCAAAGCCTACATCTCAGTAGGACCCTGGGCCAAGTGACCACCTTTAAAAAAATGTGAAAATTAAAAAAAAAGAAAAGTGAACTGAAGATGGAATACGGTAGGGTGCTAGTGGGACCAGTACTTGGATCAGCTACAAGAGTCCTGGACCACAACATGGCAAAGCGATTATAACCCAACTGAAAGTGAATTTTTAAAAAATGAAAAAAAGAGTCCTGGATTATGAACCTAGGTTGATGGTGAGGAGAAGAATTTAGAAAAATGCCCACTTAATACTCTTCTTAGGCTTCCCAGGTGGTGCTAGTGGTAAAGAACCCTCCTGCCAATGCAAGAGAAAGAAGAGATGCAGGTTTGATCCCTGGATCTGGAGGACTACCTGGAGGAGGTGCATGGCAACCCAGCCCAGTACTCTTGCCTGGAGAATCCCATGGACAGAGGTGCTTGGCAAGCTACAGTCCATAAGGTCGCAAAGAATTGGACAAGACTGAACCAACACAGGGTCACCTGGAGGAGATGCATGACAACCCAGCCCAGTAATCTTGCCTGGAGAATCTGAGGTGCCTGGGCAGGCTACAATCCATAGGGTGGCAAAGAGTTGGACAAGACTGAACTGACTTAGCAAGTAGATACAAAAACATAGGACAGGATAATTAATCTGTTTCATGTACATCCTGTATATCTTCACCAAGGTTAGACTCTTTGTTAAATGAGGAATGCATGACCAAAGCCAAGGAGTCTGAGGCTCCGGGAACTGGAGGATACCTTGGAATAGGACTTTTAGGGTCTGAACTGTAACAAAATGCTTCAATGGCTGAGAAGTACCAAGAACTATCCTTGTCTACTGATGTGCAACCAACTGATAAAATGTGGAATTCCCACATGTTTAACAACAGTTTGTCAGCACCTATATGTAACCTCTGATGAAGCACGACTAGGATATTTCTTGACTCATATACAGCTGAATCAAGTCAAGATATTAAATCGTCTTAAAGAGAAGGAGACAACAGAGGATGAGATGGTTGGATGGCATCACCGACTCAATGGACATGGGTTTGGGTAAACTCCTGCAGTTGGTGATGGACAGGGAGGCCTGTTTTGCTGTGGTTCATGGGGTTGCAAAGAGTTGGACATGACTGAGCGACTGAAGTGAAAATAAGATTTGAAAAGTGGCCCTAATGACACAAGAGATTTGTTTTCTCTGTCACTTTAATACTATTGATATTTCCTTTCCTTTGGAGAGTTCTCTTATTTTGGAGTTTCTTTGATACATTTTCCAGGTTTTTCTCTTCTCTTTCTTGTATATATATATATATATATATATTTTTTTTTTTTTTTTCCACAGAATTTTCCCTCTTCTTGTCTCTCTGAAGTTTAGCATATTTTCTTTCTCTCTCTACTTAGGCATTCTTTCTTCTCTCCTGGGGCAGGACCACACATTTCTGAGGTGTCATCTGAGTTGTCTGTACAGATGCCACACACACACACACATTTGTCCCTTATCATCCATTTTTTGGTTGATGAAAAACCCAACATAAAGAAAGCATAATTACTGTTCTTTGATCCCCTACTCATCAATAGGGGATTGTTTTCTCATCAATAAATTTCCAAATTTTAAAGATTTCCTCTCCCACAGTGTTTTGTGCATGCCTGTCTGTTTTTTTGCACTCTCCTTACTCTCATCCTAGTCAAAGCCCTCATTACCTGTGTAGCTTTCACTTTTCACTTCACACAATTACCTCCAATTTGATCTTTATGCCTCTCTGTTCTCAGGACTGTCCAACATATTGTTAATAAAATCATTTTCATGAAGTAAAACCACAATCACATCCTTGATTTAAACTTTTTCTTTCCTTCTAAATTAAATCCACACTCCCCACCCCAACACTAAAGTCTTCATGTTGTTATTGTTCAGTCACCCGGTCGTGTCCGACTCTTTGTGACCCCATGGACTGCAGCACGCCAGGCCTTCCCGTCCCTCACCATCTCCCAGAGTTTGCCCACATTCATGTCCATTGCATCAGTGATGCCACTCAGCCATCTCATTCTCTGCTGCCCTCTTCTCCTTCTGCCCTCAATCTTTCCCAGCATTAGGGACTAGCTCTTCTCATCAGGTGACAAACATACTGGAGTTTTGGCTTCAGCATCAGTCCTTCCAATGAGTATTCAGGGCTGATTTTCTTCAAGACTCGTTTGATCTCTTCAATGTCCAAGGGACTCTCAGGAGTATTCTCCAGCACCACAGTTCAAAGACATCAAGTCTTTGGCGCTCTGCCTTCTTTACACTCCAACTCTGTATGTGGTCACTGGGAGGACCATAGCCTTGACTATACAGACCTTTGTTGGCAGAGTGATGTCTCTGCTTTTCAACACACTGTCATAACTTTCCTGCCAAAAAAGAAATTGTCTTCTGATTTCATGGCTGCAGTCACCATCTGTGGTGATTTTAGAGCACAAGAAGAAGAAATCTGTTCAGCTTCCACCTTTCCCCTTCTGAAATAATGGGGCCAGATGCCACGATCTTAGTTTTATTATTATTTTTTAATATTTAGCTTTAAGCTGGCTTTTTCACTCTTCCTTTTCCCTCATCAAGATGTTCTTAAGTTCCTTTTTGCTTTCTGCCATTAAAGTGGTATCATTTGTATATCTGCCTTGTCGTGGTGAAGGGGCTTGCATTACTCAGTGAAGCTGTGAACCACGCTGTGTAAGGCCACCCAAGGCAAACAGGTCATAGTGTAGAGTTCTGACAAAATGTGATCCACCAGAGGAGGGAATGGCAAACCACCCCAGTGTACTTGCCGTGAGAACCTAATGAAGTGTATAGAAAGTTTTACAGAATACGACCCTAATCTCTGAATTCAATTTCTGACCTTTTTCTCATTCATTTCCTCCATCAAGACTTCATCTTACTCCTTCTTGCTGTTCTCTAGCAGGTCTCTTTCTTTTCCATTTTACTAGGAGCTACCACAATAAACTCTCTCTCTCTCTCTATGTGTGTGTATACACACACACACACACACACACACACACACACACATATATATATATATATATAAATTACATGATGTTCCCTGCCAAGATCATTTCAATATCTCTCCATTGTTTCTAGAGTAAAAGTGGAGACCTTTAGTATTCTGACTCTTCAAATGCTCACCCCTCAAGCATATGGCCTTTGTCTTATTCCTCTGAACAAGCCCTGTCTCAGGCTTGTGCCCTTCTCATTGCCTTTGCTCTGGCAACTACTTATCTGGTAGGTCTCAACTGAAATTGGAGTTTAAGATTAACAAACATATGCTAATATTAAATAAATATGCTGCTGGTAAGTCACTTCAGTCATGTCCCACTCTGTGCAACCCCATAGATGGCAGCCCCCCAAGTTCCCCAGTCCCTGGGATTCTCCAGATAAGAACGCTGGAGTGGGTTGCCATTTCCTTCTCCAATGCATGAAAGTGAAAAATGAGAGTGAAGTCGCTCAGTCGTATCTGACTTGTAGCGACACCATGGACTGCAGCCTACCAGGCTCCTCTGTCCATGGGATTTTCCAGGCAAGAGTACATTGCCTTTTCCAATATTAAATAAATATATGTGTATATAGACTATGGTTTTTCCAGTGGTCATGTAGGGATGTGAGAGTTGAACTGTGAAGAAATCTGAGCACCGAAGAATTGATGCTTTTGAACTGTGGTGTTGGAGAAGACTCTTGAGAGTCCCTTGGACTGCAAGGAGATCCAACCAGTCCATTCTGAAGGAGATCAGCCTTGGGTGTTCCTTGGAAGGAATGATGCTAAAGCTGAAACTCCAGTACTTTGGCCACCTCATGCAAAGAGTTGACTCATTGGAAAAGACCCTTATGCTGGGAGGGATTGGGGGCAGGAGGAGAAGGGGACGACAGAGGATGAGATGGCTGGATGGCATCACTGACTCGATGGACATGAATTTGGGTAAACTCCGAGAGTTGGTGATGGACAGGGAGGCCTGGTGTGCTGCAATTCATGGGGTCGCAAAGAGTCAGACACGACTGAGCAACTGAACTGAACTGAACTGAACTGATATATATATATAATAGATAACCAACAAAGGCCTACTGTATAGCATAGGCTGGAGCAACAGAGTGGTTCAAAATTGGGAAAGGAATGTGTCAGGGCTGTATATGGTCACCCTATATATTTAACTTATATGCATGGATCCAGTTCTAGTTCAGTCACTCACTCATGTCTGACTCTTTGTGACCCCATGAACCGCAGCACCCCAGGCCTCCCTGTCCATCACCAACTCCCTGAGTCTACCCAAACCCATGTCCATTGAGTTGGTGATGACATTATGCAGAGTACATCATGTGAAATGCCGGGCTAGATAAAGCTCAAGCTGAAATCGAGATTGCTGGGAGAAATGTCAATAACCTCAGATATGCAGATGACACCACCCTCATGGCAGAAATTGAAGAGGTACTAAAAAGCCTCTTGATGAATGTGAAAGAGGAGAGTGAAAAAGCTGGCTTAAAACTCAACATTCAAAAAACTAAGATCATGGCATCTGGTCCCATAACTTCACAGCAAATAGATGGGGAAACAATGGAAACAGTGACAGACTTTATTTTGGGGGGCTCCAAAATCACTGCAGATGGTGACTGCAGCCATGAAATTAAAAGACGCTTACTCCTTGGAAGAAAAGCTATGACAAACCTAAACAGTGTATTAAAGAGCAGAGACATTACTTTGCTGGCAAAGGTCCATCTAGTCAAAGCTATGGTTTTTCCAGTAGTCATGTATGGATGTGAGAGTTGGACCATAAAGAAAGTTGAACACCAAAGAATTGATACTTTCCAACTGTGGTGCTAGAGAAGACTTGAGAGTCCCTTGGACAGCATAGAGATCAAACCAGTCAATCCTATAGAAAATCAGTCCTGATTATTTATTGGAACAACTGATGCTGAAGTTCCAATACTTTGGCCACCTGATGCACAGAGCCAACTCATTGGAAAAGACCCTGACGCTGGGAAAGATTGAAGGCAGGAGGTGAAGGGGACAACAAAGAATGAGATTGGTTGCATGGCATCACCAGCTCAATGGACATGAGTCTGAGCAAGCTCCAGGAGATGGTGAAAGTCAGGGAACCTGGCATGCTGCAGTTCATGGGGTTGCAAAGAGTTACATACGACTGAGTATACACACATACACCCTCTATTAGGAGTATATGTTAAGTAAAATAAGCAGTTGTTATAATTATATATAATTGTGTATATATAATACATGGTATAAAATGTTCAGTTCAATTCAGTCACTCAGTCGTGTCCAACTCTTTGCGACCCCATGAATCGTAGCATGCCAGGCATCCCTGTCCATCACCAACACCCGGAGTTTACTCAGACTCATGTCCATTGAGTCAGTGATGCCATCCAGCCATCTCATCCTCTGTCATCCCCTTCTCCTCCTGCCCCTAATCCCTCTCAGCATCAGGGTCTTTTCCAGTGAGTCAACTCTTTGCATGAGGTGGCCAAAGTATTGGAGTTTCAGCTTTAGCATCAGTCCTTCCAAAGAAATCCCAGGGCTGATCTCCTTTAGAATGGACTGGTTGGATCTCCTTGCAGTCCAAGGGACTCTCAAGAGTCTTCTCCAACACCACAGTTCAAAAGCATCAATTCTTTGGTGCTCAGCTTTCTTCACAGTCCAACTCTCACATCCATACATGACCACTGGCAAAACCATAGCCTTGACTAGACGGACCTTTGTTTGCAAAGTAATGTCCCTGCTTTTGAATATGCTGTCTAGGTTGGTCATAACTTTCCTTCCAAGGAGTAAGTGTCTTAATTTCATGGCTCCAATCACAATCCGCAGTGATTTTGGAGCCACCCCAAATAAAGTCTGATACTGTTTCCACTGTTTCCCTGTATAACATATAATAATATGTGTATACTAAACACTATGTATAACACATATAAATGAATATGTTATACATTATATTGTTATAATATATACACTAAATATCTATTATATATAATTATATACATTTTATATTATGTATATATGCATGTTATATATGTAATATAGCTATCAAAATATATGTTGCATGTACAGTAATATAATTGAGCTTAATCTTTTCGTCTCTAGGCACCTTATGATGACTTGGTTTATAATTTGTATTCCCAGAATTTAACCCAATGCCTCGCACGGAATGTTTGCTAACCCCGCCTCCCATCACTTTGTGGGGAATAGATGGGGAAACAGTGGAAACAGTGTCAGACTTTACTTTTTTGGGCTCCAAAATCACTGCAGATGGTGAAATTAAAAGACGCTTACTCCTTGGAAGAAAAGTTATGACCAACCTAGATAGCATATTCAAAAGCAGGGACATTACTTTGCCGACCAAGGTCCGTCTAGTCAAGGCTATGGTTTTTCCAGTAATCATGTATGGATGTGAGAGTTGGACTGTGAAGAAGGCTGAGCGCTGAAGAATTGATGCTTTTGAACTGGGGTGTTGGAGAAGACTCTTGAGAGTCCCTTGGACTGCAAGGAGATCCAACCAGTCCATTCTGAAGGAGATCAGCCCTGGGATTTCTTTGGAGGGAATGATGCTGAAGCTGAAACTCCAGTACTTTGGCCACCTCATGCGAAGAGTTGACTCATTGGAAAAGACTCTGATGCTGGGAGAGATTGGGGGCAGGAGGAGAAGGGGACGACAGAGGATGAGATGGCTGGATGGCATCACAGACTCGATGGACGTGAGTCTGAGTGAACTCCAGGAGCTGGTGATGGACAGGGGGGCCTGGCGTGCTGCGATTCATGGGGTTGCAAAGAGTCGGACTCGACTGAGCAACTGAACTGAACTGAAAGTAGAGTTGCTGGCTCATAGAATCTGTCATATTTAGTTTTAAACACCCCGTCAAATAGTCTTTCCAGATGATTGAGGCAATATACCCTTTCACTAGTAGTACATTTGAGTTTCTCAAGCTCCCCAACACTTGCTTTTATCCTTTTTGGATTAACCATTCTGGTGTTATTAAATGGTATTGCATCACGGTTTTAATTTTCATTTGCATTAGTGTCATTGAGCACCTTTTGATACGTGTTTTGGGATTTTGGACTCTTAAGACATACTTTTTAATGCTATTTGTCAATTATTTCTATTTGGTTATCTGTATTTTTCTCATGAATTTGCTAGAGTTCCTTTTGGATTATAGATATGCATCTTTTGTAGAACACGAGAATGACAAGTGTCTTCAGCCATTCTGTGCGTTGCCTTCCCATTTGATCTAAAGCTAAGCTGTAGTCTAGCAACAAGATGTACAAACAGCTTAAAAAACTGACATGACAGTAACATAAAATTTATATTTCTTTCTTATGTAACTGTATAAAAGCTAGACTGTCCAGACTGATATATCTCTATCCCACAAAGCCATTTAGTGTCCTAGGTTATTTATTTCCATATTTTCTTCTTCTTTTTAAAATTGAAGAATAGTTGATTTGGGGCTTCCCTGGTGGCTCAGTGGTAAAGAATCTTCCTGCAATGCAGGAGCCACAGGAGACGTGGTTTCGATCTCTGGGACAGAAAGATCCCCTGGAGAAGGAAATGACAACCCACTCTAGTACTCTTGCCTGAAGAATGCCATGAACAGAGGAGCCTGTCAGGCTACAGTCCATAGGGTTGCAAAGAGTCGGACATGACTGACGTGCTTTAGCACACGTGCATAGTTGATTAACAATGTTGTATTATTTTCATGTGTACAGCATAACGATTCACTATTTTTATAGATTATACTCCATTAAAAGTTATTACAAACTAATGGCTATAATTCCCTGTGCTGTACAATAAATCTTTGTTGCTTATCTCTGTTATCTATTTTGTTGCTGTTTTTTAGTCTTAGTCATGTGCAACTCTTTGAGACCCCATGGACTGTAGCCCACCAGGTTCCTCTGTCCATGGGATTTCCCAGGCACGAATACTGGAGTAGGTTGCCATTTCCTTCTTCAGGTGATCTTCCTGACCCAGGGATCAAAGCCACACCTCTTGCATTGGCAAGCAGATTCTTTACCACTGAGCCACCAAGGAAGCCTTATGTTACACATCGTAGTTTGTATTTCTTTTTGCTCTTTGGCCTCACTACACACCTTGTGGGATTTTAGTTCCCCAACCAGGGAATCAAACTCAGGCCCTCTCAGTGAAAACATTTAGTCGTATCCACTGGACTGTCAAGAAATTCCTGTGTAATTTGTATTTCTTAATCCCCTACCCCTAATTTGCACCCTCCTCCCTCACCAGCAACCCCTGGTGTGTTTTTTTGTTATCTGTGAGCCTGTTTCTGTTTTGCATATAATTCATCTGTATTTCTTTCAAATCCACATGTAAGTAATATCATACGGTATTTGTCTTTCTCTAATTTATTTCACTAAGGATAATACTCTCTAGGTCCATCCACTCTGCTTTTTCATTTTTGTTATGGCAAAATAATATTCCTACACACACACACCCATACACAGACTCACATATACCATATTTTCTTACATCATCAGTCTGGTCCCTTCTGGTCTCTACCACATGTGTGTCTGGTCCATGGGAAGGGAAAGAAGGTACAGACACGGGTTTTTTTAAATCAAGAAAGGAAAGTGGTCCCTTTGACTTCCATTCGCAGGCCATTGGCCCCAAATCAGGCCGTTGGCCACAGCTAACAGCATGAGAGGCAGGAAAATGTGGTAGCTCTAACTGAACAACTCTGTTGCCGTGAAAGAAAGGAAGAGAGGATTTAGAGTAGATAACGATCAGGCTGTTCACCATCTATTTCAGGCAAGCACTGTGACAAATAGTCTGGGGAAAAGATAATCTGAGGAGAGGTGTATATGATATCCAAAAGTTATATATGATATACAGCCAGTTATTATGAAATAACCAATCAACAAAGGTACAAATTACAGAGATGAAGGAGTAATTTAGATGGAGGATTTGGGAAGGCTTTGTAAAAGCAATAATTTTGGTAGATAAAGCAGAGCTTCAACCTCAGAGACTTTCAAACTTGTATGGGAGACAGAATATGAATGAAATAGTGAGCTTCAAGCACTTATGTTACACCTTGTAGTATTTTACACACCACACTATTTGAAGTGTTTAGGGAACAAGATTGTAAAGTGTGTTGGAATCAAACTGCAAAGACCCTGGATTATTCTGCTTAAAAAATGTAGACTTTTTTCAATAGTCAATGGTGAGTAATTGAAAACTTCCAGAAAATCTGCTGATATATAGAGTTTCAGTAAAAAGTATATTTTAACTTCAGCTTTACAGGTAACTATTTTATTTTCCTCTTTTTCAATACTTATTCAAAACAAACTGAAGTAGTCCAATAGTATGTGGAAATCCAGCCTTAACATTTTTGTTTTCTCAAGTGATTAAAATAAACACTGTGAAAAATAAGAGTTTCAATTAAATAACCTGAGAGTATTAGAGTTGGGGGAGGGGTATCATACAGTACAACCAACAGAATCTCCATGAGAACTGGGAACACAGTTGAAAGTGAGTACTAACGAAGATGTAAACACTCTCAAATGAAATCAGGTTCTGAGGTAGTATTTTGATCTGAAGTTGAAGGCTGATTAAGAGTTTTCATGAACTTGAATCTGTGCAGGAAATTATCAAGGAGTTGTAATTAGAGTCACTTCCTTCCTAGGTCCATGGGGAATTCCCATCACCATTGATGAGAACTATGCATAAAGATCATGGGAAGAGCGTGGCCCTTGGGTTTCCTCTTAAACAGCCTGTAGGATTTGTTATGGTTATTTTAATGCATTGGTCCTTGGAGACACGATTTTCAGTTCTGCCTCTACTTGTGACATGGTGAAGATGACAAAAGTTGAGGGTGGGAATCCCAGGAGATATCTTTTCATTCTTTCTTCTTTATCTGTAATTATTTTATTATCAGTGAGAAATTTTTTGTTCCATAAATGCCAAATCTTTGAGCAACAATAAGAAAATGATTCCAACTAATGGAGAGGGAAAAGCTGTGCCCATGTTTACTGAGTGGATAACATCTGGCCTTCCCAGGTGGTGCTAGTGGTAAAGAACCCACTTGCCAATGCAGGAGGAGACATAAGAGAGGCGGGTTCGATCCCTGGGTTGGGAAGATTCCCTGGAGGAGGGCATGGCAACCCACTCCAGTATTCAAATCTGGAGAATTCCGTAGACAGAGGAGCCTGGCAGGCTACAGTTCACAGGGTCGCAAAGAGTCGGACACAGCTGAAGCAACTTAGCACACGTGCATAACAACTTCTCTGGGAGTTAGACTTTGGGAACTGGTCATTTCTTTAAGTCACTGCTGGTTCTGAGACACTTGAGTGTCAGAACACTTGGCAAGATAGTTAGAAATCTATCTAGGGGAAGAGGAATTTTTACTCAGAGAAAGTCTTGAGTCAAGTGGAAAGTGATGAAATTGAATAAAATTGTGGGATTGGGGTAAGTTAGAGCAGGAAAAAATGATAGTCCTAAGATTGAGCAGTGTTCTCTTTTCTTACCCAGCTCTCTGCAAAGCTATCTGTGGAAAGCTTTGTATTTTCCATCGTCTTTCCACGCCTGCCCAGTAACCAAGGGTAGGCCTCAGGTTTGGTTTTTCCAATTCTGACACTGAAGCCAGTTTTTCTCTCCTGATACTTTCCATTTCAGAGTACTTGGGTGCAGGATCAGCATCTACCCTGAATATATATCTCTACTCCTTCATAAAGAAAAGAAAGACAATTAGTCATTTTTGCCAGATGGTGAATGTCAGACGTGGTAGAAGTTCAATATATATTAATGAATGAACAAATGAATGATAGATACAAGAAACCAGAAATATCTTCTGTATGTAAAATGTTTGTCTTTACACGTTGTAGTATTCTGCACATAATACTGTTTGATGACAGGTAGTTGGTAAGTATCCAAGAATCAGGAAAAGTAACTGAATTGAGCAGGTATAAAGTCTCTGCTGCAGAATTTTTAAGAGATCAGATTCATATTGCAAAGACTTTTTTTCCTCTGTCCTGAGAAAATATAATGCCTTCAATTAGTCATTTACTAAGAATCCAGATAATCTCAAGGCAGTCCTTCATTTCAAGTTTTTGTCTTTTGTGAATGAATTAAACTATTTTAAATCCTTTATACATAGTAGCTCCCTTAGTTCTTACAACAATGTATGCACTAGGTATCATGATCATTCTGATTTTATATAACGGGGAAAATGAGGTGCAAAAAATTAATTTTGTCAAGACCTCGTAGATGATAAGTGTTGAAATTTAAACCAAGAGAGTCTGGCTGCAAAGTCTATTTTTCTTAACCACTATACTGCACTGTCTCATGAGATGGTACTAGAGCAGAGATCCTAAATAATCACAGAGGGAGATCCAGAATGCTTTCTAGAGAAATGTTCCAGAGAAGTAAACTCATGATATGAAAGTATGTATAGCTCTGTTTCACAGAACAGCAAGACCACTGTAGTGGAGTGGAAATGCTCCAGGGGAAGAGGTAGCAATAAGATGTAGTGGCTTATGGGCGCTGGGAAGAGTTTCTATTTTCATTTTTAGAAAAATGGAGAGCCATAGGTGGGTGTTAAGCAGAGGCATGATGTAACATGATGTAAAAGAATTTTGTGGCTGCTGTAGGATGACTAGGATGCAAGTAAAGAATCTAAATATTTAATATCAAATAATGTCTAAATTCAATACATAAGTCTAGATTATACACACACATACACACAAAGGGGGCTTCCCTGTTAGCTCAGCTGATAAAGAATCCACCTGGAATGTAAGAGACCCCAGTTCGATTCCTGGGTCAGGAAGATCCACTGGAGAAGGGATAGGCTACTCACTCCAGTATGCTTGGGCTTCCCTTGTGGCTCAGCTGGTAAAGAATCCACCTGCTCTGCGGGAGACCTGGGTTTGATCCCTGGGTTGGGAAGATCCCCTGGAGAAGGGAAAGGCTACTCACTCCAGTTTTCTGGCCTGGAGAATTCCATGGAGTGTATAGTCCATGGGGTCACAAAGAATTGGACACGACTGAATGACTTTTACACACATAAAGAATCTTATTTTCTAAAACAAAGTAGTTTTGAAACTGCATAGCCAGTTAAATATATTTCAACAAAAATAGCTTCTGAAATCATTGCAATGTTCTAAAACATTTGCGGATTTTTAGAAATTGATGTGACCTTTTGTTTGATGTGACTATCACTAGCTAAATGATGTCCCCGTCTGAGCCATGACTTGCTGTATGGGCCCCACCAGACTATTCCATTGACTTCCCCATGAAACTGATGGCCATGAGGTCCTTGGCACCAGTCTTTGGTTGCAGCTGGAAGGTGGCTGGGGAAAGCATTCCTACTCCATTGCTTGATTTGCCCCTGGGTGCCAGGGCTCACCTGGCCTCAGGAATCCTGCCTCTCAGCCTCAGTCAGGACATTACCTGCTCCACAGTCTGTGTCACCTTTACAAAGGTGGAGCTGCCACAGCATGGAGCAACAGGCAAGTACTTGGCATGTTTTTGTTGGTACGGTGGTTGCCTCCCGGGTCTGTTCAAACGCCCTGGGGTGGGAATGGGGTCCTGTATCTAACTCAGAACTGCCAGGAGGTCTGATATTCAACTCCATAATCATTGCTGGGCTAAGTCTTATTAAGGTAGATTTTTCTTTAGCAAACTATATAGAAGTGTTTCAATATACTAGCAACTGGTACACTGATCCCTATATACTAAGTGATGAGTACCCAGACTGGACTGAAGGAGGCAATAGAGATATAGGAAACTTGTCATACTCTGGATGAAATTTTGCTAATGGAGAATATGTGAGATGTAAAAGAGAGGTATAAAGTAGGGCTCCCAGTCTTGGCCTGAGTGACTGGAAGAAAGGCTGTGGAGGGCGGCAGGTTGCTAGTAGGAATGAAACCTTTAGTCTTAGAAATAGTAACTTTTAAATGTGTATTAGGTATCCAAGTGGAGCTTCAAGTACCTGTTTGATATGCAAGTCTGGAATTCAAAGGAGTAGTTAAAATTTTTTAGAAATGATTAACTTGGTAACCTGAGAAACAATTTCCATTTATCTGGTTAGATGCATGAGTCTTTTGTTTAAGATTTGTTGTTGTTTAGGTGCTAAGTTGTGTCTGACTCTTTTGCAACCCCATGGACTTCTGTCCATGGGATTTTTCAAGCAAGAATAAAGTGGGTCGCCATTTCCTTCTCCAGGGGACTCTTCTCAACCCAGGGATCGAATCCAGGTTTCCTACATTAGAGGAAGATTCTTTGCCATCTGAGCCACCAGGGAAGCCCATAGAACATTTTAAAACTTGGAATGAAATGAAATCAACATGAAATTTTAAAAACATAGTTCCTTTGGAATAACAGGTCATAAAGAGAGGACCCTCAGAGGTGAGTATCAACACTGTGTGATGTCTCTTTCATATGACTCTAAAAATGAGTGTTTTTTTTTTCCTTGACCTTTCATTAGGGATAATTTTGTGAAAGAGAAGCTGCAAAACTACAGTGAATTCAAGGAAAATATTTTAATAAAATATTCACTATAATGGAGGCTCTTAAGAAGTGAGAAGCCAAAAGAAGTAGATGTTCCTTTGGAGAATTCAGTCCTAAGTGAGATAGGAATGTTCTTAGCTGTTCCCCAAAGCTCTTTGCCTGGTTCTGCCAACAGGTGGCCATGAAGGGGGCAAAGAAACCTCTGGAGGTCACTGTGAAGAACCAAGTGAATGAACAGAATCCACTTAGAAGTGATTAGAACTAAGCAGTTTTTCTGTGGAAAATCCAAAAATAAATTAGCAAGTTTCTGTTCATGTTTTCAAGACCCTGAATGAGAAGTTAACAGGAACTTTCATTCATCAATCATATTGTGGGGTGATTTCTAGCTTTGAAACATTACTACACTGCAATAAGCTGATTTAACAGAATAGGAATTTTGGTTTCTAGTTAGATTCCATTATGTTCATGTAGGAATTATGTTCATGATTAGAACTGAACTCAGTTGTTGTTTTCCAATTTCACAGATGTTCCTGCCTAACATTTTAGTGCAATTTTCCTAATAGTATTTCTCCTCATAATATACAATTTGAGGAACAAATAAAATCCAATATTTAAACATTAATCAGCAAAATAAACAACAACAAAAAAAAGGAACCAAGCAGTTTTTGCCTCAAGCTTTGTACCTGGTGCAGTTTTAAAAAGAGAGGGAAAAGGAGATAGGAAAAACATAGTTTGGGGTCCTCTTGCCCATTCTATCCCTTTTCCAGGGTGAACCATAGAAACAGACATCTGTGATGTCACCCATTAAGCTTTTCAAGCAGTATCATTTCTTGACCCACTTTTGTATTCAAGGTCTATTACTATTCGTGTAATTCCTGTGTTTCAAATGGACAGAAATGAGAGCATTTCCTCTGTATAACCTAAGCCTATCACTTAGGGTGATAGGGTGATATTGCAAGGGTGAAGCAAGTGTAAGACAGGAACCCTCCACCTTGTGAGTTACCATTTATTGACACAGAAAGTGCTGCTGTTGGAATATGCATATCATTTAGTGTAATAAGATAAACAAGGACAAATTATTGTGTTTCAGCTCCAGTGCAATCTGTCCATGCCCTGCGGAAACTCTTCAACAGCGGATCAAAGACTTTCTGGGGGTTGTCTTGCTGTCATGATTCGGAAGTGTTCTGATTTCCCTCTGGAGTCATAAATTGCACCTTGGGCACCATGAGGGAAGAATTGTTCCGGCGGATGGAATTGTTCCTCCTCATGGAATTGTTTCTTCTCATGGAATTGCGCTTCCTTAGAGAATTCTGGTGGGACAATTCACTCTTCTGGAGGGTCTGGATAAGGATGGAAGGCTTCTCATCCAGCTCTCGGGCACTGCACCTTGGAGCAGCTACTTTCACGGTGTTGCCGAATTTGGAGTAATCCACGGAATACACACCTTCCTCCTCGGTCACGATGGACACGAAGCGATGGCCCCACTGGATCTCCTCAGCGATGTAGGAGGTTCTTGCTTGTGTAGTAATGCCAGTAGTTTCGACCACTCCTTCTAGAATCACGATGACCTCCAGGTCTTGGTTGGCCAGGTCAGTGGCCGAGATATCGTACAAGGGGCTGCGCTTGTCAATCACGTGGCAGATGATCAGAGGAGCCACCAGGAAGATGTTATTACTCTCAAGTGGGTTGTCAACAGGAATGTCCAGTTGGTGAATAGGTACCACCTCGCCTTCTGGGGTCGTGGTTTTCTTGACCACTTGGATGCGCACAGAGGCACTGATGATCATGCTTTTCCTTAGGTCCCCCACGCGGAACATGAAACACAGTTTGCCATTTCGGACGGCGATTACCGCATGGCGGCTGAAAATCAAGGTTTCCGCCCTTCGGTGAGCTTGGGCTGTTTTCATGAAAATGCAGCCCAACATGACTGCATTGATGATCAAACCCACAATGTTCTGTAGAATCAGGACTGTGATAGCCAGAGGGCATTCCTCAGTCATCATTCTCCCTCCAAATCCAATTGTCACTTGAACTTCAATGGAGAAGAGGAAGGCAGAGGTAAAAGATCTGTAAGGAATGAGATCAGAAAAGAGTGCCATCAGTTCAGATTTTTGAATCATGAAATAACACTGAAGCTGAAGTTTTAATGTTCTTCTTTCAAAGGCTAATTTTTTTTTCATAAGTATTGTG
Organism: Oryx dammah; assembly: GCF_014754425.2. NCBI lineage: Eukaryota > Metazoa > Chordata > Mammalia > Artiodactyla > Bovidae > Oryx > Oryx dammah. The sequence continues at coordinate 30,389,246 of NW_024070213.1, forward strand.
GATTAACAATTTTGTGTTACTTTCTGGTACACAGCAAAGTGATTCAGTTATATATGTTCTTTTTCAGATTCTTTTCCTTTATAGATGGCTATATAATATTGAGTACAGTTCATGTTATACCGTAGGTCCTTGTTGGTTATCTGTTTTATATATAGTAGTATGTATATTTTGATCCCAAACTCCTAATTTATTCCTCTCCCCTCCTTTCCCCTTTGGTAACCATAACCTGATTTTCTACATCTGTGAAACTAGTTCTCTTTTGTAAAGAAGTTCATTTGTATTATATTTTTAGATTCCACATATAAGCTACATCATGATATTTGTCTTTCTCTGTCTGGCTTACTTAGTATGAGAATCTCTAGGTCCATCCACATTGCTGCAAATGGCATTATTTCATTCTTTTTTATGGTCGAGTAATATTCCATTGTGTGTGTGTGTGTGTGTGTGTGTGTGTGTACTACATCTTCTTTATCCATTCACCTGTTCATGTCCAAAGGCTATTAAATACTTTTGGAAACACTAGCCAACTTAATGTATCAAATGCCCTATTCTAAACACAAGCACTTGTTCATTTTCTCTCTTGTCTGCATGTATCATTGTGGAATACTTCACTTTCATAAGTGAAAAGTGAAAGTGCAGGTTGCTCAGTCGTGTCCGACTCTTTGCAACCCCATAGACTATACAGACCATGGAATTCTCCAGGCCAGAATACTAGAAAGGGTAGCCTTTCCCTCCTCCAGGGGATCTTCTCAACCCAGGAATCGAACCCAGGTCTCCCACATTGCAGGTAGATTCTTTACCAGCTGAGCCACAAGGGAAGCCCAAGCATACGGAGTGGGTAGTCCATCCCTTCTCCAGGGGATCTTCCTGACTGAGGAGTTGAACCCAGGTCTCCTGCATTGCAGGCAGATTCTTTACCAACTGAGCTATCAGGGAAGCCCTTCACTTTCACAAAGGCATAGTTTTTGTTAAACTCCTTCAAGCCGATGTCTATTATTTATTGCCAAGTTGTGTTTAAGTGACTCAAGTTACGTGGAACATACTGAGTCCTGAGTGAACTTTTTATTATTTACAACCTTTAAAATCATATTCATTAGTGAACACTATGTACCTTATATATAGAAAGCACAGTGCTAAAGAGTGGTACAAAACATGTCCTTCAAAATACTAGTATTTTAAAATAAAAAAAGAATGTTGTGCTATTTGGAACCAAACGTTTTCTTATTGATTGTTTCACTTTGTTCTCTAAGTGATCTAGAGAATACTGATGCTTTTACAGGAAGGATTTGAGGTAAAGATTATTAAGTGACTATGTCAAGATCATAATAAGGGCACAAATCCTCTCATTTCTGGCCTAGTTTCTGAAAGAGACACAAGGAAGGGGCCAACATGTGTCAGGATTTTCTTGGGAAGATTTTTCAAACTGTGCTTCTCTTCCTGATCACAGTGTAAACACTGATTTGGTAGTTTAGGGTGGACCTGTGCAAGACTTTCGAAAAGCTTGCAGATAATTCTGATTTATCTCCCTAATTGAGAAGCACCACATTTGGTCATTTTTCTCTTTAATTTATTTACTTAAGTACATAACCCTTACTGCTGTGGCTTCTGAATAGAAACAGTCTTAGTCACGTCTGCCCTCCACTCCAGTTTCAAACTTCTCTAATTTCATAGATGATAGGTCAACTGTCAAAGCATTAAGTGTTTCTTAATGCCACACACCATGAGTGAGCAAAATGTTTACATATTTGGATTCTGAATATACACACTATATTTTGGTGGGGCACCATGAATGGTAAGCAAGCACACATAAGATGATTTTTTTTTTTCTACTAGGCTCATAATCAGGGATTTTTACTTTTTTATTTAATTGAAGCATAGTGGATGTCGCAGATGATTCCTTTAACTTTTAAACGAAAAAGTGCCTTTCTTATCCTTTCTGTTGCTAAAAAGATTCATGGGAAACCACAATTGCTTTTTGCACTAGCCACCCACAAGATATACTGTATAAATCAAAAGAATAAGAAGAGACCCCAGAGAAGGGGCACGGATACAATACTGATTTCTGATAATGCATACATACTTCAGGCTTTCCCAGTGGCTCAGTGGTAAAGAATCTGTCTGCCAATGCAAGAGATGCAGGTTCGATCCCTGGGTCAGGAAGTAGGAAATAACAACCTGAAGTAGCAAACAGCAAGCCATTCCAGTATTCTTGCCTGGGAAATCCCATAAACAGGGGAGCCTGACAGGCTGTAGTCCATGTGGGTCACAAAAGAGTCAGACACGACTTAGCAACTAAACAACATACATGCAGTGTAATGATGAATATGCCCAGATGTTTCATTTTATTGGCTTAAGAGACTATTCATATGCGATTTGTGTATGTTATTTATTTATGAAAGAACTTGCTTCCAAACATTATATGGTGCAAGATTCAGCCTTTTGATGAACACCTGTTGTGCTAAACAACCTCAAGAGATGAGTGTTTTTAGCTTCAGGTTTGTTCTGCTACAGAGGGAGTTAGGCTGAATAAGAAGAAGAAATATGTTGGTTTACTTTCTGACATGTTAGAAAGTCATCTACATGAAAGGGAAGGTGAACCAGCCTAGAAGGAGAATGTTAAATATTATTTGGATACACTAGAAAATCTTCATTATAATAAGTTATTTTCAGTTTTGATGACAAGGTGGGACATTGAACTTATGAAAGGAAAGGAAATGCAAAAAAATTAGACATATTATTAGTCATGTTTTAAATATCCTTTGGGAAAAAAATAGAAATTTTTCTGTTTCTACTTTTTTTGGTGAAAAAGTATTATGTACAGTTGGTTATGATTAAAATTTATATTGCACTGAAGTATACATAGTACCACAATGTTAATATAAAACCAGTAAGATTTTTAACATTAAAAGATGTTCAACAATATTTTTTAGGTAAGAAGTAAAATTTAAAATGCTAAAGTTAAATCAACTATACTTCAATAAAAAGTTTAAAAATGTTTAGATAATCATCTAATGAGAAACGAATAAATAAAATGCTAAAATTGTCACACTGCTAAAATCAAGTTTTTTTCATTGTATCTGCAACACTATTTTTCACAGTGAATTGAATGTTCACACCAGCAGGAATCCATCAGAGGAATGAACATACCTCAAAACACCTCTTGTTGAACAATAAAAGCTAGCAGTAAAACAGCTTTTAATAACCAGAGCACTCTGTCAAGTTATTTTACAAAATCACTGAAACTATCTCCCTTGTAATGACGTATCTTTAATCAATTGCCTAATGACTTTTTCCACAAGGAAAGCCAATATATTCATCTTGTGAATAAAATATGTCATTTATTTTTCAAGGTTTATTATGCCTGTTTCTTTTATCTCATTTTATGTGTGTCTACTTCAAGTTTATTAAAAGTGTACCTCTACAGGAAAATGATTCACCAATAGCAGTGCCAATAAATTTCTTAAAGAGGAATATTATAATCATATCTGACCTATACATATCTGTTAAACATAGTATTTTCTTTCCTTTATATTTGGTGTACTGATGATCACGTAAATTTTTTTACCTGTATTTTCTTTGAGACAATAGTATGTGACAAGTTTAAGACAAGAAAATTATATCTAACTCGATGGTAAAGGCAATGGATCAATTCAATTTGGCTTTCTCTCCTCAAAATTTGAGCTGAAACCTGTGGTATGTGATCTCTGTGACAAATATTACATGCCCATTTTGATAAGCTGGCATCGCAACTAGTCAGAGAAGGGAAGAATGGGCAAGTTTACAGGCTGGGTTTTTGCTTCTTGCAGTGGTATGCTAATTTCACATTTCAGGATCAGTAACGGTTGTATTCTTTCCAGTTTCCTGACAGAAAGGTTCCTGTTCAAGTTGCTTTCTTTTATGAATTCTGTGAATTTGGGATATTATTCAGAAAATGTCCTGGAAAAATTGCTAGTATTATTACAAATATTTCTCTGCAGGGTGAATATTTTTGCAATTGATGTTATCTTTTTCCATCTTTAAACAAAAAAATTAAGAGACAAATCACCCCCAAGTAAATGTTCTTAGGCCATGTGAAAATATGAGAAGAGAATCACTGAAACCAAATTCACTTATCTTTGAAATATTTATGATATAAGAAAAAAAATTAGGGCAATCTAAGAACTGCCTTCCTATCCTACTAAAACTTTTAGAGAAAACCACAATGTTAAATCACTTCTACATAATCTCTTAGGTCAAACATTTAGTCCAATTTCTATCAAAGATTAGCTTTTTTCTAGTTCTGAATGTTAACATAACTTTTAATTTTGGAATAAAAGCAATCAATCAGCTATTCAAGATCATCTTGATAAAGAAGGGCTTAATATTTACTTCATTTCTGGTGGATTTTTTTTTTAAATTTAGATCTCCTCTTCACCAGTGTTTTCCTTTTTTTTTTTTCATTATTTCTGAAAATGTCACGGGAAGAGAAGTCATGGAACATTACTAGCATTTGCACAACATTTTTTGTTGATCAGAGATATTTCCTTTTGGATACTGGAACTATGGACAGCAGCTTTTCAGACGGACAACTAAATGTGTGCTTTTTTTTTTTTTTTTTTTTGAGGAAGGCACTCAGTGAAATCCTTTTTAAATAACCAGTATAATATTTTCAAGGCTAGCCCAAGGGATTGAAACTACATTTTCAAAGCCTCCTCATCCAAGGCTGCACCCCCCCAAAAAATTTTAATACATCAGATTCGTTTTTTGTTTTGTTATGTTTTTATTTTTTTGCTTCTGAACATACTAAAATAAAGTCTTTAGTTCACTGTCAGCAAAGTAACAGAAGACAGAAAGGGCAATTTCATCTATTTTTCTGTACTGTCTTTCACCCCGCCTCAGCCCGACGTCTTCTTACCTGACGTTAGTCACACACACGGTGGACTCCAAGCCACTTTTCTCCATCCCACTTTTCTCCATGTAAGCATAGATGTCTCCGTGGGCAAAGGCCACCAGCCACCACATGATGGCGAAGAGCAGCCAGCTGCAGAGGAACGACATGGTAAAGATGACCAGGGTGTGGCGCCATTTCAGGTCCACCAAGGTGGTGAAGATGTCCTGGAGAAACCGTCCTTGCTCCCGGATGTTCTTGTGCGCCAAGTTGCAAGCCCCGCTCTTGGCGATGAAGCGGGCCTTGGGGAGGCGGTCCCGGATGCGCGGTTTGCGCAGGTTCTCCGCCGCGATGCGCGCCAGCACATACTCCTCCGGGATGATGCTCTTCCTGGCCAGCATCGTCCCGTCACCATAGCCAGCCTAGGCACCTGTCTGCGACCTGCCTCTCCTTCCCTCGAGACCCGTCCTGTGGGAGGGAAACCAAGATTAAGAACTACCCCTCCCCCTCGTGACCATTCCTCGACTCTTCCGTCTTTGCATGGAGGGGTGTGTCTATATCTTACAGGTGGCATGCAAAGCTAAAGGTATGATCTTACAGTGATTGAGTTCTTAGATCTTGGGAAAATTACTTGGTCTGAACCAGAACTGTTTTAATAGTCCTTATCGTTTTGAACACTTAAGGGCACAACCTTAGTTAAAGTCAGGAGCCTTCCTGTAAACAGCAGCTTTAATGATAATTCTGATATTACCCGCGTCTGTAGATTACTGCAAAAACCCAAGCGCACCACGACAGCGAGGACAACTGAGGCCAGCTTGGTATCACGATCTTTTTAGTAAACTATGCACGTGATGTAGCAATATTAAAAGTAGAGAGGGGGAATTCTTTTTCTGTTATTTTTAGAAGTAGGCAAAGAAAAGGCCGTGGACACTCCTGCACAGTACAAATAACAACTCGGCAAAATAATAAGCAGTGTGCTATGTAATTTTACGAAGCGGTATTTTACATTTGAAAGAAGTATGAGTTGCATTTTTTAAAAAAATTGCCATTTGAACTCATAATGTAATAACTTGAACTTCTTTAATACAATGGGATCAACCATAGAAGCTGCAAGAAAAACCCGGATAACAGCCTGCCGACTGCGTAAAGAGTTCATTAAAAGAATGTGCCCCGAAAATCCCTCTGACGCTGTCAACCTTTTAAATCTTTTGCGGGTACGCGCTCAGCCTCCCCCTCCCCTCCCCCGGAGGAGTGTTGAAACTTACAGACTCGGGGCCGCTGGCTGGGCGGCCGCAAGTCCCCGCACTCGCCGGCCGGCCGAGGACAGGTCCCTTGCTGTCCCATCTCCGCGCGCGGGAGCGGTAACTGCGACTGCCGGAGGGACCGATCCGGGGCCGCGTGTCCTAGGGAGAAGAGTTAAAGTAATAAAAGGTGCAATTGAATCTGCACCCACTGGGGCGGGCTGGAGGAAGGGGGATGATTGTAGCTCTTCCCCCTCCCCCTGCTCGGCTCTAGCCCTGGGCTGCTGCCGGGGGCGGAGGAGGGGTTGCGGGGAGAGGAGCTGAGGGTGATGCTCCACAAATCAGTCTCCCAGTTCGGGCTTTGACGCGCGCCAGCCCTCTGAGGCAGCCGAAATTCCGAGATGGGGGCGGGAGGGGGTGGCGGGGGGAGGCGAGTCCGGGGGAGTTAGGGAACCAGCCTGGGGGGAGGGGCGGCGGGGGTGGGCGGGGCCTGTAGAACGGGCTCTTTCCCCAGTAGCAGAGACCCCCTGCCGCCAGCATGAATTTGAAAGGCTCCCAGGTCAGAGGAGAGAACTTAAGAGTTCGAGTGCATTGACGTAAAGAGATTTTTTTTTTTTTAACCTGGGTAGGTAACTGTGCTACTTCAGATCTAGTAAACCCAGAGATAGAGATCAGCAAATACTGTTCTATACATCTGGCAGATTCATGTTGATGTATGGCAAAACCAATACAATATTGTAAAGTAAAAATAAATAAATTTTAAAAAAAAGATCAGCAAATATTCTTCAGAGGCGTCCAGGCTATGTGTATATGTGATTATTTACATTAAATTTCCGTCTGGTAGAAGACATTCTGAAGTAGAAGATGTTCTGAAGCCCACTTTGTATATTTCTTCACCAGCCAAAACTGGTTCTCAGGGAATCACACACACACACACACACACACACACACAAAAGTAGAAGAAAAAACCCCACTCAAAGTCTCTTCCAATAAAAAAAATTTTATCCCGAACAGGGACTGCTGTCAACACTTTAGGACTCAAACCGTCCTCTTTAGTAATTGGTGGCTTTCTGAAATGTTGCAGCTTCTTCCTCTTGTGTAGATGTCCTGGATGATAGAACAGAGCAACTGTGCACAAGAAAGGTTATATAGTAAATATCTTTCTATAGCTTTTTGAAAAGGAGCCAGCAAAGACAAATGTGCTTTCTCCCACAGGTCAGGCCTCCTGATTTGGCACTTGTGTTAATGGAAACTTTAATTCTTGGAAATTTCATGTATTTTCCAAGACTCAGAGCAGAAAGCAGTATGGAGCATAAACAATGTGTTCATTTAATTACCAAGAGACCTAAAATTAGTCTTTAATGAAGGCAAATGAAGAATCGTTTTTTCCTTCTCGTGGAGAGACCTGCTTAACCCCTTCAAGCGTGGGGATCCTAGTCTATTAGTGGTAGCTCTGTTCTCCACTGTTGTGAATTTTTACAGTAATTTGTATAGTAGTTTTACTACAAATGTGGGGATCCAACTGTACAGTTAATCCCCTCATTATTCCATTTTGTAATTGTTTGGTGTACAATTTATTCCCTGTTATTTTAGCTGGGATAACATTCATCAAATACCTATTTGGGCAAGGGGTGTATATATGTATATATATATATAAAATCACAGTTGCTGTTCTTAAGAGCTACAGTTGTAGTAAGAGACATGGGTTTGATAATAAACTCTAATACTAGTAAGGATGTAATTAGCATGCGAGTGGAAATAGAACTAACCAAGCTATATTAAGACTAGAAGACTAAGGAAAGAAATCAGCATAGATTATTTGGCATCTGATCTAGTCTGAGGGGCTTCCTCAGTGACTCAGCGGTAAAGAATCTGCCAGCAGTGCAGGAGACACTGGTTTGATCCCTGGGTTGGGAAGATACCCTGGAGGAGGGCATGGCAACCCACTCCAGTATTATTGCCTGGAGAATCCCAATGGACAGGGAGCTTGGCGAGCTACAGTCCATGGGGTCGAAAAGAGTAGGACATGATCACTAGTCTTTGAAAGACCAAGATATATTTGGGTTTGGAGCAAAACTGAGAAAAGATATTCCACTTTTCTCAGGAAGGAAGAGTGTGAGGGAGCATTGACAAGAGTGAGCCATGTTTTCGGTTCGGTTCAGTTCAGTTCAGTCGCTCAGTCGTGTCCGACTCTTTGCAACCCCATGAATCACAGCACGCCAGGCTTCCCTGTCCATCACCAACTCCCGGAGTTCACTCAGAGTTGACTCATTGGAAGAGCCATGTTTTAGTAACAAACTAATCAGCACTGATGCAGCAAGGTAGGCAAGAGTGGGGTTGGATGCGTGGGTCCAGTGCTCCCTGAACAACCTCTCTCACTACCACTCTGAACACTTAAGGAGTTATTCCTGTCCTTGTCCCATGCCCTCTCCACTCTTCCCTGCAGTCCATGAAACTGAGGGCTGCTAGAGAGCAGGGCTGTGACTCAACCTTCAAGCACAGCTTAAACGTCAGAGGGGCTCAAGGAATAATTTTGAGTCAATGAATGGGAAAGATAAGGTTGAAAACCATGTCGATACCTAAAAAAACGCCCCACAAAAACCAAAAAACCAGACAGCCTTAAATGCTCAAAAAAAGAAGTCTGGACAGTCTTTAGGAGGTAGTGGTAAGCCATGGAAGGAATCTGATTAGAGAACACCAGGAGTGCCTGCTTTAGGCGGGTTGATCAGGAACAAGAGGCCAAGATGGCTTTGAAGGTTGCATTTCTAGGTAGAGTACTTTCAGGCTCCAACATTCTGTCATCGGCAGGAGGGGACCCTGGAAACTCTTGTGTTAATTAGAGAAGGAGCAAGGTCTAGGGTTAATAAGTAATGTTAGTAGACAATATACAAATGTATACAAAAGGAAAGCTACAGAGTCAATATTTGGAGGGTAAAGTCACAGAGGACTGTGACATTGTGATGAGAGAGAAATAGTAGGGAAATTGAATGGAAAATGATGAACTGTTGAGAATTACAAGACTGGCCACAAATCTATATCGGAATGCTATGGAAATTCTGGTCTTTTGTGATAATAATCATATTTAGAATTCAGTTTTTTTTTTTTTCCTAGTGAGATGTAATTCTTCCAAATATGCAGTTTCAAGTTTTGACTTGTTTTGGAATGATAAACTCTGTACCCTACTTTTTAGTAGGCAATGCTTCAAATTAATTCAATATAAGGGCACTAAGAATACACATAATAAAGGTTAACTTTAAGAAACTGATAAGTAAGATTTTGACAATAATACGCCTAAAAACAAATAGCGGCCATCCAGATGGAGAATGTGTACTATAAAAGCATCACAGGCTTTCTTTTTCTTTTCTCTTTCCTTCCCGACATTTTTTAAACCAAAGCTTTATGTTTTTTTCCTTTAACTAATTTTTCTGCACTAAATGGAAGCTGCATGAGGACACATAGTTTGTTGTTAATACCACAGACCCAGTGTCTGGAATTGTTCCTAGCTCCTGGAAATGGGTACTCAACAAATACTTGTCAAATGAAGGACAGAAGGAATGCAAAACACAACTCGCCACACTGTGTTTCTCTCTGTCTTACACTTACTCTAACTCTCACCTTTCTTTCTTTGTGTATTTACAACCATTTCTCATAGCCCATATAGGTAATCTGAAGCTTGGGGGTCTCCTTGAAGTCTTTATTGTTTTCATTGTTCAGTCACTAAGTTGAGTCTGACTCTTTTTCAATCCCATGGACTGTAGCCCGCCAGGCTCCTCTGTCCATGGGATTCTCCAGGCAAGGGATATTGGAGTGGGTTGTCATATCCTTCTCTAGGGAATTTATCTGACCCAGGAATCAACCTGTGTCTCCTGCACTGACAAGCTTATTCTTTACAATTGGCCACCTGGGCAGCCCTCCTTGAAGTTTGGGGCCATATCTGTCTGGAAAGATTTCATTACTTATCATCTCTCCCTTCTTTATTTTTTCCTTCTCTTCCCTTCAAACTCCTCCTTCCTCAGCAACTCTCCTCACTACTCCAGGTCCCTAGTACTTACATTTGTTTACATATGAAACTTGTTTAAACTTGGCATTTGCCGGCTATGTTTCTCTTGACAACTTTTGAACCTAATGGAGATATATCTGTATCCCCAGAGATCTTTGTGGACGAAAGTAGCTGCTAAACATCTATTATTAATTGATTCTAGTTCTTCCCTCTATGATCCCCTTTTTCTCATATTATAGGCCAAATAATGAACATTTAAATTTACTTCTGAGAACTCTATGAAGGAAATCAATTTTTCAAAAACATATTTACTACTTCAGGCTTATTTTATTGGTCTGTTTATGTAATCACTCTTGCTGTCATCCACTTAAAATTTTCTTGACTGTTCTATAATGTTTTAATTGCTTTTTTAAGAGTGAAGACTGATTTGTGCATTACTCCCAAAGGAGACCTCTAATGAACAGAGCTAACTTTAAATTTTATGATTTTCTTGACTTTAGGAATCCAGTAAGAATCTGCTCATGTTACATCCCAGAGAAATTTATACAGTAATCAGGAAACAATTTAAGGATATCTATTCACTTATAAGTAAACATCTGTTAGATTCCTTTTAGACTTTATGTGCATTTTATTTGCAGATAAAAAGATTTCTGCAGTTCTCATTCTCCTAAGAAACAGAGTTGGTTGGGTGACTTCAAACAAGAAAGGCTGATGTTTTCCCCATTTGTCTGCTGTTTTGATTATCAAATGCAAATCAGTGAAGTCCTTGAAAGGATCCTTTTAAAAAATTTTATTTACTTTTTAATTGAAGGATAATTGCTTTACAGAATTTTGTTTTCTGTCAAACCTCAGCATGAATCAGCCATAGATATACATATGTCCCCTCCCTCTTGAACCTCCCTCTTATCTCAGGTAAAGGGTAAAGGCCTTGCATTTGATGGCTTTGCCTTTGATTTGACTTGTGAATTTAGAACTCTTGGTTTGTCTGAGCCTTATTAGATTTTAGAATTTGGAGAGTCTTCAAAATGACAATGGAAACGACTCATGTTAGCAGCCCAAATAACAGTTCGTCTATTTGCTTGATCTGCTGCTTATTAGTGTCCTCATATAAACCACTTTGGAACATATTGCTTTGGAATCAACTTAGTAAAACTGTTACATAAACTAGTAATCAAAACAACATGTTATACACTCACTTTTTTAGAGTTATCATGAAATGGGGATGACAATATAACCCTTGGTACTTATCTGTTCCAATGATTTCAGAGAACATTTCTTTGTGAGATGTATATCTATTATGTGCAAAAGAACCTCACTCTCCAAATTAGATCACCCGTTTCTTCAATGATATCGATTAGAGCCATCAGTGAAAAAAAAATTTCCATGCGGCTTGCATGTGCAACACCTCAAACTTCTGCCAGCTCACAGGTGTGAATCTGTGAGCCAGGAAGGGGGCATTCATAACAATGACTATCTTTTAATATACAACCAGGTGAACAAAACAAAGCCCTGGCTCCAATACATTCTCAGAGAGGAAGGTGTTAGCAAACAAGTAGACAAGTAATACATTCTATAATTATCAGTGGTGTTGAAATTTATAAAGAGAGTAAAGCAGGAAAAGGAACGAGAGTAACTGGGGCCAGAGATGGGCAATTTTACATAGAGTTCAGAAAAGACCTCTTTGTGTGTGTGCGTGCTAAGTCACGTCAGTCGTGTCCAACTCTTTGCCATCTTATGGACTGTAGCCCTCCCGTCTCCTCTGTCTATGGGATTTCCCAGGCAAGAATACTGGAGTGGGTAGGCATTCCTTCCTCCAGGAGATCTTCCTGACCCAGGAATCGAACCCATGTCCCTTATGTCACCTGCACTGGCAGGCGGGTTCTTTACCACTGTAGCTTGCCAGGCTCCTCTGTCCATGGGATTCTCCAGGCAAGAATACCGGAGTGGGTTGTCCCTTCCTTCTGCAGGGATCTTCCTGACCCAGGGATCGAACCTGGGTCTCCCACATTGCAGGCAGATTCTTTACCATCTGAGCCACCACGGAAGCCTTAAAACATCTGATCCGTAATCCTAAACCCTTTTTGGTGAACAATATCTCAAAGTGAGGATTGTTAATCCGTGATCCAACTACATGAGAGACACATGGTTACCTTATTTTAGGCTCCTCCAAGCTTTTATGAAGGAAAGATAGAATAAGATAATTTCTTTGGCTCCTAGACTGAAATATTTTTCATGAGATGGTATAAACACTTCTAATGAGGCACATTTAAGAATGCCCCGGGAATATCTATTGCCCACTTAGATTTAAGAAACTCATGGAATGATTATGAGAACGAGATGACACAATCCATACAAAGTACTTAGTGACCGATCTGTTGTAAGCACTTAATAAAGGTCAGTTCGAGCATTATTTTTGAGACCCCCACCAATCTTCGGAATCCCAACTACCCAGCACTTATACTGGCATGTCCTCAACTCTTGAATTTAATCAAGACACAGGACTGAAAGGGAGTCAGCCAAGATACTGGTAATAAAATAGAGACCCAAGAAATCAGCATGTCTGGTTTACTGTAATAGTGTCTCCAACAGAAAAGTGGTTTCGTCAGTTAAGAAGAGCTTCCCCATGGTAATTATTTTCTACTGGTAGGGTGAAAAATGCTAGTACTAAATGAAGCTGGTACTAGCATTTTCTAAGAGAAGATGGAGAATAGACGCTGTCATTGTTACTGCAAGCTGTGAAATTTTGCCATGATATTCTCATGCCAAAGACAGGCAAGTTTGCAGAAGCCTCAGGCCTGTCTTGCTATAGGCTTTTCCGAAGCTCTTAGGGAGACAGCAGTTCCCAACAATGTCTTGATCCATTGCTAAGCTTTCACGTCAGTATGTTTTGAAAAATCAGTGACTCATGCAGTTCTTGGAAAGGGGAACCTGATATTTTCCAGAACTCTCTCAGGAGGGTACTCCTTACTGCCACCTTTCAAAAATGCCTGCTGCAGAAGGGCTTTTTAGAAGTTGAATGTTTTAAAGTGACATGTAGACTCATTGGTCCCAGTGATCATTTATCAGAATTTTTTCTGCTGTTAAATAACCTGAATTTTCCTTTAGGTAAAAATGACCTATGCCAGAAAAGCTTTCACGAGGTTGTTTTTCTAAACAGGTCCAAATTAGAATGAAATATTTGGTATTTGTTGCTAATTTAAAATGTCAAATTCCCTCTTTTATTGTTAGAATAAATGGGATAATAAAATGCTCTCCTCTTTGTAAATCTACAGAAATTTATTATGCAGTTGAGTCGTCTCTTTTTCTTTAAATTGAGAAATTGTGGAAGACACATGTAATATACATGTGTACAATGAAGACACTAATATCTGCCTCTCAAGAGTTTTACATTAAATGAGGCAAGTGTGTAAAAGGATTTAGCACAGGATAATTACACTTAAAACATAATATTTTCTAAAATATAACTTTCAGGCTACTTCTTTAATTAGTATTTAATTTTTAATTTATGTATTTTTTTCTTAACCTGCATTTGTTGGTATTTTCAGATCAATAGTAAATAATAATGATGCTAATAGGCATGCTTTTCTTTTTAGTGATTTTGAGAAAATGCTTCCAGAATATAGAGTTCACATGGTTATTATTTTGAGGTTGTGTGCTTTTTCTACCTTTCTGTGTTTCTTTTAAAGCTTTTTTTTGGGCCACACTGGGTTTTCATTACTGTGTGCTGGCTTTCTTGAGTTGTGGTGAGCGAGGGCTACTCTTCACTGCAGTGCATGACCTTCTCATTTGCAGTGGTTTCTCTTGTCGTAGAGCGCAGGCTCCAGGCGTGTGGACTTCCATAGTTGTAGTGAACGGGCTCAGTAGCTCTGTGGCATGTGGAGTCTTCCTGGACCAGGGATCGAACCCATGTCCCCTGCATTGGCAAGAGGATTCTTATCCACTGTAGCATCAGAGAAGTCTAACTTTTCTATATTTTTTAAAATAAAAAAGGAATGAAGAATTACATAAGAGACCTTTATAGCATATACCAAAGTGATCTTTTTTTTTTTTTCTTCCTTGGCTAGTTAATAGGATGAATTAAGTTACCAGGTTAAAAAAGTCATATTATTTTTACATTCCTGTGATAAACTTCACTTTTTCATGGTAAGTTATTATTTTAATATAATACGGGCTTATTTTCCAGGTATATACTTAGGATATTTGCATTGATAGCTTTAAGTGAGTTAGTATTATTCTTTCTGTGTTATCTCTGCCTGATTTTGGATACATGTTATGAGTGTAGAAAGAATTGATGCATATCCCTTCTCTATGGATTGTAATAGTTTAAATAGAATAGGGATTAGGTACTTCCTGAAATCATCTGAGTCCAAATTTTTTAGCAATAGTTCTTGGCTCTCTGAGTTCTCTTCATGCTCAGTCTTTCCCTCTGGGATCTTTCTTTCAGACCTTCTAAATCTATCCTCCATATCATTTCAGTGTCTTTTTTTTTTAATTGACATATATTTGCTGTACAATATTATATGTTACAGGTGTACAATATAGTGGGCTTTCCAGGTGGTGCTAGTGGTAAAGAACCCACCTGCCAAAGCAGGAGACATAAGAGACACGGATTCGATCCCTGGGGGATGATCCCCTGGAGGAGGGCATGGCAACCCACTCCAGTATTGTTACCTGGAGAATCCCATGGACAGAGGAGCCTGGGGGGCTACAGTCCATGGGGTTGCAGAGTTGGACACGATTGGAGTGACTTAGCACGCATGCACATATAATATGTTGATTCACAATTTTTGAAGATTATACCCTATTTATAATTATTGTATTTGCTATGTTCTCTGTATTGTACAATATACCATAGCTTATTTTATACATAATAGTTGTATCTCTTCATCCCCTACCCCCTTCCCTCTTCCCACTGGTAACTAGTTTTCCATATTTCAGTGTTTTTATTTTCTATCAGTTTTTTCTGTGCTACATTCTAAATCTGTCTCCAGTGCAAAGAAGTCTCTCATAGCTTAAACTTAATTGCTGTTTAACCTCTCCATTGAATTGCTAATTTTAATGGCTTTTTTCTTTTCTAGAAGGTCCCTATTTATTTTAAATTAATTTGCTCTTTTTCTTACCTTTAAAAAACCTTTGCAGGGTTTCCTTGGTAGCTTAGTGTTAAGAAATCTGTCTGCCCATGCAGGAGGCCTGGGTTCGATCCCTGATCAGGGAAAATCCCACATGCCACAGAGTAACAGAGCCCCTGCACCACAACTACTGAGCCTGAGCTCACGAGCCCAGAGCTGCAACTACTGAGTCTATGTGCTGCTGAGGCCCACACACCTAGAGCCTGTGCTCTGCAACAAGAGAAGTCACTACAGTGAGAAACCCATGCAGCAACTTAAGAGTAGACCCCACTTGCCACAACTAGGGAAAAACCCTGAGCAGCAACGAAGACCCAGCAAAGCCAGAAATAAATAAATAACATTATTTAAAAAATGAGAAAAGAGACTGAAAAAAATGAGCATGGTCTCAGGAATCTATAGAATATAACAAAAAATGTAATATTAAAAACCAAAAAAACCTATGTATACAACTATGTAACTGCCATACAGATTACAGACCAACCATAAAACATATTTATCACTCCAGAAAATTTCCTTCTGCCCCTTTCCAGATTGTAATTGATCCCCACCAGAGCTCACTTTGTTATGGCTTACTTTATTATTGGCTTGTTTTGCTTGGTATACATGGAATCATGTATAAAGATACTCTTGTGGAATCACATATAAAGATACTCTTCAGTACCTGCGTTCTTTCACTCAACATAATATTTGTGAGTTTTGGCCATGTTGTTCCATATACCAGGAATAGTTATTTCCTGGTGTGGATTAGCCACCATTTATTCATCCATCTTCCCGTTGTCAGGGATTTGGGCTGTTTTTGTTTTCTTTTCACTCTTAGGAATAAAGCTGCTTTTAACATTTCTGTACAAGTCTTTTTGTGGACATAAGCACTCATTTCTCTTGGATATGTGCCCAGAAGTGGAAATGTTGAGTCCTGGCAGAGGCGCATATTTTTAGCCTTAGTAGAAACAGCCAGTTTTCCATGTTGGTTGTGCCATTTATACTCTAATAACAGCGTGTGACAGTTCCACCTTCACCAACACTTGGTATTGTTAGTCTTCGTGGTTTTAGTCATTTTAGTGGGTAGGTAACTGTTCTTTTATTTGCATTCCTGATGAAAAATTATACTGAGCACATTTTCACATCTTTTTTTGAAAAACATACATATTTTTAATATTTTATAGATCATTTTTTTATAGTTTTTGTGCTAGTATCATTATTTGTTGTGTCTCTTGATTCCTATCCTGGTGATTTTAATTTTGAGTGGGAGTTAATCTGATTTTATTCATCCTTCCCAGGAGATCTAGATTGTATCTCAGCAGACTGATTTTGCATTTGCCCTTTCCAGAATTCCAAGGGTTTCAATATTCTGGAGCCATTTTTATATAATATTTCAGCTTGAATATATGATCTGAACATTGTAAAGTTGGAATCATATCAAAATTTTAAAAATTGTATCAAATTTTAAACTTTCAGAAAAAGTTTATTTTCTGACTTAAAAAAATCCCTTATAATATTATTGTGGTTAGTTGTTCAGTCATGTTCGACTCTTTGCGACCTCATGGACTGCAGCCTGCCAGGCTCCTCTCTCCATGGGGATTCTCCAGGCAAGAATACTGGACTGGGTTGCTATGCCCTCCTCCAGAAGATCTTCCCAACCCAGGGATCAAACCCAGGTTTCCCATATTGTAGGTGGATTCTTTACTGTCTGAGCCTCCAGGGAATCCCTATAATACTATTAAGATGTGATATATGTAGTGAGTTCTCAATGTTAATATTTCATATCAGAACGTGCTTTTCAAATTATACACTTTTTTCAAAATCATTTAATTTGAGCTTCACAAAAACTCAGCAACGCGAGCAGGCAGTTGTTATCATGCTTTCTTGTTTTTTTTTTTCCTTTTTGCAAATGAGGAAATGGAAACTCAGGCTTTCAATGATAAGTCCAAGGCCATACATTCAATGTGTGATCAGACCAAGACTAGAACTCAAGTCTTTTAATTCTTGGCCCAGTTCCTTTTTTTCAATATATTCTACACAGACTGACATAATTCCTTGTTATTATAGATCACATATCATAGAAATCATTTAATCCCAAGAAACGTTAACTCATTCACTAATTACATCAGTAGTCTAGTATAGCACATGGCTACGAGCATGAGCATGAGCTTGGAAATCAGATTGCCTGAGTTTGCATCTCAATTCAACTAAACCTTTGGCACATTAGCCAATCTGGATCTCAATTGTAAAATGGAGGTAATAATGCTTACCTCATAGAATTTTTGTCAAGATTAAATGAGAGCATACTTATAAAGCTCATATCTTCTTAGTATGTGTTAGCTATTATTATCCTTTCATCAGATTTTTAATGAGACGGTTTATGCCATATGCACTCTACTGATATCTGCACTGATTTTGCATTTCTTAGCTCTTCTTTGCCCCCGGGAATTTTCTTCTCTCATGTTGTCTGATACAAGACAGTACTAGATGCTACAGTGATTATATGATATTTAAATCATAAATCATTCTGTCATCTCTATGCCTTATTGGCACATGTAACTAAGCTTTATTAAAATATTATATAAGCCAAGAATTTTCCATGAAATATTAGGCTTGCTAATTTTTTCCCTACATTTTTGGCCAAAAGCCTAGATGCCTTATGTTTCCAATATAATGTCATACTGCATTTAATATAGGCTGGAAGTTGTCAAGTGGGAACAAAGAAAAGAAGCTCCTATTTTCAGGTGAAATTTTGTTACTCCTAAATCTGCTTCTGCCACTTTCTCTCTCCTCTTTGTCAAGGACACAGCAAACTCTGTGCCTGGGCCAAGTCCTTGGCACTGGAAGTGATAGGTCACTGGGAGAAAGGGGTGCCTCTATCTAAAGTATGCTTGTGACTGTCATATGTGTTGGGGATCCTGAAATGAGCAGGATGGTGCAATTCTAGATGAGTGTTACTGCTCATTTTGAATGGGCAGTGGGAGGAAATGCCTCCCAAGCTGTGTGTTATGCAGTCATTCCACAGGGAAATAAAACTTGGGCTTAAAAAGTCAATATTTGGAAGTGATTACTTATGGCAGGAGATTTTGTCTTGTTTTCTTGTTTTTTTTTTTTTTTAAAATATCTTTCTTTGGACTTCCCTTCTTTCTGGAGCAAAGGTAGGGGACTCAAACATAGAAGGAATACCCAAGAGTTTACTTGAGTTTCACTCAAGTAATTGAAGAATGGCTCTCCCTCCCTTTTTCCAATTTTTCTTTTTTTTTCCCCCCAAAGAATCAGTAGCCAGCCCAGTCCCATCACTCTTTTTTTTTCTGGAACTACTGGTTGTGATTTGAATTTGTATCCTGATTTTCATGTCACTCTCCAGACTGTGAAGCTCCCCTCAGCAGAAGATACTACTTTCAATTGGCTCAGACCTTCTGGCCAGAGCTTTTTAGGCCAAAGGTTGATCCTTGACCCAAAGTGAAGTCGTGTAAATTTGTCCAGTCATATGTAAGATCAAACGATGAGCGGGACATAGGAGATTTCTTGCTTGATACTTGGAAATGGACAATCTGAGGAGTGAAGAAAGTGACTGCGGGTGCAGGTGCGCCAAGATTTCACCTGAGATAAGAATGGTCAGAAAGCCTACATGCAAGATGAGGAAGGAGTGGAGAGAAGGGTGGAGATGACAGCTCTGAAGGGAAGGTTGAAGACGAGAAACTTGACAGAAATAGTATTAGAGAGTAGAGAGTCTCTAGACCTGACCCTGTCCTCACTCTTACTGATGCCCAATAATTCTGCATTTCCTAGATTCTAATGCATGAATCTCTCTTCAGTACACTCCGATCTTACTCCTCCTCCCTTCTCTTGTGTTCGGAAGTACCATCTCTGGAACTCAAAAAACATTTTTTTTTTGAGCTCAATGTTAATTTTTTATTTAATTTGCCACTTTAAATATAAAATTTAGAGGATAATTATGCTTTATTAAATAGGATATAATACACTAGTTTTTCTTAGTAAAAAATATTTTCTTAATAAAAATATATACTTCCAAAAACAGAAGTGCCATCTCTGGAGTCAGACAGAGATCAATGATTAAATCAACTATTTGGGAGTAATTCATTTACCTTCTAGCCTCAGTTTTCTCATCTGTAACTTAAGTATAATGAAAAAAAAAAAAGATAGTTTTTTCAGAAAAATCTTTTTCAGAAAAAAAACTTAGGAAAATAGTTATTTCAGAAGATTTTATACTAGTTTTAATATACTAGAAAGCTTTGTATTACTCTGACAAATAATCTCTCTGAATCACATTTTATCACTCAGAAGTGAGACTTAGCAGATACTAAACAAATGCCATCAATCAAGATGAAATAACTGAAGTTTATTTTCATTCAACCTCCTTTAGTAGGGGGACAACCATCTTTCAAAAATGCCCAGTTCACTAGCTTTCATAAAAATTATTTTTTTATTTAGAAAAAGTTTTTGACCACATCATGTGGCATGTGGGATCTTAGTTCCCCAACCAGAGATTAAGCCCATGACCTTCTGCAGTGGAAGCCTGAAGGCTTAACCACTGGACTGCCAGAGAGGTCCCCATAACAATTATTATCATCCCTTTGTTGAACTAAAAAGAACCTGCCCACCATAACTCAGCAATGTATTGCCACTGTTATCTTAAAAACTGGTAGAAAAGGTGGGTTGAACTTCTTACCACTGAAAATACATTTTATTATCCTTCTTCTCAGCCTTTTGGCTAAGACCAAGTCTGGAAATACATCTCACAATTTGTCAAAAACTTATTCCTAAAGGTGACTCTTTTGTCTAGAAGAAACACTTATAGAATATTATAATTGTAAACATCTTTCTACCATCCATTCTAAACACTTGTATTTGACTTATCTATGCATTGTATTAATACGTGTTGTAAAAATTTATAGTAACTATACACTTCTTTAAGGCAGTTAAGATAGATGTGAATGTACATACTCAGATGTGTGTTTGTGAAAGGGAGCCACCCACATATATTGAGAGGTCAGGAGCTAGATTGTAACCTCTCAAAAAGGGTTAACAGTAAACTTCGTTGGTGGATTCTATTTATGCCTGCTTTCAAAGGATTGATGAATATTTCAGGTATCTGAAAGAAAGAGATTAAGAATTAAAAAAAATTATGAAAGTCACTCAGTTGTGTTCAACTCTTTGTGACCCCATGTCTGGGGAATTCTCCAGGCAAGAATACTAGAGTGAGTTGCCATTCCCTTCTCCAGGGGGTCTTCCCAACCCAGGGATGAAACCCAGGTCTCCCACATTGTAGGCAGATTCTTTACCATCTGAGCCACCAGGGAAGCCCAAGAATATTGCAATGGGTAGCCTGTCCCTTCTCCAGGGGATCTTCCTGACCCAGGAATCAAACTGGGGTCTCCTGCATTGCAGGCGGATTTTTTACCAGCTGAGCTATCAAGGAAGCATGCTCTTTGCTTAAGTAGCGTTGGAAAAAAGCTCCAACTACTATTAGTCAAAGTGCAAATATTTAGATATGAAACTGTTGGCCTAAATCCACGTGGCCCTGATAATACTAAAGGTCAATAGTCTTTCACTTAATGAAAACTGATACCGTGTATAAATAGCACATACTGTAGCCCTGTCTAGGGGAAAAATGCAAACAAAGCAGCATTAGCCAGTGTTGTGCTGTTGTTTTATGGACAAGCTACTTATTTTATACCAAAGGCAGATTAAGTGATAGAAATCAGTGTCTGAAAGCAATGTTTTTTTGCCATTAATGTGTAGCATATATTTGAGATGGTCTGTGATGGTTGATGGCACTGTGATCACAGAAGGCTTTCTTCTTGGAGCCAATTAACTTATTTAGCCAGGTATGGCTCCCTTGATCTTTGTCAGTTTAGAAAGGGCATTGGTGACCGTAGTGTAAATGACTCTGGGAAATGAGCTCCAGCCCACAGAAAAAGAAAAAAAATAAATCCCATGTAGTGAATATGTAGAATTAATATATCAACTTTCATATGTCAATGATGATGATACCAACAGAAAAAATGTGAAGGTGGCAAGGGGAATAATCATCACAGGTAACTTGCCATCCTTCCACATTGTGAAAATCAATAGTGAAACCTACTCAAAACTACTCACATTTACACACTAGAAATATTTGAAAATATGAATTCAAACTCAATAGGGTAACATGCAAATAATTCAACAAGGAATTCAGATGTGGGTAAGAAAAGCTTGCCTCTTTTCAAAAAAATTTCCCTTTAGATCACAAATTGTTGATTAAACTACAACACAAAGTAAAATAGTGTTCAGAATCCCTGTTTATATCTTCTCAGCTGAGATTCAGTTCATTTCATGTTTTCCTTTATGACGGAACTAAGGCAGTTGATTCAATGAAACCAAGAGGTTTGCTCTGGCAATCCAGGATAGGTTAATGTCAGCAGAGCTAGGAAGCATGTGGCTATCACCTCCAGCATCTTATGGCTCCAGGTTGTGCATAACAAAAAGAAATGGGAGTGGTGACCGAGGTAGACTGACAATTCCCAAACCTGGCTAATTATGAATCTCATCTGAAAGCATTTGTTATAAATACAGATATAAACCCTTTCACTGGGGAGTTTGAGACAGAGGAGTCTTACTAATGCCTGAGCAAATCTTGAAAATGATGTGTAGTTACTTAAGAAAAAAATTAAACTCAAGTTACAGAATATAGCCTCTTGGCTACAGTTTCTTATTATCAAAGCCTAGGATTAGAAGACTGCATTTTAACTTTGGATAAGGGATTAATTAGGGAATTATTAAAATATTATAAATCACAGATCTCCAAAGAATGGAGTACAAAATAGTCATTTAACATATATTGGCAAACAACCATAAAAGCTAATCAATAAACCTTGGAGAAAAGTCCAGACATCCAACTATTTAATTAGAGATGTAATAAAATTTATTGATATAGTTGTTCCACTTGATGAAAACTTCCCAAAAGCCTATATATAAAACTGACTCTGTGACAGGTGTGAAACAAAACTGTCAAAGCATAATCAGGTACTGTCTTGTCAACTTGTGTTAATTTACATCTATTGATCAGTCCTGGTTGATGCCCAATGGTATTATAAGTAAAAGAATAATTGTCCTTTTTAATTAGGTAAATAAAAAAATTTATTATATAATACCAAAGGAGCATATGTTTATAGTAGAAGAAATGCAACACAGACAGTAAAAAGTTATAGGCACATGGCTAGTGGTAAAATTAATCAATGGACCAATCAAATATACTGATTAGGGCCTGCTGTGGTTCAGGTACTTGTATTATATGCCAAGGGCACAAAGACAAACAAGACATGGTCCCAGACCTCAAGTATCAGTTACTTAGAAGGATCTTCTCTTATCTATCTAATCTAGAGCGAAGTTGACTTTTAAATTGATCGAAAGGAACACTTAAAAGTCGAGGGTGCACAGTCCTTTAAGAGAAGTATTTTTTTCTCTTTTAACAATATCAGTAACCTTTTTGCATATAAAGCTTTAAGTATTTACTGCTTTTCACAAATATTAAGGAATTAAAATTGGTAAAAATGATTTGGTTAATTAAATGTAAAATTTGTGATATGAAATTTGATTAAGTAAAGGCTGGTCTTCTTTTATAGATATATACCTATTTAATAAAAAAATTATCTCAAGATTAGTTATTTCCATATTCAATAGATCATACATATAACACAATATATGATTAAACAATTTAAGAGATCATCCTTGACTTTATTCAGTCAATTTAGTTTTGTAAACAATTAGACACTCAAGTGACTGCAAGTTATGAGGAAGCCAGCGACCACTTAGTTGTAAAAATGGTAAATGTGATTTTCTGTTTAGTGTAATTAGATACGCTTCTGCTGACACTGCCTGGATAGCAGTAGAATATTTACAGATATCATGAGGGATTATTTCAGTGGGTAAATCCTCATTTCTCTTGATGAGTGTGGGTACTAAGAAGCTTCAGTCATGTCCGACTCTTTGTGACCTGATGGATCGTGGCTCACCAGGATCCTCTATCCATGGGATTCTCCAGGTAAGAATACTGGAGTGCGTTGCCATGCCCTCCTCCAGGGGGTCTTCCCAACCCAGGGATCGAACCCGCATCTCTTAAGTCTCCTGCTTAGGCAGGTAGATTCTTTACCACTATTGCCACCTGGGAAGCCCTTTCTCTGTGACACTGAAATATATAACTTGGTAAAAAACATGGTGTGAATTCAACCTTACAAAGCATTTGCATGCCAGAAACACTTTGAGTAAATTGGTGGAACATTTAGAAAATCAATCAACAGTTCTTGATTCTGTTCTGTTTAACTTTCAGGGAAGAATAAGAGGATTTTCCTCCTAATGAAGTTTTATATATATGTTGAGTTGACAGTTTGCACTAAGTAACATAGAACACTTTTGTCCATCCTTGTGAAACTTATTTTAGGTAAACATCAAGACCCTAAATTCAGGGGAAAGCCC
This sequence comes from Oryx dammah, assembly GCF_014754425.2. NCBI lineage: Eukaryota > Metazoa > Chordata > Mammalia > Artiodactyla > Bovidae > Oryx > Oryx dammah. The sequence goes on from NW_024070213.1 coordinate 30,412,940, forward strand.
AGGCATAAGTTCTGCATGAGTAAGTATACAAATTTTCCAAGCATGAATACACAATAAACTGAACACAGGAACTACAGAAAGGGAGCTTACATTCTCTTTTTCCATCAGTTATAATTCTTGAAAATCTTACAATGCACATGGACCTTGACATGAAAATCAATATTGATACAAATGGGTACAAAATTACAGTATAAACTTTGGGTGCTAGCATGACAGTGAAAGTAACTTTTAGTATTTTTTCAATTTATTAATTTACATTTAAGAAAGCATGACACTAATATCCCATTGATGCACCTTGAATATGCACATTAAAATCAGAATAAAATTTTGATACACTCTCTACATGTACATTAAAATTAGAGCAGGAACAAATATGTACCTGTGTGACACCACTGGACATAAATGTTTAAAAGAAATATACATTCTTCCACCTAGAAATAGACACGTTTTACATATATGTGTATGTCTACCTATGTTTATGTATGTATGTATGTATATTTGTATAGATAAATCCTGTGAAAATAAGGCCACTTGCTTATGCACTCCAGTCTTGAATAATGTGGAATTTTAGGCCTTGAGGATAATAAACACATCTAAAGTGAAAGTGAAAGTAAAGTCGCTCAGTTGTGTCCGACTCTTTGCGACCTCATGGTCTACAGCCTACCAGGGTCCTCTGTCCATGGGATTTTCCAGGCTAGAGTACTGGAGTGGGTTGCCATTCCCTTCTCCAGGAGATCTTCCCGACTCAGGGATCGAACCCGGGTCTTCCGCATTGTAGGCAGACACGTTACCATCTGAGCCACCAGGGAACACATCTAATGATTAATTAAACCATGGAAAGCTGTAGTGACCTTCACTGAAGGGTTGAGCCTTATCATTTTTGAACTCTGGTCTGGAAAAGCACATTATGCTCGATATCTTAAGAACTCTCCTCTTACTAGATGAGGAAAAATGGAACCTTGGGTATAATTTGTCAAATTTTCAAACTCTTATTATCATGATCATTCTAATGAAGATTTCAGATTTACAGAGTTATTATAAAGGTAATAATAACTTCTAGTCTTGGTAACCAGAAACAATTTAGATGAAAAAAAAGAGACTTTTATAAGAAACGTCAGTATTATTAATGCTAATGAATACAGAACATATTCTCAGACAGTAAATAATGAATTTGAGTGTTTCATTTTCTAACTGATTAGAAAACCTGTCCTCCTTTTAATTTCTTCCAATAATATCTAGAAACACCAACAAAAAGGAAATATATTCTTACAAATAAAAGTAAAATAATACTGAATACTAACTGTAACTTCTATGCTTGAGAGATATTTTCCAGACTTAAGCAGAGTGGTTGATTTACCACTTAAAGTAGCTTACTTGTTTTAATACAACCTTAAAGGTAATGTGGCTTAAACTTTAGAAAAACATCAGTAATGAACATAATAAGCAGCCACAGATTGGGAAACAAAGCAAAGCAAACAAAACAAAGAAAGAAGAAATGTCAATATAGAAAATGCAATATTCACTGGTACAGTGATATTGTTACTAATTACAAATTCCATAACATAACAATTAAACTTCACAAAAGTGTGTAAAAGTTTAAGATGCCACTTTCCAAAGGTCAAGCTGATGATCCATTAAGTAGGTTATGAGAGCATTATTTTAAATACAAGCATGGTGTTAAGACATTCCGTCACATGTCTGCTCGAACAAAAGAAGCGAATACTCCATCTTCCCGGGCCAAGAGGCTTTCTGGAGTGTCATATTCTAAAATATTTCCTCGCTTCATCACAATAACTAGGTCTGCCGTCAGAATAGTGTGAACCCGATGCTGTGAGTGAGAAAAGAATAAATGTATTCATTATAAATTTCAGGGAACCAGCCAAAGCAATGGAAAATGCATATTTCACTGTTTATACAAGGGCATTTCTTTATCTTGGGCACAGCCCTTCTTTTTCTTTCTTATGTAAAGTATGATTTATTTACATACTTTTAAACACCAGCCAGTATGGCTGGGTCTTATATAGGCTGTATTAAATTGAGTGTACCTAATATAGTAGTTTCATCATTTTCACGAAATTGTGAATAGGATAACAAATGTTTGTCAAATAATTAAATGATTAGAAGAGTCACTGTGAACCAGTTTGGTTATAGTTTAGTCTAGACTAAAATTAGTTTTTAGTAGAGTCAACTCATTCTCTGGGATAACACACAATTTGAAGAACCCTGGAAGGTGGTTTAATTCTGAGAAAACCATATGGGGAAGTCCATTCTGGCATGCAGTGTTAGAAGGTATTATCCAAGACTTTAGGTCGGCATGCTGTCTTTTTGTCTTTAGAGATCCCTGCCACCCACTCAGTCATTTTCTCTTCCCACATGGTACCTTTTGGAGAGAAGCTCTAGTGTTAGTAATTAATCATAATAAAAATTACCACTTCCTGAATGTATATTATACATTAGCTACTCCACACACATACTTGTTAATCATCAGAACATTCCACAAATGTGGGTGTTAATCTCTCTCCACTTTATGGGGGAGACCACTGGGGTTCATAATAAATAAAGCAAAATCAGATCACACAGATAGTAAGTAGCAGAATCAACATCCAAACCAGGCTTATTCGCTTCTGAGCTACTTCCACTCTGCCATAGGATGTTTTGTTGGGAGGATCTGGTCCTTCAGAGGGTTGTTCACCTGTCAGTCAGAATGGATTCATGTTTTGGCTTTCCCACCTGTTAGCTGTGCAATCTTGAGCAACAAACTTAACTTTTGTATGCCTTAACTTTCACATCAGTAAAATGATGGCTGGGGAATGGTGGTGAGGATAAAATGAGATAATGCATGTAAAAATAATTCAGCACTTTGTCTTTGCAGTGAACCTTTTTGCTACTCTTGCTAAGTGCTGTCCAATAGAAATATAATGTGAGCCACAAATACGCGGCGCATGTAGTTTCAAATCTCTTAGGAGCCATATTTTACAAGCACAAATAAACAGGTGGAATTTGTTTTAGTAATGTATGTTAGAAACAACCCAAAGTTCAACCGAGGGCCGTCCCCAAAGCAAAAGCTTATCCCTTGCCCTTGACCTGCAGATGGGGTATTCTCAGTGTTCGTGCTTTCAGAAAAGCAAGCAGTCCTGGCTGGAACTCATAACTAAGGGGCAAAGTAGCACATATATGGACTGTGACAAAGATGCCAGCTTAGAACATGCACCACTATTTTCAACATCCATAGACAAATCTATATCATTCACTAAATACTGGTAATTAATGGACTTCCCTGGTGGCTCAGATGGTAAAGAAATTTCCTACAATGCAGGAGACCTGGGTTTGATTCTTGGGTTGGGAGGATCCCCCAGAGAAGGCTACCCACTCCAGTATTCTTGCCTGGAGAATTTCATGGACAGAGGAGCCTGGTATAATCCATTGGGTTGCAAAGGGTTGGACATGACTGAGTGATGAACAATGGTATATATTTAGGAATATCATACTTTAAAGGACAATTTTTACCTTTAAGAAAGGGCCAGAGCCCCTTGCATCTCCATGCATTTAGAAAAAAAATAAACTTAATGAGCTGTTTCATATCCGCTGTTCATTTCCTTCAAAAAATTAGTTCTTCAAGAACCATATCATAGATATTTTTAAAAATCTGGCTTCTAAACCCATAAATAGGATATTATAAATATTGCCTTGATATTCTAAAATGATGCTTATTTTAAAAAATTTTGAAAAACTTGGCCTATAGAAGTAAATATATCTGGTGTTTATTCCATTACTCCATATTAATTTCTGCTTGACAAAGTGTCAACTGCCATAGCATTGATGAAATGTTCAAAACGCTCCAGAGAAATAAACCTCAACAAGAGTGAAGTATAATTACTTTCATTAAAAAATGCCATTCACTATTTTGGGGCATGAGGGCTTCTTTTTAGAAACCCAAAAAAGTTATCTTTTAAAGTTATTCCACAATTTTCAGTGGCAGTTAACAAAAATAACAGAACAATTTTTATCAGGGAAGGAAAAATAGTTACTCTTAATAAATTCATGTATTTATTTATTGGCTGCACCACACAGTGTGTGGGATCACAGCTCCCTGACCAGGGATCAAACCTGTGCCCCCTACGTTAGAGTCAGTGTCTTAACCGATGGACCACCAGCAAAGCTACAATTACTCTTAATAGTTGTTGTTGTTTAGCTGCTAAGTCGTGATGACTATTTTGCAACCCCATTGACTGTGCCCACCAGGCTCCTCTGTCCATAGGATTTCCCACGTAAGAATACTGGAGTGGGTTCCCATTTCCTTCTCTAGGAGATCTTCCCAACCCAGGAATCAAACCCTCATCTCTTGCATTGGCAGGTGGATTCTTTGCCACTGAGCCACCTGGAAAGCCCAACAGAGCTGATGAAGCTTTTAACAGAGTTGAGGAGTATTACACAAGGGATGTACCACAAGTTGGCTCTCCCTCTTATAAGTCTGGTAAAAGGAGTTGGTCCCACAGTATTTGGTCCTTTCCCACAATTTTCTGTGTCTGGGGAAAGAGCTCTCAGTATCCTGGTGGCCACTTCCACACTGGGTGATCTTGAAATGAACAATGGGTAAAAGACATACAAGAAAACAGAAAAGTATTCAATGAATGTAGAAAAGAAGAAATCAGGTGACATAACATAATTTTTTGGTGAAAATATAAAATTATGCTCAATAAATCTTCCAGCTGTCAACTAAATGTGACCACCCATCAGTACCATGCTTCACGCAGAGCAGAGAAAAATAGTCTTCAGAGTAGGCAAGAGTCTACTTTTCCCCCTTTTAACTTGTCCTTTTAAAGGGAGCAAGAAGCTCTTTCTCCCCATCTTTCCAGTGAGAAAATTCTTGAAAATGTTATAAAATCGTTTTTCAAGTTAGCCGATTTTCTCAAGTCTCCCTGTAGGCATCTCCAGGGCAGAAAGAATCACAGAATTCACTGGGAAAGTGAAAGAAAGTGCTATCTCTTTACTTAGGCCCAGTTTACAGAAGCAGAGCCTTGATGGGGAATCGTTTCCAGCTACCTTGAGAAAGCTGCGCTTCAAAGGGTGCTCTTTCTTTTTTAATATATTCTTTTTTATTTATTTGTTTGGCTGCGCTGGGTCTGTGATGCAGCAGGCAAGATCTTTAACCTTCACTGCAGAACACAAAGTCTTTAGCTGTGGCATGCAAACTGTTAGTTGCAGAATATGGGATCTAGTTCCCAGACTGGAGATCGAACCTGGGTCCCCTGCATTCAGAGCATGGAGTCTTAGCCACTGGACCACCAGGGAAGTCCCAAGGATATACTTTCTCCCATGCATCATTCACAAAACCAGAAGCACAAGCAAGCACTTCACACATAACTCCTATGACTCAACTGTTAAAAACTTAAGTAATTATTGAGCGATGCTTTCCTCAGGGCAGGTAGGGGACACCATGTGTTCGGTACTTTAAGGACAGTTACGGAACATCTCCAAGGAACAGTGAAATTGGTCCTTAGGACAGAGGTAAATCTGGGTACAGGTTTTCTCTCATACTTACAGCTATTATAACAATGGTGTGGTCTGCAAAAGCTGTCAAGGCCACTTTCTGCCTGACCACTCTCTCTGGTGCATTGATACATTTGAAAATATATGCAAATGCCTCATTTGTATTGAGCACAACAGAAGAACCCAGTTGAGCTGATTTGTATAATAACACCTTGTAGTTAGTTTCCTCCCCCCATCCCTCCCCTTTAATCTGCATTCTTCTTGCCTTACTGAGGGGGAGGTGGCTAAGATAACTACCAGAGAATGGGATACTTGGCAGGGTAGCTCCTGATCTTTACTTGTTGGTCATCACCAAAGTGGAAAAGAGGCCATTCTTGAGAGCAAGCAAGTTTGGAACAGTATCACACTCTACTAATATACCCTCAGATAAGACTAAAACAAGGCCTGCATCCAAAATAGAAGAGACACGGTGCTGGAGAGAAAAAAAAAAAATGGAAAAGAGAGAAGAGAATCAGCAAGAGGGAAATGTCCAAGCAACTCATTTTAAAAAGAGTTTTGTTAAATTGTAAGCCTGTCAGTAAGAACCCATCCATCTGCAAAGAGGCAGAGATAAAACCATGGCTTGTTTGCAGTAACTTGTAATGGGCATTACAAACACTTAAGCAAGTTTTCAGTTTGATTGGGGCTATCTAAAAATCAGAGAAAGTATCTGCTGGTATCTCACAGCCTTCTTTTTGCAAACAGCTGAGTAAACAGGAACACAGAAATTAAGTGTAAATAGTATCAGCAATCAAAACGATGAATTTTGCTTCTGAAATTGATCATCAGACAATTCAATTATTCAAAAAAGAATCATCCCATATGAACTACCATCTGTATCTGGTGAAATAGTACAGGCCGTGACCTGCTGGAATTCTGAAATTTAGAATGCTCTTTCATTGTAAACTAGGAGAGGAAGGTAGAGCAGACAGCTTGGGGAAAAAAAAAAACAGGGTAATGGCATTCAAAGCATAACATTTTTTTTTTTTTTGCACAGATACAGAAATATTAGCAGAGAAATATATGATTCAACATAAGTATACTTTTAATTGCCCCCAAATAAATAATACTGAATCTTCAAACAGCAACCAAAGAGGAGTAAATCAACACTGTCTCCTATACTTACAGCTATTGTAACAACGGTGCGATCTGCAAAAGCTGTCATCACCACTTTCTGCAAAATGTTTTCCTGCCAAAAAATAAATAGAGTCTGAATTTTCTCTGGACTCCTTTCTGTTGCCAAGTTATTTTGTCCCCAAGAACAATGCTTCAACATGCCCAATCTCTTCTGAGAATTCTCACTCCTGTCTTCTGCAGAAGGTCTAACAGGGAACAGTGCCCATCAGGGAACTCAGGCTGGGTTCTGTAGTGTCTTCAAAATGCAAAGAAAACTCAGTTGATCAACTAGGAATGACTGATAGATGTATTGCCAGGAAAATGAAACCAAATGGGTGGGGAAATGCTCACTTAAGGTTATGCCACAAAAAAGATGTATTCAAAACCAATAAAACCCTAAAACAGTGTTAAGTTTGGGGTCAGAAAAGGAGAAAATAAAATACATGCCAAAAATCTGGATTCTGACCCATAAAAGTACATTCCTGGCAGGAACTATTTTTATTCCCACCACAAACCATTGTTGTTGTTCAGTTGCCAAGTCACATCTGACTCTGCGACCCCATGAACTGCAGCATGCCAGGCTTCCTGTCCTTCACTATCTCCCTGAGTTTGCTCAAACTCATGTCTATTGAGTCAGTGATGCCATTCAACTATCTCATATTCTGTCGTCCCCTTCTCCTCTTGCCCTCCATCTTTCCCAGCATTGGGGTCTTTTCCAGTGACTTGGCTCTTTGCATCAGGTGGCCAAAATATTGAGCTTCAGCATCAGTCCTTCCAATGAATATTCAGGGGTGATTTCCTTTAGGATTGACTGATTTGATGTCCTTGTTGTCCAAGGGACTCTCAAGAGTTTTCTCCAGTACCACAGTTTGAAAACATTAATTCTTCAGTGCTCAGCCTTCTTTATGGTCCAAATTGTTGTTATATTTTAAAAGATGTCAGGGTAAAGATTCTTCCTCTCTCCTCAATAAAAAGTCTCAATTACCTAAAACTTTATGTGAAGTTGTTATTTCTTCCAATCACATGGCTTATTGCCAATTAATTCATTCTTATTCTCTCCTTTTCTCTTTCATTTCTATTGAGGCAGTGCTATCCTTATAATAACCCACAATATTATAAGAATTTAGTAATTAATACTAATTTTAATGTAGTTACATTTAGTGAAATGGCTTCATTAGAAACAACTTCATTGCTTTAAATTATCTTAACTTGGAGAAGATACATAACTTCGTATAGATATTTTAACTGATTGCACTCTATGCTCGGTTGCTCAGTCTGATTCTTTGCGACTCAGTGGGCTGTAGCCCACCAATCTCCTTCTGTCCATGTGATTTTCCAGGCAAGAATTCTGGAGTGGGTTGCCATTTCCTCCTCCAGGGGATCTTCTCTACCCAGGGATCAAACTGGCATGTCTTTTGTATCTTCATTGCAGGCGGATTCTTTACCACTGAGCCACCGGGGGAAGCCCAGTTTAACTAATTAGTCTTACTTAATACAAAGAAGGACAGGGAAGCCTGGTGTGCTGCAGTTCATGGGATCACTAAGAGTCGGACACAACTTAGTGACTGAACAAAAACAACAGGAATACAAAGAAATGATGTCAAATTAACATCTCCATATATAATTGGTTCTTAATAATCTTGAAGCTGTTTCACCTTTTTGGATAGTTTTATTCAATCTAAAGCATACAGCAAGAAAAGAAATAAGATATTTTTTTGTCCTTTCTGATGCCAAACTTTTAATATCAAGTTCATTTTATAAGAATAACATTAATAGATAGCTCATAACATTTGGAGTTCAATGTGACATTTTCCCCACTCAGTCACAACCTTCCAAACAGATCCTTCTTGGACATATTTGATACTTTAAAAAATTTTAATTTTCATTTTATATTGGAGTACAGTTGATTTGTAATGTTGTGTTAATTTCAAGTATACAGCTAAGTGATTCAGTTATGCATATACATATATCCATTCTTTTTCAGATTTTTTTCCCTTTTTAGGTTATTACAGAATACTGAGTAGAGTTCCCTGTGCTATACAGTAGGTCCTTTTTGATTATCTGTTTTATATATAGTAGTGTGTATATGTTAATCCTAAACTCCTAATTTATCCCTCCCCTTATTTGACACCTTTAAATGCTCTCTTTCAAAAGGCAAAGTTTCTGCCTTATTACCATCAATACATTGAGAGGGCCATTATTAATTCTAGCCAGTATTAATTTTAGTGAATCCCTCTTCAAATTGCATTAGAAGATGATTGGTTTTGATTGTCAATAGATTCTATTAAACAGTGATTTGCATACTTCATTTTAGAACTTCCATGGCAACACACCTGAATACTTGAATACAGTACAGCAGTCTCATCAACTGAGCCCTGGAATTTTACTCTTGTGAGGATTAATCAAAAAGTGATGGCAAATTTATATGATGCTTATTGGACAGCAGGAGCTTCTTTAAAACAAGAGTCAAGTCTCCTTTATTGAAATTCTCAATGTGCTATATACCACTGGTTGACCAATGAGGGAGCTGAGAAGACACTGAAAACAATAGTCCCAAGGATATTCAGAACCCAGTCAAGAAAAATAAATTGTAATTTTTGCACGCATTTCTTCGACTCATCAGTTGAAAGCAGCTTAGATGATGCACTCACTGTGGCCATGTCGATGGAAGCTGTTGCTTCATCCATGATGAGAATACTGCTTTTGCGGACAAAGGCCCTGGCAAGGCAGAACAGCTGTCTCTGTCCAACGCTAAAATTCTCCCCACCTTCAGTGACAACTGCATCTAAAAAAAAAAAAAAAAAAGTAAAGACTTCACTAAAGAAATGATATTAACATTTTCCTTAGGCAACATAGTGGAAAACACATTATGTCTATAAAAACCTATTGATATCACTTTGTACTGGTGCAAGGATTTCACTTTGGAAAAAGTAAAGAGGAACTTGGGGAAAATGAAGATGATCCTGGGCCATCTTATGTTTGACAATAGGTGGTAAGTTGTCTCCTTATAGTAGGACATAAAATACTGTTAAACATTTTAAAGACTGGAAGACCTTCGAGATGATTTAATTATCTGATGTAATTATCCAAGGCCCAGAGAAATGAAGTGACTTGCCCAAGATGACAGCTAACTGGTAGTAGAGCTTAGTGAGAAACAGAATATTCTCAATTCCAATACCTATTCTCTTTCCATTATATTGTCCCCTTGGACTCTAAGCTCCAAGTCAGTAGTTTTAGTTTATTTTAGTTGCTCAGTCATGTCCGACTCTTTGCAACCCCATGGACTGTAGTCTACCAGGCTCCTCTGTCCATGGGATTTTCCAGGCAAGAATACTGGAGTGGGTCGCCATTTCCTTCTCCAGAGGATCTTCCCGACCCAGTGATCAAACTCAGGTTTCCCACGTTGTAGGCAGATGCTTTACCATCTGAGCCACCAGGGAAGTGACTTATTAATGAATCCCCAGTACTTATCACTGAGCATCTGACATAGAAGCTGAAAAGAAAACCTTGCTGCATGGATAAGTGAGTTATGTCCTCATTATAGTTTCCTTTTTTTGGTTTTCAACCACATTTTATAAACTACTTCTGTGAGTTTAGCTTAAATTCTATTTCCAAAATGATCTATTTTATTAGGATTCAAACACACTGTGGTAGGGCTCCGAGGGGCAATTTCTATTGATTATTGTCTCACTGCTTCAAATTCTTATAATTTCTCATGCTTGGGGGCTATGCATCTATCCTGCAAAGTTTAATGTATATAATAAATAAAAAGGAAGCAGGAAATGATGAATGTCTTTCACTAGAGCTGGTCTGACCCAGATAATTATCAAACCATTGATGAAATCTTTATTAAAACAATGAGCATAAACAACATGCAGAGTATAAATATAATTCCTTGTTGCTTACACTGTCCCATAATTCCCAAATACTATGCTCACAATTCAAAACAGGTACATGCAGGTCTCATATTGGTGAGAAAAACTATATAGATATAATTATCTTTCCAAGTACTAATGCGGGAAGGGCAGCGTCTGAAAATCACTAGGGGAAAAAGGTCTACAAGCATTATCTCAAGTAGACTTTTCAATTTTTCAAGTGCTTGCTGGATTTTCCAGAGGAGACATCAAAAATTATTATGGGAAAGTTCATCCAGACCTCTGGAATTATTCCCATTGTCTGACACTGGCAAGGTCAGTAAAACTATCCTTGAAGACATGCTGTCTCCACTTTGTGGGATGTCTTTTCCCTCGGACTGAATTATAATCATAAAAGGTATTGTTTTTGAGTAGGCCCCACTTCCCAAATAAACTAACAAATAAATATAATTTATTCTGTAGGTTGATAAATTAGATGGCAACAATACAATCAATTTGGCAACTACACATTAAGCATTAAAATTAGAATATCAACCATTATCTTTCTGATGCTTTCTTAAATGAGTTTAGACTTTAAGGAAAAAGAAGTCCAAAACTACAGATGTTCACTTTCATGAATGAAAGACTATATCATGAACTCTCCCTTGTTTCATTAATCATGTTTTTCTTTCATTATTCATGTTGTTCTTTTGTTTTTGTTATCAATTATTTACCAGAAATTACACTACATGGCAAACAGATCGGGAAACAGTGGCTGACTTTATTTGGGGGGGCTCCAAAATCACTGCAGATGGTGACTGCAGCCATGAAATTAAAAGATGCTTATTCCTTGGAAGGAAAGTTATGACCAACCTAGACAGCATATTAAAAAGCAGAAATGTTACTTTGCCAACAAAGGTCCGTCTAGTCAAGGCTATTGTTTTTCCAGTAGTCATGTATGGATGTGAGAGTTGGGCTATAAAGAAAGCTGAGAACTGAAGAATTGACGCTTTTGAACTGTGGTGTTGGAAAAGACTCTTGAGAGTCCCTCGGACTGCAAGGAGATCCACTCTGTCCATCCTAAAGGAGATCAGTCCTGGGTGTTCATTGGAAGGACTGATGCTGAAGATGAAACTCCAATACTCTGGCCACCTCATGCGAAGAGCTGACTCACTGGAAAAGACCTGGCTGCTGGGAAAGATTGAAGGCAGGAGGAGAAGGGGATGACAGAGGATGAGATGGTTGGATGGCATCACCGACTCAATAGATATGAGTTTGAGTAAACTCCAGGAGTTGGTGATGGACAGGGAGGCCTGGAGTGCTGTGGTCAATGGGGTCACAAAGAGTCAGACACGACTGGCTGACTGAACTGAACTGATGCTACCTCTGGGACTGAATTCATATCAGGGATCTAGAAAGGTTCCATATGCCATGGAGCAACTAAGCCCATGTGCCACAACTACTGAGTCTGTGCTCTAGAGCCTGGGAGCTGTGGCTGCCGAAGTCCTCACACTCTAAGGTCTGTACTCCACAAGAGAAGCCACTGCAATGAGAAGCTGGAGAGGCACAACTAGAGAACAGCACCCACTCGCCACAACTAGAGAAAAGTCTGTGCAGAAACAAAAACTCAGCACAGCCAAAATTAAACAAAAATAAATATAAGGATTTGGTGCTAGAATTATGCAATTCTAGAATAAAATGTAGATATGTAGAATTCATTGCAGATATAAAAGATATTAATGCATCATTTAGAAAATATACCTAGACCTCCTGGTAGGGATTTGACCATGTTCTTCAACTGAGCAATTTCAAGAGCTTCCCAGAGTCTGTCATCTGTGCATTTGCATTCTGGATCTAAATTAAATCTGTAGGGAAAAAAATCAGTTAGTGAATAAATTTTAAAAATGACTGTTTAATGTATGCTTGCTTATTGCTGTTCTTCGCTAAAGATGGAAATCCTATTTGTTTTGGTTATTGCTGTATGCTCAGGATCTACAACAGTGCTTAGGATAGAACAGGCATTCACTTTATGCCTTAATATTCTTAAATTTATTTAAAAAATTTATTATTGGAGTATAGTTGCTTTACAATGTTGTTAGATTCTGCAAAGTGAATTAACTATATGTATATGTATATATTCCTTCTTTTTCAGATTAACTTCCCATTTAGGTCACCACTGAGAAGTGAGTAGAGAAAAATCGTAATTCCCAAAGATACATGCACCCCAATGTTCACTGCAGGACTATTTATAATATCCAGAACGTGGAAGCAATCTAAAGGTCCATCAACAAAGAAATGGATAAAGAGCATGTGGCATATATACTCAATGGAATATTATTCAGTCATAAAAAGGAGCAAAATTGTGTCAATTCCAGAGACATTGATGGACCTAGAGACTTGGACAGAGTAAAGTAAGTCATATTACGTTCAATGTAACTTGAATAGTATCTAGCTAATTATCCCTACAGAACTAATGTTAAATACGTAAATCTATATGGAAATATAAAGTGCTATTTCAGATGAGTTATGCTGTATCAACCACAGTAACAGTAGTCATAATAAATATATTCAGAGATAGAGATTTCTATCATATTGCTAAATAGTCTGGTACACCTAGAAGTTTTAACTGAAGTAATTTTACAATGTGCCTCAGATCATGAACTCCTTATTTCAAAATTCAGGCTTAAATTTAAGAAAGTCTTCCTGATAGCTCAGTTGGTAAAGAATCTGCCTGTAATGCAGGAGACCCGGGTTCGACTCCTGGGTTGGGAAGATCCCCTGGAGAAGGGAAAGGCTACCACTCCAGTATTCTTGCCTGGAGAATTCCACAGACTGTGTAGTCCATGGCATTGCAGAGAGTTGGACACAACTGAGTGACTTTCACTCACTTCACTCACTTCTTCAGGGAAAAATGCTAGACCATTTAGGTATGCTGCTGCTACTGCTAAGTCACTTCAGTCGTGTCTGACTCTGTGCAACCCCACAGATGGCAGCTCACCAGGCTCCCCCATCCGTGGGGGTCTCCAGGCAAGAATACTGGAGTGGGTTGCCATTTCCTTCTCCAATGCATGAAAGTGAAAAGGGAAAGTGAAGTCGCTCAGTCGTGTCCAATTCTTAGCTACCTCATGGACTGCAGCCTACCAGGCTCCTCCATCCATGGGATTTTCCAGGCAGGAGTACTGGAGTGGGGTGCCATTGCCTTTTCCATTTAGGTATGACCTAAATCAAATCCCTTATGATTTTATAGTGCAGGTGACAAAGAGATTCAAGACATTAGATCTGGTAGACAGAGGGCCTGAAGAACTACGGACAGAGGTTTGTAACACTGTACAGGAGGCAGTGACCAAATCATCCCCAAGAAAAAAAATGCAAGGCAAAATGGTTATTTGAGGCCTTACAAATAGCTGAGAAATGAAGAGAAATGAAAAGAAAAGGAGAAAGGGGAAGATATACTTAACTGAATGCTGAGTTCCGAAGAACAGCAAGCAGAGATAAAGAAGCATTTTTAAGTGAATAAGGCAAATAAAGGAAAACAATAGAATGGGAAAGACTGGAGATCTCTTCAAGAAAATTAGAGATACCAAGGGAACATTTCATGCAAAGAGGGACACAATAAAGGACAAAAATGGCACGGACCCAACAGAAGCAGAAGAGATTAAGAAAAGGTGGCAAGAATATACAGAAGAACTTTATAAAAATATTCTTAATGACTCAGATAACCATAAAGGTGTGGTCACTCACCTAGAGCCAGACATCCTGGAGTGTGAAATTAAGTGGGCCTTAGGAAGCATTACTATGAACAAAGCTAGTGGAGGTGATGGAATTCGAGCTGAGCTATTTCAAATCCTAGAAGATGATGCTGTGAAAGTGCTGCACTCAATATGCTAGCAAGTTTGGAAAACTCAGCAATGACCACAGGACTGGAAAAGGTCAGTTTTCAGTCCAATCCCAAAGAAAAACAATGCAAAAGAATGTTCACACTTCTATACAATTGTGCTCATTTCACATGCCAGCAAGGTAATGCTCAAAATCCCTCAAGCTAGGCTTTGACAGTACATGAACTGAGAACTTCCAGATGTAAAAGCTGGATTTAGAAAAAGCAGAGGAATCAGAGAGCAAATTGTAAACATCCGCTGGATTATAAAGAAAGCAAGGGAATTCAAGAAAAACATCTTCCTCTGCCGAAATCAGATTGATTATATTCTTTGCAGCCAAAGATGGAGAAGCTCTATACAGTCAACAAAAACAAGACCAGGAGCTGACTGTGGCTCAGATCATGAACTCCTTATTACCAAATTCAGACTTAAATTGAAGAAAGTAGGGAAAACCACTAGACCATTCAGGTATGACCTAAATCAAATCCCTTATGATTATACAGTGGAAGTGAGAAATAGATTTAAGGGCCTAGATCTGATAGATACAGTGCCTGATGAACTATGGAATGAGGTTTGTGACATTGTACAGGAGACAGGGATCAAGACCATCCCCATGGAAAAGAAATGCAAAAAAGCAAAATGGCTGTCTGAGGAGGCCTTACAAATAGCTGTGAAAAGAAGAGAGGGGAAAAGCAAAGGAGGAAAGGAAAGATATAAGCATCTGAATGCAGAGTTCCAAAGAATAGCAAGAAGAGATAAGAAAGTCTTCCTCAGTGATCAATGCAAAGAAATAGAGGAAAACAATAGAATGGGAAAGACTAGAGATCTCTTCAAGAAAATTAGAAATACCAAGGGAACATTTCATGCAAAGATAGGCTTGATAAAGGACAGAAATATGGACCTAACAGAAGCAGAAGATATTAAGAAGAGGTGGCAAGCATACACAGAAGAACTGTACAAAAAAGATTTTTACAACCCAGATAATCACGATGGTGTGATCACTCACCTAGAGCCAGACATCCTGGAAAGTGAAGTCAAGTGGGCCTTAGAAAGCATCACTATGAACAAAGCTAGTGGAGGTGACGGAATTCCAGTTGAGCTATTTCAAATCCTGAAAGATGATGCTGTGAAAGTGCTGCACTCAATATGTCAGCAAATTTGGAAAACTCAGCAGTGGCCACAGGACTGGAAAAGGTCAGTCTTCATTCCAAGGCCAAAGAAAGGCAATGCCAAAGAATGCTCAAACTACCACACAATTGCACTCATCTCACACACTAGTAAAGTAATGCTCAAAATTATCCAAGCCAGGTTTCAGCAATATGTGGACCGTGAACTTCCAGATGTTCAAGCTGGTTTTAGAAAAGGCAGAGGAACCAGAGATCAAATTGCCAACATCCGCTGGACCATGGAAAAAGCAAGAGAGTTCCAGAAAAACATCTATTTCTGTTTTATTGACAATGCCAAAGCCTTTGACTCTGTGGATCACAATAAACTGTGGAAAATTCTGAATGAGATGGGAATAGCAGACCACCTGATCTGCCTCTTGAGAAACCTATATGCAGGTCAGGAAGCAACAGTTAGAACTGGACATGGAACAACAGACTGGTTCCACATAGGAAAAGGAGTACGTCAAGGCTGTATATTGTCACCCTGCTTATTTAACTTCTATGCAGAGTACATCATGAGAAACACTGGGATGGAAGAAGCACAAGCTGGAATCAAGATTGCTGGGAGAAATATCAATAACCTCAATTATGCAGATGATACCACCCTTATGGCAGAAAGTGAAGAGGAACTAAAAAGCCTCTTGATGAAAGTGAAAGAGGAGAGTGAAAAAGTTGGCTTAAAGCTCAACATTCAGAAAATGAAGATCATGGCATCTGGTCCCATCACTTCATGGGAAATAGATGGGGAAACAGTGTAAACAGTGTCAGACTTTATTTTTGGGGGCTCCAAAATCACTGCAGATGGTGACTGCAACCATGAAATTAAAACATCCTTACTCCTTGGAAGAAAATTTATGACCGACCTAGATAGCACATTGAAAAGCAGAGACCAAAGGAGAAGACTCTTGAGAGTCCCTTGGACTGCAAGGAGCTCAAAACAGTCAATCCTAAAAGAAATCAACCTTGAATATTCACTGGAAGGACTGAAGCTGAAGCTTCAATACTTTGGTCACTTGATGTGAAGAGCTGACTCATCTGAAAAGACCCTGATGCTGAAAAGATTGCAGGCAAAAGGAGAAGAGGGTGGCAGAGGATGAAATAGTTGGATGGCATCACCAACTCAATGGACTAGAATTTGAGGAAACTCTGGGAGATAGTGGAGGACAAAGGAGCCTGGAGTGTTACAGTCCATGAGGTCACAAAGAGTTGGACAGAATTTAGCAACTAAACAACAACAATTTTACAATTAAATATTGAACAATCTTACATACATTTTCTCTTTGAGACAAGGAATATTTAGTAAAAGGTGACAAATACTTTGCAATGAAGTAGATGGATTAGGGGAGCAAGAGAGAAAAGAGACTGGATGGATTGACAGACATGATCTGATGGACAGTAACAGTGGACTCTAGAGTCAGACAAACTCTACTCGGAATGGCAGTTCTACCACCAACTAAGTGTATGAACTTGGCTAAGCCACAGCTTCTCTGAGATTCAACATCCTCATCTGTAAAATGGGGACAATAATATAAACACTAGAGCAGTGCTATGAGGACTCAGTAAAGAATAGATACCTCCATTCTCTTTCTCTCTTTTCTTTCATGAGAAACTGCAAACCAGGCATGGAGAAGAATGTGGCAGCTTCTTCAGAGCAATTTGGGTGGAAAGAAAAAAAATTGTGAGGGGTGGAAGAGAATCGAGGTATTTACCAAACTTAGTATCTGTTGAGCCCAAGCCAGACACACAAGAGACAGGCAGGACATCTGTAAGGTGGACATCTCAGAAATGTCTGCCAAGAATCACTGTCCCCAAGTACAGAGGGAAGGGTGGTGTTTGTGGAGTTGAACAGAAGAGATGAACTTTCGGGGGGACACAAAATATGGGCATGAGTTTGAGCAAACTCCAGGAGATGGTGAAGGACAGGGAAGCCTAGAATGCTGCAGTCCATGAGGTCACAAAGAGTTAGACATGACTGAACAATGGCACCCCACTCCAGTACTTCTGCCTGGAAAATCCCATGGATGGAGGAGCCTGGTGGGCTGCAGTCCATGGGGTCACAAAGAGTCGGACATGACTGAGCAACTTCACTTTCACTTTTCACTCTCATGCATTGGAGAAAGAAATGACAACCCACTCCAGTGTTCTTGCCTGGAGAATCCCAGGGACAGGGAAGCCTGGTGGGCTGCCGTCTATGGGGTTGCACAGAGTTGGACATGACGGAAGCGACTTAGCAGCAGCAGCAGAACAGCTGCAACAACAACAAAGGATGGGCTTCTTTAGGTTAATTCAGCCATTCTAATTGCCTCAATCCAAACTTTGATTTGACCTCATCATCCCGGTGACCACCTTTCACACCTACCTGAAAAGCAACTCTAAGTAAAACCTTCCTATAAGCCAAAGGATAAATACTGAGGTACATGAGTTTCTGTTGAATACATCACCTACCGAATAGAACCGCTGAAGAGTATGGGATCCTGCAGAATGATTGAAAGCCTAGAACGTAGTGTGTGCAGTGGCAGTTTGGAAATGTCTATCCCATCAATGACAATCTTTCCTGTTAAAGAAAAACAAAAATGGCAAGCCACAAGTAAAGTAATATTTGTTTACTAATTGGAAGGGCTTTCCTAGTTCAGGATTGAAATTCAGAAGATGATGCTTTCCATGTAAGTATTAAAAACATCATGATATGCCTCTAAGAAAAATAGGCATTTTGGTGATATTTTCTTTCTTATGTATTATATTTTCTCCTAAAGGGATTTCCACTTTTTACTGCTTACGTGGTTCATACAAACCAAAGGTACTCTTTTCCCTCAGTGGTCTTCTTTACAGTATTCCTTTATACTGTTCCCAGCTCTATTTTCCTTCATAGGACGTTCTAGTATACACATTTATTGATCTTTTGGGGGCTTCCCTGGTAGCTCAGTTGGTAAAGAATTCACCTGCAATGCAGGAGACCCAGGTTGTCTCTGGTTGGGGAAGATCCCCTGGAGAAGGAAATGGCAACCCACTCCAGTATTCTTGCCTGGAAAATCCCATGGACAGAGGAGCCTGGCAGGCTACAGTCCATGGGGTTGCAAAGAGTCAGACATGACTTAGCCACTAAACCACCACCATAGATCTTTTTAATTGTGTGGTTCAGACAGTAAAGAATCCGCCTGTAATGCTGGAGACCTGGGTTCGATCCCTGGGCTGGGAAGATCCTCTGGAGGAGGGCATGGCAACCCACTACAGTATTCTTGCCTGGAGAATCCCCATGGACAGAGGAGCCTGGCAGGCTACAGTCCATGGGGTCACAAAGTGTTGGACACAACTGCGTGACTAAGGATAGCACTCTCCCCAAACTAGAATATCAGGTTATTGAAGACAGGCATTTTTGTCTGTCTTATTCACTCATTTATTTATTTACTTATATATTTCAAAAATCTTTTTACTTTGTAGTGGGGTATAGCTGATTAACAATATTGTTATATTTATTTCTAATATTTGTTTTCATTTATTTTTTGGGCACCCCAAGTGACATTCAGGCTCTCAGTTCCCTGACCAGGGATGGAATCTGTGCCTCTGTAATGGAAGCTCAGATGCTTAACCACTGGACTGTCCATGTTGGTCACTCAGTCGTGTCCAACTCTTTGCAACTGTAGACCACCAGCCTCCTCTGTCCATGGGATTCTCCAGGCAAGAATACTGGAGTGTGTTGCTATTCCCTTCTCCAAGGGATCTTCCTGATCCAGGGATCGAACCCAGGTCTCCTGCACTGCAGGCAGATTCTTTACCATCTGAGCTACCAGGGAAGCCCCAAGAAGAAAGGCTTCCCTGACCAGGAAACAAACCTGGGCCACAGCGGTGAGGGCATCTATTTCTAACCACTAGACCACCATCAGAGAAGTCTCTTTGCTCATTTATTGATTGAGGAGTATAGTACAGTAGAAGTAAGAAAGAAAATTCTGTGACATAGGTATCAACTCTTAATAAATTTCACTGTACATGAACTTGTGCAATCTTGATGACTCTTCCTTACCTTGATAGATTTATTTTATGATTTTGTTTTGTGCAAAGATAATATTGCTCTATGAGATAAGCATGCTAAGAGAAGGATGGCAGTTAGAGTCCCTTTGCTGGATTTAGATTCAAGAGCAGGTAAGGTGATTAGCTTAAACTTTCTTCTGGGTATAATATATTATCTACTAAAATCTCAATTGCCTAATGGTATTAAAAAGATAATCAGTCATCATAGTCCTCATGGGAGCTGAAATGATGTTTCTGAACTCATGAGACTATGGCTAATCTAATATGTTCCATCATAGTGACAGTTTTTTAATGAAAAGTTTCAATCAATTGTCTTGGATCCTGTAATTGGATTACAATGCAAATCCCACAGAAAATCCTTAAAGGATCTGTGTATTATTACCAGCCATGGAAAAAGCAAGCTGCTCATCTAGAGGTGGATAGCTATCTCTTTGCTAAATCTAAGTCCCAAACCCTTCAATGACTACAGTTCAACTTTGTTGTTCATAAACTGACCTCTTTATTTCACTGAGTTGTTGTGTAGATTAAATAATGTAACCTGTCAAGTATAATAAAAATGTGAAGTACTATCACTATTATCACAATGATTAGAGATAATAATATTTAAGTAATTCTTGAGCTGATGGCTCCCCTTTCATTCAAGATGGTATATGTGCTGGCCTATTTATAGGTCACTTAATAGACTAAATAATGTGACATATTTTTTCTAAAACAAATATTAGATTACTTCCATGTATGATACTATTAATAATTTTGCAGATGAATAAATATTTTTGTATATTGTCAGCATGTCCTTGGCACTTTATTAGCAATGGTCACCTCCTCCCAAAACATCCAACATCATTAAACCATGTTATTAAGTAGATGATAATAAGAGTCATGCACTAAAATTGAAATGTAGATTATTTATCTCCTTTTTTTCCTTTAATGGAAAGAAATGTGCTTTTAGTTTGCAGGAAACTAGACAGTCTTTTTCTTTCTTCCTTCTTGAAATGCCACTTCCATCTGCTGTTCTTCATAATGAGGGGCCTTGTTTTCATTTTACTAATTTAATAAAATTCTTTAATAATGATTTCTAGAGCTGAGTTTAGGGCTAATAATTTTATTTCTCCAGTTCCTCTTTTTCTTTATTCCTAAACTATTTATCTGGGATGTGTGCATGCTCCGTGTGTCTAACTCTTTGTGACCCCTTAGACTATAGCCTGCCAAGCTCCTCTGTCCATGGGATTCTCCAGGCAAAAATACTGGAGTGGGCTGCCATTTTCTCCTCCAGGGGATCAGGGATCAAACCCATGTCTCCTGCATCTCCTTACATTGGCAGGAAGATTCTTTACCACTGAGCCACCCAGGAAGCCCATTTATCTGGAATACCTGCCTCAAACCATGGTCTGTAGGACACAATAGTAGTTGTAGTAGTAGCAATGCGTGCTAAGTCATGACAGACTCTTTGCAACCCCATGGATTGTAGCCCACCAGGCTCCTCTGTCCATAGGATTTTCCAGGCAAGAATACTGAAGTCATTCTAAATATATTTTATTGCAGGACTAGGTAAGTAGAGAGCATATTTAAAAGCAGAGACATTACTTTGCCAACAAAGGTCCATCTAGTCAAGGCTATGGTTTTTCCAGTGGTCATATATATGGATGTGAGAGTTGGACTGTGAAGAAAGCTGAGTGCCGAAGAATTGATGCTTTTGAACTATGGTTTTGGAGAAGACTCTTGAGAGTCCTTTGGACTGCAAGGAGATCCAACCAGTCCATTCTGGAGATCAGTCCTGGGTGTTCTTTGGAAGGAATGATGCTAAAGCTGAAACTCCAGTACTTTGGCCACCTCATGCGAAGAGTTGACTCACTGGAAAAGACTCTGATGCTGGGAGGGATTGGGGGCAGGAGGAGAAGGGGACGACAGAGGATGAGATGGCTGGATGGCATCACTGACTTGATGGACATGGGTTTGGGTGGACTCCGGGAGTTGGTGATGGACAGGGAGGCCTGGCGTGCTGCATGGGGTCGCAAAGAGTCAGACATGACTGAGCGACTGAACTGAACTGAGATAAGTAGATGTTGCTTTTTTTTTTTTAAAGGAAGAGTATCACATGGCTAATGAAAAAGTTTAGTTAGTAACTCACCATCAAATATATCCACCATTCTGAAGAAAGCCAGAGATAATGATGACTTCCCACTGCCAGTGCGACCACATATGCCCACCTAAGAAAGCAACTGTCACTCAGAGAGAAGAGGACTCAGATAAAAGAAAAAAGTAGGCAAAGCATTTTTAACTTAGATAAGACACCATGATAAAACTGCAACTCTATAAACAGTTACATTAAAATTTTCATTCTCATCTCAGGTCTCCTTTCTGAGTTATCATTATTAAGATAACAGGATCTTCATCAAATCTTTAACGATTCCACTTGGACTCTTTTTTACTTCTATGTGGTTGTGTTTTTTATCTCTGAGGCTTCATTTTTCCATTTAGTATATCATGACCTAATAAACAAGTACTCCATTTTGTCTCAGAAGTGATGATTTTACTATATAACAAAAAGTAAAATGAGTCCATTTTTCTGCACACTTGCTCTTTTTACAATAACTAAAATAAATAATTGTGGGGCCAGAGCTAGTACAAACACAAAGGTTCTCAAGGGGACATCTGGAATAGTCAAGAGCCAAAAGCTAGAAATTTTTAAAAACATGCCTATTTTTCACTTTTCTGATCTTCATGGGAGATGAATGAATGGCAATACAGTTTAGAGAATGTATACTTTATCTGGATCCACTCTCTCCCTTTTCTCTTTTATGCACATAATTTGACCTATAAAGTGTAAGGAATATAATGGGAGCCCAATGAGAAGATCCTTGGCTGACATGTCTAAGGAGCTCAAGTGGCAATGGGGTGGTTCCATCTGAGGTTCTGTACGAATTAAATCAAATGACAGTAAACTCCATACCTTCTGCCCAGGTTTGATGTAAGCCTTTACATGCTTAAGAACAGGCTTTAGGTTATTTTCATATCTGACACACAGATCATGAATCTTGATCTCCCCTTCCTGAGGCCAATGTTCTGGAACTTGAGAAGGATCTGGAGGGTGGAGATGGAGTAGAGGAAGAGAGACAGAGACAGAGAGACACAGAAAGAGGTAGAAAGAAAAGCACACATACTTATATACATTTATACATACACACATAATCACTGTTTTCTAAACTTAAGGTCATACTAAGCCTACTTCTGGGTTTAAAATTTCTTTAATTAAAAGATTATATTTATTTATTTGGATTTTGGCTGCATTGAGTGGCTTGCAAGATCTTAGTTTCCCAAACAGGGATTGAACCCTGCCCTTTGGCAGTGAGAGCATGGAGCTCTAACCACTGGCCCACTAGGGAATTCCCATATGGGTTTTTTTCTTTTAATTAACATTACATTCAGAGTAAAAGTCTCTTGATTAAGAACTTTAAAAATAGTTTTTGTGTGTTTGTTTTGGAGCATTAACGGGCATCACGTCTCTCAGCACTCTATTGCTCAATTCTATTCCTGGTGGTTCATCTGTCAATGAATTCATTTGTTCAGTCAGCTGGTCCTCAAACATTTGAGCGATTCAGACGTGAGAGGTGTTATGCAGGGAACTGAGAGGGAAGACATGCCTCAAGGTGCTCAATGTGTCCCAGGGGACCGCATGCAAGTGAGTTAACCCCTATAGGACTGCACGCAGAATCACATGATGGAGGCTGACCCAAGGTGCTCTGGGAGCAGAGATGGTGGCAGCTCAGGAGTTCCAGCAGGGTTTCAAGAGGAGATGGTGCCTGAGATGGATCTTAAAGGATAAGAGATGGGGGAATTTGTATCATATAAGAAAGAGAGAGAGAGAAGAACAAAGATAAAAAGAAAGCACAGCATGTTGGTATGGCCAGAGTGAAAGGTATGTAGGTGGATGATGAAGGATGAGACTAGATAGGTGAGGAAAGATTGACTAATGAATGGTTGCATGTCTTTAAAGAGCTGAAGAGGTATTGAAAGATTTAGGCAACAGAATGCATATTAAGCATGAGATTTGCAGTTCAGGAAGATTATTCTGTCCTCAGTATTGAATTTCCTGCCAGTTTTATTCCAGCAAGGCTAAGAATCTTGATTATTTTAAGATCTAAGTTCCTTGGCATCTAAATCAATACGCTCTTGAGAAAAAGAATACAGTAGTTAGTTCATAGTTGAGGTTGGTAATTAATATAATAAAGTCCAAATATCTTTATGCCATTGCCTGTGTGCTCAGTTGTGCCTGACTCTTTGTGACCCCATGGACTGCAGCCCGCCAAGCTCCTCTGTCCATGGGATTTTCCAGGCAAGAGTACTGGAGTGGTTGCCAGTTCCTCCTCAAGGGGATCCTCCAAACCCAGGGATTGAACCCAAGCCTCCAGAGGCTTCTGCATTGGCAGGGGGATTCTTTACCACTATGCCACCTGGGAAGCAAGTATCTTTATAATTCTCTCTAAATATTACTAGGTAAATCTGTCTGGACTCTGGTTGTATCTAAGATTTTTTCAGGCCTAAATAATCACATCTTTTCAGATGCAGTTGTACCCTATCAGGCAAAGTCAAGATGAAAGAGGATTCTCTGGCTATTGAAATGGAAAACAAAATCAAAAATGACAATGTGCCTGACACACAACCAATATTCTTAAATAACTATTTAGGTGAAACACCATAATATTCAGAACAATACCCATGGTGCCTTCATAATTCTCAGACTCCATAGTCAGGAAACTGTTCACTTTCTTCACTGCGCCCATCTGGACCTCCACATCAGCCAAGTTCCTCACGACCCAATTCAAATAATTGGTTATCTGTGTCAGGTGACAAAAACAATGAGCACATAGCAAGTTAAGTAACAGTTTTTGTGAACACTGGATATCAGGGGATAGGATGACTTGGACTGTTCACGCGGGTACAGTTCATAAACGCTATAGGTTATCAGAGATCAGAGAGGATGTCATGGGCTAACCCTGGCAAAGGAGGTATCTGCTCTTCTTCAGTGGTCCTCTAATGTCATTGATTTGCGGACTATCCTGACTTCCTTGCCCAGTGGATAGTTGTATGGTTCCACTTACCTCATATATATTCACATGGGAGTTGAAGTGAAAGTGAAGTGAAAGTCACTCAGTCGTGTCTGACTCTTTGCGACCCCATGGACTATACAATCCATAGAGTTCTCCAGGCCAGAATACTGGAGTGGGTAGCTTTTCCCTTCTCCAGTGGATTTTCCTGACCCAGGAATTGAACCAGGTCTCCTGCATTGCAGGCGGATTCTTTACCAGCTGAGCCACAAGGGAAGCCCAAGAATACTGGAGTGGGTAGCCTTTCCCTTCTCCAGGGGCTCTTCCCAACCTAGGGATCCAACCCAGGTCTGCTGCATTGCAGGCAGATTCTTTACCAGCTGAACCACAAGGGAAGCCCAAGAATACTGGAGTGGGTAGCTATCCCTTCTCCAGCGGATCTCCCTGACCCAGGAATTGAACCAGAGTCTCCTGCAGACTCTTTACCAACTGAACTATCAGGGAAGCTCACATGGGAGTTAGTGTTCCTAAATGGGTGGTGAGCAACTCAGGACAAGAATCCCAAACAACCTTGGGAGAACTCTGACCACAGTGTTTGAGGAGTTTCTAAAAATTGGTTCAAAATGTCAGAAATAAATCCATGCCATCCTAAAACGCCGGGTTTAGGCCCAAATCTACTATTATCTGCAGGCTATCATCTTGTTATGAATTTCTAACTAGTCCTCTAACATCCACGAATAAGAGTTGATGATAACTACAGAAAGTACCTCAAGTGCCGTACAAGGAGAGAGAGAGGTTTTCATCCATACTTACCGTAAGTGCATACAGAAGACCTAAGCCCACCAATCCGGAATTGGAAGACCCACTAATGGATGCAATAGATGCAGTGAGGACAATGCAAGCGCCCAGATAATCCTAAAAAAGAGTGAGAAAAAAATGTTAAAAGATTTTCCCTAAATTCTTAAAGCCAAGGATCTCGATCAACCCGGGTGATCACTAACAGAATAAACGTTACTCACTGCGTGTCCTGTGAGGTTTCAGAACAAGGTTACAGAAGGTAGGGAAGAATAATAACTCACAGTCTTAGGGCTGGAAGGGAAGTGATGCAAGGC
Source organism: Oryx dammah (assembly GCF_014754425.2). NCBI lineage: Eukaryota > Metazoa > Chordata > Mammalia > Artiodactyla > Bovidae > Oryx > Oryx dammah. Next base: position 30,438,663 of record NW_024070213.1, read on the forward strand.
TCTGATTATATCTGAAAGCAGATAATTCTTTCAGAGATGGTAACTACCTGGTCAGAAATTAAGCTGCAATTTTTGGCACGACCAGGATCAGATGAAAGATTTTCTTTCTTTTTTTCTTATCTACTGCATTTTACCAGACAAGCAATTATTTTTAACTTAACTTTCTACCTTGAATTTCATGTGCACTTATACCAGGGTTGGGATTAGCTCTCTTATATTCGAGAAGGCAATGGCAACCTACTCTAGTACTCTTGCCTGGAAAATCCCATGGACAGAGGAGCCTGGTAGGCTGCAGTCTATGGGGTCGCTAAGAGTCGGACACAACTGAGCAACTTCACTTTCACTTTTCACTTTCATGCATTGGAGAAGGAAATGGCAACCCACTCCATTGTTCTTGCCTGGAGAATCCCAGGGATGGCGGAGCCTGGTGGGCTGCCATTTATGGGGTCGCACAGAGTTGGACACAACTGAAGTGACTTAGCAGCAGCATGCTAATTCAAGGCCTTTGCAGAAATTTGTATCTAGTTAGCTTGTTGGGATTTGTATCAATATCTGAACTTTTTGTCAATATGGACTCAGAGTCTGGGACATTAAATCTACAAATTGCATAGAAATAGGAATAAGTGTAATTTTTCTCCCTAAATTAGAAATATGAACATGTCTTAGAATATCTGAATTGATTATGACTCAATGATAAACTCTTTCCAGAAAATTTAAAAATTAATTAAGGTCAACCTTAAACTCAAAGGAGAGATGGGGGCACCTGTCTGTTTTCTACACCCTCTTCCTCCTCCACTTCCCAACATTCTTAGGGATTGTTATGTCTTATCTTTTGAAAAAGAAATTTCATTCTTTTTAGATTTGTATATCAGGGGATTTATTTCAGTGCTGTTATTATTGGAAAAAATTGAAAAAAAAAAGGGAAAATTTCCTACTATGTGAAAGTTGCTCAGTTGTGTCTGACTCTTTTCGATCGCATGTACTATACAGCCCCTGGAATTCCTTAGGCCAGAATACTGGAGTGGGTAGACTTTCCCTTCTCCAGGGGATCTTCCCAGCCCAGGGATCAAACCCAGGTCTCCTAAATTGCAGGCAGATTCTTTACTAGATAAGCTACCAGGGAAGCCCTAGAATACCTATACCAGAGAAGCATAGAATGAATAAATAAATCATCATACTGACATGTGATGGTATTGTATATTTTGCTGTGGTTAAAAATAATGTTTTAAACATTTTAATAATGAGAAATGGTCATCATTTTACATGGAATAAAAAATGCCAGGCCTAAAACATGCAGCAGGATTTTTAAATTATAAAACATTATATAAATTTCATTTGTTTACTTTTTATTTATTTCTTAAATATAATATAAATGTTAACAAAATGTTAATGGAATTTCCCATAGTCAATAGAATCATTAAAATTTGTCAGGCCGATGTGTCACACATGCCAGAAGCAGGTCAAATTTTAGGCATGAACACTTTCTAGAATTATCTCAAGTCTCATCTTATTGGTGATGATCTTCTCTAGCAAGATACACCTCTGATACCTTAAAAAAAAACTAGTAATTAGGTGAGAAGACTTTAATGACTGTAAGAGAGTGGTTAAAATGCTGAAATCAAGAATGGTTTCTCAAATCAGCTTACACGTGTGCATCCCAGCATCTATTTTCTTTTATTTATTTATTTCTATTTTCTTTAAAGATTTCTTTTTTGATGTGGACCATTTTAAAAGTCTTTATTAAACTTTTTACAATATCGCTTGCCTTTTATGTTTTGGTTTTTTAACTACGAGTCACGTGGGATCTTAGTTCCCTGAACAGAGATTGAACCCACACCTCCTGTGCTGGAAGGTGAGGTCTTAACCACTGGACAGCCAGGGAAGTCCCTGCAATTTTTAAATTAGCACCAAAGATCAACTTGTTGGGGAGCAATCAATGATCCCAGCCTTGGAATCACAGGTCTGGGTTCAAATGATGCCTTTGTCAATTACCAGCTAATACATTTAGATGAGTCAGTTTCTTCTTTAAAACTCAGTTTCGTCTTTGGAAAATAGAAATAGTACCTAATTTACAGGGATTTTGAAAGGAATTAAAAAAAAAATCAGTTAGATTTTCCCACCTCCATGTAACAGGATGTCCTTTTCCCTCCTGGATGATTTTCAAATGTTTGAAGCAAGCTTAAAAGCTTACGTGCATCATAAAACATCAAAGGTTAAAACAGGCACTAAAATTTAATTCTGTCATGATTCCCATGGTCTTTACAAATAATAAAGAAAGAAATCATGAGATTTAATCCCTCGAGGCAGTAAATTCCTTAGAGTTAGTAAATATTCCTTTGATAGCTCCTTCCGTTGTATCCAGTGTATTCATTTATTAACAGCTTGTCACTTCCCAATCAGAACCCCCTTTATTTGAAGCAACAACTATATGAATGTAGAATCTAACCAGCCTGGGCTGCTTTTTTATATTTTATAAACACCAATGTGTTCCCCTAAATACTTCTAAAATATTTACGACAATATGAATTTTTCCTTCCCACTCTCTCGTTAAAGTTAATACTTTTAACACTATGCTATAAATTTGTTATTCCCAATATTAGCTTTTCTAAAGAGACTCATAAAGAGTTTATGTGATAAGTCTCAGAAAGTAAGTTAGCACTAGGAGATACTTAAAGCAAGATGCTCCCAGCATGATACAAAGAAATATTCCTGTCTGTGTCTGAGAAATTTCTGTGGGCACCATACAATTTAAGACAGGGGCCCCCAATCTCCAGTATTTTAAGCTTGATAATCTGAGGTGGAGCTGATGTAATAATAATAGAAATAGAGTGCACAGTAAATGTAATGCACTTCAATCATCCCTAAACCACCCCCCATTCCCTGGTTCATGGAAAAATTGCTTTCCATGAAACTGGTCCCTGGTGTCAGAAAGGTTGGGGACCCCTGCTTTAAGGGCTTGAAACAATATATGTTTTTATTAGTTTCTATTCTCCACTTCCTCCCAGATGACCTCAGAAGGGCCTCATTCATTCATCCATCTTTCCATTCATTCAATGGTCTTTTAAAGGTATATATAACTTCCCTGTTTAGAATATCAATGCCTTCTTATTGCACTTACAATAAATTCAAACTCTGATGAATTACAAAGCCGCAGATGATGCAAAGTCTGGGTTCTAGACCTTGCCTCCTCCGACCTTATCTGAGATTCCTTTACTACTCCTTCACTGTGCTCTAGTCATGCTGGTCTTCCTGTCTTCAGTCAGATAAACTGGGACCTGGGACCCTTTACTGCAGTGCCTGAACCTGAACAAACAAATCCTCCAGCAAGAGAGTACAAAGAAACTGAAAGGGACTAAAAATAATGGCACACATGGGCCATTGGGGTCATCACTTACAATAAGATACAAAAAGGCTGTAAATCAACTGCCATTTCTAAGGTGCCAGGAACAGAAGCATGATACTGTGTATGATCCCTGCACACAGCACCATCAAAAGGGTAGGCAGACCACTTAAGTTACTCTTCCTCCTCAACCCACCAATTCACCCCTACGTTCAACCTATTTAAGGAACCAGCACTCCCTGAAATGTTAAGGTGATGTGTTAAACCATTGGACTGCCAGGTAAGTGCCCAAGGCATAGCTTTGTGAAGTACAATTAGAGCAGATTTTTCAGGGGATGAATCCATTGCCAAATTCCACAATCTAGTAAATTCCAATAGAAGTAAGAGTTTAAAAACCAGTATGTCTGCAGTTTGTGGCACTAGTGGTAAAGAACCTCCCTGACAATGCAGGAGACATTAGAGACTCAGGTTCAATTCGTAGGTCAGGAAGATCTCCTGGGAGGAGGGCATGGCAACCCACTCCAGTATTCTTGCCTGGAGAATCCTTTGAACAGAGGAGTCTGGTGAGCTATGGTCCACAGGGTCATGAAGAATCGGACACGACTGAAGCAACTTAGTGCACAGGCACAGGTCTGCAGTTTAGTATCTAAAACAAAGTTATTCTATTTTTCATAAAAATATTTTTTATCATTTTCTTTTTTTTTAAAGTGCTATTTGTGTTGTCTTTCAGTTATATCAATAAGATACTTTCCAGCTCATTCCTGGATTACCACCCCTGCTCAATAATTTTTTTTTTTCCAAAGAATTGGAGATTTTTTGGAGGTATCTGATCAGAATTTTACCTGATCTGAATAAGAGAGGAAGCCCGTTTGTGCATGTTTATCAAGAAATCTCATAGCAAAATAACTAAATTCCAATCACTTCCCTTCCAATAGTACTGTAAGAGTAACAGGCATGTGAAATTGCTAGGTAATATGCGTTTATGTTAGTTCCCCATTTCCACTTCCTTTACCATTAAACTTAACTAGTTTAATGAATTATACAGTGATTCTACCTTTCCACATCTCCTTTCCTTTCCACTGCAAACATGTGAACAACAAAATGGCTTAAAAGCAGTAAGAAAGGACAAGCAGATCATCTGAATTAACTCACATGCTAGCAGCACATGCCCTCCCATTAAGGCTTTCTACGTCCTACCCGATCAATTCATTGAAGAAAACACTTTCAGTCAAAATGATACAATGGAACGAGAGATTCTGCTTAGGAAACAGAAGCTACTACACATGCGAATGTCCATTCTCAAAGAGGGCCCAACCACAGGACATTTGTATTAGTGATAAATTATAACTTTCATTGAGTTTGGGAATTCAACACTCCCCTCCAGAAGGGAAGCCTTTGATCCCCAGGTCAAAAGAAAGGCCTCTGGTTAGATTTCCAGTGATTTCATGACCTCTATCTCTATGTGGGATTATAGTGAAAATAATAATTTTCCATAAAACAACCTCATAAGTAATTAATAGGAATACCATCTCTCCCTTTTTTTCATAGTCTTCAGAAATCCATGTCTAAAAACAAGAAGTCGATGTTTATGGTTCCAGGGAGTGTCTGGGTCTTCACGTGACAAGATCAGCACACACCTGTCTATAATGGAGCTGTAAACACTCAAAGCAGCTCTGTGCTGTTTCACAAAACAGACTCTCATACAAGTTCACCCTGAAGATTATTTTTACTTTAGCCTGTTGATTCTAAAGACTTTTTTTTTGGCTTCTTGATGTGATTTTTCTTTTATCCTTTCACCACACAGCAAGACAAAGCCTTGGAAAGACACCCTTTAGATAGAGTTACACAATTCTTGCAAATGGAAACACCAATGCCAAAGAACTGGAACTGTTTAGTGCAGAGGGATGAACAGAAAATGCTGTGCTGAACAAAAGAACGTAAGCATCATTCAAAGGTTAGGCTGCAGTGACACACTGCGCATGACTGTGTCCACTTCACTTGGCACCCAGAGGAGAAACACTCCCCTCTCCTGCCAAAGCAACCTGGGTGGTCACAGTCTGGCTACTTTTCCACCAGCCAAATTATTCTTTTAGGTTCTTGTCCTTTTCTGAGTGCCGTGTGCTGTGACCTTTATTTCCCACCCCGCCCCCCGCCCCAACCCCTGCTGCCCAATTGAGAATCAGTATGAAATGAACATGGTGGGCAGGCTACATCTTCCATGGCTAACAATCTTCAGCCCGAAAAAGGGAATACTTTGTAATTGTCTTATGTGTGTTAGTCACTCAGTCGTGTCTGATTCCTAGAGACCCTATGGGCTGTAGCCCACCAGGCTCCTCTATCTATGGGGAGTCTAAAGAATACTGGAGTCAGTTGCCATGCCCTCCTTCAGGGGATCTTCCTAGCCCAGGGATTGAACCAAGGTCTCCTGCATTGCAGGCAGATTCTTTACCCACTGAGCCACCAAGGAAGCCTCTGTAATTGCCTTAACACTTATATAGCATGACCAGAAAAAGAAATGAAAGCCATATATTAAAAAAAAAAAAAAAAAAAATCTGGATGGGGCTCGGGAATCTTCCCAAATTCAAAAAAGGTATTTTTATCCTTTTATCCCTTACTTCTCTTGGAGATCATCTGTCCACAGAATTCAGTGGCATTGCTCCAGAAAACTAAAACTGAGAATGAAAAAAGAGGGAAAAATTGTCACGGGAAACTATGATAAGCTTTCTCCTCTTTCTCTCCATGGAGGTCATTTTGTTGTTCAGTCATCAGTTGCGTCCCACCCTTTGCGATCCCATGGACTGTAGCATGGCAGGCTTCCCTGTTCCTCACTATCAGAGGTTGCTCAAACTCATGGCCATTGAGTCAGTGATGCCATCCAACCATCTCAACTTCTATGGCTCCCTTCTACTCCTGTCCTCAATCTGTCCTAGCACCAGGGTCTTTTCCAAAGAGCTGACTCTTTGCATTAAGTGGCCAAAGTATTAGAGCTTCAGCTTCAACATCAGTTCTTCCAATGAATATTTAGGAGTTATTTCCTTTAGGATTGACTGGCTTGATCTCATTGCTGTCCAAGGGACTCTCAAGAATCTTCTCCAGCAGCACAGTTCAAAAGCACCACAGTTCTTTAGTGCTCAGGAACTTCCACATCCATACCTGACTGCTGGAAAAACCACAGCTTTGACTAGATGGACTTTTGTCAGCAAACTGATGTCTCTGCTTTTGAATATGCTGAGTTGGTGAGCTCCTCAGATCCGCATCAGGAGACCTGCTGGCCTCTTCTGAGCTCTGCCCGAGGTTGCTCCCATCCTGGTACCGATTGGCTGTGCTTCTGCTATGGGAGCTCCCAGATTATTTGCGATAAGCAGATATTTTTGTTAATTTGCTGGTTAACATATCAAAGAACAGGGAATGGAGGCAGCTGTGTGGATACCGTAGATAAGATCAGTGCAGCATCAGCGGGCCAGATAGAGGTTTTCATTACTTATCTTGTTGTAAATGACTTATGAGACAGAAAATATCCAGCTGTGGGGTTCAGAGAGCAGTTCACACCCCAGTCTCCAAGGTCCTATATCTGAACACTTATATTTCTCATATTTCTGAAACAAGATCCATTTATTTCAAACTGAAATTGTGTCTCCAGTGATGCACAGTAGTAATGAGGTCATTTACATGTGTACAATTGGGAGAAAGGTTATTTCCTAATTAGAGTTATCTGTTCTATTTATTCAACACTGCTATTGTGGCGCATATGTTCTTGGATTATAGCATTTATATTCAAATAAACATTCTAATGTTCTAATATTCTAAATATTCTGGTTCTAATGAAAACTCTGTACTTTCGGTGTACAGAATAAGAGAAGAAATCTGACTGGTTTCAAGTTGGATTTCTGGGATTGTCTAGAAGGGTATGTGTTATGTGAGTGTTTGTGTATGTGTGTGTGTATGTGTGTGTGTGCTAAGTTGCCTCAGTCATGTCCAACTCTTTGCAACGCATGGACGGTATCCCACTAGGCTCCTCTGTCTATGGAAGTCTCCAGGCAAAAACACTGGAGTGGGTTGCCATGCCCTCCTCCAGGGGATCGTCCCAACCCACGGATTGTACCAGGGGATCGTCCCAACCCACGGATTGTACCAGGGTCTCTTATGTCTCCTGCATTGCAGGCAGGTTCTTTATACCCACATAAATTTATTGATAAACAAATATGAGAGATGAAAGAGATAAAATCATCCACAAAAGACTCTGAACCTTGAATTCTATCAGCAGATATGCCTGGAATATTGCAATAAATCAACAAGTTTCTTACCAAATTTTATATTTATTCATCAGAAATAGAGCAAAGGACTCTATAACTTTTGTGTGTTGGTTTTTAAGGGACAGATCTGGTAATGAGACCAAATAGCAAGCTGTGGAAAGATTATAATACACAGAAAATTTAAAAAAGACACAAAAACAGATGTGTTACAAGGTAATAGAATGAATGGCAGATTCTGGCCTTCCTTTTTCAAATATCATATATATATATACATATATTTTCTTTTTTTAGGTTTCTAAAAGTGGAACTAGAATTCATTTATATTCAAGTAGGTCCAGCCACCTTTAATGTGGGAGTTAAGTAGCGGGGTATGAGGCAAGCTAAACTAACCCACTCTGAATCTGGCTGCTGTTTCTCTCTAATTTTTCCTGACCTCCCCTTTCTTGGCAATCTGAACGCTCTAATATCTTGTCTTCTGGCTACAAGAGCAGAACATACGGTTTGCTTGAAGATTCTTGTTAAACGTTTGTCCATTAGCCTGACAGTGGGAAGTGCTAAAGAAGAGAAGCCAAGCCAGACTCACCTCAAGTCCAGAGCAAACACACTCGCCCCTAAGAAGCACACCTGATCTTCAACATTGGGAAAATCAAACACAAAGGAAACTACTGACATTTTACCCCTGTGATTTTAGGACATTTTCTGATTAAGCTAGTTCATCACTAGTTTTGTTATTCAGATATGATTTCTTTTCCTCGGAGAAAACAGATTTCAGCAAATAAACAGAAGCTTAAAGCAAGGATTTAGGGTCTGGGTAAGATCTAGGAATAGTAGTTTGTTTCTGTTATAAATCCTAAACACTTCCCCTGCCTTTCTGTTACTTACAGGTAATTGGAAAATCTCTGCCCTTCCCCTCCCAACCCCCACAGTGATCTGGAAGACATTTCTTATCTATTTAAAATTTGTGCAATATAATTGTGTTATGTTGCTGGATAATTTCTACACAATAACACAACACAAAACAATATAGTGGTAGAGAATCTCTGTTATTAGTGACAAATTATGACAACTATAGCTTACAGGGGGACCCAAGATTCTCTATCAACATGTTATCCATCCATCAACAACTCAGATTTTAATTTGGGCTCCTTCCTTTCACTTTATCAAATCCCCATTCCCAGATGCCCTCTCTGATCCACTGAGTTTTGAAAGAGAGGCTTCATATGACAGGGATGCTTAATCAGTGGAAGTGAGGTTCTTAACAATAATGCAGATAAATTTCCTTTTCCTTTTCACAAACTAATAATTATTTCTTAAGAAAAGATGACAATTAACTCATCATCTCTACCAAAGTTGCTTCTTCATACTGCAGATCACACAGCCCAGTCTGCAAACAACATGTCCTTCCCTCTGGAACTTGGGTCTAACCTATTTCCTCTTTCATTTATTAGGAGTGGTTGACTTATTAACCATTTACCAAGGCAGGTACAATTTCCATTCATTTATTCATTCATCCATGCCTCCATCCATTCAAGAGACATTTGTTGAGTGTACCTGCCAAAAAGTGAGCTACAGGACTTATATTACTATTTTTAAACCTAACACACCCATGAGGTCATACTCCTAGTTTACAAATGGCAAACTGGGACTGAAATAAATTCGTTGACTTGCTAGACCAAGTCTGTACAATGCCGAAGCTTATACCCATTCTCCTTCTTTATACAGGACAGAAGAAGGCAACAGAGAATAATTGCAGTGTTTTACATTTGGGTTAACATGACCCTCCACTGGCTTAAAATAGAAAGCTGCCATCTCTTCCAGGCTGGTCCAGTTCAGTAGAAGTGAGTACATCTATTCACTTGTCAAATTTTGAAAAAAAAAAAATCAACCTGAAGTTATACAAATATTTGCTATTCCATTAACTTATGTCATCTGGCCACTAATGAACACAAAATGAAATTTTGCTTTTGGGGCTATCTGTCTTGCCATTAGCTAAAAACATCATGACAAATTTCATCCGTACCATAAACAAACCTGAGCTAAAGTCCAGAAAATGTGGAGTGAGTGCTGAATCTCAGTGGAAGCCTAGTTTTTACAACTGTCTCCCTCTTTGCATCAGGCCTCTTCTGTGTGGTTTCCATTTCGAAATCATGAAATGAACGTACCGTTCTGACCTCCAGCCATCTGTTGGCAGCTGAGAGGAATAAGTAGGCAATGTTGTTAGTGTCTGTCAGTTCCAGCATTCGTTGCTTAAATCTGGTCTCATGCCTGCAGAAAACAAAAATATTATGATGTTAGCCACACAACAGGAGAAATAATAAAAAACAGTCGCACTTCCTACTACATTATTTACTCAACATGGTGACGAACTGGTGGGATGGAATGACTAGTAAACGGACTACTTGCAAATAAAGGCCAGCTGCTACTGCTCTCCTGCACCCTTCCTGAGAGATGGCATGGAGCAGTAGTTCCTTTCTCAACCTCTGCTACAGAAAGGAATGTTTCCGATGACAAAGTCCTATTAAAGGCCATTTCATAACTGTCTACACAAGGATGGTAACTGTGAAAACAAGGCACGGCCTATGTCTCAAGGGCCCTACAAAATCCAGAAGAAGTTGTACAGAAATGCAACATACTTGACCTAGAGTTTACTGCATATATCTTACTTTTCCACAAGGCATGGTCGAAGTTGGGTAGCAGGAACTAGAAGAGACTCATGAAAGGCAGGAAACTATGGGTTTGTAACAGGCAAATATATACCTGAAAAATGTTCTTTTTGCTCAGTTTCTGGAAATCAAAGAAGGACAACGTGGCAAGAGGTAGAGGATGAGGGTCCTTGGGAATGGCAGATGTCCTTGTTAAGCAAGATATCTTACACTTCAAAGTAACAAATTATTTCTAAGAATGGTCATTGCATGAAAGAAACTCTTGGTGTGTAGTATTTATGGGGATCTAGGGCACATATTGGAGAAGGCAATGGCACCCCACTCCAGTACTTTTGCCTGGAAAATCCCATGGATGGAGGAGCCTGGTGGGCTGCGATCCATGGGGTTGCTACGAGTTGGACACGACTGAGTGACTTCACTTTCACTTTTCACTTTCCTACATTGGAGAAGGAAATGGCAATCAACTCCAGTGTTCTTGCCTGGAGAATCCCAGGGATGGAGGAGCCTGGTGGGCTTCTGTCTATGGGGTCGCACAGAGTCAGACATGACTGAAGCGACTTCGCAGCAGCAGCAGGACACATACACGTGTTCCCTGGTGACTCAACGGTAAAGGATCTGCCTGTAATGCAGAAGACTCCTATTTTGATCCCTGGAACTACGAGAAGATCCATGGGGTTGCAAAGAGTTGGACATGACTTAGCAATGAAACAACTTGACACATACAGTTTAGATACTGATGCTGGGTCAAATTAAGTTCATTCTTGGTAATCAACATAATCAGACCAAATTCTGTGTAACCTTTGTTATAAAGGAAACTTCTAATAAAAACCTCATCCAGGGATTTCCTTGGTGGTCCGGTGGTTAAGAATCTGCCTGGGAGTGCAGGGGATGCTGGTGATCCCTAGGCAGTGAACTAAGATTCTGCATGCTGCAGAGTAACTAAGCCCAAATGTTGCAACTAAAACCTGATGCAGAAAAATAAATAAATATTTTTAAAAAAGAAACTTCATCCGTTTGAACATGGGAGCTACTTCTCATAGAAACTCATGTTCCATGTTGATAAATCTTTTCTACATCACAAAAATAGTCTCTTTTAATTTTTCAATTATTTTCCCTGGGTAACAGAAACAATGGAAAGCTGGATCATATAAACAAAATAACTGATTGGAAGGTTGGACGAAGTGCCAAATTCAACTTTCTGTGGCTTCAGCTTATCTTACAGAGACCTCCTGTCTATGTGTTATGTTTGCAGAGAATAACCAAATTTCATCTGACAGCCTGATGGTGATTCCTAGTTGATAAAAGACTGCTCCAAGTACCACCGCCCCAACCCCCCCAAATCTTCAATCAATTTGCAAAAGTTTACAATAAACTATCACTATGTCAAAAATGAAGAAGTCCGGGGTGGGGTGTTCACTTGGCCCGTGAAGCCATCCATACAGGCCAATATAAAGCAGATAGTTGAGATTTATCCAGTCAATCTGATCATTCCAACATGCCAAACCAGAAAAATCAGATAATTGAGTCAGACAGCAACATCTGATCTACAATAATCAAAGGGTTCGACAATCAGAGCCAAATAATTACCTCACTTTGAGTTATGTAGCCTTGACCCAAATGCCATGCATAGGAGGACCTGCACTGAATAGCAATACACTGGGTGGGACCACCAGACAGAGAAACAGGACTACCCTCATCATGACCCTCATACAGACATGTGTGCCTAGTCACTCAGTCATGTCCATGGACTGTAGCCCACCAGGCTCCTCTGTTCATGGGGATTCTCCAGGCAAGCATACTGAAGTGGATTGCCATGCCCTCCTCCAGGGGACCTTCTCAACCCAGGGATCGAACCCAGGTCTCCCGCATTGCAGGCAATTCTTTCCCAGCTGAGCCATCAGGGACAGAGTGAATAATTAACATAGGATCACTCACAGAGTTATAGGATTTACTGAGATAGTGGATTTCAACTGTGAACAGATATATCTAATTCTGCATTTGCATTATTGGGTGGATTTTCACCTACTCATTCAGGAACATTTAGCAAGCATGAACTCAAAGTGAGACACTACAACATAAATGTATGAACAAGACACAACCTCTGCCCTAGAGAAGCACATTGTCTAGCGAAAGAGGTAAGCATGGTGTTGTTGTAGTATGAACAAATAAAGATGGCTCAACCCAGAAGCCAATCATAATGGCCCTATGTGAAAAATGCTACGTGAATATAAAGGAAGATGAAAGTTTGCACTGGCTAGAAGACCAGAATGGCAGGGAATAGGGTGGAAGGTGGGGAAGGATGGATAAAGCCATCTTTGGGATGGACTGAATGAGGTTTTAAGAAATGGGCTGAATTTTTTTTTTTTTTTTTTTTGGGCTTCCCTGGTGAGTCAGATGGTAAAGTGTCTGCCTGCAATGCGGAAGACCTGGGTTCGATTGCTGGGTTGGGAAGATACCCTGGGGAAGGAAATGGCAACCCACTCCAGCACTCTTGCCTGAAAAACTCCATGGATGGATGAGTCTGGTAGGCTACAGTCCGTGGGATCGCAAAGAGTCGGGCACAACTGAGCAACTTCACTGGTTCACAGAATTTTTCAGGTGGACAAGAAGGGACAAAAGCATTGGAAGTATTGGGAATAACATGAGCTAAGGAACAGAAATGAGAAAACAAGTTCAGGAGCTGGAGACAGGGTCCCCCTTCCTAGAGGGCTGTGATGATGGAGAGATGTGGGGAGGGGGAGACTTGGACCAAAGCCTATGGACTCCAGTTGAGACGAACATCCAACACTTCATTGTGACAAAGTGTTTTGTCTGGGGCTCCTCTTCCTCTCCCTCTAGTTTGGGGATATTGTTGCTGATACACTCTTAAAGAGTTTGTAAATGGAGCTGGCAACAGTCTGAAGCAGCAGTGAAAGGGGAGGGGTGGAAATGCAGCGAACATTCTTTCTGTGTGTTTCTATTTGGCAAGAACCCTTCTGTTTTCCTAATGGAAACTTTGACACACTCAGTCTGTATCTTTTCATCCACATCCAGCTCATCTTCTGAACATTCTTAGACCTTTATTCTGTCAGACCAGAAAAAAAGTAGGAAAGGTCACTGAAATCTCAGTCTAATTTAACTGTGATCCTCTGGTGGTAAACTACTTGAGGTTAGTTCATGCTGCCTCTGAGTACACCATGAACCCTGAATGCAGGGGAGGAAAGCAGCCTAATCAGTAAATACAAACTTTCCAGAGAGCTGACGACTCTGGGGACTCTTACTAGCCTGAAAGAGAGGAAGAAGTAGATTGAAAAGAATGTGTTTGATTCTTAACAGTCGCTAAGTTGTGTCTGCCCCTTTGCAACCCATGGAGGAGGTCCACTGGCCTCCTCTGTCCATGGGATTTTCTGGGCAAGAATACTGGAGTGGGTTGCCATTTCCTTCTCCAGGGGGTCTTCCTGATCGAGGGATCACACCTGCGTTTCCTGCCTTGGCAGGTGGATTCCTCACCACTGAGCCACCTGGGAAGCCTCATTCCAGTCGTAGGTGTCATGTAATAGTTTGTCCTTCTTAGAGCTCCCTAGAATTTTCCTGATGTAAAATTAGGAACAGTCAAGCCAAATTCTGCTCATGTGTCAAGTGAAGAATAGATGATTAAATGAAAAATCTAAACCCTGACTTTCAGTCAAGTTTCTCTTCCATTTGAGACCAGGCTCATTTTCTTCAAGATGTTTTACATGGTCCAGTCCTCATCATTCTCAGTAAATGACCTCACTTGTTCTTCAGGGCGAAGACAGAGGCTGTTTTCTGTTCCACCTGCCAGCTTGCCTGAATCAGGTCACTGCTTCTTCCCCACCTGCCATTTTATCCCAGCTATTTTCCCTGTGGTATTTATTTGGGGTAGAAATAAAAGGCCATATCTTTGGAGTCTTTCTATATCCATTCAAAGACTAGCACTTGGCATGTGTTCAAAACTCAAATAAATTAACTCAAAAGAACTTTGGTGAAAAAATGAAATTCTTAACATGGTGTGCTTATGATTACCACTGGGCATTGCTGGCTACCATTAGAACACAAATTATGTCTTAATCAGTTCAATTCAGTTGCTCAGTTGTGTCTGACATTTTGCGACCCCATGAACTGGAGCACGCCAGGCTTCCCTGTCCATCACCAACTCTCAGAGTCCACCCAAATCCATGTCCATTGAGTTGGTGATGCCATCCAACCATCTCATTCTCTGTCATCCCATTCTCCTCCTGCCCTCAATCTTTCCCAGAATCAGGGTCTTTTATGTCTTAATACCTACACTCAGAGTCAATCAATGATTCTGCCATCTCCAATAAAAGGTATTGCACACTCTGATGGGAAAACACATCACTGTGAAAAGTATAAATGCTCCACTATGAAATCTGTTTCTTTATATTATACTTTTGACTCAGTTATATATATATATATACACACACACACACATTTATGTGATTTTTAGGTTAGAAAAATCTCTGATTGAAATCACTACAGGTTTGCATTTAGCACTGCAAAAAGATATAACACTTTAAGAAGTTGATTTTCTAGATTAAATATTCAAGGATGCTAACTCCTTTTCTGATTTTACCTGAATAGGGAAAATCAATTCAGTTCAGTTCAGTTGCTCAGTCGTGTCCGACTTCTGCAACCCCATGAATCACAGCATGCCAGGCCTCCCTGTCCATCAGCAACTCCCGGAGTTCCCTCAAACTCACGTCCATCGAGTCAGTGATGCCATCCAGCCATCTGACCCTCTGTTGTCCCCTCTCCTCCTGCCCCCAATCCCTCCCAGCATCAGAGTCTTTTCCAATGAGTCAACTCTTTGCATGAGGTGGTCAAAGTATTGGAGTTTCAGCTTTAGCATCAGTCCTTCCAAAGAAATCCCAGGACTGATCTCCTCTAATAGAGTCAGGTAATTTTTTGAGTATTAAGCAAACTCTTTTTGATGAAAATCTTGGGATATTACTTCAATGTTTACCAACATTGAAGAAAACTATTTAAAGTGTGAAGTAACTTTGGTGTAATAACATCCTTTTATCATTGTTATTAATGCATGTATTTTAGCTTCTATATTACTTCTTTGCTAATCACTGTGGTTAATACTTTAGGTGTGTGCTCAGTTGCACCCAACTCTTTGTGAGCCCACAGACTGTAGCCTGCCAGGCTCCTCTGTCCATGGGATTGTCCAAAAAGGGCACTGGAGTGGGTAACCATTGCCTCCTCCAGGGGATCTTCCCAATCGAGGGATCGAACCACCATCTCCTGCACTGCAGGCAGAGTTTTTACCACTGAGCCACAGGGGAAGCCAATGCTTTATATGAAAAGTGAAAGTCGCTCAGCCCTGTCCATCTCTTTGCAACCCCATGGACTATAGCCCACTAGGCTCCTCTGTCCATGGGATTCTCCAGGCAAGAATACTGGAGTGTGTTGCCGTTTCCTTCTCCAGGGGATCTTCCCAATCCAGGGATCGAAGCCAGGTCTCCCGCATTGCAGATGGATTCTTTACCATCTGAGCCATCAGGGAAGCCCAAGAATACTGGAGTGGGTAGCCTATCCTTTCTCCAGGGGATCTTCTGGACCCATGAATTGAACCAGATTCCCCTGCAATGCAGGTACATTCACTCCAGCTGAGCTACCAGGGAAGCCCTAATGCTTTACATGCATTATATCAATTAATCCAAAAACCATAAAAAGCAAAATGGTTTTCCCTATTTCACAGATGAGGTTAGGGAATTCAAAAGCCTAGTCTAAATCACACAGGTAGTATCTACCCAACATGATGCTGAATTCTTTCTTTATTCTTGTTAAGATTTCAAATAACTAAGCTCTATGATCATTTGTTGTTGTTGCTGAGTCACTAAATCATGTCCAACTCTTCTTGCAACTCCATAGGCTGCAGTCCGCCAGACTCTTCTGTCCATGGGATTTCCCAGGCAACAATACTGAAGCAGGTTGTCATTTCCTTCTCCAGGGGATCTTCCTGACCCAAGGATTGAACCCGAATCTCCTGCACTGGCAGGCAGATTCTTTACCAGTGAGCCACGTGGGAAGCCCTCTGTGATCATTTATTGTCATGTTTTTCTTGCTATTAGTTTAGAACACAGGCACACACACGGTGGGCATCGGAAAATGGGAGCAATGATCTGTTATTTGTAGGCAAGTATTTGTTGATGATGTAGCTGCCTAATCAACAAAATGAAAATATGTTTACTTACCTAAATGCCCGAATGGTGGTGAGTCCTTCAGCAGTTTCTGAGAAGTGGCAAAGCAGAGGGAGCTGGGTACTGTCATCAAGTTCCTGGAGGTCCCTAGGACAGAGACGAGTACAAAAATAAACTTTATACTCATTTAGACTCAAAGAATACTGTGTGTGTGTCAGTCACTCAGTCGTTTCCAACTCCGAGACACCAAAGACTGTAGCTTGCCAGGTTCTTCTGTCCCTGGAATTCTCCAGGCAAGAATATTGGAGTGGGTTGCTATTCCCTTCTCCAGTGGATATTTCCAACCCAGGGATTGAACCCGGGTATCCTGAACTGCAGGCAGATTCTTTACTGTCTGATCTGGGGGCTTTGTTCATTCTAAATTAAGGTTATTATTTGCCAGAGTAACTACTGGGTTGGCCAAAAGGTTCATTTGGATTTTCCCATCACATCTTTTGGAAAAATCTGAACAAACTTTTTGGCCAACCCACATATTTTCCTCCAACATGCAACAAAAAAATCCAACAGCTTATAATCTAAAGAGGAAGAGAAAAATAAATATTACATAATAAACATGGGTCCAGGCTGAATGTGATGTGTTGTATAAAAATATCAATTTTGTATCACAGTTAAAGTAAACTTTTATGGGAACACATAGGAAGGAGCAATTAATGTAGGAGATGGGAAATGTTTTCTTTGAACAGGTGTTACTTAGGCCAAACCTCAAGCATGAGCAGTGTGCTTCAACCAAACAGACAAGAAGTGCATTCCAGCTAAGGGAACAAACCAGAGCAAGTACAGAGGACTAAAGAACTGGCGAATTCAATCTGGCTGGTGACCAGAGTCCTTTGGGGATGTTGTCATGGGAAAAGGCTGGACAAGCAATGGGGGGAGGGGCTAGACTGTAGAAGATCCTGAATGGGCTGGGAAAAATCACTGAGGACTAGAAATAAAATGACCCGAGGTTGCTTAAAGCTACGTAATTTGGAGACAGTGTAAAGGATGGAAGAGAATGAGTAAGGACAGTTTATCAGAACTTTTAAAAAATTCTGAATTAGGTGTGATGCTGGTACAATTTAATATAGGGGGAGATTGTGAGATAGCTTATTAGAAGCAGCCTTCTAAACTGCTACAATCAACTCATTGTAGCAGAGTGAATAAGAGAGAAGAGCTACACAGACACAGAAAACAAACTTATGGCTACCAAAGGTGATTGGGAAGAGAGAAGTTAGGGATCTGGGATTAGCATATATACATTACTATATAGATTGGTAAACAGCAAGGACCTACTGTATAGCACAGGGAACTATACTCAACGTGTCATAATAACCTATAGTGGAAAAGAATCTGAAAAAGTATATATATATATACATGGACATGCATGGGTTTCCCAGGTGGTACTAGCTAAAGAATCTGCCTGCCAGTGCAGGAGACATAAGAGACGTGGGTTCTGTCCCTGGGTGAGGAAGATCCCTTGGAGGAAGGCGTGGCAACCTACTCCAGAGTTCTTGCCTAGAGAATCCCATGGACAGAGAAGCCTAGTAGGCTTCAGTCCATAGGGTCACAAAGAGTCTGACACGACTTTGCTGTACACTTGAAACCAACACAATATTGTAAATTATACTTCAATTAAAAATAAAATAATTTTTAAAAGAGAGGGGAGTCAAATATGGTTTGTTTGTTTGTTTGTTACTTAGCAGACTTGGAAGACGGGAGACAGAGAATAAAGATACCAGAAGAGACAGATAATGAGTTTGGCTTCAGCCACAATGAGACTGAGTTCCTCCCTAAATAGAACTGGCATTCACTGGTCCTCCAAGTGTCGATATATATTTTTAGGTAAATAAAGTGCTCAGTGAATGGCTGGTGGACAAATGCCTGAATCAGACCCTTTCTATAAAGATGCACACTCTAGACAACTTTGTAAATCACACAAGCTAGCCTTTCTAGAAGGCTAACAGTTCTATCACACGTTTCAAAACATGATTTTATTTTTCTTTTCAGCTTTTTTTTCTGTCTGTCTTAGGTTTTGGGGGTGGAGGGAATCAAGAGTAGCAGCGCTGATATTCACCTGTCAGTCAATGGAACTGATTACTTTGTTACATAATCTTCAACTGTTAAATAATCTTAGATCTTTGGGGACTGCCTGGGTACTCCCATGACCAAAGGCAAAGTGCTTTTGTGAGTTTCTAAAATGAATTTCTCACTTCAGAAACTCAATGAGGGGAGGGAAGGAGAGGGGTGAAGAGGAGGATGAATATGAAGGAATGTAAAGTCTGTGATTGTTAAACAGAAAACTCAGTAGCTATTTGTAAATTTGACACAAGCAACAGGTGGTCACTACATTGAGGTCTGACATGAAGGGGAAAAGATGAGGAAAGAGGAATCTCTTTTTATAGGACTGTGTTTTATGAAACCAGAAAGGTGAGGGTACAGTTTGACCTTATTCTCCTGTAAATAGGAAAGCTTATTTACAGAGCTAGCTACACATGGCCTTTGATGTTAGATATTCGAAATTCAATGGCATTTCCTGTCTGATGCTAGGAAAGATTGAGGGCAGGAGGAGAGTTGGGTGGCAGAGTATGACATGGTTAGATGGCATCATTGACTCAATAGACATGAATCTGAGCAAACTCCGGGAGACAGTGAAGGACAGGGAAGACTGGCGTGCTGCAGTCCATGGGGTGGCAAAGAGTTGGACATGACTGAGCGACTGAACAACAATAAGTCCCCCACTTTTAATTCCCTTCGGTGTTTACAAAGTAGTGTGTTAAATAGCTCAAGATTTTCAATATGAGTGTTTTCTTTAGAACCTCAGCATCTAGAGGTTTCTTTTTATGGATGAGATTTAATATCATGTGGTCCTATTTGCAAATGACCAGAGAATTTCAAATAAAAATGGTTTATAAATCCATTATCAAAGTTCATTCTTTAAAAATGACCATCCCTTCCATATTTTAATAATCTACAATAATGAAAAGACTTAGCAATTAAAATCTGTAAAGAACTAGGATTATTTTCTTGGCCTCTGTACTCAATTTCTATTGCCCAGGGATGAAAACAGGCCCACATGAGCGTGAGTCTGAAGTAAAACATGACTGTTGAATATCAGTGGTAAGAAGGCAAGAAGAGATTTGGAAACAGCCAGCAGAAAGGAAGTGACTGAACTTTTCTGCCTCCCCAGCAAGCAACATCAACAATAATAACAGAAGAAATGAAAGAGCAAATGTGATGGCTAGCCTCTTCCTTCTGGTCTGAATTTTCTATGAGCAAAGAGAAGAGGCTAGAGATCAAAAAGCACTTTAGGTTTAACATATGTTCCTAACATTTGAGGGATCCTAATTCATAGCCCCAAGAGAGAAACAACATTTTTTTTTTCAGAAATATTGCAAATAAACAACTATTTTGGAAGACAATTTTTCAGTTTTTCATAAAACTAAACAGTTTTACCGTACTATCAAGTAATCATGCTCCTATGTATTTACCCAACTAATTTTAAAACCTATGTCCACACAAAAATCTCCATACAAATATTTACAGTATTTTTATTCATAATAGTAATGGCTTCCTTGGTGGCTCAGTGCTAAAGAATCCACCTGCCAATGCAGGACACTCCGGAGATGTGGGTTTGATCCCTGGGTGGGGAAAATAACCTCGAGGTGGAAATGGCAACCCACTCCAGCATTCCTGCCTGGAAAACTCCATGGGCAGAAAGCCTGGAGGGCTACAATCCAAGGGGTTGCAAAGAGTCAGACACAACTGAGCATGTATGCACACACACATTCATAATATTTATAACCCCAAATAGAAGCAACTAAGATGTCCTTCAACAGGTAAATGGATAAACAAAATATGGCAATTCATAAAATAGAATATTATTCAATGATAAATTATTTTTATAATATTCTATTTTATGAATGTGCTTTGAAGCCATGAAAAGACACAGATGAATTTTAAGTGCTTATTTCTAAGAGAAAGTAGCTAATCTGATTACATACTATATGATTCCAATCATGTAACATTCTGGAAAAGACAAGACTACAGAGATTAATGGTAAATCAGCCCGTCTCTAAATTGAATGAATAATGAAATGTAGCAAGAAAAAAAATTTTGCAGGTATAATCCATAGATTCCCAATCTTGATCCTGCTTTTTCCTGTTAACTGATATATACATATATATATACATATATATATACATTTCATTATATTATATTATTCATTATATTATATTATTATATTATTCATTATTATTTCATTATATTATATATTCATTATATTATTATATATATATAATTTTTTCATTCTCCCTGCCCTCAAGTCCTATTAAATCTTTTCATTTTACTGAATAAACTCTATGTCTGGCTTCCTATTCCAGCACTTAATCCACATATAAGGGTTACCTTATTTATGTTTTATCTTCCCAAGAAACTGTAAATTTCTTGAGAACTGCTTCTTGCCATGTTGATCTCTTCCTCTGCCACATAGCTTGTGCAGTTATTTACAACACACTAAATGCCTAATAAGTGTTTGTTGAAATAAAGAGATTACTGCAATGATATAAAATTTACAGTACTATTAAGGCAGAACTTCAAAGTTAAACTGGAAATTTCAAAAGAGCTAGTACTATATTTCACTTAATTATTCCACATCTCAGCAAATGACAAATCTTATATTAGCAGAAGACTTTAAAATTCATGGCTATCTTTCATTTGGCTGGATATTCAAGGGCATGTTAAATAACCCAATCTGGAAATTTCCAATTGAAGTTGGAAATTTTCCTCTTAAAGTTACAGTACTCTTACCAGACATTCAAGATTCTCTACTTTTATAGTTATCACTCTGATTTTAACTTTTTTTACTTCTACTACTAATCTTTTACAGAGTTCATTTTACTCATTTGAAAATATTTTTATTTCCCCACTTGCAGAACATAATATTAAATTACTTATCCTTTGGGACTATCTTTGGTTTCATAAATTTTCTTTCATTGCCGTGTTCCGAGAAAGGGCCATGGAATGAAAAATAGTCTATGGACTTAAAACTCAACCAGATCAATCAACTTGTTCACAAAGTCTAGTACTATGTAAAGGCTCAGACAACCAATTACAGAAGCAAAATGAAAGTGACAGTTGCTCAGTCGTGTTTGACTGGAACTCTCTAGGCTAGAATACTGGAGTGGGTAGCCTTTTCCCTTCTCCAGGGGATCTTCCCAACCCAGGGATTGAACCCAGGTTTCCCACATTGCAGGCGGATTCTTTACCAGCTGAGACACAAGGGAAGCCCAAGAATACTGGAGTGGGTAGCATATCCCTTCTCCAGGGGATCTTCCCAACCCAGGAATTGAACCAGGGTCTCCTGCATTGCAGGCAGATTCTTTACCAACTAAGCTATCAGGGAAGCCATGGAAGCAAAATAGCTTGCTAAATGAAACATAATATCAGGATAGGTTTCATTAAGTTAAATTGTTTCTTTTCCAAATTCCATACCTTATCTGGAGAAAAGTGAAAGTGTTAGTCACTCAGCCATGCCCGACTCTTTGCGATCCCACGGACTGTAGCCTGCCAGACTTCTCTGTCCGTGGGAGTCTCCAGGCAAGAATACTGGAGTGGGTAGCCATGCCCTTCTCCAGGGGATCTTCCTGACCTAGGGATCGAACCCAGGTCTCCTGCACTGCAGGCAGATTCTTTACCATCTGAGCCACCAAAACATTATAGCAAATCTGAATCACAGTCAATCAAATATACAGGCTTTTGAAGATGAACAGAGCAGTGCTTTACTTACTTAGAGGCCACTCGGAAGTATTTCTGGATAAAATAAAAGGCGACCCCAAGAGGCACAAGTGCAACCAAGAACACAGGGGTAGCATAAGAAATCATGCCAATTGCAGACACGCAGAGCAGTGTTGACCGAGTTAGAGATTCCAAAGTTGGAGGGATATGCTGTTAAGAAGGTAGTTTGAAAGGAAAATGTTTTAGCTCAAATAAAACATTGGTAATAAGGCAACAACACATTAATTTTATATTGTTACATAATTAGTTCCAAAATTAATATATAAACATTTTTATTGTAAGCAATTCGTCACTCCTTCAATTTTACTCATTCCAATTGTTTAGCATATTTATCCATCTTTCTACCTATCTGCTTAACCAGTGGTCAGTTATTTACCTATCTACCTATTTATTAATATCTTATGGGATTTTTAAACAAATAGCACAAACTATTTTATATAAATAGCATAAACATAAACTCTAAGCCTCATTTGTCCATTTGCTTGCTTTGTTTTACTGAATAAGATGGATTGTAAATCTTCCCATGCCACTCTATACAAATCTATTTCTTTTTAAAGGCCAAATAGTATTTAAAAACTCTTTATCCCTCTAATAATTTTAATTGCTTCCTCATATTCTTTGCATGCTTTTCAACTGGATTGTTTATCTTCCTTATTGATTTTTAGATGCTCTTTACATATCATGGATGTTTATACTCTTTCTTTACATGAGTTGCCAGTTTTTTTCCCAAAGAATATATTATATTTTAAATATGATGCTTTTACCTCAATAGAAATTTAAAATATTAAAGCCATTTTGGTTGGCTTTTTTTCTTATTGTTTTTGAGTTCTGTGTCTTATAAAGACACTCCCCATGGTTTCTAAAATTACTCTTCTACATTTTATTTTATAGTTTTATGTTATTAGATGGCCTCCTTTATTACATGTGAATTTGCTGTGTATTTTATAAATAGTTAATTGCCCCAACGCCCTTTACTGAAAAAATATTCCCATTATTACTGAGTAAAGATAAACTAGTGTTTTTGAGTTCTCAGTTTCATTCTTTTCATCAACTTGTTTTCTGTAATCATTAGAGTGGTTTTCTTTTCTTTCTTTCTTTTTTTTTGAGTGTTTTAATTTCATAGTATTTCTTAGGTATCTGATAAGGAAAGTATACACACACACAGACACACACACACACAGGATTTTTATGATTTCCAGGAGAGTTTAATCACTTTTTTTCATACTAGGCTTATTTATATTTTCCTAATTTTTGCTGTTATTATAGGTTAAATGTATTTTTCACATAATTTTTTAATTGGTGGAGAGAAAGTTACTGACTTTTGTATCACATGTCTAATGTAAATACTTTGCTGAACTTCCTAGTTGATTCCTTCATACCAACTGCCTGAACTCTAGATAGCAATAGTGTCATCTTCCAAATAAGGAGTGTTCCGTCGCTTCTTTTCCAATACGTATTCCCTAGGAAGTGTCGTAGGTGCACCATAATCTGACACCCATCTTGTGAAAACATAAAAATTTTTCAACATATATTTTAGTCAGCTGCATGCATTATTCTTTACCTTAATTGATGGTGATTTAGGTGTTCTTGAGGCTATTTTGGAAAATCAGAAAAGGAAAGGACTGAATTTGTTAAATCTTCCCTCAATCACCCTAAAAGAGTCTGTTCATAGAGAGATCCATTTTCAGACTCTGAGGTCTTTAATTTCAGGACAAACTTCTGGAAGCCTAAGTACCTAAGACTAAACCGGGCATCCTTGAAATATTCCGTAAAATATCAGTTCAGTTCAGTCTCTCAGTCATGTCCAACTCTTTGTGACCCCATGAATCGCAGCATGCCAGGCCTCCCTGTCCATCACCAACCCCAGGAGTTCACTCAGACTCACGTCCATCGAGTCGGTGATGCCATCCAGCCATCTCATCCTCTGTTGGCCCCTTCTCCTCCTGCCCCCAATCCCTCCCAGCAATAGGGTCTTTTCCAATGACAACTCTTCACATGAGGTGGCCAAAGTACTGGAGTTTCAGCTTTAGCACCATTCCTTCCAAAGAACACCCAGGACTGATCTCCTTTAGAATGGATTGCTTGGATCTCCTTGCAGTCCAAGGGACTCTCAGGAGTCTTCTCCAACACCATACTTCAAAAGCATCAATTCTTCGGCGCTCAGCTTTCTTCATAGTCCAATTCTCACATCCATACATGACTACTGGAAAAACCACAGCCTTGACTAGACGGACCTTTGTTTGCAAAGTGATGTCTCTGCTTTTGAACATGCTATCTAGGTTGGTCATAACTTTTCTTCCAAGGAGTAAGCATCTTTTAATTTCATGGCTACAGTCACCATCTGCAGTGATTTTGGAGCCAAAAAAAAAAAAAAAGTCTGACACTGTTTCCACTGTTTCCCCATCTATTTCCCATGAAGTGATGGGACCATATGCCATGATCTTCGTTTTCTGAATGTTGAGCTTTCACCCAACCTTTTCACTCTCCTCTATCACTTTCATCAAGAGGCTTTTTAGTTCCTCTTCTCTTTCTGCCATAAGGGTGGTATCATCTGCATATCTGAGGTTATTGATATTTCTCCCGGCAATCTTGATTCAAGCCTGTGTTTCCTCCAGTCCAGTGTTTCTCATGATGTACTCTGCATAGAAGTTAAATAAGCAGGGTGACAATATACAGCCTTGACGCACTCCTTTTCCTATTTGAACCAGTCATTTGTTCCATGTCCAGTTCTAACTGTTGGGTCCTGACCTGCATACAGATGTCTCAAGAGGTAGGTCAGCCTGTCTGGTATTCCCATCTCAAAGATTTTTCCACAGTTTATTGTGATCCACACAGTCAAAGGCTTTGGCATAGTCAATAAAGTAGAAATCGATGTTTTTTGGGAACTCTTTTGCTTTTTCCATGATCCAGTGTGTGTTGACAATTTGATCTCTGGTTCCTCTGCCTTTTCTAAAACCAGCTTGAACATCAGTAAGTTCACGGTTCATGTATTGCTGAAGCCTGGCTTGGAGAATTTTGAGCATTACTTTACTTGCGTGTGAGATGAGTGCAATTGTGTGGTAGTTTGAGCATTCTTTGGCATTGCCTTTCTTTGGGATTGGAATGAAAACTGACCCTTTCCAGTCCTGTGGCCACTGCTGAGTTTTCCAAATTTGCTGGCATACTGAGTGCAGCACTTTCACAGCATCATCTTTCAGGATTTGAAAGAGCTCAACTGGAATTCCATCACCTCACGAGGTTTGTTTGTAGTGATGCTTTCTAAGGCCCACTTGACTTCACATTCCAGGATGTCTGGCTCCAGGTGAGTGATCACACCATCGTGATTATCTGGGTCGTGAAGATCTTTTTTGTACAGTTCTTCTGTGTATTCTTGCCACCTTTTCTTGATATCTTCTGCTTCTGTTAGGTTCATACCATTTCTGTCCTTTTTTGAACCCATTTTTGCATGAAATGTTCCCTTGATACCTCTAATTTTCTTGAAGAGATCTCTAGTTTTTCCCATTCTTTTGTTTTCTTTTATTTCTTTGCATTGATCCCTGAGGAAGGCTTTCTTATCTCTCCTTGCTATTCTTTGGATGCTATTCTTTGGTTTTTGCTTCTCTTCCTTCACAGCTATTTGTGAGGCCTCCCCAGACAGCCGTTTTGCCTTTTTGCATTTCTTTTCCATGGGGATGGTCTTAATCCCTGTCTCCTGTACAATGTCACGAACCTCCATCCATAGTTCATCAGGCACTCTGTCTATCAGATCTAGTCCCTTGAATCTGTTTCTCACTTCCACTGTATAATCATAAGGGATTTGATTTAGGTCATACCTGAATGGTCTAGTGGTTTTCCCTACTTTCTTCAGTTTAAGTCTGAATTTGGTAATAAGGCGTTCATGATCTGAGCCACAGTCAGCTCCTGGTCTTGTTTTTGTTGACTGTATAGAGCTTCTCCATCTTTGGCTGCAAAGAATAATCAATCTGATTTTGGTGTTGACCATCTGATGATGTCCATGTGTAGTCTTCTCCTGTGTTGTTGGAAGAGGGTGTTTGCTATGACCAGTGCGTTCTCTTGGCAAAACTCTATTAGTCTTTGCCCCACTTCATTCTGCATTCCAAGGCCAAATTTGCCTGTTACTCCAGGTGTTTCTTGACTTCCTACTTTTGCATTCCAGTCCCCTATAATGAAAAGGACATCTTTTGGGGGTGTCAGTTCTAAAAGGTCTTGTAGGTCTTCATAGAACCGTTCAACTTCAGCTTCTTCAGCGTTACTGGTTGGGGCATAGACTTGGATAACTGTGATATTGAATGGTTTGCCTTGGAAACGAACAGAGATCATTCTGTCGTTTTTGAGATTGCATCCAATACTGCATTTCGGACTCTTTTGTTGACCATGATGGCTACTCCATTTCTTCTAAGGGATTCCTGCCCACAGTAGTAGATATAATGGTCATCTGAGTTAAATTCACCCATTCCAGTCCATTTTAGTTTGCTGATTCCTAGAATGTCAGCGTTCACTCTTGCCGTCTCCTGTTTGACCACTTCCAATTTGCCTTTTTTTCATGGGCCTAACATTCCAGGTTTCTATGCAATATTGCTCTTCCTAAAATATCATACCGTCTATCACTTCAACCTAATAATAGTAAAGGATATCTAAGACAACTTGGTCTTCCATTCTTACTTCTGGGAGACACTCTGCATTAATTCTAAACTTTAAGATCGTTACTATCAATGGAGATACAACACATTAAGATCTCTTCTTTTTACAATAAAAACGTATAATGTTCATTCTTTTCTATTTATCTTTATTTCATGCTGATTCTCTAAGTATCCTCTTCCATGTGGATAAATTATTTTGAATTGATCTATTTCTTTAAAGATTTCATTCTAGAAATCTATGCATATTTCATAGATTGCATAGTCTAGAAATTTATGTATATATGTAATATTGATATGAATGCAAATAGGCTTTTATTTAGGTTTTAGAAATCCTATACTGTTAACAGGAACCATGATTTAGCTTATTTTTTAAATTCCTTTTAATTTATTTATTTATTTTTACTTTATAATATTGTATTGGTTTTGCCATATATTGACATGAATCTGTCATGGGGGTACATGTGTTCCCCATTCTGAACCCCCCCTCCATCTTCCCTCCCCATTCCATCCATGATTTATCTTAAAACGTTGTTTAGCTTATACTGAGAAATTTATTTTTGAACTTGGAAGTAATTCAGGCACTCACCTGATCAATGATATTTGTATCAGCTGAAAAGCGATTGAGAATCAGTCCCAGTGGTGTGGTATCAAAGAATCTAGGCAATAAACAGATTGGATGTATGATAATTCTAAATGATCTGGAGCCTAAACACTGCTAATAGACATCTTGGTATCATAAAAATGAGAAGATCCCCATTCATCTGCTGAAAGACTGAATAAATTATTTAAAATTTTGCACTTCACAAAATGCATAGTTTTATCATATTGTAAAATAAATAACTACTTTTTTTTACCTTATTGGTCCAAGAATTATCTTATTAAGGAGATTATGGTGAAGATTTTTAGCAGCTGTGAGACCCATCCATTCCACAGTGAGAGATGTAACAAGGCAGAGGAAAATACCTGCTCCACAAAGTATGCTAAATCCAGCCACATAGTAGGTCTAAAAAGCAACCAATACAAAAAAAGCACAGATGACATTATCATCTGAGTTTTTTCTTTCTAGGACACCAAATGTCAAAGTCTGGCAATACTGTCAGTTTCTATTATCTCACATTAATTTACACAGTGGAAGGAGAGCAGTTCTCCTGGGGATACTCCTGGAGATACTCAGGGCAGTATCCCCACCATAATCC
This sequence comes from Oryx dammah, assembly GCF_014754425.2. Taxonomy (NCBI): domain Eukaryota; kingdom Metazoa; phylum Chordata; class Mammalia; order Artiodactyla; family Bovidae; genus Oryx; species Oryx dammah. The sequence continues at coordinate 30,466,748 of NW_024070213.1, forward strand.
CATGGCCGAGTCCCCAGTTGCTCCCTCTACTCTCTTTCAGGGTTTGCCAAAGGGTAGATGAAACATTAGAGTTAGTTTTCTGGTTTGAAATATTCTTTACTTTTATATCATAAAGTTCATTCTTTCTATCCCTAATCTCAGAATGACCAGCTAATTCACTGGTATAGCAGTTAAAATCAGATACCATCAGAACAAGAACAAAAGTCCTGTGTGTATATTACACACACACACACACACACACACACACATATCATGTATATAACTCCCTTGAATCCAAACCCAAGCATTATCGTTAAATATTTCTTATTATATTTCAGGTCTTGCCCTAATTAACCTATTGAATCATTACAAAAGTACTGTGACAAGTCACAGAGAACAGACCTGTGGTTGCCAAGGGAGAGCCAGGTAGGGTAGGGATGGATTGGGAGTTCGGGATTAGCAGCTGTAAAGTGTTATACATAGAATGGATAAACAACTGTATCACACAGGAAACTATATTCAGTATCTTATAATAAGCCACAATGGAAAAGAATATGAAAAAGAATGCATGATATATATACCTGAATCACTTTGCTGTACAGCAGAAACTAAGGCAATATTGTAATTCAACTATACTCCAATAAAATAAACTAAAAAGAAACCAAAAAACCTCACAAAATTCCTGTGACATCTGGACTATTTGTATCTAACTAGATAAGAGTAAAATCTCAACATTTCTCAGATAATGTAAAAACAAAACCCATTGTACCTGGTCAGCTTTTCCAGTACTGTTTATACTATACTCTGAGGTCCACGTGGCCAGCCAGTAGTCTATCGCTACAATGACGGAATGTTTCAGAAGCTTAGAGAAAATCATCAGGAAGAGCAAGAAGAATCCTCCAGAAGTGAGGTACCGCCAACAGGTCTTCCATGGCATTTTAGTCCTCAGCCTCATTACTGTGGACATGTTATCATCCTCATCTTCCTCCTCTTCTTCCTCTGCATAAGAAGCACTTGTTTAATCTTCTGACAGGCAACAGGTAGATACAGAATTTGTATTATTCCCACCTACCAACAAACCTTCATCAAATTTTAGAAATACAAGTCTTAGAAATTTAAATGTTTTCAGCAGAGAAAAGCATCATTTAAAAAAAACAGGTGAAGGACCTCCCTGGTGGTCCAGTAGTTAAGGATCTGCCTTTCAATGCAGGCGATGCAGGTTCAATCCCTGGTAAGGGAACTAAGATCACACATGCCATGGGGCAATTAAGCCCATGCACCACCACTACTCAGCCCACATGCTCCAGAGCTCATGCGCCATGACTACAGAGCAGCCCACGTGTGCTGTATCTAAACACCCTGCATGCTTCAGCGAAGATCCCATGTGACACCACTAAGATGACACAGTCAAACAAATAAATAAACATTAAAAAAAAATAGGTGAGTGCCCATTAACAGATGAATGGATAAAGAAGCTGTGGTATATATATGCAATGAAATAATACTGAGCCATAAAAAAGACCAAAATCTTGCCATATGCAACAACAGGGATGGATCTTGATAAGGGCATTATGCTAAGTGAAACAAGTCAGACAAACAAACACAAAATGCTGTCCCATTTCACTCATGTGTGTAATTTAAAAAACAACCCCCCAAAAGAAAAAGAAACAAAGTAAGTGAACAGTTCAAACCACATAAAAACACATATGATTATACAGAGAACAGAGTAGCGGTTACCAAAAGGAAAGGGAAAGATGAAATGGGTTAAGGGGATCTGCTGTATAGTGGATGCTCTGGTGCTGGCAGGGACTGGGGGCAGGAGGAGAAGGGGACGACCCAGGATGAGACGGCTGGATGGCATCACTGACTCGATGGACGTGAGTCTGAGTGAACTCCGGGAGTTGGTGATGGACAGGGAGGCCTGGCGTGCTGCGATTCATGGGGTCGCAAAGAGTCGGACACGACTGAATGACTGAACTGAACTGAACTGTATAGTGGCAGACCGGAAATACATTTTCGATGATGAGCATACTGTTGGTTCTACAGAAGTAGAAATACGATGTTGTGCACATGAAACTTACATAATGTTATAAACCAATGTCACCTCAATACAAAAGAAATATAAAAATATGTGAAAATGAATAAATGAATGAGTAAATGAAAAAATAAAGTATATGTTTGGATGAGAAAACTTGTTAATTTATTACAATAAACTAGAATTACGGACTAGAAGTTTATTACATTATTGAAGGAAATTTGTGCCAATAAAACCACATGCCAGACTTGCAAATATTTATAATATTTTGAACTTTATATTTCTGAATCTGTAAGACTGCACCAGGAGGAAATAGGTTTTGAAATTTGTGCATAGCTCAAGAGGGCATAATCCATAATCTCTGTGGCTCATTTTAAATGTGGTCATGGAGGTGCATGAGCAAAATGGAACCTTCCTGAAGGCAAAGCCAGGGGTCAGAGGACAATGGGTAGGGAGCTCCTTTCAGCTGTTTAAACCACCTGGAAACTTCTAGACAGCTATTTTAAGAACATATTCCATTGCAAGTACAGGGAACTATGGTATTTCCTGAGCAGTAAAATTTGATCATTTGTATGGTTTAGTGAGGGCATCCCTGGTGGCTCAGTGGTAAAGAATCTGTCTGCAATGCAGGACACATGGGTTTAATCCCTGGATCAGAAGATCCCTTGGAGAAGGAAACAGCAACCCACTCCAGTATTCTTGCCTGGAGAATCCCATGGACAGAGGAGTCTGGTGGGCTACAGTCCATGGGGTTGCAAAGCGCTGGACACAACTTAGCAACTAAACAACAAATGGTTTAGTGACTATGGTGTATTTCCCACCCTTTCTTTTCCCAAAGACAGTTTTCACTGTAGTCATCTTGTATGTACTCCACTACTGTAGAATGAGCAGGCTGTGAGTAGGAAAGATAGATAATTTGGTTTATAAATTATCAGACAACAGAGATCTAAGTATGGATATGATGGGAAGACTGATCTGTCATCAAAAATCTTCATATTTGAGCTATAGATACAAAAGAAGAACAAGTCTCAGCATTAAAACTGAGAAATGCTGTGCTTAGATGCTCAGTCATGTCCAACTCTTTGGGATCCCACAGACGGTAGCCTGCCAGGCTCCTCTGTCCATGGGGATTCTCCAGGCAAGAATACTGGAGTGGGTTGCCATGCCCTTCTCCAGGAGATCATCCCAATGCAGGGATCAAACCCAGGTCTCCCGCATTGCTGGCAGATTCTTTACCATCTGAGCCACCAGGGAAGACCAGAACTGAAAAGGGGAAATGAAAAAGATCCACAGCTGCACATCCTTTTGTGATTTCAGAGCATAAAGGACAAAGAGAAGACTCTAAACACTTCCAGAGAGAAAAGACATGTCATCAACAGAGTCATGCAATCACTATAGGAGGTATCAATCAACACTGGAAGGCAGTAGAGCCTTCAAATGTCTGAGGGAAAATAGTTTTTACCTAGAATTCTGTACCAAATAAAGACATTTTCAGATATTCAAGGAAAAAAAAAACCACAAATCAAGTGTCAGATAATCTACCCTTTGGTGAGGGTGGGTCTGTGAGTGAAACAGTTAGAAATTTGCATGATCAAAGAGGTAGACACTTGCAGATTGCTACCTTTCTCCTCAATATCCATTTTCAGTTTCCAAATTAATTGAAATTTTACCTTGCCTAAGGAGACGGTGATGGACAGGAAGGCCTGGCGTGCTGCGATTCATGGGGTGGCAAAGAGTCGGACACAACTGAGCGACTGAACTGAACTGAACTGAATTATGGCTAAAAGTCAGCATTTCTTCACTTCCTCAGAACTTAGTCTGTCCGCATGATGATCTAGCCAATGGTTAGTAGCAGAAACAATATGGGTAACTACTTTTCTTTCCCTTCCTGGTGGATTCAACAGACATAGGGTAACACCAGCAACCTAGCAGGTAATATGTACTGTACTGGGATCTTATACATTTCCTCTTTTACTCTGAAACAAAAGTATCATTATCTTATTTTACACTTGAACAATTGAATAAATACAGCAAGCCCAGGACAGAGTCAGTCCTGCAAATGCTGCATTTACCACTGACATACTGGAGAGAGTAACTGCAGTTCTAAAAGCTATCTGCTTACAGTACCAAACAGTCTCTTTTTTTGGCTGCCCCGTGGGGCTTACAGGATCTTAGTTCCCTGACCAGAGATTGAACCTGGGGCCACAGCAGTGAAAACACTAACTACTGGACCACCAGGGAAGTCCCCAAATATTCTTTTAAAACATTTTAAAATCTAAGAAATGGGAGTGAAAAATTCATTCATTCATTCATTCCTTTACTCAATAAGTATTTACTGAAACACTGAATATTTATCATCTGAAATGTAAAGATAGCTCACTTTGGTGTCCTTCTGCTCGAAATGATAATCTTCTCTTAATTGGCCCATGGAAATGTGGTCCTAGGCCAATATCCATGTAGGAAGACTGAAGTACAGTACACTTACTCTATGGACTTTTATGGTTTATCTTACAAATGTCTTGGCAACAAATGTCAAAGCAATGTAACTATTTAATTTTATTCCTCAAATTTCCAGGAAACCTTTTTTCACCCACTATATTTTATTAGATCCAGAAAATTGAAACACAACAAATAGCTTTCTAACTCTCTCATTCTTCATTGCTATATTAACATGAGACCCCTGTAAAAACTTACAGACTCAAGTATAAATCTTTCAAAGCAGTATTTTCGCTGTATTCCCCATGTATTGTTTATTTCCCAAGGACTGACATTTTATCTGGAGAAGACCTTTCCAGTTTATCTGAACAAGGGTCTAGACCCATTGTCCTGTCAGCTCTCTCACACACAGCACAAAAACACTCATACACACTGTGGGGAACCCCTCAAGATGCCTCGTTTGACAACACACACCTATTTACATACATCTATATACACATATTGATTTCACTCCTATTCTGTCCATTTTCAGTTTTATGTATTTGATCTTGCCTTCACCGCTCTGCAAAGTGGCTAGTCATTCGGCACTGACATAGACACACATCAATTGCCAAAGAAGACTTCCATATCTCATCACCCATTTGAATATTTTTTTTAAAAGATCTACCTTCGTCTTCATCCTCCAGTTGGGCTTTGGCCTCTCTTGAATACATGGCTCTTCGGAGTGTTTTCCTCTCTAAGGTTGTTTGGTCAGCTTCCATATCCTACAGGAAACATGGAGTTGTCATGCAAGGAGCGCACAGCCACAGGCAAGTTCTACTTACAGTCAGTGACCCACACGAAGCAAATACCAACCGTTAGCTACCTTTCTGGGTCTGGAGCTCTCTGCTCATGATGGATGGACAACTGCAGACATATGGACAACTCCGATCATAGGAGAAGGTGTGAAGTAACACTTGAGGCTTGTGGGAAACGTATCAGAGCTCAGAGGCATTAGAGCAGTAAGCCAGGAAAAGTAGTAACAATGTGATAGAGCTGACCCCAGGGGCAGGGGGACACCTCTTCTAGCCTTAAGCCTGGTCCCACCATTGCTCCTTGTTTTGTTTTTATATAATCTTCATATACTCTCATAATTTTTCTGTAGACAAAACATGGTCCACTGGAGAAGGGAATGGCAAACCATTTCAGTATTCTTGCCTTGACAACTCCATGAATAGTATGAAAAGGAAAAAAGATAGGACACTGAAAGATGAACTGCCCAGGTCGGTAGGTACCCAATATGCTACTGGAGGTCAGTGGAAAAAATAACTCCAGAAAGAATCAAGAGACAGAGCCAAAGCAATAACAATACCCAGTTGTGGATGTGACTGGTGATGGAAGCAAGGTCCAATGCTGTAAAGAGTAATATTGCATAGGAACCTGGAATATTAGGTCCATGAATCAAGGCAAATTGGAAGTGGTCAAACAGTTGGAAGTGGCAAGAGTGAACATCAACATTTTAGGAATCAGCGAACTAAGGACTGGAATGGGTGAATTTAACTCAGATGACCATTATATCTACTACTGTGGGCAGGAATCCCTTAGAAGAAATGGAGTAGCCATCATGGTCAACAAAAAAGTCCGAAATGCAGTACTTGGATGCAGTCTCAAAAATGACAGAATGATCTCTGTTCGTTTCCAAGGCAAATCATTCAATATCACGGTAAGCCAAGTCTATACCCAGACCAATAATGCCAAAGAAGCTGAAGTTGAACGGTTCTATGAAGACCTACAAGACCTTCTAGAACTAACACCGCAAAAGATGTCCTTTTCATTATAGGGGACTGGAATGCAAAAATAGGAAGTCAAGAAACACCTGGAGTAACAGGCAAATTTGGCCTTGGAGTAGAGAATGAAGCAGGGCAAAGGCTAACAGAGTTTTGCCAAGAGAATGCACTGGTCATAGAAAACACCCTCTTCCAACACACAAGAGAAGACTACACATGGTTATCACCAGATGGTCAACACTGAAATTAGATTGATTATATTATTTGCACCCAAAGATGAAGAATCTCTATATAGTCAGCAAAAACAAGACTGGGAGCTGACTGTGGTTCAGATCATGAACTCCTTATTTTCAAATTCAGATTTGAATTGCAGAAAGTAGGGAAAACCAGTAGACCATTCAGGTATGATGTAAATCAAATCCCTTACAACTATACAGTGGAAGTGAGAAACAGATTCAAGGGACTAGATCTGATAGATAGAGTGCCTGATGAACTATGGACAGAGGTTTGTGACATTGTACAGGAGGCAGGGATCAAGATCATCCCCAAGAAAAAAAAATGCAAAAAGGCAAAGTGGTTGTCTGAGGAGGCCTTATAAATAGCTTAAAAAAGAAGAGAAGCTAAAAGCAAAGGAAAAAAGGAAAGATATACCCATCTGAATGGAGAATTCCAAAGAATAGCAAGGAGAGATAAGAAAGCCTTGCTCAGTGATCAGTGCAAAGAAATAGAGGAAAACAATAGAATGGGAAAGACTAGAGATCTCTTCAAGAAAATTAGAGACACCAAGGAAACACTCCATGCAAAGATGGGCTCAATAAAGGACAGAAATTGAATGGACCTAACAGAAGCAGCAGAGAAGGCGATGGCACCCCACTCCAGTCCTCTTGCCTGGAAAATCCCATGGACGGAGGAGCCTGGTGGGCTGCAGTCCATGGGGTCGCTGAGGGTCGGACACGACTGAGCGACTTCACTTTCACTTTTCACTTTCATGTATTCAGTTCAGTTCAGTTCAGCAGCTCAGTCATATCCGACTCTTTGCGACCCCACGAATCGCAGCACGCCAGGCCTCCCTGTCCATCACCATCTCCCAGAGTTCACTCAGACTCATGTCCATTGAGTCCGTGATGCCATCCAGCCATCTCATCCTCGGTCGTCCCCTTCTCCCCGCTCCCCCAATCCCTCCCAGCATCAGAGTCTTTTCCAATGAGTCAACTCTTTGCATGAGGTGGCCAAAGTACTGGAGTTTCAGCTTTAGCATCATTCCTTCCAAAGAAATCCCAGGGTTGATCTCCTTCAGAATGGACTGGTTGGATCTCCTTGCAGTCCAAGGCACTCTCAAGAGTCTTCTCCAACACCACAGTTCAAAAGCATCAGTTCTTCGGTGCTCAGCCTTCTTCGCAGTCCAACTCACACATCCACACATGACCACAGGAAAAACCATAACCTTGACTAGACGGACCTTAGTCGGCAAAGTAATGTCTCTGCTTTTGAATATACTATGTAGATTGGTCATAACTTTTCTTCCAAGGAGTAAGCATCTTTTAATTTCATGGCTACAGTCACCATCTGCAGTGATTTTGGAGCCCCAAAAAATAAAGTCTGACACTGTTTCCACTGTTTCCCCATCTATTTCCCATGAAGTGATGGGACCGGATGCCATGATCTTCGTTTTCTGAATGTTGAGCTTTAAGCCAACTTTTTCACTCTCCTCTTTCACTTTCATCAAGAGGCTTTTTAGCTCCTCTTCACTTTCTGCCATAAGGGTGGTGTCATCTGCATATCTGAGGTTATTGATATTTCTCCCAGCAATCTTCATTCCAGCTTGTGTTTCTTCTAACCCAGTGTTTCTCATGATGTACTCTGCATATAAGTTAAATAAGCAGGGTGACAATATACAGCCTTGACGTACTCCTTTTCCTATTTGCAACCAGTCTGTTGTTCCATGTCCAGTTCTAACTGTTGCTTCCTGACCTGCATACAGATTTCTCAGGAGGCAGGTTAGGTGGTCTGGTATTCCCCTCTTTCAGAATTTTCCACAGTTTATTGTGATCCACACAGTCAAAGGGTTTGGCATAGTCAATAAAGCAGAAATAGATGTTTTTCTGGAACTCTCTTGCTTTTTCCATGGTCCAGCGGATGTTGGCAATTTGATCTCTGGTTCCTCTGACTTTTCTAAAACCAGCTTGAACATCAGGGAGTTCGCGGTTCACGTATTGCTGAAAAGGAAATGGCAACCCACTCCAGTGTTCTTGCCTGGAGAATCCCAGGGATGGGGGAGCCTGGTGGGCTGCCATCTATGGGGTCGCACAGAGTCAGACATGACTGAAGCAACTTAGCAGCAGCAGCAGCAACAGAAGCAGAAGATATTAAGAACTGGCAAGAATACACAGAAGAACTATACAAAAAAGATCTTCACGACCCAGATAATCACGATGGTGTGATCACTCACCTAGAGCCAGACATCCTGGAATGTGAAGTCAAGTGGGCCTTAGAAAGCATCACTATGAACAAAGCTAGTGGAGGTGATGGAATTCCACTTGAGCTATTTCAAATCCTGGAAGATGATGCTGTGAAAGTGCTGCACTCAATAGGCCTGCAAATTTGGAAAACCCAGCAGTGGCCACAGGACTGGAAAGGTCAGTTTTCATTCCAATCCCAAAGAAAGGCAATGAGAAAGAATGTTCAAACTACTGCACAACTGTACTCATCTCACACCCTAGCAAAGTAATGCTCAGAATTCTCCAAGCCAGGTTTCAGCAATATGTGAACCATGAACTTCCTTCCATATGTTCAAGCTGGATTTAGAAAAGGCAGAGGAACCAGAGTTCAAATTGCCAACATCCACTGGATCATCGAAAAAGCAAGAAAGTTCCAGAAAAACATCTAATTTTGCTTTATTGACTATTCCAAAGCCTCTGACTGCGTAGATCACAACAACTGTGAAATTCTGAAAGAGATGGGAATACCAGACTACCTGACCTGCCTCTTGAGAAATCTGTGTGCAGGTCAGGAAGCAACTGTTAGAACTGGATATGGAACAACAGACTGGTTCCAAATAGGAAAAGGAGTATGTAAAGGCTGTATATTGTCACCCTGCTTATTTAACTTCTATGCAGAGTACATCATGAGAAACACTGAGCTGGATTAAGCACAAGCTGGAATGAAGATTGCTGGGAGAAATATCAATAACCTCAGAAATTCAGATGACACCATCTGTATGGCAGAAATTGAAAAGGAACTAAAGAGCCTCTTGATGAAAGTGAAAGAGAAGAGTGAAAATGTTGGCTTAAAACTCAACATTTAGAAAACTAAGATCATGGCATCCGGTCCCATCACTTCATGGCAAATAGACGGGGAAGCAATGGAAACAGTGACAGACTTTATTTTGGGGGGCTCTAAAATCCCTGCAGATGATGACTCAGCCATGAAACTAAAAGACATGTGCTCCTTAGAAGAAAAGTTATGACCAACTGGCAGCATATTAAAAAGCAGAGACCTTCCTTTGCCAGCAAAAGTCCATTTAGTCAAAGCTATGATTTTTCCAGTAGTCATGTATGTCTGTGAGAGTTGGAGTGTAAAGAAAGCTGAGTGCCAAAGAATTGATGCTTTTGAACTGTGTTGTTGGAGAAGACTCTTGAGAGTCCCTTGGACTGCAAGGAGATCCAACCAGTCCATCCTAAAGGAGATCAGTCCTGAATATTCGTTGGAAGGACTGATGCTAAAGCTGAAATTCCAATACTTTGGCCACCTCACGCAAAGAGTTGACTCATTGGAAAAGACTTTGATGCTGGGAGGGATTGGGGGCAGGAGGAGAAAAGGACGACAGAGGATGAGATGGCTGGATGGCATCACTGACTGGATGGACATGAGTTTGGGTAAACTCTGGGAATTGGTGATGGACAGGGAGGCCTGGAGTGCTGTGGTTCATGGGGTCTAAAAGAGTCGGACACAGTTGAGCAACTGAACTGAACTGAAATGTCTGAATTGTTTAACGATTCATCAATGTTAACAAACATCTTCTTTTAAAACTGCATGTAGTTCTGGATTGGTTAAAGCACTATCAGTCATACAATATTATGAATTATCAAATCAAGATGAATTTCTGACTGAGGATCTCACTCAGGGGATTCAAGAAAGAGACTTCAATAGAAACAAAAGGAAGGTGGGTTATTTTGAAGTAAATGGGAAAGGCGAGAAGGGAAGATGTCAAATACAAACTGCAAAATTTTAAGGGTTGCTCCAGATTCATCCTGTGCTAAGAAACGGAAAAGTGTTTTGTTTTCTCCAGTTCTCTGCTTCCAACACTCCTCCGTCTTGGCTTTGGAACTTCACAAGTAGCATCAGGTCAGTTACACTGTGGGTTAAATCAGCTTCCGCAGGACAGTCTGGGAAACTACCTGTATCTCTGCTTCTGTGGGGAAATCTCTGCATTCTGAGTTCCAAATAACTGACCCACTGACTTCTGGAATTGACAGTAATTTAAGGGCTTCTTGTACATGCTAATATATAAAAAAAAATCTGTTTGTTACAGGGATAAACCAATAATTCTTTGATGATCAGTCTCTAGATAGTGGTCCTGTTTTGTTTTTGTTTGTTTGGCCTCATACAATGTATGATTTAGGAGACTTGCTATTCTAGAAAGCTCTGTTGCTTCCAAGTTCCTGCTTTACAAAAAAAAGTAAAAGCAAAAGTGTCTCTTGAATAGCATTTTTCAGAGATAATTTCACATTAGCTTTTAATTGTGCCTAATGATATGAAAAGCAATATTTGTGCACTGTAAGGTATTTTTTGAGAGCAAACAAAACAAAATTTAAAAAGAACTGATCTTTTGTGGATAGTGTAATGAAATGAAATAAACCTCTACGTGGGAAAACAGAAGATTTGGTTCTTTTTCAAATCGCCAATCTGTGTGAGCAAAAGAGTTATCATCTTGCGGACTTTAATCTTAGTCATTTTCCTTATGAGTAAAATGCTCATACTAAGCTCTGATATTAAATATTTTAAATTGTTTTGATATATGGATTAAGTAAATCCAAATTTAGTTTCACTTATCTAATACATAAGGCTTCCCAGGTGGCTCAGTGGTAAGGAAGCTGCCTGTCAAGCAGGAAATGTGGGTTTGGTCCCGGGGTGGAGAAGATCCTCTGGAGAAGGAAATGGCAACTCACTCCAGTATTCTTGCCTGGAGAATCCCATGGACAGAGGAGCCTGGCAGGCTACAGTCCATGGAGTTGCAAAAGAATCAGACACAACTAAGTGACTAAATGACAACAACAACAATCAAATACCTATTTACTGAATGCCTGAGAAGAGTTGAATCAAAGTGAGGGTTGAAGGCTGAGGGAAGAAACATCCAAAAATGCTACTTTATTTTGCTTAATAATACTATGAAGATGATGGGTGATGCCATCCAAGGCAGAATTTTTAACAACATTTAAATCAGCTAAAAGTATTATCAACTTCTTCTCTAATTTGTAACTTGTCATTACTATCCTCTTTAGCATACCTTCCCATTATTTCTGAACCTTTAAACTGACAGATCTGTCTAAAGACCAAAGATGGGATGTTTTGTGAATCCTTTAGTTTCACCTCGTTCTCCACTTGCTTGATCTGCTCTGGTGCTAAGCCAGCTTTTCTCAACCTCGGCACTATTGACACTTGCGGTCAGAAAATCCTTTGTTGTGGGGGCTGTTCTGTACACGGTAGTATGTCTAACAGCATCCCTGTCTTCTACCCACTAGATGCCAGTAGCCCTTGCTTCCCTGCTGTGGGTAGCCATTCCCTTCTCCAAGGGATCTTCCAGACCCAGGGATCAAACCCTGGTCTTCCACATTGCAGGCAGATTCTTTACTGTCTGAGCCACCAGGGAAGCCCTATAACCAGTGATGCATCTTTAATTATAGAGCTATGGTATCTTGAGTGATCGCTTCATTTCTAAACACACTGTAACAGACATTCTTCTTAGCTTGCCCAGTAGTCAGTATTACTTCAAAATCAAGCCAAAAGCACCCCCCTTTCTCTCTTGCGTTTTTTCCAGATTTTCTTTTCAAAGTAAACCATAAATGGTTCACTCCTTAAGCTTACATCATATTCTTTTGTCCCTGGCACCCAGACCACTGAAAAAAATGTCATTTGGAGTCATCCCAGTAAGTTTATTATCAAGCATCTCACTGCATAATTTCTAAGTGAGCTCTTGCCAATTGTACACTGTAATGTTTTGATGAATACCCCCCTTTCAAAGGTTCTATGATTTGTCCTACTCTACTAAGACACTGACATACGGCTTTTCTTCCTTATTTTGAGACATTTGTAATTGGCTTTTATATCTTTGGCAAGCTCACAGAAGACAGAGCAATCCAATGGTTTGTCTGACTTTTTATCTTTCTTCTGCTATTGAAACAAGATTATTTTTTTTTCCTTTAAGAAATAATACATTTTAACTTCTTGACATTTTCAGAAATTTGTTGATATAAACATTTTCATTTTATAATGCTCATTCCTGACCAGGACTATTGAATTCTGGACCCTTTCTAGTCCCGCAACTCAAGAGAAAACATTTTGAAAATTTGCTAATTCAATTTACAATTTACCTCTCAACCGTGAGTGGTTTTTCTTTCATCACACTCAATTGGTTTTCAACTCTGTTATCATTTCATTCAATATTATATTTACATCATATAAATACATTACATTGGTATGAACCTGGGTTTAAATCCAATTGGTACAAAATATTATATATACTGTACAAGTTTAGGCAAGTTATGTAGCCTCTCTGAGCCTCAATTTTCCCATCTGTAAAAGTGAGATCATATTTTCTTTGCTTATTTCTCCTATTTTTTGCTTATTTTGTGACAATTAAAAGAGATCATGTAAAAAGGTTTTGTGGACTTTAAAAACTATTTAAATATAAAGTTTTATTATTATTTCTTTCTGATTACCTTCCTTCACCTCCCCCAACTCTATCCCAGGCCTACTTTGCACTATACTCACAGCTAACAGCTCTTCTTTCTTTCAAAATCATCTCAGATTTTGCTTTGCCCACAACCCTCCAATTGTAAGTGATGAATGAAAAACTCATATAGAAGGTGGGTAAAATAGGAGATACATAAGGGAAAATAAGATAAAATGAGGAAAGAGCATGCTTGAGCAAGTTTTAAACGCATATATGACTGTTTTAAACACACATATAATTATAATATGCCTCCAATTCAAGTAAAAATCCTCTAAAGGCCTGATAATAAAAGATATCATTAGAATTTTATTAGTTTCAAAGTAGTTTATCAATTAATGGTAAATAAATATACAATTATTTCATATTTCAGATGAGATTATTATGTAATCAAAAATTAAATGTAATACTTCTTTAAAAGTATTTTTAGTAATTTTGCACTGTATTTCTGACTCTTCTTAACTGACCTCTGAACTCTTCTAAATCTGAGCAATTACCTTTTCTAGTTCTTGATCCTGCCGATTCATTAGTGTTTTCCAATGTTCATAAAGCTCTACATCTTTGGTCTGAATATCCTTCAAAGTCCCTTCTCTTAGAACACTTCCATCTTTCATGGCTATGATCTAAGGAAAGCATATATTAGAATTATGACAAAAATCCATAATTGGTCAAGTGAGTTATATTTATCTCAGGAAGCATTTATATAGCTGTAGTATAAAAATTCTTTTAATGTCTTTTAAACTCTTACCCAGTCAGCATGTGTTAGATATTGTAATTTGTGAGTCACAAGAACAAGTGTCCTCTTGTCATCTTGGAGAAATTTCAAAATACCTTCCTGCATTAGGTGATCACTCAAGTGAATATCCAAGGCAGAAAATGGATCATCCTACAACAAGTAAAATGGAGAGATAACAAAAAATTTTATATTTTCTTTGTAATGAAATTCCTCCAGAAAACAGAAATACAAATAACTAAAGGCAAATTATCCCACAAAATTCAATTTATAATAAACAGACCCTGAATAGCTTTAAGTGTCATAAAGTTACTAAACTAAAAATGAAGATTTTATTTTCTCTTTCATCTTAAAAATAATGTTAAAAGTAAATAACAATATTTGGAGTGGGTTGAATTCTTATATATAGAATCTCCAAGTTCAAAAGCCAACATTACTTGACAACCTATAACAATAAACCAAAACAAAGAATATGATAGTAGTTAAAATTGACATCTATTCACTTTAGACATGAATAAAAATAGGCACAGACTCTGGACCAAGATTACAATGTAGGAGGCTCCTGAATTTTCCTCCTGCCATGGACACACTGAATATACAGCTGCACATGGAGCAATTCCTTTTGGAAGAGATCCAGAAACTGAGTGATTTCTACATTTTAAGTGACAGAAAAATACATCAAAACAGGTAGGAAAGGTTGAGACACATTCTCATCATAAACCCCACCTCTGGAAAATTCACAAAAAATGTGAAGATAAAACAAGATGCTCTGAATAACCAATGGAGAAACTGAAAAAGCAAATCAAATAATCTTGAAACAAATGAAAATGAGACACAATGCATCAAAACTTATGGGATACAGCAAAACCAGTTCTAAGAGAATTTTATAGCAATGAATTCCTACATTAAGAAAAAAGAAAGGCCTCAAATAAACAACCTAACTTTACATCTCAGGAAACTAGAAAAAGAACAATTAAGCCCATAGTTCATGGAAGGAAGAAAATAACAAAGACCAGAAGAGAAATATATACAATACAGACTAAAGAGACAATAGGGAAGATTGATGAAACTGAATAAGTAAAATATACAAACACTTAACAAGACTCATTAGATACAGGGTGGCTCAGATGGTAAACAATCTGCCTGCAAAGCAGGACCTGGGTTCAATCCTTGGATCGGGAAGATCCCCTGGAGAAGGGAATGGCCACCCGCTCTAGTATTCTTGCCTGGAGAATCCCATGGACACAGGAGCCTAGAAGGCGACAGTCCACGGGGTCACAAAGAGTCAGACACAACTGAGCAATTAACGCTTCCACTTCCACTAATAAGATTCACCAAAGAAAGTGGGAGGATTCAAATAAAACTATAAATGAAAGAGGCAACATTACTATTGTGGCCACACAAATACAAAGTCTCACAAGACTATTATGAACACCAACAAACTGGACACCTAAAAGACATGGATAAATTCCTAGGAAAAAACAATCTGCAAAAACTGAACCATGAAAAAATAGAAAGTCTGAATAGACCAACTACTGGTAAGGGGATTGGATTAGTAATCAAAAACACCCCAATAAACAAAAGCCCAGAACCAGATGGTTTCACTGGTGAATTCAATCAAACACTTAAACTGGGATTTAAACCAATCCTTCTCAAACTTTTTCAAAAAATAGAAGAGGAAAGTATACTTCCAAACATTTTACAAAGCTAGTATTACCCTGATATTAAAACCAATGATTCCCTGATACCAAAGACACCACACACACAAAAAAAGAAAATTACAGACCAGTGTTTCTGATGAACACAGATGCAAACATCCTTGACAAAATATTAACAAGCCATATTCAATAGTCATTAAAAGATGCATACACCGTGAATAAGTTGGATTTATTCCAGGGATGCAAGGATAGTTCAACATCTGCAAATCAATCAATATGACACACCATAATAATAAAATAAAGGATAAAAATCAAATGATCAACTCAATAGAAGCATAAAATACATTTGCCACATTCAACATTTAATCATGTTAAAAACTTTGAATAGAATGGGTATAGAGAAAACATACCTCAACATAATAAAGATCATATATGACAAGCCCACAGCAAACACCACACTCAATGGTGAAAAGTTGAAACCTTTCCCACTAGGATCATTCAGAAAACGAAGGTCATGGCATCTGGTCCCATCACTTCATGGGAAATAGATGGGGAAACAGTGGAAACAGTGTCAGACTTTAATTTTTTGGGCTCCAAAATCACTGCAGATGGTGATTGGGGCCATGAAATTAAAAGATGCTTACTCCTTGGAAGAAAAGTTATGACAAACCTATATAGTATATTCAAAAGCAGAAACATCACTTTGCCGACTAAGGTCCATCTAGTCAAGGTTATGGTTTTTCCTGTGGTCATGTATGAATGTGAGAGTTGGACTGTGAAGAAGGCTGAGCACTGAAGAATTGATGCTTTTGAACTGTGGTGTTGGAGAAGACTCTTGAGAGTCCCTTGGACTGCAAGGAGATCCAACCAGTACATTCTGAAGGAGATCAACCCTGGGATTTCTTTGGAAGGAATGATGCTAAAGCTGAAACTCCAGTACTTTGGCCACCTCATGCGAAGAGTTGACTCATTGGAAAAGACTCTGATGCTGGGAGGGATTGGGGGTAGGAGGAGAAGGGGACGACCGAGGATGAGATGGCTGGATGGCATCACAGACTCGATGGATGTGAGTCTGAGTGAACTCTGGGAGATGGTGATGGACAGGGAGGCCTGGCGTGCTGCGATTCATGGGGTCACAAAGAGTCGGACACAACTGAGTGACTGAACTGAACTGAACTGAGGATCAGGAATAAGACAAGGATACCCAGTCTCACCACTTTTACTCAACACAGTACTGAAAAAAATACTATGGGGCTTACCAGGTGGCTTAGTGATAAAGAATCTATCTGCCTGCCAATGCAGGAGATGTGGGTTTGATTCCTGGGTCAGAAAGATCCCCTGGAGGAAGAAATGGCAACCCACTCCAGTATTCTTGCCTGGGAACTCCCGTGGACAAAGAAACCTGGTGGGCTATAGTCCACACAGTCCGAAGAATTGGACACCACTGAGTGACTGGATCACAACAAACTGTGAAAAATTTGTAAAGAGATGGGTATATCAGACCACCTTACCTGCCTCCTGAGAAATCTGTATGCAGGTCAAGAAACAACAGTTAGAACTGAACATGGAACAACAGACTGGTTTCAGATAGGGAAAGGAGTATGTCAAGTTTGTATACTGTCACTATGCTTATTTAACTTATGTGCAGAGCATATCATGCGAAATACCAGGCTGGATGAAACACAAACTGGAATCAAGATTGCCGGGAGAAATATCAATAACCTCAGAAATGCAGATGATGCCACCCTTAAGGCGGAAAGTGAAGAAGAACTAAAGAGCCTCTTGATGAAAGTGAAAGAGAGTGAAAAAGTTGGCTTAAAGCTCAACATTCAGAAAACAAAGATCATAGCATCTGGTCCTGTCACTTCATGCAAATAGATGGGGAAACAACGGAAACAGTGACAGACTTTATTTTTTGGGCTCCAAAATCAGTGCAGATGGTGACTGCAGTCATGAAATTAAAAGACACCTGCTCCTTGGAAGAAAAGCTATGACCAACATAGACAGCATATTAAAAAGAGACATTAGTTTGCCAACAAAGGTCCATCTGTCAAAGCTATGATTTTTACAGTAGTCATATATGGATTTGAGAGTCAGACATCCATAAAGAAAGCTGAGCACCGAAGAATTAATGTTTTTGAACTGTAGTGTTGGAGAAGACTCTTGAGAGTCCCTTGGACTGCAAGGAGATCCAACCAGTCCATCCTAAAGGAAACCAGTCCTGAATGTTCATTGGAAGGACTGATGTTGAAGCTGAAACTCCAATACTTTGGCCACCTGATGTGAAGAACTGACTCATTTGAAAAGACCCTGATGCTGGGAAAGATCGAAGGCAGGAGGAGAAGGGGATGACAGAGGATGAGATGGTTGGATGACATCACTGACTCGATGGACATGAATTGGAGCAAACTTCGGGAGCTTGTGATGCACAGGGAAGCCTGGCATGCTGCAGTCCATGGGGTCGCAAAGAGTCAGACATGACTAAGAGACTGAACTGAACTGAAATGAACTGAGTTACTGGGCACACATACACTGGAAGTACTATGTCAGATCAATTAGTCAAGAAAAAGAAATGGCATCCAAATAGGAAGAAGTTAAACTGCCTCTATGGACAGATACAATGTGGAAAGAGTAGTCTCTTCAATAAATGATATTGGGGAAAGTAGACAGCAGTATGCAAAAAAAAAAAAAAAAAAAACCTGGGCCACTATTTTACATCATACACAAAAATGAACTCAAGTGGACTAAAGACACGAACCTAAGATCTGAAACCATAAAACTCTTAGAAGAAAACATAGTGGATAAGCTCTTTGATGTTGGTCTTGGCAATGCTTTTAAAATTTTAATACCAAAAACAAAGGCAACAAAAGCAAAAATAAATAAACAGAACTACATCAAACTAAAACATTTCTGTGCATTAAAGAAAATCATCAACAAAATGAAAGGGCAACTTATGGAATGGAATGAAATGTTTGCAAATCATGTATCGTATGAGTAGTAATGCCCACAAAATATAAAAACCTCATACAAATCAATAACAAAATATCCAAACAATCCAATTTAAAAATGGTCAAAGGATCTGAATAGATATTTTTTCCCAAAAAGTGAAAAAATGGCCAAAAGGTACATAAATAGTACTCAAAATCATTAATTATCATTAATATTAATATTATTAATTATCTGGGAAATACAAATCAAAACCACAATGAGTTATCACCTGTTAGATTGGCTATTATCAAAAACACAAGAAATAACTAATGTTCGTGAGAATGTGGAGAAAAAGGAATTTTTGCATTGTAGTTGCAAATATAAATTGTTGCAGCCACCATGGAAAAAAGTATGGAGGTGTAAAGGCTAATTTGATAAAGTTTAATTAGAGTTTACAGCAAAATCTAAAACCTTTCAACTAATTATTTATATGATCTTTATAGATAGATCTTTTAAAGATAGATGTAAGATCTTTATAGATAACAATAATGTCTCTTTCTCCTTTGTTCCCTTTGTACCCAGCACAGAAGAAGGCTCTGAAGACACTCATTAAACACTGGTGGATGGAAAGGAAGGAAGGGAGGGAAGGAGGAAAGGAGACAAAAAGAAAGCAAAAGACAACACAGTAACTTGAGAGTAATAATTAAAAGAAGAAAAAGAAGCTTAGCTGATCACAAAAACAGGAAAAAAGGAAAAGTACTAAAAAGATATGAAGTTCTAGCTCATACTCTATCACTTACTAGCCTTTAGTTCTCAGGCAAGGCATTCTACCTTTCTATGTATAAGTTTCCTTTCTTCCCATGAGGAAACCACCTACCCTAGCAGCATAGTCATAAGAATCAAATGAGACAATACTGCGAATCAAAGTGCTTTGTGAATTTTTAAATCGAAGGGTAACATATTTTTATCTAAGAGAAATTATTCAAACACATGAATCTGAGTAAACTCTGGGAGTTGGTGATGGACAAGGAGGCTTGGCGTGCTGCAGTCCATGGGGTTGCAAAGGGTCGGACACGACTGAGCGACCGAACTGAACTGATTGATCAACAGTATTCTGTTGCTGCTAAAACATTATTCAATTTTAGGCTGCTATGAAGAAAGTATAATATTTAGATCATAAGCTCCATTAATTTTAAGACTATCTGAGTTGATCAGAGTGCATCCAGAACACGTTTTTTCAAAGGGACCCTAACAAACACTATTATATCCAGAAGAGAAGTTATAAGGATAACATTACTGTTGAAGAATTAAAATATTAACTTTCTCAGCCTAGAGAAAAGTAAATTATGGCAAGTTACAACAATAATATTAAAATATTGAGTTGTGGCCTTATAAAAGAAATATATTTGCTGTTGCAGAAGCAGAATGGAAGCGAATTAAGGGAAAATATACAGAAGCAGATTTTAATCCTATAATAACTTTCCAATAATAAGAGCTATCTGAGGCAGGCAGAATAATGGTCTCCAAAGATGCCCATGTTCTAATTACCAGAACCTGTGACAATGAACGGTTTTATGAAGACCTACAAGATCTTTTAGAAGTAACACCCAAAAAAGATGTTCTTTTCATTATAGGGGACTGGAATGCAAAAGTAGGAAGTCAAGAAACACCTGGAGTAACAGGCAAAATTGGCCTTGGAATGCGGAATGAAGCAGGGCAAAGCCTAACAGAGTTTTGCCAAGAAAATACACTGGTCATAGCAAAGACCCTTTTCCAACAACACAAGAGAAGACTCTACACATGGACATCACCAGACGGTCAACAGCAAAATCAGATTGATTATATTCTTTGCAGCCAAAGATGGAGAAGCTCTATATAGTCAACAAAAACAAGACTGGGAGCTGACTGTGGCTCAGATCATGAACTCCTTATTGCCAAATTCAGACTTAAATTGAAGAAAGTAGGGAAAACCGCTAGACCATTCAGGTATGACCTAAATCAAATCCCTTATGATTATACAGTGGAAGTAATAGATTTAAGGGCCTAGATCTGATAGAGTGCCTGATGAACTATGGAATGAGGTTCGTGACATTGTACAGGAGACAGGGATCAAGACCATCCCCATGGAAAAGAAATGCAAACAAGCAAAATGGCTGTCTGGGGAGGCCTTACAAATAGCTGTGAAAAGAAGAGAGGCGAAAAGCAAAGGAGAAAAGGAAAGATATAAGCATCTGAATGCAGAGTTCCAAAGAATAGCAAGAGGAGATAAGAAAGCCTTCTTCAGCGATCAATGCAAAGAAATAGAGGAAAAGAACAGAATGGGAAAGACTAGAGATCTCTTCAAGAAAATTAGAGATACCAAGAGAACATTTCATGCAAAGATTGGCTCGATAAAGGACAGAAAAGGTCTGGACCTAACAGAAGCAGAAGATATTAAGAAGAGGTGGCAAGTATACATGGAAGAACTGTACAAAA
The DNA here is from genome assembly GCF_014754425.2 of Oryx dammah. Classification (NCBI taxonomy): domain Eukaryota; kingdom Metazoa; phylum Chordata; class Mammalia; order Artiodactyla; family Bovidae; genus Oryx; species Oryx dammah. Next base: position 30,487,707 of record NW_024070213.1, read on the forward strand.
AAGATCTTCAAGACCAAGATAATCATGATGATGTGATCACTAATCTAGAGCCAGACATCTTGGAATGTGAAGTCAAGTGGGCCTTAGAAAGTATCACTACGAACAAAGCTAGTGGAGGTGATGGAATTCCAGTTGAGCTGTTTCAAATCCTGAAAGATGATGCTGTGAAAGTGCTGCACTCAATATGCCAGCAAATTTGGAAAACTCAGCAGTGGCCACAGGACTGGAAAAGGTCAGTTTTCATTCCAATCCCAAGGAAAAGCAATGCCAAAGAATGCTCAAACTACTGCACAATTGCACTCATCTCACACGCAAGTAAAGTAATGCTCAAAATTCTCCAAGCCAGGTTTCAGCAATATGTGAACCGCAAACTCCCTGATGTTCAAGCTGGTTTTAAAAAAGGCAGAGGAACCAGAGATCAAATTGCCAACATCCGCTGGATCATGGAAAAAGCAAGAGAGTTCCAGAAAAATATCTGTTTCTGTTTTATTGACTATGCCAAAGCCTTTGACTGTGTGGATCACAATAAACTGTGGAAAATTCTGAAAGAGATGGGAATACCAGACCACCTGACCTGCGTCTTGAGAAATCTGTATGCAGGTCAGGAAGCAACAGTTAGAACTGGACATGGAACAACAGACTGGTTCCAAATAGGAAAAGGAGTACATCAAGGCTGTATATTGTCACCCTGCTTATTTAACTTCTATGCAGAGTACATCATGAGAAATGCTGGACTGGAAGAAACACAAGCTGGAATCAAGATTGCCGGGAGAAATATCAATAACTTCAGATATGCAGATGACACCACCCTTATGGCAGAAAGTGAAGAGGAGCTAAAAAGCCTCTTGATGAAAGTGAAAGAGGAGAGTGAAAAATTTGGCTTAAAGCTCAACATTCAGAAAAGGAAGATCATGGCATCTGGTCCTATCACTTCATGGGAAATAGATGGGGAAACAGTGGAAACAGTGTCAGACTTTATTTTGGGGGGCTCCAAAATCACTGCAGATGGTGACTGCAGCCATGAAATTAAAAGACGCTTACTCCTTGGAAGAAAAGTTGTGATCAACCTAGATAGCATATTCAAAAGCAGGGACATTACTTTGCCGACTAAGGTCCGTCTAGTCAAGGCTATGGTTTTTCCTGTGGTCATGCATGGGTGTGAGAGTTGGACTGTGAAGAAGGCTGAGCACCGAAGAATTGATGCTTTTGAACTGTGGTTTTGGAGAAGACTCTTGAGAGTCCCTTGGACTGCAAGGAGATCCAACCAGTCCATTCTGAAGGAGATCAGCTCTGGGATTTCTTTGGAAGGAATGATGCTAAAGCTGAAACTCCAGTACTTTGGCCACCTCATGCGAAGAGTTGACTCACTAGAAAAGACTTTGATTCTGGAAGGTATTGGGGGCAGGAGGAGGGGACGACAGAGGATGAGATGGTTGAATGGCATCACTGACTTGATGGACGTGAATCTGAGTGAACTCCAGGAGCTGGTGATTTACAGGGAGGCCTGGTTTGTGCGATTCATGGGATTGCAAAGAGTCGGACACGACTGAGTGACTGAACTGAACTGAATACATGCACAGAAGGAGAAGGCAGGGGAAGGATGGATTTGCATAGCCTGCTGGTCTCTAGGCACTGTCTAGTTGTATGCTAAGTGATTTTTGCTACAATGTGCCAGAGGAATAAAACTAGAGCAAATTCATAATCAATATAATCATCCATTTTTATTTGTATATCCATAGGTTATCAACCAAGGATATACTAGAAAATCATCTACAGAGCTTTTTTAGATACAGATTCTAGACTCTGCCTTTATAGATTATGATTTAGTAGGTCTAGGCTGGTATCAATATTTCTAAGAATAATTTCAGGAAACTTTGCAGATAAACCTTAACCACAGAGTTGCATCCTTACTAACCCTTATGCCCACCAAGAGTATATTTTCCAGCCCCTCTTTCTACCAGCAAATATAAATGAGAAGACTTATAATCCTGTCTAGTTCATCTAGCACCATCCACACCCTTTCATCAGTGATCCTCATGGTTCAAGAACTCATATAAGCAATCATTTGGGAACCTCAGTCCCTTGGGGTCCTTCACTCACATCTTACATGTTGATCTGCCGTGTACTCTGAGGATTTGTTTTGCCTTCTCTGTGATTTCACAAGTTAAACCATCTTTCCTTGAGTTACTTATCTCCTTAAACACTCATTTGTCCAGAGAGAAAGATGAAGTAGAAAGAAAAGGAAGACTATATATTCTTACCAAGAAGACAATGTTGGTATTTTGATAGAGAGCTCGGGCCACACAGATTCTTTGCCTCTGACCTCCACTCAGGTTGATGCCCTAGAGAAGAAATACCCAGTAACATCCACCATTTTTACAGTAGTAAATAATCTGCTGGTAAAAAAAAAAATTTCCTAAAAATACAGACTTCTCTTTAAAACCCTTAAATTAATGGTAGTTTATTAATTAAATGTTGATAACATCGGGAAGATAAAAACGCAAGCTTTCTAGTGGTCAACACTTGAATATATTAAGATCATCTTTGACTGATAACATTAATCTTCTTTTCACTCTGATAGAGGGCTCCGCTGTCCAAAAATATTCATAAAGAAAAACCAAAATGAGTGCTGAAGACTGGAAGTAATCTCGGAATTGTTTCTAGTTTCATGAATTGTGTCTGTAGTATGCTTAATACATGTCTCCTAAATTCAATATTACAAGTTGTGTTCAAGTGAACTATACGGCAGTATGCTTTTATAATCAAGTGTTAATTATACAAATGTGAAAAACTGCTATTTATTGAGCACTTGGTATGTGACGAGCTTCCCTGGTAGCTCAGATGGTAAAGAATCTGCCTGCAATGTGGGAGACCTGGGTTCAATCCTGGGTCGGGACGATGCCCTAGAAAAGGCAATAGCTACTCACTCCAGTATTGCCTGGAAAATTCCTTGCACAGATGAGCTACAGGCCATGGAGTTGCAGAGTCAGACATGATTGAGCAACTAACACTTTAGTAAAATGTGTCAGGCTGCTGTGTATGGGTTTCCATTCCTTATTTCTCTTATCATAGCAATTTCAATGTATTGCACTCCACATGGAAACTAAGGCTTCGAGAAGTTCAGGTCATGTTCTTAAACACTATACCATGCTGCAATAAAAAACAGCAGTGAATAACACAGATGATAGTCAATCTCAACTGTTCCAGTGACTCTGACCAGGCAAGTTCTTTAACCTTTCTCCACCCTGGTTTTCTCAGCTGCAATATGCAGATAACAAAACACCTATGTAACAGATTTGTTGTAAAAGCAAATAATGCATATAAAGTCTTTTGCTTAGTACTTGACCCCATAAGAGTCAAACACTTTAGCCAACATTGTTATAAAGATTATATACAGGTATAAATATTTTTCGGCTAGTTGGAACAGTATGACGCCAATGTATACAAAGCAAAAAGAACACTTTAACAAGAATAAATGGATGTTGACAAGAGTGGAAAAAGTTGTCAGAAGCAATCTCGGTTTCCAAACCAATTTAAAGTAAACTCCAAGTTAAGTAAAAATACATTTGATCAAAGGCAGGGACTGGTTCCTTTCCCTTGAGAACTCCTGAGTGGCTAGCAAAATGTGAAGTTCATGATAGTTACTCAATGCATCCTTAAGAGAGTGGCATCAAGATCTTCTATGCTTCTGTTTCTAGAACTTGTCACTAGGAAAACATAATTCCAGTGCGCTCAGATTTTTAAAATTTTCCATTAAAGGTTAAAGATAATTGGAAGACTTTTCTGGATTTGTGTTCATTGTGTAATTTCAGTATACATAGCTCACCCTCTCTCCAATTTCAGTTTGGTCTCCAAATGGTAGTAAGTCAATATCTGGTTGAAGAGAACAGGCGTCTGTGACTGCTTTGTACCTGTGGGAGAGGTGGTTTTGAGTTTTTAAATCACAATTAATATACTGCCCATAAACCAAGTCCCAGGTTCAATGTCTCAGAAGCTGAAATAAAACACTTATTGAAAAATTTAGTATACTCTGGCCTCTACATTAGGCTTGTAGATACAAAGACAAATAGATATTGGTTTCCACTCTTGTAAAATTATTGTATAGTACAGGGAACTATATCCAATTTCTTGTAATAACCTATAATGGAAAATAATCTGAAAAAGAATAGATATACGTACAACCAAATCACTTTGCTGTACACTTGAAACTAACATGACATTGTTAATTAATTATACTTCAATGAAAAATGGTTAAAAATTAAAAAACAGCTTATTAAATGTGGCAGAAAATTGACACAGAAACATATGATACAAATGTACCTTGTTAGGTACCATAGATGGGTAGTTACACAGTGCTCCTAGAATATGCAGGAGGGAATGACTGAGAAATCAGTGACATCTTTGCAGAGGAGGTGATTTGTGAGGTGGCTGCAGAAAGACGAACTGTAATCTGCCAGGAATGACAATGAGGTGAGAGAGAAAGGAACTGTACGACAGTGGACAAGTTCACGGTATGTGTGAAGGATAAGAGGAGCCTCACTGGGGCTAAAGCGTGGGTTCTGGGGCGGGGCGAAGTGGGGACAGGGGAGAGGAATCTGTGTCCACAGTCATGATGCTGAAGAGAGAAGAAAACAGAACTCAATAAGGACTTACATAAAGTTGACCTAAGGCTGGATCTAGAAACTGGGGTTGACTGGAAATTCAAGGAAGCATGGAGACTGGGAGTTCTGGGGAAAATATCAATGGTTTCATTTTCTCGATCATCTGGTCTTAAAATATTTGAGTGATTTTGTTTTTAAATTGGGGTATAGGTGCTGTAAAATGTTGTGTTAATTTCCGCTGTACTACAAAGTGAACCAGCTATGTATATGCATGTATCTTCTCCCTCTTGGTCCTGCATCCCATCCCACCTCCATCCCACCCATCTAGGTCATCACAGAGCACCAAACTGAGCTTCCTGAGCTATAGAGCAGCTTCCCATTAGCTATCTGTTCTACACATGGTAGTGTATATATATGTCACTGCTACTCTTTCAATTCATCCCCCAGCTCCCTGCCATATGTCTACACATCTGGTCTCTAAATCTGAGTCTCTATTCCTGCCCTGCAAATAGGTTCATCTGTACCACTTTTCTAGAGTCCATGTGACTCTTCCATTGTCTTCTCCCATTCTTATTCCAGAATGTTTGTCAACCATCTCTTTTTCTTCCATTTCTACAGTCACTGCCAAGTATAGACAACAAACACAGCATGCCCAGATCATTTGCCCAACAACCTTCTAAATGTCTTTTTGCTCCTAATTCAGATTCACCTTATATAAATCTGTCATGATACGGACAGAGTACATTTATTTTGTGAATCCTCTTTCTAACACTTTGCTGGGCCTCCGGAAAATTCAGATTTATATTGGTTGGCTTTTAAGGTACTTTACTGCCCATCTCAGCCTTCCTTCACAGTGGAGTTTGCCACCATCAATGTACACAGATCCCTTTCTGTCTGGTTTACTTCCAGGCCCCAAACAATCCTGTGTAATTTGATTTTCCGTCCCACACTTTCCTCTCCCCTCCCCCATTCCTCATGCCTCTCCCCAGATCTAATTTTCCTTAACTCTCAGGACCCTGCTTTGAGTCTTAGGACACTCCCTACCCCTCGTGAAGGTGGCTTCAGGAAAGGGTCTTGCCTTTGTACACTCCAGTGGATGTTTGGAAGTGAAAGTGTCAGTCACTCAGTTGTGCCCAACTCTTTGAGACCCATGGACTGTAGCCCACCAAGCTGCTCTGTCCATGGAATTCTCCAGGCAAGAATTCTTGAGTGGGTAGTCATTCCCTTCTCCAATGGGTGTTTAGAAGATGACTGAAAGAAAACATACTCTGGCTGCTCTGAGTAATCAGACCCCTCAGATCCCATATTCCTTCTCTTCTTTTTCCATGGTTGACCCTCCTTCTGCAACTTACTGGGATTTGTCTTCTGTTTATCAACAACCTCAGCACCACCCTCACCCTGCACCCCCCACCCCCCATACACATACGACTTCTGTTTCAGCTGTTTATTTTTGCTGTACAAATTGTTCTCAGTAAGTGCGTATGATGGGCTGAATGCCAGTGAGGCTTCTCTTACAAAGGTTGACTTAGTAGACCCGGTGATGAGGAAAGAAGCAGGGCAAACAGAGAAGAAAGGAAGTCCTGATGTAAAGATTTCAGAACCAGGGGATGGGTGGGAGGAAGGATACACTGGGATACTGGGATTGATATATCTGTACTACTACACATAAAGTAGATATCAAGCATCTGCCGTACAGCACAGTGAACTCTACTCAATACTCTGTAATGGCCTATATGGGAAAGGAATCTTTAAAAAAGTGGCTATATGTATACTAAAACTGGTTCACTTTGCTGTATACCTGAAACTAACATAACACTGTAAATCAACTATACTCCAATAAATTTTTTTTAGTAAAGACTCCAGAAACTGTGAACCAAACATAGGGATTAGAAATAGTTGTTCTTTTTAGTTCTAAATTTTATACATTCAAAATTACCTCTGCTTGTTGAAAGGACTTCCAAAGGTAATATTTTCTTCTACCGTAGCATTTAATAGCCAAGGCTTTTGAGCTGCATAAGCCACAGAATACCTGTTCCTACTGGAAAATGGAAAAGAAAAACAAAATACCAAAATTACCCAAGAGTGCTGTGCTGTGCCTGTGCTTTTGTATAACTAAGAAAAATGAAAGTTGATAAAATATCTCAAAAACCGAAATGAAGAATTTCTAAAAGAATATTTTAACAACCATCAACCTTATTAATTAGTAGTTAAATATCCCACTAAATTAAAGGGATTGGAACTTAATTAAAACAACACACAATGTGCAAATTTGATTTGCTATGCTAAAGAAATATTTTGAGGTATGAACTCAATTAAAATTTTATTTTCTAAAATGACTACAATTTTTACAATAATTTAAATAACAGTTAACTCTAATAACCACAGATATTTTACTTCATATTAAAAGCACTTTACATTAATTATGAATTTTACAGGAATACCTTTTAAAATGATGTGAACTGATACTGTAATTATGTGTTTGTGGCTTACTCACATGAACACGTTTTAAGGTAATAGATAATGTAACTATTTCAAAGCAAAGAATAATTTTGAGGAGTCAATTTTAATAATGAAATAACTACACATCTAAAAACCATGTATTTCAATACCTATTGAAACAGTTTATTTTTAAAAAATGATAGCCTCCTCCCTGTGCCCCATTTTTTGGCTTGCAAACTCTACCAGATGTCCATACATCATATTTTAATTTGCAGTAATTAGGAAAATGCATGTGAGTTGAAGATAAAGAGGATGATGAGCTTGGGGTAGGGAAGGGGTCAGCTTAAAATTCACACTTTCATAGTTAGTTATGGTCTGTAAGTACTAATTTAGGAATTAAGGTTAAAAGAGAATAAAGTGTAGAAAAAAGGTAGTTAGAAGTAACCAGTGATCATCCTGAAACATAACGTCTTAGGAGTTTAGAGGACGTGATAATATATAGTATGCTAGTAGTCTCTTAGATAACCATCTGTGCATTAAAACAGTGGTTCCCAACCTCTGGCATGTCTGCTCCCCTCCTGTCCCCACCCCCATTCTTTAAGGTTTTCTTTTCTTTTTTAAATAGATGAAGTACTTGGTTCTCCAGTTCTAGCTTCCAGGCAGATTTCATCACTGTTTAACTCATAAATAATATACATAATAATTCTTTCATCTTTATTTTATGAAATCCCAAATCCAATTTGTTAAGAACTGCTGAGTTTTAGTCAAAGTTGAGATCTGTGTGACTCATGGAGAAGACAACAATTGACATGTTGGGCCATTTAGTTCAGCAAATTAATTCTTTTAGCAGCTGCCAGATGTTGGGAACTACCGCGATCAGAAATTTACTAGTCCATTTTAATAAACAACTTTGTACATTATCAGAATGAATAAAATGATTAGGAGTAAGAAATGGAATATCAGGAAAAGTCTGAGGAAGGTAGTTATTCTTATTAAACGCAGATTAAAATAGAAATAATACCTTCTGGTCGCTTCAAAAGAAGGTTCAGATTCATTTACACTGCAAGTATGGCAAACAATGTTCATTAATTATGAAATATAAATATAGGATGAATGCGTGTACATATCAGGTAAGAGATAAACATTGTATATATTAAATAGCTACACATTCAAATGGTTGTTGATACTAATCCCAAAGACAAACCAGATAAATGACAGTCTTCTTTTACATCCTCATCAACTAGGAAATAATTAAGCTTCCAAAAGATAGCACTGTTCTCCTTCATACAAAATTTGGGTTCACACAATAGCCATATTCTAGCCCCAACTTTGCTCCAACTAGCTGTATAAGTTTGGATAACCTTTATGGAATATTTTCCTAGTCTATATTAGAATTTGATATCTCCAGGCACTCCCTACCGTTAAAATTCAAATTTAATCTATTTAAATTCCTTATTAGTTACCCTAAGGCAAGAGAGGAAGAAATACTTTTTAGACTCTAAACTTGAAGGGTTGAGACACAGCCTGGTCTTTAAGGAACTGGAAAGAAAGACAGACCTGCACATAGGTCACATTGTAACATTTGGGTATAATTAATTACTGATTTATATGATTAATGTAAAATGAGGCATTTGACTAAATTTAGTTATACCTATAGCAAGGGGAAAAATACACCTAAGGACTTATTGATTTTATTATTCTAAGTTTTAATATTTTAGGTGAACTCCATCATTTCTGAAACACCTGAATTTAAAACACGTCAGGTGGAAAATCCCCCCCTGGAAAATAGCATCCAATTTCACTTTTGCATGCAGGATTTGTGTGTATTTTCCTTCAACAGTAAAAGTTAAAACTGGGTATTCTACCAGCTTCCAAGTTCATGGTTGGTATCTTATGGAATGGGAAAGAGTGACTTCTGCAGGCTGAAATCCGGAACAGTATTTGGAAGAAGGGAAGCTAGATGTGGGCACAAACATGCTATGTTATGTCTGATCCAGGAAAGCTGACTCGTGTTATTATCCCTTCATGCCTGGCAAGTCTTAGCGTAATTGAGCCACTGCTATAAAGGCAGTTACACTAAGACATCAGAAAATAGACCATCACAACAGATGGCGTCTAACAGGATGGCTGATGGCATGGGCAAGGTGGAAGAAAAAGTAAGGGAAGCCAGAGATAAGTGATGGTTACGTCTTATATAATTACTGGGATTATTACATATTCTGGACTCCCTCCCTGGACCATCCAACAGGTGAAGTGCTTTGCTGAGTTCTAGTTCCTGGGATATCAGTAGGAATTATTATTTATCATGACAACTAGGAAAGGACAACTTCAATCAGGCAGAACATTTGCTTTTCAACAAATACAGAGCACACCAGATGCAGGAGCAAGAACCCTGGCCTTCCGACAAGCTTGGAGAATTTTTCAGTCCCTCCCTCATCTCTCTCTTCTTTCTCTTCTGGGGCTACTGCACGTCAGACTACACTAAAGGTAGCAATTGCCGAGGAAGCATCTATATTTAGATGAATTTTATGTACCGAATTCTACCCATGTAGGTCTGTCCTGCATGAGGACCAGTGCCTTCTCTCCCGTCCAAAGTAAATATTTCTTCCTGCAACAGGACAGAGTACTTTACAGCACTTTGTTCCTGCCAACCATGAGGACACATTTAAAAATAAAATTCATGCAACCAGAGATACAGGCAGTGATGAAAGAATGACAGCAAGGTGCTTGGTACTTTACCATACCATTTACTGTTTCACTTCATTTTGTCTTGAGCTTTAAAAAACAGCAAACAATTCAGTCCAAGATAAAGTACTTCTCAGCATTTACACAAAATCAACCTATCAATATGGATAATCTCTAAATTAGCTTTATTCTAATAACATTTATATAACTTTCCTTATTGGAATAGGTGCAACAGTTATTTTTCCCAGAATAAGGAGTTATTGCAAATAACTCTTTAAAAAAGGTCAGCATCCTCTAAGCACTCTTGATTTGAAAATATATTTTATCAGATAATCATGGATTTCATGGAAAAAAATTAAGTAGTTCTTGTAAATAAAGAAAAATAGAATTTTTTTATTAGCTTATCCAATCTTTTAGGAGTTAGTTTTTATTGTGTGTGTGTCAGAGCCAACCCAAATATTTTTTTGAAGAATAGTTCTGCTGTGAAGAGATGGGATATTCTTAAGGCAAGTATTCATAAAGAGATGATTTTTAAATTATAGTGATTTTATAAATACTTAGAATTTTCTTAAATCCTTTCTCATATTTTCATTTTATTGACTCTGACTTTAAGATATAACCTTTTCTTACCTTTTTTAAAATTAGGATTATGGGAGATATTTCTTTTCTATTTCTTAAAAAAAATCTTAATCTTTATTAAGTATATGTCTGTTTTTAATCTCATACTTCTCTCTTTGACTAGCTTCCATGGAACTCAGAGTAGAATTTGTGGCCTATGTTTTATAAATATGCAGGACTCCAATACATGCATTTCTACCTATTAATTGCTCAGATTATTATTTAAACCTTATTTTCTTTCTTGATATCTTTGTTTTTCAAGCTTTATTATATATGTTTTATTAAATAAAATACTTTACAACCTTGAAGAAATCAGGCTATAAATGGCATAAATTTGTCTAAAATATATATGTGTATACTTATATACATGTACGTAGCTTGTTTAGAAAACTCAATAAATAAACAGACTGTGTAAAATGCTTTCCTAATTCCCAAATCATTTATTCATCTATTAACAAAATGATAATAATTCTTAATGATAATACTGGGAGTGAATTTGGCCCAGAGGAGTAATACTAGAGAAGACTAGCTCATAAGAACATTCTAGAGGTATGAAAATAAAATCTCAAGCTTTTTCTGTCATGGTCTCTAATTCTTTCTGTTTTAATGCTAATAAAACCAGGTAAAAACAAAACCCAAATAACTTCATTATGGCCATACACGTCACATGACATAATTTAATTCAGTAAAACCTGCTCCTCAAAACCTGCATCCATCCAAGATGGAAGGTGATGGTGGTAGTGCACACGTCACCATAGCATCTGGCTTTAGCGATCAATAGGACCCCCTCGTGAATGAAACTGCAAGGGGCAGTTATTCACCGAGCTCACTGCTGAATACACACTAAACAGTTTCATGTCTACAATTTCAACAGGAATAAACTGTACCCTCCACATTTCTCAGCTTTCTTCTTTCACCAACGATACCAAAAATAGGATTTACAGTTCAGCTGTTTCCAGCTCAAATTTCACATCCAAGCATTTCCGTCTCTTAATTGGAGTTTAAAATAGAACCTATTCTCAAAATGCCTGTAAATAGTTTTGACTCATTCTGAAGAGATGTCTGTGTATGTTAACAGTAGATTAGGCCACAGCAGAACTTACAATAAGAAGTAAATGGACTTGTGCAAATCTAGGGCAAGGTCTCCCAGCACACCTAACACTTGGAGCCAGATAATTCCCTGATGTGGAGGGCTGTCCTGTGTGTTGGAGGATGTGTGTGTTAGTTGCTCAATTGTGCCTAACTCTTTGCGACCCCATGGAGTGTAGCTTGCCAGGTTCCTCTGTCCATGGAATTCTCCAGACAAGAATACCGGAGTGGATTGCCAATCCCTTCTCCAGGGAATCTTCCCAACCAGGGATAGAACCCAGGTCTCCTGCATTGCAGGCGGATTCTTGTGGAGGGCTGTCCTGTGTTGGAGGATATATAGTAGCATTTCTGGCCACTATAAAGAAAGCTGAGTGCCGAAGAATTGATGTTTTTGAATTTGGTGTTGGAGAAGACTCTTGAGAGTCCCTTGGACTGCAAGGAGATCCAACCAGTCCACCCTAAAGGAGATCAGCCCTGGGTGTTCATTGGAAGGACTGATGTTGAAGCTGAAACTACAATACTTTGGCCACCTGATGCGAAGAGCTGACTCATTGGAAAAGACCCTGATGCTGAAAAAGATTGAGGGCAGGAGGAGAAGGGGACAAAAGAGGATGAGATAGTTGGATGGAATCACCAACTCAATGGACATGGGTTTGGGTGGACTCTGGGAGTTGGTGACAGATAGGGAGGCCTGGCGTGCTGCGGTTCATGGGATTGCAAAGAGTCGGACACGACTGAGCGACTGACCTGAATTGAACTGGCCACCACCAACTAGATCAGTAAGCAGACCAATTCCCTTAGTATGACAACCAAAAAATCTTTCTAGACATTGTCCAGTGTTCTCTGGGGATAACCTGGATGAAAATCACTGCAGTGATTGGACTGAAAGTCTACAGTCCAGTATCATCGATAAGCTATTAGCAATTTCTCCATAATGACTGTGGAGGTTGGGGTGTTCTACTAGGTGTGTGTGTGCATGTTAAGTCGCTCAGTCATGTCCTACCCTTTGTGACCCCATGGACTGTGGCCCACCAGGCTCCTCTGTCCGTGGGATTCTCTAGGCAACAATACTGGAGTGGGTTGCCATGCCCTCCTCCAGGGAACTTCCTGACCCAGGGCTCGAACCCAAGTCTCTTTTGTCTCTTGCACTGGCAGGCGGGTCCTTTATCACTAGTACCACCTGGGAAGCCTGTCTACCAGGTAGATCAAACTAAATAAATAAATATGACTTATTCATTATTACACAATTGTATATTCCTGAGTCACCTTATTACTACAATATTAACTGACTCCATTTATTCCCATTGTTCCCAACACAAAATAAAGGTATTCAAATATACAGTTGCATAGAAATTAAGAATTACATATTGTACTTTGATCTTAAGGAAAGTGTACAGCATAGGTCTGAGATATCAGCATTAAATGCAGAGACTTTATTATCAAGGGCTTGCTAATCATACTCAACATCAGTCTATCCAAAAAAGGATTACATTACTTGAAAACTGACTCTTTACATTGAAGTAAACTTGCCCCTTGAAGTCTTTTTCTTCCTCTCTCAAAGGCACACAGCTGACAGTTCAAAAGCAAGTGGAAGTGGAAAAGAAAAAGGAAGATGTTCTATTTAACCAGCATCAATTGCTTATAGCTATCCTGTTCTCAATATCCTTTCCCCTCAAGGAAGCATTCAGCCAACATTTTTATTGGACTGATGCCCAGATAGCTCCATTAATTCATGCAACTACCTTTGTTGGAGTGCTCCAGGCATTATTACTCATGAATCCTACAGAGCACAAATATATCTCTAGAAAAACTTTAAGAACCCAAAACAACCACTGAAACATTCATAAGAAGCACAACATCTTTGTGGATGCCAGCACACTAGTCTGACATAGCTACATCCCTAACTAGACACTTCAAGTTTCTAGTTTAAGTTGGATGTGAAGAGAAATGGATGATTTCTCAGTCTCTTAGGAAGAGTTTCAAAAAGATTATTTGATATTTCTTCTCTGAACACTGGACCACTAAAGCTCTGTGTGCATTTAAACTTTATAAATAGTGCAAATTTTCTTTGATTATAGGATAAATTTTTAAACTTTATTTATCTGTGTTGTCCATTTAACTTTCAAAATTTACCTTTACAATCCCAATCTTGCTAAAAGCAATATATTAGTTTATACATAATATAAACTTCTATTGTGAATTGTTTTGTCTTTTTAAATTTATAACATTTAAAGTTTCCACTAATTTGTTTTTTAAAAGCTGTGCTTTTTCCAAGGGCCCCTCAGACCTCGAACATGGGAATCTACTGTTCTCATTCCTTCCCTTGGGAGATCATCGGATGTGTGACACCAACAGAAACTGATTAAAAATACACATACTTGCTCCAGTGAACTTTTCCTTCCAAGGTCTGCATCTCTCCGAGGATGGCAAGGAGAAGAGAGGACTTCCCACATCCCACTTGGCCCACAATCATGGTTAACTGACCTAGAGAAAAGAAACAAAGGATAATAACAGGATGAGAAGGAACTGACTTATAAAATAAAATCAAAACACATTTAGAAAAGGCTGATGTTTCACAATCTATGGCCCAGTTTTGGTCCCCAGTAATAGTATTCTAAACAGCTCCTTTTCCTGATACGTAAGGTTTCTGGAAAAGGAAAGGAAAATTAAAATCTATAGGTCTTGATATGCTATTTTTAAAAATATTTATTTATTTGGCTGTTCCAGGTCTTAGCTGTGGTATGGGGGATTTAGTTCCCTGACCAGTGATCAAACTCAGCCCTTGAAGTCTTAGCCATTGGACTACCAGGGAAGTCCCTTGATGTACTATTTTTAAATTATGAGAATAACTGACTCTAGTAAAAGCAGCAGTGAAATACTTGCCTAAGTCACCTAGATTAGTATTATCTTTATTATTCAATTCATTCTGGAGAAAAAGGTAATTTTGACTAAAACAGATAATTAAGATTAAAGTGATTAATCACTTTAATCAGTTCTTACTTTGATTTGCATGTTTAATAGAAAAATTACAAGTTATTGACCATGAGGCCAAGTCAAAAAATATTTATATTCAATTATCCAAATATTTTAGTAAACACTATGGGGTATTTGAGTCTTAAATATTTGAAAACTTCATCAGTTTTCTTTGACTATTTTCTCAAACACTATTTCTTTAAAATCTTTCTTGAACAAAATGAGAAATCAACTACTCCATTATTTAAATGCCACAAATCAGCAAATAAACTAAAAACAGTTCATTTGGATGATAAATAATTTGTTCAAGGTCCCCACTCTGTAGTGATAGGCAGGTCTTATAATTCCCAGTCATTCTCTCAGAGATACAGGGATTCATGAGCTCCATAGTGCAAACAGATAACTATCAGTAATGTTTGTCTTTAAAAAGTCTTTCCTTTTGTTAGGCTCAATTATCTTGGAAAACCACGGTCATGATAATGAACAGCTACAAACTTGATGCCAGTTCACAATGTGGCTTTATATTATTTCATATTGAATTATTCAAATGAAAGAATTAATGCTTTGGAGGTGACAAATGTTTTCCCCCTGAATTCACAAAAATAAATTTGTTCCTTAAAAAAAAACAGTTAAAAACTAGTAATAAATGATTCTTACCTGTTGGAATTCGAATATCGATATTGGATAAGGTTGCTAAACCACTGCCCCATGAAAAGTACCCATTTGTGACCTAGAAAATAAGGGTACAGAAATTATAACACTACATAAATATGTGGTGTCACAGGATAAGTCCAATTAAAATAAATTTTCTTTATAAAGCACTGGAAGACTTTCAACACAGAGAATACACAGTGGTAAAATTCTAATTTAGAGTTATAACTATTTAGAGGCATAGATGAAAAACCAAAAGAATGGAAGGGAGAAGGTCTTTAAATCAGTGATATTATGAAGAATGCTAAAAATTACAGTAATTTTCCCTGAAAGTGTGCGATAACTGGATCGTTTATATGTGAACATTCTTTAAAAAGCAATCACTCTAATATTATCCAATGTAACTCTGATATGGATTATTCTCTCACTGCTGCAATTGCCAGAAACCGGGTGATGTAAAGTCAAGAAGAGAATTAACTACAAATTATTGCAGCAAATGACTTGTTAGCTAAGGACGAAGGCTTTGTAATGAATGAATTTCCTGAACTATGTGGACTTACTGCTATTCATTGATCTTGAAGGAGGAGAGGAGAGGAAGGAAAAAAGTACAGAAATGAAGCAACAGTACTTGGTGGTTCAGTTCAGTTCAGTTCAGTCCCTCAGTCCTATCTGACTCTTTGTGAACCCATGCACTGCTGCACACCAGGCCTCCTTGTCCATCACCAACTCCTAGAACTAGCTCAGACTCATGTCCATTGAGTCACTGATGCCATCCAACCATCTCAACCTCTGTCGTCCCCTTTTCCTCTGACCTTCAATCTTTCCCAGCATGAGGGCCTTTTCAAATGAGTCAGTTCTTCCCATCAGGTGGCCAAAGAATTGTAGTTTCAGCTTCAGCATCAGTCTTTCCAATGAATATTCAGGATTGATTTCCTTTACAATGGACTGGTTGGATCTCCTTGCAGTCCAAAGGACTCTCAGGAGTGTTCTCGCACACCATAGTTCAAAAGAATCAATTCTTTGGCGTTCAACTTGTTTTATAGTACAACTCTCACATTCATACATGACTACTGAAAAACCATAGCTTTGACTAAATGGACTTTTGTTGGCAAAGTAATGTCTCTGCCTTTTAATCTGCTGTCTAAGTTGGTCATAGCTTTTTTCCCAAAGAGCAAGCATTTTTAATTTCATGGCTGCAGTCACTATCTACAGTGATTTTGGAGCCCATGAAAATAAAGTCTGTCACTGTTTCCACTGTTTCCCCATCTATTTGCCATGAAATGATGAGACCAGATGCCATGATCTTAGTTTTTTGAACGTTGAATTTTAAGCCAGCTTTTTCACTCTCTTCTTTCACCTTCATCAAGAGGCTCTTTAGTTCCTCTTCACTTTCTACCATAAAGGTGGTATCATCTGCGTATCTGAGGTTATTGATATTTCTCCCAGCAATCTTGATTCCAACTTGTGCTTCATCCAGCCCAGCGTTTCTCATGATGTACTCTGCATATAAGTTAAATAAGCAGGATGACAATATACAGTCTTGATGTAATCCTTTCCCTATTTTGAACCAGTTTGTTGTTCCATGTCCAGATCTAACTACTGCCTCCTGACCTGCATACAGATTTCTTAAGTGGCAGGTAAGGTGGTTTGGTATTCCCATCTCTTGAAGAATTTTCCACAGTTTGTTGTGATCTACACAGTCAAAGGCTTTGGTATAATCAATAAAGCAGAAGTAGATGTTTTTTTCAGGAATTCGCTTGTTTTTTCCTATGATCCAACAGGTGTTGGCAATTTGATCTTTGGTTCCTCTGCCTTTTCTAAATTCAGTTTGAACGTCTGGAAGTTCATAGTTCATGTACTTTTGAAGTCTGAATTAGAGAATTTTGAGCTTTACTTTGCTAGCCCGTGAAAGTGAAGCACTCAGTCATGTCCAACTCTTTGTGACCCCATGGACTGTACCCTATCAGGCTTCTCCGTCCGTGGGATTTTCCAGGCAAGAGTACTGGAGTGGGTTGCCACTTCCTTCTCCGGGGGATCTTCCCAATCCAGGGATTGAACCCAGCTCTCCCACATTGCAGGCAGATGCTCTACCCTCTGAGCCACTGGGGAAGTGTGTGAGATGAATGCAATTGTGTGGTACTTTGAGCATTCTTTGGCTTTGCCCTTATTTGGTACTGGAATGAAAACTGACCTTTTCCAGTCCCGTGGCCACTGCTGAGTTCTCCAAATTTGCTGGTATACTGAGTGCAGCACTGTCACAGCATCATCTTTCAGGATTTGAAATAGCTCAACTGGAATTCCATCGCCTCCACTAGCTTCGTTCATAGTGATGCTTCCTAAGGCCCACTTGACTTCACATTCCAGGATGTCTGGCTGTGGGTGAATGATCACACCATCGTGGTTATCTGAGTCATGAAGATCTTTTTTGTATAGTTTTGCTGTGTATTCTTGGCACCTCTTCTTAATATCTTCTGCTTCTGTTAAGGCCATACAATTTCTGTCCTTTATTGTGCCTATTTTTACATGAAATATTCCCTTGGTATCTCTCATTTTCTTGAAGAGATCTCTAGTCTTTCCCATTCTATTGTTTTCCTCTATTTCTTTGCACTGATCATAGAGGAAGGTGTTCTTGTCTCTCCTTGCTATTCTTTGGAACTCTGCATTCAGATAGGGTTATCTTTCCTTTCCTCCTTTGCCTTTAGCTTCTCTTCTTTTCTCAGCTATTTGTAAGGCTTCCTCAGACAACCCTTTTGCATTTCGTTTTCTTGGAGACGGTCTTGATTACTGTCTCCTGTACAATGTCACGAACTTCCATCCATAGTTCTTCAGACACTCTGTCTATCAGATCTAATTCCTTGAATCTTTTTGTCACTTCCACTGTATAATTACAAGGGATTTGATTTAGGTCATACCTGAATGTTCTAGTGGTTTTCCCTACTTTTTTCAATTTAAGTTTGAATTTGGCAGTAAGGAATACACCTCAACAATCAGTAAGACAGCGAAGAAAAAGATCTTAGAATCATCCTAAGCAGTCAAATTCTCCAAGCTAGGCTTCAGCAATACGTGAACCGTGAACTTTCAGATGTTCAAGCCGGTTTTAGAAGAGGCAGAGGAACCAGAGATCAAATTGCCAACATCTGCTGGATCATCGAAAAAGCAAAAGAGTTCCAGAAAAACATCTACTTCTGCTTTACTGACTATGCCAAAGCCTTTGACTGTGTGGATCACAATAAACTGTGGAAAATTCTGAGAGAGATGGGAATACCAGACCACCTGACCTGCCTCTTGAGAAACCTACATGCAGGTCAGGAAGCAATAATTAGAACTGGACATGGAACAACAGACTGGTTCTAAATAGGGAAAGGAGTATGTCGTCAAGGCTGTATGTTGTCACCCTACTTATTTAACTTCTATGCAGAGTACATCATGAGAAACGCTGCGCTGGAAGAAGCACAAGCTGGAATCAAGATTGCTGGGAGAAATATCAATAACCTTAGATATGCAAATGATACCACCCTTATGGCATAAAGTGAAGAGGAACTAAAGAGCCTCTTGAAAGTGAAAGATAAGAGTGAAAAATTTGGCTTAAAGCTCAACATTCAGAAAATGAAGATCATGGCATCTGGTCCCATCACTTCATGGGAAATAGATGGGGAAACAGTGGAAACAGTGTCAGACTTTATTTTGGGGCTCCAAAATCACTGTAGATAGTGACTGCAGCCATGAAATTAAAAGATGCTTTCTTCTTGGAAGGAAAGTTATGACCAACCTAGATAGCATATTGAAAAGCAGAGACATTACTTTGCCAACATAGGTCCGTCTAGTCAAGGCTATGGTTTTTCCAGTGGTCATGTATGGATGTGAGAGTTGGACTGTGAAGAAAGCTGAGTGCCGAAGAATTGCTGCTTTTGAACTGTGGTTTTGGAGAAGACTCTTGAGAGTCCCTTCGACTGCAAGGAGATCCAACCAGTCCATTCTGAAGGAGATCAGCCCTGGGATTTCTTTGGAAGGAATGATGCTAAAGCTGAAATTCCAGTACTTTGACCACCTCATGCAAAGAGTTGACTCATTGGAGAAGACCGTGATGCTGGGAGGGATTAGGGGCAGGAGAAAAAGGGGACAACAGAGGATGAGATGGCTGGATGGCATCACTGACTTGATGGACGTGAGTTTGAGTGAAATCTGGGAGTTGGTGATGGATAGGGAGGCCTGGCATGCTGCAGTTCATGGGGTCGCAAAAAGTCAGACACGACTGAGCAACTGAACTGAACTGCAGCAGTCAATTGTTTCAATAAGCATCAAGAAAACTTGACAGTTTTATTAGTTACAAAAATGGAAACAAAAGAAGTATAACAGAACCCAAGAACTGGAAAGGTTAACAGTGACACATGAGAGGAGAGAGAGTGCCTGAAAAATTAGAGGAAACTACAGTAAGGCTGCACTTTGCTCATAAATTAATATTTTGTCTCCAAGCCCGAAGGAATGAAATTTCTAAGCACATTTTTGTTTAGGAATTTTGCAGAATAAATTGGTAATGTCAAAATTATAACTAAAAAATCCTTTAAAAGCTCTTAAAATGAACAACTTAAGAGTGCAAAAGTTACCTGATAAGGTTAGGCCATGTTTTTCCATATATGTTTTCTTTAGCTTGGCAAATGTATGGCATTTAATAATATCTAATCTATATGTTAATATAATGTTAGTAATAATAAATTAATATCTACATAAATATCCATGAAATTAGTCCTGGGAGGAAATTAGCCTGGAAGGACTGAATTATTGATCACTTTATAAATATCTGCTGAGCATTCAGTCCATGTGAAGCTCTGCATTAGGACTGATGTGGGCTACAAAGATGATATAATGTATTCTCCCTGCCTTCCTGGAGCTTAGAGTCAATTGTGTAGTTAAACCAAGACATGAGAATATGGGCTAAGTAATGAATAGAGAGGCATGCCGTGGGAGCATGCTGGGGCCATAATTCAGGGCTCGATGGATCATAATTATCCTAAGAACAGGTTCTTTGGGGATTCTCTCATGGCTCAGACAGTAAAGAATCTGTCTGCAATGCAGGAGAAACAGGTTTGATCTCTGGGTCATTATGATTCCATGGATAAAGGAATGGTTACCCACTCCAGTATTTTTGCCTGGAAGACTTCCATGGACAAAGGAATCTGGCAGGCTACAGTCCATGGGGTTGCAAAGAGTTGGACACAACTGAGCAATTAACATGAATGGACAGACAAAAGTGTAATAGCAGTTCATAAGGAAAATCACTGACATCAGAGATAAAACAAAAGGAAACATTTTGGAAAAGAAAGTCACTTAGCTAGTTTTAGAAAACATGCTGAAATTCAACACAGGTGAAGAGCTCAATGAGAACAGGCCCATGATCAGAAAACCATAAAATATGTTGTGGGAAATAATGAATAGATCTGGCTAGGGCAGAGGTTTAAGATACAGTGTGCACGTACGCTAGGTTGCTTCAGTCATGTCTGACTCTTTGCAAACCTATGGACTGTAGCCCACCACGTGTGACTAAGTGACAAAGGGTGCTTAAAGAAAATCTGGTCTCCAAAGCTGAGAATCCCTCTTCCTCGGGGAGAGTCGAAAGAGGCCTAAACATGGTACAAATACAGATTAGCTGGTGAGAGGGCCAGCATGGAACTGAGAGGCCCTCCATGACAGCTTTTATGTCTTCAGTGGATTGGGAGGGAAGTTATCTTCAGAATGAGGAGGCAGAAGGAGAGAGAAGGAGATGAGAGGAGACAGGTGACAGACGAAGAGCTACTGAGCAGATGGAGAATCACTGAGGGAAGGCATGGGAAAGGATTGCCAAGGACCACAGAGGGTCAGCCGAGGGTGGAGGTAATGAGGCTCTGGCCGTGCCAGCTTGTACCACTGAGTCATCTCCTCCACAGAGCACAGCAGCCTGGGTATAGGAGCACAGAAGACACAAAGTTGGATAGTTCCAGGAGGATGCGAAAGTGCTGGGAGAAAAGGCGGGGCTCAAATTACTGTAGGTTTCAAGGAGCTTAAAAGCCAACGCCAGTGAAGGGGAAGCTCTGGGAGAGCTGGAGGATAGGACTGTGCTGCCAGTGACTGCTGGTATAACACAGGTTAAAAGATCCCACAGGGGCTGCACGTCCAAGTGGTGGCCAAGTGTGAACACAGGTGAGGTTGTGGAAAAGGAGTCATGGTTGATTAAGGGATTTGGGGGCTGGGATACTAAATGCAGGGAGCTTCCCAGGTGGCTCAGGGGTAAAGCTCCTGCCTGCCAGTGCAGGAGACGTAGGTTTGACCCCTGGGTCAGGAAGATCTTCTGGAGAAGGAAACGGCAACCCACTCTAGTATTCTTGCGTGGAAAATTCCATGGACAGAGGAGCCTGATGGGCTACTGTCCATGCGAGTGCAGAATCAGACACCACTGAGCGACTACAACAACAACAATTTGAGCAAACTCTGGGAGATAGTGAGGGGCAGGGGAGCCTGGCAGGCTACAGCCCACAGGGTGGCAAAGAGTTGGACATGACTGAGCACACACACATACTATTAATAGATGGGTTGTGAATCTGGAAGTTTAAATCACATCCAGCTGTGGCATTTATTAAGGCAGAAAGCTGGACTCAGAAACAAGCACCCAAATCTTCAGTGAAGGTGGGGGAGTGATTAAGTCCTCTACTCATAGACATGAGAAAGGTAGAACACACTATACCTTCACAGGAGGGTGAGAGAGGAAAGACATGGTTGGAAAACAGCAGGGAAGAATCAGAAGAATCCAGTGTCATCTCCTGCTTTGGTCCCCAACAGAAGTATAAGGTAGAACAGCATCCACTGGAGGAGAAGGAGGAGGGTCAAGGGAATTTGTCTGTCTGTGATTGGCTGTTCCATCCTCTCTTGCCTTTTACAAAATCATCTCACTTCTCTACTGGCAGGGTTAAAATTCTGGTTTCCCCAGCTAGCTGTTTGACCTTGGAAAATCAGCTAATATATAAATCACCGCCAAGTTTCCTAAAAGGATAGGTACAAAGATGGTCATCCCAGCATGGTCTGCAATGGAGCAGGGATGGAGGCCAACCCAGCAGCCATCATTAGGAGACAAACGAATGGCAGGAATGTGTACAGCAGAATGCAATGGTGGAGCTAGAGCAAACAATTTCAGGAAACTGAAAGTATAAACGCTCATGACAATACTACATATTTTACAAAGATCTAAGTATAGTTGTGCATACATGGAGCACATTATGCTGGCACCAGTGTTAGGAGGGATGAAGGGATACAGGCATGACGAACAGGATAAAGGGAAAGAATGAATTAAAATGTAAAGGCAGGAACCCCCTGGTGGTCCAGTGTTACCTTCCAAGGCAGGGGACATGGGTTTGATCTCAAGTAGGAGAAGTAAAAGATCTTCATGGCCCAGATAATCACAATGGTGTGATCACTCATCTAGAGCCAGACATCTTGGAATGTGAAGTCAAGTGGGCCTTAGAAAGCATCACTACGAACAAAGCTAGTGGAGGTGATGGCATTCCAGTTGAACTGTTTCAAATCCTGAAAGATGATGCTGTGAAAGTGCTGCACTCAGTATGCCAGCAAATTTGGACAACTCAGCAGTGGCCACAGGACTGGAAAAGGTCAGTTTTCATTCCAGTCCCTAAGAAAGGCAATGCCAAAGAATGCTCAAACTACCGAACAACTGCACTCATCTCACATGCTAGTAAAGTAATGCTCAAAATTCTCCAAGCCAGGCTTCAGCAATACATGAACCGTGAACTTCCTGATGTTCAAGCTGGTTTTAGAAAAGGCAGAGGAACCAGAGATCAAATTGCCAACATCCGCTGGGTCATGGAAAAAGCAAGAGAGTTCCAGAAAAACATCTACTTCTGCTTTACTGACTATGCCAAAGCCTTTGACTGTGTGGATCACAATAAACTGTGGAAAATTCTGAAAGAGATGGGAATACCAGACCACCTGACCTGCCTCTTGAGAAACCTGTATGCAGGTCAGGAAGCAACAGTTAGAACTGGACATGGAACAAATGACTGGTTCCAAACAGGAAAAAGAGTACGTCAAGGCTGTATATTGTCACCCTGCTTATTTAACTTCTATGCAGAGTACATCATGAGAAACGTTGGACTGGAAGAAACACAAGCTGGAATCAAGATTGCCGGGAGAAATATCAATAACCTCAGATATGCAGATGATACCATCCTTATGGCAGAAAGTGAAGAGGAGCTAAAAAGCCTCTTGATGAAAGTGAAAGAGGAGAGTGAAAAAGTTGGCTTAAAGCTCAACTTTCAAAAAACAAAGATCATGGCATCTGGTCCCATCCCATCACTTCATGGGAAATAGATGGGGAAACAGTGGAAACAGTGTCAGACTTTATTTTTTTGGGCTCCAAAATCACTGCAGATGATGACTGCAGCCATGAAATTAAAAGACGCTTACTCCTTGAAAGAAAAGTTATGACCAACCTAGATAGCATATTGAAAAGCAGAGACATTACTTTGCCGACTAAGGTCCGTCTAGTCAAGGCTATGGTTTTTCCAGTGGTCATGTATGGATGTAAGAGTTGGACTGTGAAGAAAGCTGAGCGCCGAAGAATTGATGCTTTTGAACTGTGGTGTTGGAAAAGACTCTTGAGAGTCCCTTGGACTGCAAGGAGATCCAACCAGTCCATTCTGAAGGAGAGCAGCCCTGGGATTTCTTTGGAAGGAATGATGCTAAAGCTGAAACTTCAGTACTTTGGCCACCTCATGCGAAGAGTTGACTCATTGGAAAAGACTTTGATGCTGGGAGGGATTGGGGGCAGGAAGAGAAAGGGACGACAGAGAATGAGATGGCTGGATGGCATCACTGACTCGATGGACATGAGTCTGAGTGAACTCTGGGAGTTGGTGATGGACAGGGAGGCCTGGCATGCTGCAGTTCATGGGGTCGCAAAGAGTCAGACACGACTGAGTAACTAAACTGAACTGAACTGAACTGATAGGGGAAGTAAGATCCCATATGCCCCAGGGCAACTAAGCCTGTGTGCTGTAAGAGAAGCTCACACATCGTAACTAGAGAAAGTCCAAGCACCACAACAAAATTTAAAAAAAAAGAAAAAAAGTAAAGACAGAAACAAGTACGACACAAAAAGTCACCAAGTCACCTACTCTATAATTCCATTTATATGAAATATCGAGAATAGGTAACTCTGCAGAGACAGAAAGCAGATTGGAGGTTGTAGGGGCCCAAGAGAGGGGGATGTGGGGAATGACTGATTGATAGCTATGGGGTTTCCTCTTGAGGTGATAAAATATTTTGTATCCAGATAGAGGGGATGGGTGCACAGCACTGTAAATCTAAATGCAACTGAATTGTTAACTTGAAAATGGTTAATTTAATGCTATGTGAATTTCACCTCAGTTGAAATAATTGTTTTCTTTTTGAAGTATAATTGATTTACAATGTTGTGCTAGTTTCTGGTGTATTAGCAAAATCATTCAGTTACATATGTGCATATTCTTTCTGATATTCCTTTCAATATTCTTGTGGTTTTATTTACAGGATATTGAATATGAAATAATTGTTTAAAAATTTAAAGGTGGGACCTTACATACACCATTTCCATTTCCTCCCACTGAAACGAAGCAAAAATGCTGAATAAAATAGTTGGTAAAAAAAAATCTCATTAAATCAAGGAGTAAGGAAATGTCTAGTGAAAGTATTAAGAGAAGTACAAAAAGAAATGTAAGCTCTGGAGGATCTAGGTTTCTTTCCCCTCAAAAGGGCCAACAATAGCTAAGACATTTTAGAAGAAAAAAGATAAGGTGTAAGAACTTGTCCTAAAAAATGTCAATATTTATTATAAAGCTGTAATAATCACAGCAGTGGAATATTGAACAGACAAATAAATCAGAGAAAAACAAACAAGGAAATGTATGTGACAAGACGGTACTAAAAGTCAGTGGGGACAGTGATTGATACATGGTATCATTGATATATGATACATTGATATAGGACAACACAACATCACATAAAAAATGAAGTCTGACCTTACTGACTTACTACTGAGTATAGTAAAATTACTACCAGGAAGTTTACTACTGCTAAACTTATGGCTAAAATTATTTATTACTGATTTCCATGCTAAATCTCAACCTGACTTCTTACCAACACAAAACTCAATTCTAAATCAATTAAAATAATACAAGCAAAAGGTAGAGCTTCAAAGATTTTTTAAGAACCAGTATAGAACATCTTTATAACTTTTGGTAGAGAAAGTTTTTTTAAAAGAGGCAAAAAAGCAAAGCATTAGCCATAAAGGAAAAGCTCTATGAACTAGACTACATTAAAATTAAGAATTTCTAATACCATAGAGTGGAAAGGCAAGTTGGAAAGTGGGAAAAGAATTTTGCAACATATACAACTGCCAAAGAAGTATTAATAGTACTCAGGATTTTTTTTAAAAAAGAGGAACGAATAACCTGGTAATTCACAAAAGGAGCTCCAAACACAAATGGCCAATATATGCATTGGAAAAGGTGCTCAACCTCATTAGAAATCAGAAAAATGCAAATAAAAACCACAGCAAGATACAATAGCACTACCTCCCAATACAAAACATGCATTTTTGCAAAATATTGGAAGCACTGGGGAAGATGGAGACCAGGTGGAATTCTCAGTCACTGTTAATGGAAGTGTAAACTGGAAAAATCACTTTGGAGACAAATTGGCCATTATGAAGGAAAGCTGAGGATGTACAGATCCTATGACTCAGCAATTTTTCACAAAGGCTTCAAAATAAAAATTAACCAAAAGCCCATCAAAAGTAGAATGGATCAATAAATTCTGGGATGTTCATACAATGAAACACTACACAATGATGAGAATAAATGAATTACAGCTTCACACAGTAAAATGGATGAATTATATCCACATAATGCTGAGCAGCAGAAGAAAAACACACACATATACATGCACATATTCAAACTTGAAAAAAGGTGAAGTACGTCTTTAGGGAGGCATGCGCTATGCTTGTGCTGTGATTAGTCGCTCAGTCTTGTCTGGCTCTTTTTGACCACATGGACTGTAGCCTGCCAGACTCCTCTGTCCATGGGGATTCTCCAGGCACAAATACTTGAGTGGGTTGCCATGCCTTCCTCCAGGGGATCTTCCCAATCCAGGGATGGAACCCAGGTCTCCAGCATTGCAGGTGGATTCTTTACTGTCAGAGCTACCAGGGAAGCCCAAGGATACTGGAGGCATACATAGCAAAAATGTTTAAGGAAATGATGACCATCAAAGTCAAAGTGGTAATTATATTTTGAGGAATAAAGAGAGTGAAGTTCAAGGTGTGTTGGAGGGTCTTTGGAGGAAGTTGGTGATGTTCTTTACTTGGTGATAGTTGCACAAATGTTTACTTTTTCATTTAACAGTACATATATGTTATATTTACTTTTCTATTTTGCAACAAAAAAGATTCAAAAAGACAAATGAGTTAATTACCATTTAGCTATTTCCACCATGAATAAACAATGAATTCAAGGTTGAAATTATCGTGCCCATTCAGGGGACTCTAGGCCATTGATATGCAGGGTTTTGTTTTGGTTTTTTGGAGGGGGGTAGTTGGTGCATTGAGGGTTAATTCTGCAGGAAAAAAATCATGATAGCTGCCTTTTTTCCCATTCAAAACAAAAATAAACTGAATAAGGCACATGGAAAAATATGTATATTTTAGGTTCCCACAATATTGCATAGAAAATGTCAATTAAAAAATGATTTTTTAGTTACTAATATAAATTGTTTTCTGGGCATATTTGTGAATTGGCAGCATAGAGGATCTTTTCTAGTCTCTCATTACTTATTTTTTCATAGTTTAGTTCAAATCCTATTGATAAATTATAATTGTCTAGGGAATGACTAGAGCTGTTTTCAAAAATGATGCCCAGGTTTTACATATATAAAGACTTCTAGGTGATTCTAACATACAGCCAAGGTTAAGAATCACTACAGCTCTTTGAAATTCACAGGTGATATATTTTATCCTCAAAGTAATCACACTTGAGGTAGGTATGGCATCCCCACCTCAACGGGGCAAACCATGGCTTAGACAAGCACTTTGCCCAAAAGTCACATCAAATTAATGACAAAGTGAAAGCCAGCATTAGCTTGTTCCATCCAATAACACATTTACTCCAACTGTTAAGTGCCTATTGTGGGACAGGTACGACATCAGGCAATGAGGAGAGAGAAGAATTCTATGTGGCTCTTGGCTTAACTGTACACCTCCCTGAGCACCTCTCACTCTACCTGCGCTGGGCAATATAGAGCTATATAGCACAGGGAACTGTATTCAATATTCTGTAACAAACTAAAATGGAAAAGAATGTGAAAAGAATGTGAATATATGTGTGTGTTTGTATAAAACTGAATCATTTTGCTATACAGCAAAAATCAATACAACTTTATAAATCTACCATGGGTGTGCGTGCATGCTAAATTGCTTTAGTCGTGTCCGACTCTGTGTGACCCTATGGACAGTAGCCTACCGGGCTCCTCTGTCCATGGGATTCTCCAGGCAAGAATACTGGAGTGGGTTGCCAAGCCCTCCTCCAGGGGATCTTCCCAACCCAGGGATCGAACCCACATCCTGCATTGGCAGGTGAGTTCTTTATCACTAGATCCACCTGGGAAGCCTAAATTAACTATACCTCGATAAAATAAATTTTTTTTAAAAGTTTGAGTTTGAGATGAGTCAAAGGCCATATTGGGAAGCTGGGTGGACACACACAGCCCTGGTCTAAGGCTTTCCTGGTTGAAGATAATTGGTATGTGATCTACTTCCTTAAAAACTGGACCTATAATATCAGCATTCTTTATAAATTAATTTATGAAGATGAACGCAGAGTAGATGAAGTTAGAGTATGAGAGGAAATACACTGGATACTAGGTGTATCCTGTGTTCCACAGATTCAGAAGAAAGATTCATCTTTCAGTTATTTAAACATACTCCTGGAGCAAAGCTGTGGTTGGGAGGCTAGGCAGCATTGGGAATCATAAACTCAGCAGAATATTTTCTGAAAATGTTATGAGGATGAGTGACCGCTCTAGAGAGACTTTAAAGACACGACGTGGGACACTTGGCAGAATGTCACCATAAAATGGTAACACCAACGTTTCTATTCGTATAAAAATTCAGGAAATAAAATAACCTTTATTGCAACATCTTCCGTCTCCATGGGACGCAGACGTCGTGTTGATTGCTCGTAGTTGTCCAGGTGATATCTTCCAGGCTGCTTCCTGTTTATAGTTTTTGACTGCTGCATTCCAAATGGAAAAGAACACAAGTTGAAGCGGTAAGAAAAAAACTGAGGTTTTACTGAACATTAACTCACAAGGTTGCTGCTACATTTAGAGTCTAAGAAAAAGAAGTAAAGTAAATGTCATATTTTAATTATTTCTATGGCATCCCCCCACTCCCCCGCAAAGCAAACAATAATCAAAGTGTTATGCACTCATTTTAAACCTTATTCACAAACTTTTTAAAGAAAAATGAAAATATGAAGATGTGATATTTGGAAATGATGGAAGTTAAAGTGCTGAGCACCAAACTAGGCTCTGGCTAGTCATCCTCTACTTTTCTGGATGAATAGACCCAGGCGATTAAAAAAAGTGTGTGTCATGGCAAAAGACAAGCAGGCTAATTTAGGTTAAACTAGAGTCTACTTGTTAGGCCATCAGGCTTGTAAATGTTCCAACAGTACACTTTTGGTCACCCTCTGAATTACAAGGATTTTGAGTCTGATACACTCACATAAATCAGCTGAGTCTACATGTCACCCGAAGATCCTTGGTGGAATGAGAAGAAGCATAAAGATCTAGGATTTCTTTGCTCAAACATGTTTATTATTTCATGTGTGCTCAGCCACTCAGTCATGTCTGACTCTTTGCGACCCCATGGCTGTTATCCACCAGACTCCTCTGTCCATGGGATTTTCCAGGCAAGAATACTGGAGTGGGGTGCCATTTCCTCCTCCAGGGGACCTCCCTGATCCAGCGATTGCACCCACGTCACTTTCATCTCTTGCACTGGTTGTGCTATGCTTAGTTGCTCAGTCATGACTGACTCTTTGGGACCTCATGGACTGTAGTCCATCAGGCTCCTCTGTCCATGGGGATTCTCCAGGCAAGAATACTGGAGTGGGTTGCCATGCCCTCCTCCAGGGGATCTTTCCAACCCAGGGATTGAACCCAGGTCTCCCACATTCCAGATTCTTTACCATATGAGCCACCAAGGAAGCCCAAAAGACACAGATGGAGGAGCTGGGGGATGAACCCAGGGCCTTGTACATGTGAAGTATGAGCTCTACCTCTGAGCTACACCCCCTTGCACTGGCAGGCAGATTCTTTACCACTGCACCACCTGGGAAGCCCATATTATTTCATAAGGAGATCTATAAGCACGATAGAGTGATCTGCTGCTGCTGCTGCTGCGTTGCTTCAGTCGTGTCCAACTCTGTGCGACCCCATAGACGGCAGCCCACCAGGCTCCCCCATCCCTGGGATTCTCCAGGCAAGAATACTGGAGTGGGGTGCCATTGCCTTCTCCAATGCGTGAAAGTGAAAAGCAAAAGTGAAGTCGCTCAGTCGTGCCCTACTCTTAGCGACCCCATGGACTGCAGTCTGCCAGGCTCCTCCGTCCATGGGATTGTCCAGGCAAGAGTACTGGATTGGGGTGCCATTGCCTTCTCCGATAGAATGATCTAGTCTTTCTTAAATATTATAGCATTATTGTTCTGAGCCAAAGTACTAAAGCATCCATAATATGGAGGATGTCAGCTAAGGCTAGACAATCTTCCTATACTTAACCTCGAATTAGGTCACAACTAGAAGCTTTTGTTATTCTCTCATTTTGAATTTAATTTCACACAGATAGAGGCAAATGGTTGAAGAGAAGGTAGAAAATTCAGCTCTGTTAACCTCTAAGTCATAAATTATATAAGCTCAAAATTTGTCCCAGAAATCTTGTAAGCAACTATTTTAACATAAATATCTGTAGTACTTATGGAGACTATCAAAGCTAAATAGTAACACACTTCAAAACTATCAAATAACCTATAAAACAAAAGATTCTATAATTGAAAAACTAATTTTGGCTTTGTAACATTAAGTTTAGCTTCTTTGATAAATCTGTCAAGTTCTATTATGAGAATCATGCATGACCTCAAATAATCAGCAGTTTAATCCCAACAAGATAATGCTGTCCAGTTTACATCCATTAATGTATCAACTGCATTAGCCTGGTAGCTCAGATGGTAAAGAATCTGACTGCAATGCAGGAGACCTGGGCTCAATCTCTGGGTCAGGAAGATCCCTTGGAGAAGGGGATGGCTACTCACTCCAGTATTTTTGCCTGGAGAATCCTATGGACAGAGGAGCCTGGAGGGCTACAGTCCACAGGGTTGCAAAGAGTTGGACATGACTGAGTGATTAACACTTTCACCGTAGGGTTTCACTGGTGGCTCAGACCGTAATCAAACTAATTAAATAACACATGCTAGGCTACACGCCAATCAATACACAGATTAAAAAGCCACTGAGAAGAACTAGCAATGGTTCTGTCACACAGAAACTGTTGAATGCATTTTAAACTTAAAAAAGAAAGAGAGAAAAAAAGAGAATGTTCACGACATTTTTAGATTTGTTTTTCTTCTCAGAGTCCTTGCAGATAACCTCACAGGGGATGGGGTAGAGAGTCACTAACTATCCTTTCAGCTGAGTATTTTCCCCACACTAGGCCTGTCTACATCTGTACATATATTCGCTGTCTTCTAGAGTCTTAACTTCTATAGTAGTATCACCCCCAGAGGTCCAAAGGGATGACTTCATGTTCTTCACAAACCTAAGGAGAGGGGTGGGAGGAGGAGACGTGTTGACAGAGATTTGAGTCTGAATCTCACAGATGTAATTTGAAGAGGCTCTGGCACTAGAAAGTCACTAATTCTCCATGGAGATTCGGCAGCCAAAACCACTTAGCTCTAAGCTTTTACAGAATACATAGCTTCTTAAGCACTCTCAAGAAGGAGTTTCCATTCGCGTTCTTTTCAAACATAGTTTTTTTTTCTCTCCATTTCTAAAAGTTTGTCATTTGTGGTTTGGCGCATCGGCAGTTGATGAATGGCCCCAAAAGACATCAGAAGTCCGGTCTGGTTTCAATAACCCCAAAGATATTGGAGGCATCTAAAGGGGATCCTTTTTTTCCATCCAACCTTTACTCAGTTCAACTTTTCATGCATCCCTCCTCTCATGCAAAAGATTCTTCAGAATCCCCTCACTCTACACACTTGACTTCCTCTGTCCCTTCTCCTGAGGTCATCTCCCTGCACTCATCCCCATGTCTCTGAAAGATGATCTAATAATTTCTTTGGGAACCTATCACCCAAAAGGGACAAGGTTGGTTCTCATCAACTGCCTGAGTTTCCTATTGCCTCAAAGTGTAGACGCTCTATGACATGTTCCCATCTTGGTGTCCATTTCCATACAAGAGCACACAAGCATCTCAGACTTTGTCACTCCAGTATCTACAAGCATGAGTGGTAGTTCCTTCTCAGCCCAAAAGAAAAAAAAAAATCACACCTGCTTAACAAAATAACTCAACAGAGAGTAAAAAAATAACTCCAGGAAAGCAGAAGAAATCAACACGTCTAAGACAGCCCAGTGCTTATCTTAAGTATTTTTAGCAGTTTTAAACACACTGTGAAGAAAAATTTAATGCAGAATGACTTCCTGTAAAGGCTTTCCAAGCCTCAACTCCTTCCTGTCAGGAGACTGTATGTCCATTTTTGTTTGGTTACACAAATGGTAGATATATTCATATATTCTCTAATAGTAAATGAATAATTATTAACTTGTAACTAATTTTAGACAAACTCCTTTCTACATTACTCTTATGAAATAGGCATATTAATTTTAAAGACTTTCTTCAGAATTTTTCAGACACAGATTTCAAGAAAGTGGTATAATCTAGTCCCATTATTTTAAGTATTATTTAATGACCAATGGCTCTTAAATTTACATCTCCAAGGGTGACTTCTCTTCTTGGATGTCAATAAATATCTCAGAATTATCATGTGCAAAATATACCTCTTGATTCTACCTCAGCAGCAACCTACTTGTTTCTCAGCCTCCCTGTTTCAGTTATTGACTCTGCCATCTACTCAGTAGTCAAGCCAATAACCTAGGATTCATCCTTGAGTCTTCTTTCTCCCTCCTCACCTCCATTCAATCCATCAGCAAGCCTCCATCAGCTCCACCCAAAAAAATGTACGCTGAATTTGATAACTTCTAACAAGGTCCATTGCAACCAAAACACATTCTAACCATGCCCATTTCTTGCTGTGCCATTATAATGCCTCTTTAGTGACCCATCTGTTCTACTCTTGTCCCCAGTGACAACTCTCCATTCAGTAGTTAGAGTGAGCCTTTAAACATATAAACAAAATTATATGTGTCCCTACTTTAAACTCTCCAATGGTTTCCTATTGCTTGTCAATAGAATCCAAACTCTCTCCCTGGTTTCAAGGACCTGCAATCCTTGTTCTTTACCCATCCGCCAAGGCAGGAGTTGTAAGAGATGCAGGTTCGGTCCTTGGATGGGGAAGATTCCCTGGAGGAGGAAATGGCAACCCCTCCGGGATTCTTGCCTGGAGAATCCGATGGATAGAGGAGCCTGGCGGGTTACAGTCCATACGGTTGCAGGGAGTCAGACGCAACCAAAGCAACTTTTAGCACTTTATCCTTGCTCCTAGTTCATTTTCTCTCTCTCTTCCTTACCAGGCATCAGCCATAATGCCCTTCTGTTCTTTGAACATAGCAAATTAATCCCCACTTCTGTGTCACACCGTCTGCTAGTTCTCCCCCAGAAATGGTCTGGTCCCTTACCTAGGCCTCTGCAGAAGAGGCATCAACTCTTCAATTAGGTCTCAGCTCCAATGCCAGCTCTTCAGAGGGACCTTCTGGAGAATGACTACCCTGCTCTGAGGACACCAGTCACTCTCTAACACCTTCTTTAATTATCTTCCCACAAGAAAATGATCTCACCTTTTTACTTTTTATCATCTGACTCCTGCCTCAAAAAGGCAAACTCTGTGACAAGAGAGACCCTGCCTGCCTTGCTCAGAGCTACATCGACAGGTCTTGACAAAGTGCATAGGGCAGTTTCTAAGTCTGGAAACACAAGCTAATATATAATACTTGTAACGTTCCATGTAAAACATGAAAAATAATATCAACAGTGTTTCCAGGCTTTACAGAGATATGAGTAAATATTTGTGTAATGGATGAACAAACTGGTTCAGGAGTCACAGACTCGGGTTTTAATTCTTACTATTGTTGTTTAGTCACTAAGTTGTGTCCAACTCTTTTGCAACCCCATGGACTGGAGCACACCAGGCTCCTCTGTCCATGAAATTTCCTAGGCAAGAATATAAAAGTGGGTTGCCATTTCCTTTTCCAGGGGATCAGTCTGACCCAGGGATCAAACCCACATCTCCTGCATTGCAGGCGGATCCTTTACCACTGAGGTACCAGGGAAGATCCAATTCTGGCTCTGTCACTCACCAATCTTATGACTAAAACAACATGCAAATAAAACTACTCATCTAGAAAACAATGCAGGTAATGTAATGTAATATATTAAATAAATCAAAAGACATAATGCATCAAAAAGCAAGTTTTAAACTAAAAAGTATAATACAGTTAAAGGTCTTATAAGAATATGATACATGAGTTTTATTTTATATTATTTTTATATAAAGCTTGGGATAGACAACCTCTCTGTTTCCTTTTGAATTGAACATGAGCTGTCCTTCTTGGGATAGTCTTTTGATGATTTATAAAGATAAGCCTTATACATTTCTTTATTGCTTCTAAACCTATAAGGTTTGTTGTAGAAGCAGGTAGTAATTTTTCTTCACGTGTGTGCTCACTCAGTCATATCTGACCCTTTGCGACCCCCTAGACTGTAGCCCACCAGGCTCCTCTGTCCATGGGATTCTCCAGGCAAGAATACTGGAGTGGGTTGCCATGCCCTCCTCCAGGGGATATTCCCAGTCCTGGGATTGCACCCACGTCTCAAGTCTCCTGTACTGACAGGTGTGTTCTTTACCACAGCGCCACCTGGAAAGCCTCTCTTCTTCACATAGGTTACAAGTAAAGCTGACCATTTCTTCTAACTGCACCCATTTTAAATTATCCATCCTCAGGATGGCCCCTTATTCACAGCTCCCGTAACAAGCAAAACACTTACGACTCCAGTGTGCTTCTTACAGGATTCAAATGGAAGAGAACTTTCACCAGTTCGCCAGCTGTCCTCACCAATCTCATCACTCAGGAGAAATTCATTCAGCTTTTGAACACTACAAAAGGCAAACAGGCACAGGATAAGGGTTAAAAATAAAACCACCACCAAAGAAGTTCTACCTAAGTAAACAAACTTTCCCCCCAACCATTTCCATGGTAATCAAGTCAGCTCTAAGAATCATTTTTCAAGACCAACTGGGAATTCAGCTAGGGAATGCCAGAGACTGATGGCCTCGTGGGACTTGAGCCTTTCAGTGCTTAAAATGGAAGAATCTTAGAAAAACCAGAACCTAAATTCAACCAAATCACTCTTGCACTTTTTTTTTTTTTTTTGCAACTGTATTTCTTGTCAAAGACAAGAGAATTGCAGAGGAACTTGAAATAAGGTGGTTAAAAATAATAATACTAACAAAGGAAGTATCATTATTCTAATTTTAAAAGTGAGGGTAACAAAGGTACAGAGAAATAAGTAAAAGCATGTAGCATATGACACAGAGATCAAGGGTCCACATCCACTATACAGCCTTGCATAAGCACTACTTATATGTTGCCCATATTCCAACAGCCTGCATAGAAAGGGCCCTCTCCTCAAAATGTCAGCCAAAATCAGTGGTGTCAACATCATCCGGGAGCTTCCTCAAAACAGAGAATCTCAGCCCCCGACCCCGCAAGACCTCCTGAAGCAAAATTTGTATTTTAATTGGATCCAGAGATGCTTCGTAAGCATGATACAGTTTAAGAAGCTCTGCTCTAGGAGTTCACAAACATCCTTTACTGTGTTCTCCAAAGGCTGGACACAAGACCCCTTGCCCCACCGACCCCACCCACTCTAAATTTCTCAAACCAGCAACACGGCATCAGAATAAAAAGAAAGAATCAAAGAAAACAATAGCATAATCTGAAAACACCCCTCCATCAATAAAATGATATACTAAAGAAAAGTCGGTGAACTTGAAAGACGAGAAATGCTCCTTTTAGCACACTATACTGGCTTGGTACAGGCAGCATCACCTATAGAGGGAAAACTACCATTGGCAGGAAACTAGAAAATACATACTTGAAACGAAAGATTTCTTTTCTATTTTTCATTTGAGCTAGTAGTCAAGTGCCCCCAGGTAGGTCTCAGTAGTTTGTTCTTGACAGACTAATAAAATGAGGAAAAGCATCTGTACGTATAACTGAATTACTTTGCTGTACAGCAGTTATTAATAAAGGGTGATGCCCTGGTGGCTCAGATGATAAAGAATCTGCCTGCAATGCAGGAGACACAAGAGACAATACAAAATTTAAAAAGACAATATAATACAGAATTTAAAAAGACAGATAATAAAAAAGAGAAGAAAAGTAAATTCAGTTTGTTGCCCATGAACTTTAAGCCCTATAGCCTCATATTCCATAGAAACTGCTTACTTTCTTCTGAAACATGAAGGTAAATAAAACCCACTAGGGCAGTCTATCTCTTAACTTCTAAATTTCATTTACAGAAAACAAATCATTAAATTTTGTGGGGTTTTTTTTTTTTTTGACTGAAGTAGGGGCTTCCCTGGTAGCTCAGCTGGTTAAGAATCTGCTTGCAATGCAGGAGACCTTGGTTCAATTCCTGGGTCGGGAAGATCCCCTGGAGAAGGGATAGGCTACCCACTCCAGTATTCTTGGGCTTCCCTGGTGGCTCAGACAGTAAAGAATCCACCTGCGATGTGGGAGACCTGGATTTGATCCCTGGGTCAGGAAGATCCCCTGGAGAAGGAAACGGCAACCCACTCCCGTATTCTTGCCTGGGAAATCCCAGGACAGAGGAGCCTGGCAGGCTATAGTCCATGGGGCTGCAGAGTGGGACACAAATTAGCAACTAAACAACAACAAGTTGATTTACAACATCGAATTAGTGTCAGGTGTATAGCACAGGAATCGAGATATGTATATCTGAATCTATCTATCTGTCTATACATACACATATACTTCTTTTTAGATTCTTTTCCCTTGTAGTTTACTACAACATATTATGTATAGTTCCCTGTGCTATATAGTAGGTCCTTGTTGGTTATCTATTTTATATATATCAGTAGTGGTGTGTATATGTTAATTTCATATGAGAAAAAATTTTTAATTGAAGCTTAGTTGATACAATATTATATAAGTTATAGGTGTACAGTAAAGTGGCTCACAGTTTTTAAAGGTTATACTCCTTTTATAGTTACAAAACACTGGCTATATTACCTGTGTTATACAATATATCTTTTGTAGCTTGTTTTATACACAAGAGTTTAGACCTCTTAATGCCCTATGCCTTTGTAGTGCCTCCCTCCTTCCCTTTCCCCAATGGTAATTTCAATACTATAGAGAACCACTAGTTCTCTATATCTCTGTGAATTTCTTTTTTGTTATATTCATGAGTTTGTTGTACTGGGTTGTCCAAAACATTTGTTCAGGCTTTTCCAGAATATCTTGAGGAAAAACTTGAACTAATGTTTTGGCCAACCCAATCTTTTTTAGATTTCACTAAAAAGAAATGTTTAAGGAAAGCTTTGACTGAACAATATTCCATTGTATGTATATGCTGTATTTAGTTTATTCATCTGTTGATGGACATTTGGGTTGTTTCACTTTTTGGCTATTGTGACTAATGCTGCTATGAAGATGAGTGTACAGACATCTATTCAAGTTCCTGCTTTCAATTCTTTTGGGTATACACCCAAAACTGGAATTGCTAGATCATATGGTAATTCTATGTTTAATTTTTTGAGCATCTGCCATACTTTTTTTCCATGGTTCTGGAATTCCTGACTCAAATATATTTGAATTATGACAACATGGATAATAAACCTTGAAAACATTATGCTAAATAAGATAAGCCAGGCACACACACACACAAAAAAAAACAAAAATTGCTTAATTCCACTTATATGAGGTAGCCAGAATACACAGATTCATAGAGACAGAAAGTCAGTGGTGGTCACCAGGGCCTGGGAAGAGAGGTACAAGGGGAGTTACTATTTAGTGATGATAGAGTTTCAATTTGAGAAAATGAAAAAGTTCTGGAGATGGACTGTGGTAATGTTTACAGGACAGTACTGAAAGCCACTGAACTGTACACTTAAAGTGGTTTAAATGATAAACTGTATGTTGTATATATTACTGATATTTAAAAAAGAATTTCAGAACCAAAAGAAAAAAAGAGAGTTCTGGGTTTTGCACTCTAAGTCTTTGACAGCAAAGCCTGATCATACAGACTTGAAAGATGGTGTAGAAATGCCTTATGAAATGGCGTTCCTTTCTTTACTTTTGTAGACATTGTCATTCTGTTCTAATGTCTTGACGAGACTGGATTTTAAGGAGCACAGCTTTATCAATCAAAGGAATACCTTTTAAACAACCTCACACTACGTCTCTGTGTACAAAGTACATGGTCGGGTTCGTGTGTCTTTGGAACTCTAAGTCCAGGAGCCCCTGGCACACATTACTCAATGAATGCTTGTTGAATCAGTCAAAGAGGTATAAACCAATGATTCAGACATTCAAGTAAGCTCAGCTGACTCAATTTTCCATTTCTAGCACACATACAAATCTCACTGAAGCTTTTATGAAATTAACGATCCCCATTCTGGCTGAAGGTCTTTGCAGGTGGCTCAGTGGTAGTCTACCTCTGATGCAGGAGACAAGGGTTGGATCTCTGGATTGGGAAGATCCCCTGGAGAAGGAAATGACAATCCACTCCAGTATTCTTGCCTGGGAAATCCTATGGACAGAAGAACCTGGCAGGCTACAGTCCATGGGGTAGTGAAAGCATCGGGCACGACTTAGAGACTAAACAACAACTCTTGCTGAACATAAGGAAGCAATGCTCCAGTGTGACTGGAACATGGGTGGAACTTTCTTTCATTTTCCTAAGATCCCACTTTGGATCTCCAATCAGTGAACCTCAGAGGACCCAATACTAGCACTTTTCTGAACCCTCCCCCCTCCATTTCCCCTCCCTTGTCCCCATTATTCCAGGCTCTCTGGCTAAGAGTCCCCTGAACTGCTATTTTATTTGTTTTGTTACCGTCTATCTCTCCCACTAGACTGTGAAGTCTTTAAAACAAGATTTTCATCTTCAAAATCTAGCCCAGTGCCAAAAATATAACATAGCAATTCCTCAAGAAATGTCTGCTGAATGAATAAATAGGTAATACAAAAAGCATTTCCTGTTCATACGAGGGCCTTCTAGAACTCACAGAGGCAAAACAATTATGGAAAATGCATGAATCCTGACCAAGGGTGAAGTAACTGCCACCATGCTGCCAGGGTCGTATTTTTACAATGCAAATCTGTTCAAACATTCCTCGCCTTAAAATAACAAATGGCCACCCTGCACTTTTCAGCGTCGTTGGCATCCTCTATCTGCTCACTCTCCAGCTTTATCCCCTATTGCTTGCCACATCAGGGCCTTTCTCCCACTACATGCAATTTAGTCCCTAGAAGTACTGACTAGCTAGCTCCCTCCTTTCTCGATAAGCTTCAATGAGCCTTATATGTGGCTCATGGCATTCTGTGTAGTGCATAATATCACAGCACTATGCACCATGGCATAACTAGCTTCCCTGCCCAGTTTCTCCAGCTAGACTGTGGACTCCTGTGGATCTCACCCCATCTTTCATTGCTGCCATCCCCAGTGTTTAGCAAGATACCTAAACCACTTAATAATTGAATGTGGACCCACAGAAAGACACTTCTCTGAAGCATGGAATGGAATTTAGTAAAATAGTGGCACATTCATAAAACGGAGATTTGTTCAATATTTAATATATTTATGCAATGTGCTGGACATTTTCCATGTAATTCTCCCAACTTCCATAAGCAGGAGGCCTTATGATGCTCATCTGATAAGTGAGGAAACTGACCCATAGGAGGCACCAAATAACATGCCTGTAGTTGAACAGTGCTTGCGGTTGAATAGTTGCTGTGCAGGTATTGCAAGCAGGTACATTTGATCCCAACCAATTTCCTGTCCTGCCTCCATCACCTTTATTGTTCAGCGTTTTACTAATTTCTTATTTGACTAGGTAATTCATAAAAGTATTTCATATTTTAAAAACTTTTTTGATATGAATCATTTCTAAAGTCTTTACTGAATTTGCTACAATATTGCTTCTGTTGTTTATCCTCTGGTTTTTTTGGCCACTTGGCATGTGGGATCTTAGCAACCACAGACTTAATTTCCAACTGTTACATTGGAAGGTGAAGTCTTGATCACTGGACCACCAGGGAAGTCCCAGTATTTAAATTTATGTTCAGTTCAGTTCAGTCACTCAGTCGTGTCTGACTCTTTGTGACCCTATGAATTGCAGCACGCCAGGCCTCCCTGTCCATCACCATCTCCCAGAGTTCACTCAAAGTCACGTCCATCAAGTCCGTGATGCCATCCAGCCATCTCATCCTCTGTCGTCCCCTTCTCCTCCTGCCCCCAATCCCTCCCAGCGTCAGTGTCTTTTCCAATGAGTCAACTCTTTGCATGAGGTGTGTCCAAAGTACTGGAGCTTCAGCTTTAGCATCATTCCTTCCAAAGAAATCCCAGGGTTGATCTCCTTTAGGATGGACTGGTTGGATCTCCTTGCAGTCCAAGGGACTCTCAAGAGTCTTCTCCAACACCACAGTTCAAACGCATCAATTCTTCGGCACTCAGCCTTCTTCACAGTCCAAATCTCACATCCATACATGACCACAGGAAAAACCATAGCCCTTGACTAGACGGACCTTAGTCGGCAAAATAATGTCTCTGCTTTTGAATATACTATCTAGGTTGGTCATAACTTTTCTTCCAAGGAGTAAGTGTCTTTTAATTTCATGGCTGCAGTCACCATCTGCAGTGATTTTGGAGCCCCCCAAAATAAAGTCTGACACTGTTTCTACTGTTTCCCCATCTATTTCCCATGAAGTGATGGGACCAGATGCCATGATCTTCGTTTTCTGAATGTTGAGCTTTAAGCCAACTTTTTACCCATGGTATTTTTTCACTTTTCAAATTTGGGTGGTTAGCTACAGTTTGCGTACCTTGGGGCTTCCCAGGTGGCACTCCTGGTAAAGAATCCACCCGCCAATGCAAGAAACTCAAGAGATGTGGGTTCAATCCCCTGGAGGAGAAAATGGCAACCCACTCCAGTATTCTTGTCTGGGAAATCCCATGGACAGAGGATGGTGGACTACAGTCTGTGAGGTCACGGAGTCAGACATGACTGAGCATACACACACACAAGTATCTCAGACAGGTACTATGTTTTGGGGCATTCGAAAGTTTTGTAAGTGCAGACCAGGTCAACCTGTGAACAGGCTCTATGATAAATATCAGTAACAATTTATTTGATTGAAGGTAATCACAGTAGACTGGCCAAATATACTTTCCTCTGGGAGGTACACGAGAGAAAGGACACAAAAGTATCTTCCAACAAAGCAAGAGATTCGTTTTACACATTTTTTCCTTGGCAAATGACATCTTTGGACATAGATACTGCATTATACTTCAAATACCAGAAACCTAAACTCAAATTATTTATAAAGGATACAACATAGCAACTGACATTTTCCTCCAGAAAAGCAATTTACATTAACTATTTTCTTACAAAGAAACTAAAGAGGACAAGAAAGGCAAGCATCCAGAAAAAGACTACTCTTATTCAAGTATTTTAATATTTAAGAAATTAGTGACTTTCCTACTTTGTCCTCACTTCTTTCCTTCCGTTTTGCAAATGCAGACTGGAACATATCATCGTAAAAGGTCGAAAGAACTCAAATGATGTGGAATGCTGGAGTTAAGAAGGAATAACCTGAATCTTTAATTGACTCTTTCTTCCATTTTATTATGTATGTATAAGATCCCACCCACTGAGCACCACAAACAATTGTATCTAACAAGCTAAACATTTTTAAAAGAAAGCATAGAATTTTCTTGAGGCAACACATTCTGGCACAGAATTTTCCTATAGCAGAGCAGTTCACACGTCTCTTACATGCACATGAAGCACACGTTGGGGTATATGTTGCACCCCATTCTAACCCACCAAATTTCAGAATACATCTGAATGTAGCAAATAACTTGGACTTCTACAGTCCTGAGAAGCAGTTTCAAAATCAGCTAACCAAAGTCTCCAATTATAAACAGGCTGCTTCAACTCGCTGTGGGCCAACTGGCATTCAAGACTGGTCATGGGATCTCAGGCGCAGAGGAAAATGCCGAGCCCAGTCCACACTGGGAAAAATGCTCATTTAGTTTCCAAGAACCAGCACACAGTGGGAAAAAGCACTGGCCTCTTCTGTTGACTGGTCATTTCCCTAGGACCCACAAATCAACCACTGAAATTCACTTTAGAGAAGCAAGCTTTTATAAGCTGATTCCATTTGGCCTATGGCTTGGGAAATCTGGAGCTGAGCCCTGAAAACAGACTGGTCTTTATCAAACTGGCAAATGCCTGTTCCCTGGAACATACAGAAGAGAGAGTGCAATGCACAAATACACAGGGATTATGATCCACTCTCAGTTTCACTAGGATGAACTACAGCAGGATTATATACTGTGGACTTGGGGAAACACATATCTCTAGATTAATTAGTTTTTTTTTTTTTTTTTCATAGTAACATAGTTAAAGTCCTTTCACTGCTTGGCAACCTCCTGATTTCAGAGGAGTGATCTATTATTAGTTATCAACTGTTTTCTGTCTCTACTTGTAGCACAAAGTCAAATTCGATTAAGAAGGCAGCAATGAGAGGGGCAACTATTAAATGGAGAAAATGAAAATAAGAACTAAAATAGCAGACTCTGGCCATTTATCAGTTTTATTGTTTGAAGTGGCTTCTCTTCCAGGGCACTGCCTAATTTGGAAGTGGTGCTACAGAAACCGGTCAGTGATCCGTATGAGTGTTTCAGAAGGCAGAACAATG
Organism: Oryx dammah; assembly: GCF_014754425.2. Taxonomy (NCBI): domain Eukaryota; kingdom Metazoa; phylum Chordata; class Mammalia; order Artiodactyla; family Bovidae; genus Oryx; species Oryx dammah. Next base: position 30,530,021 of record NW_024070213.1, read on the forward strand.
AATAAACAAAATGAGGGCAGATGAGTCCAGAGGGCCTGAGCTTTAAATGCTGAACAGCTCCAGAGTCTGTTACTAATGACATATCTTACAGAATAGGATTGTAATGATCATGATATGAATTAGTGTAAGCAATCACAATTTGATTTATAATAAGATAAGGGGTGCAGTATAGTGGTGAGCATAGCTGTATCCAAGCGGATGTCTAGTTCAGTTCAGTCACTTCGTCATGTCCAATTCTTTGCGACCCCATGGACTGCAGCACACCAGGCCTCCTTGTCCAATACCAACTCCTGGACTTTACTCAAACTCACATCAATCAAGTCGGTGATGCCATCCAACCATCTCATCCTCTGTCATCCCTTTCTCCTTCCTTCAATCTTTCCCAGCATCCAGATCTTTTCCAATGAGTCAGTTCTTCACATGAGGTGGCCAAAGTATTGGAGTTTCAGCTTCAGCATCAGTCCTTCCAGTGAATATTCAGGACTGATTTCCTTTACAGTGGACTGGTTGGATCCCCCTGCAGTCCAAGGGACTTCTCCAACACCACAGTTCAAAAGCATCAATTCTTCAGTGCTCAGCTTTCTTTATAATGCAACTCTCACATCCATACATGACCACAGGAAAAAACCTAGCCTTGACTAGACAGACCGTTGTTGGCAAAGTAATGTCTCTGCTTTCTGCTGTCTAGGTTGGTCATAACTTTTTCTTTCAAGGAGCAAGTATCTTTTAATTTCATGGCTGCAGTCACCATCTGCAGTGATTTTGGAGCCCAAAAAAATAAAGTCTGACACTGTTTCCACAGTTTTCCTGTATATTTCCACGAAGTGATGGGACTGGATGCCATGATCTTAGTTTTCTGAATGTTGAGTTTTAAGCCAACTTTTTCACTCTCCTCTTTCACTTTCATCAAGAGGCTTTTTAATTCTTCTTCGCTTTCTGCCATAAGGGTGGTGTCATCTGCATATCTGAGGTTATTGATATTTCTCCCAGCAATCTTGATTCCAACTTATGTTTCCTCCAGCCCAGTATTTCTCAAGATGTACTCTGCATATAAGTTAAATAAGCAGGGTGACAATATACAGCCGTGACGTACTCCTTTCCCTATTTGGAACCAGTCTGTTGTTCTGTCTTCAGTCCTAACTGCTTCCTAACCTGCATACAGATTTCTCAATGGTAGGTCAGGTGGTCTGGTATTCCCATCTCTTTCAGAATTTTCCACAGTTTACTGTGATCCACACAGTCAAAGGCTTTGGCATAGTCAATAAAGCAGAAATAGATGTTTTTCTGGAACTCTCTTGCTTTTTCGATGATCCAGGGGATGTTGGCAATTTGATCTCTGGTTCCTCTGCCTTTTCTAAAACCAGCTTGAATATCTGGAAGTTCATGGTTCACGTACTTTTGAACCTGGCTTGGAGAATTTTGAGCATTACTTTGCTAGTGTGTGAGATGAGTACAATTGTGAGGTAGTTGTTTGAGCATTCTTTGGCATTGCCTTTTTTAGGGATTGGAATGAAAACTGACATTTTCCAGTCCTGTGGCCACTGCTGAGTTTTCCAAATTTGCTGGCATATTGAGTGCAGCACTGTCACAGCATCATCTTTCAGGATTTGAAAGAGCTCCACTGGAATTCCATCACCTCCACTTGCTTTGTTTGTAATGATGCTTCCTAAGTCCCACTTGACTTCGCATTCCAGATGTCTGGCTCTCGGTGAGTGATCATACCATAGTGTTTATCTGAGTTGTGAAGATCTTTTTTCTATAGTTCTGCGTATTCTTGCCACCTCTTCTTAATATCTTCTGCTTCTGTTACATCCATACCATTTCTGTCCTTTATTGTTCCCATCTTTGCATGAAGTGTTCCCTTGGTATCTCTAATTTTCTTGAAGAGATCTCTAGTCTTTCCCATTCTATTATTTTCCTCTATTTCTTTGCACTGATCACTGAAGAAGGCTTTCTTATCTCTCCTTGCTATTCTTTGGAACTCTCCATTCAAATGGATATATCTTTCCTTTCTCCCTTGCTTTTTGCTTCTCTTCTTTTCTCAGCTATTTGTAAGGCCTCCTCAGACAACCCTTTTGCATTTCATTTTCTTGGAGACGGTCTTGATTACTGCCTCCTGTACAATGTCATGAACCTCCATTCATAGTTCTTCAGACACTGTCTATCAGATCTAATTCCTTGAATCTTTTTGTCACTTCCACTGTATAATTGCAAGGGATTTGATTTAGATCATACCTGAGTGGTCTAGTGGTTTTCCCTACTTTCTTCAATTTAAGTCTGGATTTGGCAATAAGGAGTGTCCAAGTGTAGTCTTCTCTTGTGTTGTTGGAAAGAGGGTGTTTGCTATGAGCAGTGCGTTTTCTTGGCAAAACTCTGTTAGCCTTTGCCCTGCTTCATTCTTTACCCCAAGGCCAAATTTGCCTGTTACTCCAGGTATTTCTTGACTTCCTACTTTTGCATTCTAATCCCCTATAATGAAAAGGACATCTTTTCTGTGTTTAGTTCTAGAAGGTCTTGTAGGTCTTCATAGAACCGTTCAACTTCAGCTTCTTCAGCATTACTAGTTGGGGCATAGACTTTGATTACTGTGATACTGAATGGCTCGCCTTGGAAACAAACAGAGATCATTCTGTCATTTTTGAGATGGCCTCCAAGAACTTCATTTTGGACTCTTGTTGACTACGATGGCTACTCCATTTTCTAAGGGATTCTTGCTCACAGTAGTAGATATAACGGTCATCTTAGTTAAATTTACCCATCTACCCAAGCAGTTGACCTGGGTTCATTTCCTGGACAACGCAGTGAGCTAACATTTGGGGCTTCCTAGCGGCTCAGATGGTAAAAGAATCTGTCTGCAATACAGGAGACCTGGGTTCGATCCCTGGGTCAGGAAGATTCCCTGGAGAAGGGAATGGCTATCTACCCCAGTATTCTTACCTGGAGCATTCCATGAACAGTATGGACAGAGGAGTCTGGCAGGTTACAGTCCAGGTGGTCACAAAGAGTTGGACACGGCTGAGCAACTAACACAAGTTATACACGTCATAATGATATTTTGTATTAAGTCATGAAGTCACCATATACTATTGCCTAAAACTGAAGCTTCTGTTATTTTGAATGTTAAATACCAGTTTTTTCAACAATACATAAACATTGGGAAAGTTACGTCATTTTTAAAGGTCTTATGATAGATGATCCACATTACTAGCAATGGCAACACTATGCTTAGTATAGTTAAGGCTTCAGTTTTCCAGTTTTCTTTCTGTATTGCAACATCTTGGTTTTTATTTTATTTTTCCAAAGGCCAGATATAAATATGATAAATACTGTTTATGAAACATGCTGAGGTTTTATAAGGTTTATAAAACTTCATAGCAAAAAGCAAAATACTATCTTAAGAATACCTATCAAAGATAGTAGACTAAAGCACATATGGTGCAGTATAATATAGTTTTCTAACATATGTATTATATAATACAAGTCAAAATAGTGGGGAAATGATTACTATCAGATCACATCTTTTTATAGCTGTGTACTATGGGACATTGTGAGTCGAAGGTGAGGTCCACACTGATTAGAAACACTATAAAAATATACTTAAAGTGAACAAAACACTGCACTCAGTTCTGCAAAGTCTTCCCATTTGCAGAGACTGTGAGTCTGGAATTTTATTTATTTTTTCTTTGCCAAACTAAACTAAAATAAAACAGAAAATATGTGTTGATGTGAACATTATCACTGTCGGTAAAAATATAAACTGGCCCAGCTTTGCTGGAAAACATTATGGCTATCCTCATTAAAAAAATCTTAAAAACTTGTTACACCTTTTGACCTATATCTCCTTTAATGGAAAACCACATGGCCATACTCATTAAGGGCCTTAAGAAGATGCACACTTATCAGAATGAATGTTGACACTTCTAGAAATCTGACTTAAGAAAATAATCAGAGAAAAGTTTGAAGATAAAGAGATGCTTCTCTCAGACATTATTTATGTTAGGGTGAAAACAGAAATAGTCTAAATGTCCAATAAAGTGGTAACCGTTAAGTAAATTCAAATACTTCCAAACAATGGAATATCATGTAGCCAGTAAGTATCATGCATATGGTCTTAATGAGGGAAAAAATAACCAAAAAATTCAAAATTTTTATTTTAGAATAATTATTTTTACATGAAATAAGGGACTGAAAGGTCTCATAGCAAAGTTTTAACAAGTTATCTCTGATACCAAGTGATCTCTGGGCAGTGATTAAGATGTTCTTTTTATACATTTTCTAACTTACTATCATGAGCATGTGGGCTTTCAAGGTGTTACTAATGGTAAAGAACCTGCCTACTAATGCAGGAGATGCAAGAGATGCAGGTTCAATCCCTGGGTCGGGAAGATTCCCTGGAGGAAAGCATGGCAACCCACTTAAGTATTCTTGCCCAGAAAATCCTATGGTCAAAGGAGCCTGCCGGGCTATAGTCTGTGGGGTCGCAAAGAGTTGGACACAACAGAAATGCCTAAACCAGTCCCAACATGAGCAAGTAGTATTTCTGTAATCAAGCAAAAAACACCAGACATTCCAGCACATACCTGACGATGGCTTTGACTGCAAACCTGACCACGGTGGAGAGCAGGAAGAGAGGGGTGACCAGGATGTGGAAGAGTGACAGTGAAGCAAAGGCCTCTGCAGGTTTGAGGTTGTTCCCGCTGGCATATGCATGGGTCACAAATGTCTGTGCAAAGAAAGGGTTTTAGAGAAAGCTGGAGAAAGTTTCACAAATACTTACATTAAATTTTACAAACCGAACACCATCTTCTATGCCAGCATGCCCACTGCAACTCTGAAAAATACTATTACTTCATCCAAATTACTCCCTAAGAAAAACAACACATGAGTACTTAAGTACTAAAATACTAGAGAACTTAATGGTCTACATTGGTTCTAGCAGTAAACTTGTGAAAAGGGCAAAACAGATTCTAAAGATCAGAAAACTGACTTCTGTCAAATTACTGAAAAGGGGGAATAACTATGAGAGAATCCAGAGTTCTTAACACCTAGTCAGGTTCTTTCCAACCGCTACTAAATTTTTTGAGAAAGAAAAAAGAAAATTCTATTGTTTGGGGGTCCCTATTGTGGCTGTTTCTTAAAATCACCAACACTGGTATCCAAGGCAAACTTTGTCCTTTTCTTTCGAAATGTAATCATTTAACATTTTTGGGTTGTTGATCTAGTACTATCCTGTTGTAAGAATGTCCAGGAACCAGGTCATGGATGTTAGAACAGTAAGTTCTCAGCCTCTGTTAATTTTGCTTTCTGGGCACATGTGGCAGTATCTGGGGATATTTTTTGATGGTACTAATGGCATTTAATAAGTGGAAGCCAGAGATGCTGCTAGACATCCTAATGCAGAGCACACAAAGAATTAATTATTGAGCCCAAAGTTCCACAGTGCCATGGTTGAGAAACCTCAGATTAGAACCATCACAGTGGAGACAGCAAAGAGAACACTGGAGACAGCAAAAAGGTGGTAATACATGTTACCACCCACACATGCTTATTCCTAAGTCATTTCTAAACACTGATTTGGTTCCATTTCTAAAGATAAGAAAACATGTCTTACAGCAAGAACAGCTGCTATGGGAATTGCCGCGTTCATGAAGACTGTGGAAAGAAAGCAAAGACATTAGTGTCGTTGAACTGTGAAACCTCTTCAGGAACTTTAATTATTCATTATTATTTTAACTTTCCTTGAAGACATCAAGGACTGAGTGCATTAAATAACATTTTGTCTTGAGTCCACAAACATTTCCCAGTTGGTATTTCTTGGTTCACAGTTGTGAACTCCCACACATGAGTCTTAACCAGAAAATGTCCTAGTTTATTGAAAAATTATTTTTGAGCATCAATTTCTTTTTTTGGCTGAGCCACACAGCAAGCTGGATCTTAGTTCCCCAGCAAGGAACCCCCTGCATTGGAATGCATTGGAAGTGTGGAGTCTTAAGCACTGGACCACCAGGGAAGTCCCCCCAAATTATATTTTTATGAAACATTACAAATAGCAAAATTTAAATAAAATAATCCTTTAATGACTTAAGTTATTAGAACCTAACAAATACACATTCTTCAGAGTATTTACAGTCTACATTTTTTCCCACTAAACTAACTTAAAAATATGAAAACTGGGATATTACACAGATAAAGGGGGCTTCCCTGGTGGCTCAGATGGTGAAGAATCCGCCTGTAATGCAGGAGACCTGGGTTTGATTCCTGGGACAGGAAGATCCCTTGAAAAAGGGAATGGCAATCCACTCCAGTATTCTTGTCTGGAGAATCCCATGGACAGAGAAGCCTGGTGGGCTGCAGTCCATGAGTTTGCAAAGAGACACAACTGAGTGGTTAACACTTTCATTTTCACACACGGACAAAAAGCAAGAATTTGACATTATGTGAAAAAATCTCCTTCCCGAAGTGATATTAATTTTCACTTAGAGACCTTTTGTTTGATAAAATAACTCCATATCCTAGGCCCTCTGCTAGTTTAAATCTCTCTCCAGGACTACAGTGCATTATCATTTGATAAGTACGAAACACAGAACTGAAATAAGAAAAACTCAGATTTAGGCTAAAATACTTGCATTTGGAAGTAATAGGGAAAAAAAAAATCAAAAGCCAAGTTGATGATTTGTAGTTATTTTGTCATAAAACATAGAGTTTTAGGGACAGAGGACCAAAAAGCAACTGCATTGTTGGTAATAGATTCAGGCAACAGCAGAGTAAGAACTAGAATCTAATTTTCTCAACACTCAGAAGAGTCCATCTATACAGAGTAAAGTCAGAAAAAGAAAAACAAATGCAGTATATTAATGCATATATGTGGAATCTAGAAAAATGGTGTAGAAGACTTAATTAGCAAACCAGAAAAAGAGACACAGACATAGAGAACAAATGTATAGAGACCAAGGGGGAAAGGTGTGGGCTGGAAGGAACTGGGAAATTGGGATTGATACATATACACTACTGATATTATGTGTAAAATAGATAATTAACAAGAACCTATGGTATAGCACAGGAAACTTGACTTCACGTACCTCGGTGTCCTAAACAGGAGGGAAACCCAAAAAGGAGGGGACATATGTATGTATACATGGCTGACTCATTGTTTGCTGTACAGTGGAAACTAACACAGCACTGTAAAGCAACTACACTCCAATGAAAATTAATTAATAACAAAGAGAATCCATCCAAAGTCACCACCAGCTCTCATGATCTGAACTGTCCTTACCACCATGTACGGACTCAGCTTGTGCTTTTAAAGGTCCAGAAGAGGCTTAGCTACCAAATCTGAATTCTTGTACGTTACCAGCAATCCAAACACAGCTCTGAGAGTCATAATAGTACAGATGAAGAGCCGTGTTTCCATCATCTTTCTCTGGCTAGTGTTACCTTATTTTTTTCTAAGTGTATTTCTTTCTTTTCCTCCATATCATTATTTATAACTCATTCTGCTGCTGCTGCTAAGTTGCTTCAGTCGTGTCTGACTCTGCGACCCCGTAGACAGCAGCCCACCAGGCTCCTCCATCCCTGGGATTCTCCAGGTAAGAATACTGGAGTGGGTTGCCATTTCCTTCTCCAATAACTCATTCTAAATATCTTTAAATAAGTAATCTCTTGATAAGGGAGAGCGAGAACAGCTGCTGTTTTATTAAAAACTACTTATCTGGCACTCTGCACCCAATGCAGGAAGCGGGACCATTTCTACCTCAACATAAAGGTGAGAATGAGACACATGAGGTCACACAGCTGGGCTTCTCAGACCATGCTCACCACCACTTCACTCTGCCACTATCCAGCAACTCACATTACTCACACATGATAGGAGCACCTTCATGTGCATTCTCCTATTTAATGATTACAACTACCCCCATGCAATAAAGAAAACAGCAAGGATGAGTAACAGGCAAGGTTCTAAACTAAGAGATGACACAGCTTGGATTAAAACCCACACTTTGCTGGTCAAAAGTTTCATGTTCTTCCCACTTCTTCATGTAAAATTCTATCAAAGTGAAGAGAGAAAAAATTAAAATGTCATTCTTTTTTTTTGCCAATAAATTAAATCCATAAACAGCACATATCCATTTGGAAGTGGAGATTAGGAAATGATTCAACAGAATTTCTTTTGCCCCCAGCTATCATCTCCAGTGGCAACAACATTGATTCATAGAGATGGACCTTCTGTTCTATTAGCATTTGTCCCGTTTAACTTTATTTTTCAATATTTTCCAATACCACGGATTGAGCATTTTTATGTACATTATCTTACTTAATTCCCCCAGGTATGCTTAATACAGCCCAACTTCCTGATGAGGAAACCGAGATGCCACCAAACGCTGACCAAGGTTGCAGAGTGGACAAGGCACTGAGGCAGGATTTCATTTCAGGTCATCCTGCACTCCAAGACCCGACAATAACCACTATGTTGTATGGCTGACTTTTTTCTTTCATTTTTTTTTTCTTATGGTTTTCTGCAAATACCATTTACAAAATATTTTTAACAGTTACAGAACAGTGCCACACTCACTGTTTCATTTGATTCTCACACTAGACCTGTGAGGAGGCATCTCTCTCCTTTTTTTTTTTTTTAAAGATTTTTTGATGTGAACCATCTTTTAAGAATTTTACTGAATTTGTTAGAACACTGCTTCTGTTTTATGTGTTGGGTTTTTGGCTGCAAGGCATGTAGGATCTTAGCTCCCTGACCAAGGGTTGAACCTGCACCCTCCGCATTGGAAGGTGAAGTCTTAAAACACTGGACCATCGGGGAAATCCTGAGAAAGGCATTCTTTTTATTATACCAATTTTTAGAGGAGGAAACTGAGGGAGTGAGGTTATACTGAACACTAGCCCACTTGCCAGGTGCTTTATACACAATGAGTACAAAGCCCTTGACACACTGCCTGGAATACAGTCAACCAACAAGTCAGTCAACATCTGCAGCATTCTTTAATCTATTATCATCCTTACCACAATGCTACACGATAAGAGATTTTTATCATCCAATGTTACGGATGGAAAAATTGAGGCTTGGAGAACAGAAGTAGTGATTTGGTCAAAGCCCACCTGCTATGAAGTGGCAGAGGTGAGATTTACAACCAGTTGTATTCAACTCACATAGTGGAATTGCTTCACTCCCACCGACACTCTTAAGTAATCAAATGATAAAACTTGGACATGGTGTAAGTGGAACTTCACATCATTGCATCAAGAATTCCTGCTGCGTATAATCATAAAAATGTGACTATACTCTTTGACCTTCATGATTTCTTTGCTTTCTTTTTCTAGAATGGTCTCTGTCCTCTCCTCCTTTGTCTCTGCCTTTCAAGAGCTAACCCAAATCTTATGTAACTGGGTTGAGTTCAACAACCCACCTCTATTATTTAGCCACTGGATGATCTGGGGAAATTCAAGTTATTTAAGCTCTAACCTCAATCTTCTAATTTGCAAAATGAAGTTAATAATGGAATCAAGATCACTGGGCTGCTGTGAGGACTAAATAGGATGAAATATGTAAAGACACTTATGGCAAAATTGGCTGAGCATCTCAAAATGTTTTTGTTATTATTATCATAATTACTATTACTATCATCATCACCATTTCTGGCCACATCCATCTACCCCATGAGAACTTTAGTATACTGCAGACAAAAATAGATTTTAGGAGCCAGCAGCTTACAGTTCTATCATATAACCAAGTAGATATCAATCATTTCATCTTCTAGCATTTTGACACTGTATGAGTTGTGGTGCAGAGCTGGAATATAAATCTTCCTGTTTCCTTTCTAATGTATCCAGCACTAGGGCTAAAATAAATTAACTCTATAAACCAAACACTTTCCTTATATCCATTTCACAAAAGAAGTGTTTATAATACCTAAGGACTCAAGTAGTTCAGAATTCAAGAGGAAACCATCTATAAATCTCCAAACTTAAAGTTGTTGAAAATCTTGAGAACAATAGAAAGGAGCAAAACTGACATACAAACTAAGTCAAACATTGGTGGGAGTAGTTTGGCTAAGTTCATAAGAATTCTACTAATATGAACTCATTCTTCTTACAAGTACTCCGTGTCATCCTTTGAGGAAAACAACAACAATATTTTTGAAACAATCATGTTTTTAAAATTAGAGTTGTGGAGGAAAAGCTTTGTATTTAAAAAGTCTTCAGCATGTACTGGAAAAAGAGGGTTTTATGTAAATGCAGTTTGGCTTTTTTTCACCTGGAAATGTTGACTTTTTTCCTCCTCAGTTTCCAAAACTGGCATTTCAAGTGCAATCTTCAAGGAAATATAATATCATAAGCTCCCCAAGAGACAGGGAAGACAACCGCAGATAATTTTTAAGGATTTTAGGGGATAAGATCAATAGTAATATAGCCAAATCAATTTATTTATTTATATTTTTACAATGGATATTTTTAAATTTACATTTTTTTAAAAATTGGAGGATAATTGCTTTACAATACTGTGTTGGTTTCTGCCATATATCAACATGAATCGCCCATATGTATACATATGTCCCTTCCCTCTTGAACCACCCTCCTACCTTCCACCTTCCTCTAGAGTGACGATCTCACTCCTCTAGACTGTCACAGAGTACTGGATTTGAGCTCCTCGTGTCATACGGCAAATTTCCACTGCCACCTAAGTTTATATATGGTAATGCATATGTTTCAATGCTATCCTCTCAATTCGTTCCACCCTCTCCTTCCTCCTCCTGGGTCCACAAGTCTATTCTCCATAAGCATATTTTTACTGAAAACCCACTATGCATCCCAATTGCAACTGAAACGAGGGTTTCAACGATCAGACCATCCCCAGTTTACAGATGAAGAAACCAAGGATTTCAGATGTCAAGTAACATGGCAAAGATACAAACCTGCAAGGAGTCAAATTCAATTCTACTTGACTTTAAGCTTATCCTGACTTTGCTCTTTAATTTAAATTTAAATAGGAACTTCCCTGGCTGTCCAGTCACTAAGACTTCGCCTTTCAATGCAGAAGATGTGGGTTTGATCCCTGGTCTGGGAGCTAAAATCCCGCATGTCTCACAGCCAAAAAATCAAAATGTAAAACAGAAGCCATACTGTAACAAATTCAAAAAGACTTTAAAAATGGTCCACATTAAAAAAAATTAAATTTAAATAAACTTGTTTAGCTACTGGCTACAGGAGCTCACAAACAGAGAAAATAAATGTACTTCCTCTGATGTCTAGAATGTCTCAATGATTGTAAGTTACACCGAATAGACCACATGTTTTTGGTGGTCCTCAGAGTGATAGCAACTTACTGGAGAGTGATGTATAAAGAGCAAAAGTTTTGAGACTGGAGAGTTCTTTCATTCTTGTCTCTTCCACACTCTTGCAAAAGATGTGCTCCCAGGCGTACAGCTTTAGAAGTTTGATGCCTTTCAGTATTTCATTTGTTTTCTTCAGTCTCTCAGTGGAATAATCCTATAAAAGGAAGGAATAAAAAACAATGCAAGCTGCATCCAAGTGAATCAGAGAGGCAAGGCCATTACTGGATATGGATTGAGAAGAACTTGATTTCTGCCTGGCTTGGCCTCTAATGATGGCTGTGAGATTCCTAGGAGAAATAGTGAAACTCTGTGTGCTCTGGCTCCAACGTGAAAATGAAGAGTTGAATGAGACAGCCTCCAATTTCTTTCCACCTAAAAACTGTTCATGCCTCTTTTGCTTTGGTTTAAATAAAAGCAGTGTCTTAAGTTTCATACGATTTCCTTGAATGATGTCTGCAGAAAACACATACAGACATGTAAGGAGTTAATAAAGAGACTTCCAAGGCTGTCCTCTCATACCTAAATCATTTAATTCTCCCCTCAGCTCCATTACTCATGCTTAGGAGATGAGAAACAATGAATGTAAAAAAAGTTAGGTCACTATTGATTTGGGAATGTGAGTGTACACTGTTGCGTGTATTCACAGTGAGTCTTCATAAGACACTTAGTGAAACCAAGCCTATAATCTTTAACTTCAAGAGATTCCTACCTCCTTCTTCATAAGCTCTGTCACAGAGCCTAAATTAGATTTTGTTGTTATTGTGTTGTGTTAGTTGCTCAGTTGTGTCCAATTCTTTGCAACCCCGTGGACTGTAGCCCACCAGGCTCCTCTGTCCATGGGATTCTCCAAGCAAGACTACTGGAATGGGTTGCCATTCCCTTTTCCAGGGGATCTTCCCGACCCATGGATCAAACCTGGTCTCACATATTGCTAAATTGGATTTACTGATTGGTAATGACACCACCCTTATGGCAGAAAGTGAAGAGGAGCTAAAAAGCCTCTTGATGAAAGTGAAAGAAGAGAGTGAAAAAGCTGGCTTAAAGCTCAACATTCAGAAGACGAAGATCATGGCATCCGGTCCCATCACTTCATGCGAAATAGATGGGGAAACAGTGGAAACAGTGTCAGAGTTTATTTTTTGGAGGGCTCCAAAATCACTGCAGATGGTGACTGCAGCCATGAAATTAAAAGACGCTTATTCCTTGGAAGGAAAGTTATGACCAACATAGATAGCGTATTCAAAAGCAGAGACATTACTTTGCCAACTAAGGTCCGTCTAGTCAAGGCTATGGTTTTTCCAATGGTCATGTATGAATGTCAGAGTTGGACTGTGAAGAAGGCTGAGTGCTGAAGAACTGCTGCTTTTGAACTGTGGTGTTTGAGAAGACTCTTGAGAGTCCCTTGGACTGCAAGGAGATCCAACCAGTCCGTTCTGAAGGAGATCAACCCTGGGATTTCTTTGGAAGGAATGATGCTAAAGCTGAAACTCCCAATACTTTGGCCACCTCATGCGAAGAGTTGACTCATTGGAAAAGACTTTGATACTGGGAGGGATTAGGGGCAGGAGGAAAAGGGGACGACAGAGGATGAGATGGCTGGATGGCATCACTGACTTGATGGACGTGAGTTTGAGTGAACTCCGGGAGTTGGTGATGGACAGGGAGGCCTGGCGTGCTGCGATTCATGGGGTCGCAAAAAGTTGGACATGACTGAGTGACTGAACTGAACTGAACTGAACAACTTGGATTAACTGTAGAGACATGGCTGATACAAAAGCTTCTCTTTAGTCAACTCTATCAGTTTCCTCCAAATTCTATTAGATTTACTAGGAAAGTACAGTATCATCTGTGAACTCTTAAAAAGAGCTGCAGAGTGGCAAAAGGTAGATAGGAAGAAGCAAAAGCAGCAAATGATCTGATTTTTTTGAAGTACAGTTGAGTTTTAGTACTGTGTTAATTACTGCCATACAACATAGTGACTCAATTATACACACACACATATACATACATACACATTATTTTTTAAATGTTCTTTTCCATTATGGTTTACCATAGGATGTTGAATACAGTTCCCTGTGCAATACAGGAAGACCTTGTTGCTTATCCGTTTTGTATATAAAACCTTGTATCTGCTAACCGCAGCCTCCCACTCCATCCCTCTCCCAAGCCCTTCTCTTTGCGAACCCCCTGTGTTCTCTGTGTCCCTGATTCTGTTTCTGTTTCATAGATTAGGTTCATTTGTGTCATATTTCGGATTCCACACATCAGTGTTGTCATATAATATTTTTCTTTCTCTTTTTGACTTACTTCATTTAGTATGATGATAATCTCGTCACATCCCTCTTGCTGCAAATGGCATTAGCAAATGATCTGATTTTATTCATCTTTTTGTCTCTTGAGGCTCTTAACTGCCTATCCATGATTGCTGGTGAGTGAATGACTATAGTATGAATGGCAAAATGAGAATCAGATGTTAGATTGTCATGTCCCCTCTTTGAGTCTCTCTTCCATACCTTTCTGTATTCATGTCCTAGAGTCATGAGGAACCTCACCAGAAGCAGCAGAAAAAACAAGTGATAAAAACCATTTGCGTGACAAGGGACTTGCCTGTCACAGTGGAAACACCAGGTTGGAAAACAATCCACCAGTGGCAGCATCTCTACATTTCATGCCTGATTTATAGACAAACTTGCTCATATTTAATCAAACTTTATTTCTAAACATGATGTCAATAATTTTATTATTTGCAAATACTTCTTTAAAAGAAGCCAATTCTTGCTCAAAGAAAATGATTTCATGGCAAACTGAAGCCTGTGTGTGTGTGTGTGTGTGCGCGTGCGCTCAGTTGTGTCCAACTCTTTGCGACCTCACGGACTGCAGCCCACCAGGCTCCTCTGTCCATGGAGTTTTCCAGGCAAGAACACTGGAGTGGGTTGCCATTTCCTACTCCAGGGGTTCTTCCTGACCCAGGGATCATCTTTTGCATCTCCTGCATTGGCAGGCAGATTCTTTACCACTGTGCCACCTGGGAAGCCCAACTGAGGCCAGAAAGGGTCAATAACTGAGCTTTTTCCTACTTGCCAAGTTGACCATAAACATACTCAGGCAGAGCAGCTGCTACTGAAACATTTCAGTGTAACTCCATAGCTCATCACGTGGTCTGACTCAACCCTCAGAACATTTAATTTCAGAAGCACTAAGTCTTACCCTTTATTTATTCCTTGATCCATTTGTCCCATGTCAGTAGTTGACATCCAATATATATGTAATCAAATGCACAAGTAAGTGTATTCTCTAGTATATGCTAAGTGTAAGTAAGTGATCTGCAAGAGCTAAAGCCTCATCATCACATCATGACTTGTAAAAACATTAGGCTTTGTGGTGGTATTTAGCGTTTAAGGTCATTAAATCTTAGATGTCAAATCCACTTTTAAAAACTGTTGTGCAACCCAGAAAATGCACATTCACTGCCCAAGAACGGAAAAGAAATATTGGTATTTCATTTCAATATAATGATTTCCAAAGAACCCTGAGTGGTATTAATTTCCTATATATTTAAAAATGAAACCACATTACTAGATTTTCCTAATAAGGTTTCCAAGAGATGTTACTTACAAGAGTGCTCTTCTGAGCTTCTGCCAACTTTGTAGCAATGAAGTATTGAATTGGCGCGAGGAGCACAATGACTGCAGCACCAACCAAAGCGCTGGACCCAAGCAAGTTGTAGAGCAGGATCACTCCCATGATGATCTAAAGGGAAACACAAGGGAAGGGGTGAAAGAACAGGCATGTGGGGACCACTGCATAAAAGGAAATATTTTTTAGTGAAATTGTAGTATTTCTTAATTATTAAGTTTAAAATTTTGAGCACGCTCTAGGAGACAGTGATGGACAGGGGAGCCTGGTGTGCTGCCATCCATGGGGTCGCAAAGAGTTGGACACGACTTAGCAACTGAACAACTATTAAGTTTATTTGGAAGTCAACTCAGCTGTGACTGTAGGATTTCACGATGATTTATCTGGGGAAGGCTAAGTAGTAGGAATTTATTTTTAGCAACATGATGTGTACAACTGGTGTCGAACCAATTTACTACATGAAGTTGCAGAGGGGTCCCAAGACGCTTTTGACCAGAAACAGTCATCAAACTTTTAAAAGGACACAAACTTTTTCTGGAAAATGTTGTCATCCATCATAAATCAGCATTATTCCGTATTTTCTTGGAATTACACTAGCTTTTCAAATAAAAAAGCAAACTAATTTAAAAACTGATAATTTCTTATTATTTCCTCAGCAAATAAGAATCTTACTCATATTGATCTACCTGAACAGGCATGGCCCATAGATTGGGACACAGGAACAAGAACCACATGAGCTGATTGGTTTCAATGGCGACCAAGTTATTGATCTGACCCAGGGTCATCTCACCCATGGATAAATTAGATGTAGAAAGCCGAAGGATTTTATTATATATCATGGCCTGCAAAAAAGGGAAAAAAAACATATTTGAAGTTCAAATTTTAAAAATCAACACTATGCTTATTTATTTGCATTAAAAATCTAAGATTTTTAAATTTTCTGAAAAAAAGGAGAAAACCCTATAATGCCATCTTAAGTCAACTATTATTTTTATTTCAGCATTGTTACTTTTAATCCTCAACTAAATACAAACTTATTTTTCCTAATGATATTATCTCAACATATATTCAAATTTAAACATAATCTCTGGGACAAACAGTAACAGAAGTAAATAAATGCAAGATTTCAAAATATGTTAAATATTATTAGAAGTATTTTTAATTCAGTGGGTTTATTAATCAACTTTATTTTTTTTTTTTTAATTAAGTAGATCCTGAAAGTATTGACGTCATAATATCAAACTGAAAATGGAAGGAGAAAAACAAAACTAAATTCTCAACTATTTCTATCACTGAATGGTTTGTGGTCAGGATCCTTCAGAGCTTGTACGTACCAGCAAGGCTCCACGCAGGTTAATGCCAGTCTCAATGGTCACATAGTAGGAAGCCTGCAAAAATGTCCTTTGCAGAATAAGAGCCAAGAACAGAAGAACTGCTAGAACATAAGCATTTTCAAGAAATTCCTTTGATGAGAGGGTTTCTAAAGCCTTATCCCAAAACAAAAAGAAAAAAAGATATAAATTAAAACTATTCATATACCAGCATATAGTTTACATTTATCAAATAATGCATGGTTGCTTAACATAAAAATTCAATGTCTTTATAATATAGCAGTAGAATGAGTCAGAGCAAGGCGATTTTGGCTTTTTCTCATAATGTCAACAGATACAAACACAAACCAGTTGAACATAAAAAATTTCAAATGGATCATTAAGATTGTTGGAAATGCCTGATCGTAGAAAAAAAGGTACATTAAAATTTTTTAAAGTTAATACATTTTCTACAAAGATATAGTCTACCTTGGTTAACTGGAAAATATTAGTAGTAAACCAAGACAGAAGTTAATTTAGATTGTATGTAATTTAGAAGTAGAATCTACAATGTCAGCAAGACCAATGGGACAAATATACAATTTCCATAGCCTTATTAATTTAAAATAATAAAGTCTACACAGTTGACTTTTTCTGATCTTCATCTTAATTCATATAATGAAAACATAATTATAAATGGTAAAAAAACCATAAATTGGCTATTTTGCCCAAAAGACAATTTCAGTGACAAAGCATAACTTTAAAAACTATTTCATTCAGATTATAACTGAAGACATCATAAGAATATACAAATTGATAACTTTTTGTTTGTAACAGTAGCATATGGTCACTTGTTTGTTAGAAATGAGGGAAAAATAACAGATAAACACAACATGTCAATTGAGCCACTTTTTTTTTAATGGTTTCAAACAGTTAAATTCTATATATTTCTGGTCCCTTCCTTGTCTTTCTGGGGGATACACACAAATGTGTAAATTTTCTTCTTTCTCAGAAAAATACATGGTTAATACATATAAGTACAGGGATGATTGGATACTATGTGGAATTTCAATATCTGTATATGATCAGGCTAGTAGGGATAAAACATCACAAACATGTATTCAATGGTAAAGTAGCTGTTCACATTAGTAACAATTGAGCACTAATATATGCAAGGAATTGGGTTTTGAGGGCAAAAATGGGAACTTCATAGTCATTCTGTTTAGAGAGCTCACAATCTAGAAAGATAAGCATATCCATAGATGACATGCTCATTATAAATAGCATTTATGGCAAGTGCCAATGTGAAGCGAGAATCAAATTCCACCAACAAGGACAATCAGAAAAAGCTTCAAGAGAAGGCAGCATTTACTGAAGGCTTTAGAAATACGTACAATTCCAATAGGTAAAAAAAGAGGACTGGAAATCAGATTGAGACAATAAAAAAGTAAAACTGATTCATCTGGACTAGAGTTTCTACATGTGAAACTAGGGAAATCAATTCTTATTTTAGAAGGAAATTGGGAAGCTCATGATGCAGACTTTCTTAAGAACAGAAAATATAAGGTTGTAAATTTATAACAGCAAATGTTTTACACTATATAGTCCCCAGTAGTAACATAACGTCTAATAAAGATATAATGTGACTTGACCTGATCATTATGAAACAAGGCGATGGCTTTCACTATATAGGAAACCAAATCAAGTCACATTGCCCACTTCACTGGTCACTGAAAGTGAAGTCGCTCAGTCATGTCCGACTCTTTGCAACCCCATGGACTGTAGCCTACCAGGCTCCTCTGTCCATGGGATTTTCCAGGCGAGGGTACTGGAGTGGGGTGCTATTTCCTTCTCCAGGGGATCTTCCTAACCCAGGGATCAAACCCGGGCCTCCCACATTGCAGACAGACTCTTCACCATCTGAGCCATCAGGGGGAGAAAAGTGACTCATGCATGAAAATTCTTTACAGGATTGCTAAAAAGATCTAATAAAATAACCAGTGTGAAATTTCTGAGCATCATTTGCAGAACACAGTAAATGCTATTAAATGTTTATAGCCTCTGAACCTGAGAAATAATTTTGTTGGCCAAATCCATTCAATGAATACATAATGTTTTTCTCTACAAGGAAAATTACAGTTTTCATTCTTTTAAAAAGCATTCAATTCTCTGTTAATAAGATTGTCTGCAATGCTCATAAAATCGCATTTTTAAAAAGTAACAATTAAAAGAAATTTGCCAATAATATATTTCCATTCAAAGGCACCACAAACTTACTCTTGTTGGGTTATTTGTTTCATTCTGGGTTTCATTTACACGCTGAACTATTCCAGAAATACAGAGAGGTCCGGCAAAACCCAGTAAGTCAGCAAGATAACGAAATGTGCTACTAAGTAGAATTGGTCGCCCGAAAGCTCTATACATTGCCAGCCATATAGATGGAGTCCGATTTGGGTCATCTGCCACTTTTTTCTGAAATAAAAAAAATTTGATGAACCAAAATAAAATGATAAAGTGGCAATTAATCTTAGCCACTATGGAAATCTCTTCTAGTATTTCTGATATTTTAAAAGATAAAAATACATGTTACGGAGTCACTTTCAATATACTACATGTAGTTTGGTATTCCTGCATTCTTGCAACCAATAGATAATTAATTTTTAAGTATATATATCCATTTATTTAGCTAATTATTTTAATTTTGAACACATTCCAAAACTTTATATGTATGTAATATATATATTTCATTCTTAGTGGCTTAACAATCTGTTGGTTTCTGCTGTACAACGTCAGCAGAATGTATGTAAATATACATACATCCCCTGCCTCTTCAGCCTGCCTCTCATCCACCCCCATTCAACCCCCCTAAGTTGTCACAGAGCACCAGACTGAACTCCCTGTGTTATATAGCAACTTCCCACTAGCTTCTATTCCCCACATGGTAAAGTATATATTTTAATGTTACTTTCTCAATTCATCCCACCCTCTCCTTTCTCCACTCTGTCCACAAATCCATTCTCTATGTCTGCATCTCTATTCTTGCTCTTGCAAACAGGTTCATCACCATTTTTCTAGATTCCAGATATATGCATTACTGAATGCATTTTAATGAAAGAAAGAGAATGAAGAGTAGGCAAATTTTCAAACATTTTGTATTATTTTTATTTTGTCAAAGGATGACCCCAAATTTCCAAAGTAGAAATTAAGCTTAATTCCCTTTGATTTAGAAAATGAATATATCAGTTATGAATATTATCAAATGATGCTGTATGGAAAATAGTGAAATACAAAGTACAGGTTATTGACAGTCTAGTTAAGATTTCTGAAGTTTAGTTAAGATCTAAGATATTAGGTCACAAGAGATTAACTTATCAAATCATTACAAGCTAAACAAAAGAGATCATCCTGAGGTAGGAGACAATGTACCTCTGGGCCAGATACCTGGTGTTTGTCAGGTGGAGTAAAACTGAGCTTTTGTTTTCACCCAGACTCTCCAAAGACAAAGCTAGTAGCAAAAGCTGAGCTCTGCTAAAGCAAAGAGATAAAAGTACCCGCTCTTGAGGTCAAGGAAGACTTCCTGTTTGCACATGTGCCAGAAGGCTTCTTGGGGGTTGAAAAGGGAGGGGAACCCACCCCATAAGTGTGGACATGCACCATAGACCTCTGCGGTGGGATCCACCTTAGAGAAAAGTTGCTCACACATCTTGGGGAGGGTCCATGGACCAGGCAAGGGTGAAGAAAGAAACAAAGTAATTGGCCAAAGGTAAACAAAGTCCCAGAGAGACTGTCTTATATAAGTGATTTACATCACCTCTGTACTGAGCTCCTCCTCACTCAGGATGCTCCAGCTCCTCTCCGCGTGTGTCTCTGTGCCTAGCTTCGGACATCCTGCCCTCCTCCTCACTAGAGAGGATGCCCATACCCTTTTCCTCAGGGTGTGTATCTGCCCTGGTTCTGAGTTAGATAAACAAACTGTTTCCCTGGATGCTTTCCCACGCATTGTGCTATGTCTCTAACAATAAACTTTGTACCTGTTATTACAGTTTTCCCCTCCTTGAAACATTCTTGCTTTCAAATAGGGGCAAGAGCCAGGGCCACTATGCTTCTGCCTCTAGCTCCTGGTGGTCTAGTGGCTAGGACTCTTGGTTTTCATCCAGGTTACCCAGGTTTAAACCAGGCAGGGAACCCCACCCTTCAGGACCGCTCATGTCTCTTCAGGCTCTCCCTCTGAGATCAATCCTAGCTTCAAACTGTTTTTTCTCCAGGTATTTCCTGTCTCCATTAAATGGGGTCAATATTTTTTAAAGTTACGTTAGACTTGTGCCCCCTAGTTATTACTTAAAGAGATGCAAAATGAAGAATGGTATATCTACTTATGCCAACTTGTGGCTTCACACTTCTATAATCATTTGTTGAAAAGATTTCAAGACCTGAACAATCATAATTACGTCTTGGCAAAGAAGCTAACTCAATGCAGTGGAGTTCAATTGTGTTTCATATTCAACTCCTTGTGAGATGAATAATTTTAAAGCTTACTGATATTTAAGCAAATCTGTGTTATAAAGAGCATTCAGAAAACTAAAGCTATGCTTAGACTATATTATTAATCTTTATTTAGAAGTTGTTAAAAAACTATGCAATACTTTTCCCAGAGGTGAAACCAGAGAGATGACTCAGGTTCATCTGTAGTAACCATTTCCTGGATTACTAATTTCATAACACACATTTTGACACAAAACAGAGGTCATTTTCATCATTTACCATAAATGCTTTGTTGATCTAGATTTAGAACAGCCAAAAACTCTTTAACTGATCCACCATACAGTATTTCCTTCCAATGTTGGTATAAATGTTCATATTTTAATTACAATAATATTTGTAGGTGACAGCAATATAAAATACATCTACCACTGTGAATAGCACACAAGACTACTGAGAATGATAAAAAGACAAATTGAAAATATCCAAAGAGTCTCATATTTAAATCTTTAAAGGCAGTTATAAATACCCACAGAAAATACCAGCAGAAATCAATTTTGCCAGACATATAGAGTGATACATGGAATAGGCAGATTGATGCCCCTTTATTTAATTTAGTTTCCCAATTTGGAAATGCAGAGTCCAAGTTTTAATTAATATTTAATTTAAGGATTTTCATTTCTCAAAAGTTATTCCTGGATATGATCTATTTTCCCTTTAAATAATAAAACTGTCAAGATACGTGAAACAAAACAATGAAAAATCCATGGATTATTAATATTAAGCACTCTCTGTCCCTCCTCATGTAGTGACTGGGCAACTAACATAACATATTTCATTGGCTTTTCCAGTATATTTCCAGCAGCCCAGTTAACATGACTCAAAACTACTGGGAAAGACAGATGGAGAAAATCTGCTCTCCCTAAATATTATTTACTATTATTTAAGAGAATCCACCGGCAATGCAGGAGAGGGCTTTGATCCTTGGGTCAGGAAGATCCCCTGGAGAAAAGAAATGGCAACCCACTCTAGTATTCTCTGCCTGGGAGATCCCATGGAGAGGGGAGCCTGGCAGGCTACAGCCCATGGGATCACAAAGTCAGACATGATTGAGCAACTAAACAACAAAAGCTTAACATTATTTAAGCTTAGTGCCTTTGTATTAAGAAGCCCATTCTCTACAATCATGGACATGAAAAACGGTTACTGACTTACCTTTTGTTCTTCATATGCATCTTTCAGACAAACATAGTTTGTTACTGCTCTCATTGCTATTGGTAATTTTCCAATTGCCTTCAGATCAATGGGCTTTTTATGAGCAGATATGATGAGCGTGTTCATCCACCAGTAGGTTGCTTTTGACAATAAATTCACGAACGGTTGGAGAAACCTCACACCCAGATCCTGGAGGTCTTCAGGGGGCTTTACTTTCTGCGGGTTCACGAAGAACACATATCTCTGTGATAAGAAAAATTCCAGAGTAACAATTAACCTAATTCTTTTTCCACATTAAAAATAAATTTTTAACCATTTTTACAAATTTCATTTCATGAGGCTAATCTTTATATTTTCATACTTCTTTCCATCCCTTTCTGAAATGTTCTTTTGAGAAAAAAAAATTCCCTTTTATTGTGACTAGATTCTAGTTAAATTCCAGAATTTCATATTTAATACACTTAGGTGAATGTTAAAATATCAATTATTTCTTTAAAAGAGTTATCACTAAAAATCAGCCTTTTATGATATCCTTTCCTGATATTTCATGATATTTAGTCAACTAAATGAAGATTTTTACACTGTGCAGATTGCTTAAATGTTTTATCAACAACATTGTTGAGTCACTCTCTATTAATTTGTGGTCTGGCTGATGTTTGCTGTTTCCACTATCCATTGCAACATGTATCTTGCTATTCATAGCAAATTCAGAGTGCTCTGACAGAAAATGAACATTGAAAAACAGGTCACTGGTATGTCACACAATGTAATAGGCAGTGTTATGTGAACACGTTTGTAATCACAGAACAGGTATGAGATTTGATCATGTACCTTTTTTGTAAAGCTAGAGTTCTATCTACAGAAGTTTCTTCATCAATGAAATGAAGAAAGTGGATTAAGTTATCTTCTTATCAGCTTGCCATTTCTGAGAATACACTAGTTTGATTGAGCCAAGTTTGCTTTGGACCAATTACAGGTGGTGGAACTTCCTAATGAAAACAGTTTAATCTATAATATGGACTAAGCATATTGTTTGGCACATCCTAGGCACTCAATCAATATTTGCAAATGAATCGATAGATTCCAGGGTTATATTAAGATTTCTGGAAAATTAATGGTCTGAACTTAATAACTGCTCAAATTTATATTTGTACACATAACTGATATATCATTGTATAGGCTCTTGAATACTAATGATGCCAAGCTGACCATGATCTTTAATATTTGCTTCTGAACTCCAGTAACTAAACAAAAATTATTAGATACCTACTCTGACCCGAATGACATTGATCTCCACAGCCATCAAGAGTCCATTCAAAATGACCATTATGCCTGTGATGCAGAAACGCAGGTTTGATATTCCCCAACCAGACTGCCAATATTTGACCAGCTTTATGGTTTTTGTGATAAAGGCCATTACCCAGTACAGGAATAAGGCTGGAAAATTAAACAGAAAAAAGATACAACCCATCACTGCTATTTTTAAAGATTTGACTGAAGTCTCAATATAAATACTTTTTAATAACAAAGGCAATTTAAGATATTCTATTTTTAGATAATGAACAAAGGCTGCAATCCCAACAGATATGATATCTTCATCATTGCCAAACCTTATTGGCTAGAAGGAAGTCACAGGTCCACTCACACTCAAGGAGAGAGAATTATATAGTATGAACACCAGGCAGAGATAATGGAAGGGGTATTTTCACACCCTAAGATGTCTAGACATCTCCAAACATTTGGAAACTAAACAATACATTTATAATTAACCATATGTTAAAAAAGAAATTCCGGGGAAGTTAGAAAATATTTTAACTAAATTATAATGAAAATACTGCAGATTAAAATTTTAGGAATTGTAACTTAAACAATACTGAGATGAAAATTTATAGCTTTAGGTATTTATTTTAGAAAAAAAAAAAGATCCAAAATCAATGACCTAAAGTTTCCACCTTAAAAAGGTAGAGAAAGAACAATGAAGAAAATGAAAAAATGAGAGATAATAGTAAAAAGCAATAAAACAGAAAAAGAATAATTGAGAAAATAAACCAATAAGGCTGACTTTTTTAAAAGATCAAGAAAACTGATAAGTCCCCAGCTAGACTGATCAAGAGAACAACACAAATGACCAATATTAGGAATATAGGAAAAATTATCCCTATATCTCCTATGTACTTAAAATGGATAATCAGGGAGAATCTTGAACAACTTTATGACAATAAATCAAAAAAATGTAGATGAAACAGAAATTTTCTCAAAAACTCTAATTATCAAAACTGACGTAAATAGAAACAGATACTCTGAAGAGTCTATAATAAATAAATTTATAATTTAAAATCCCTCCTTAGTTAAAACTCCAGGCCCAGATAACTTCATTGATGAATTTTACTGAATTTTTAAGAAATAAAATTAATTTCACACAATGCCCTTCATTAAAGAGAAATAGCGAGTATTTTCCAATTCATTTATGTATCCCAACATATAAAAACCTGGCAAAACTATTTTGAGGAAAAAAAAAAAAAAACAACCAATATCCCTCATGATCGATGTAAAAACCCTAACAAATAAACTCTAGCAACATATAGCACGGATGACAAACCATGACCACGTGTGGCTTAGCCCAGTATGCATGGTTTCTTAATCATTTGAAAAATCAATCAGTGAACACCAGCAGAAGTACCTTAACAGAAATATAACAGTTACAACTGATGCAGAAAAAAAGTCTGTCAATAAAATACAATAGCTACTCATGATTTTTTAAAAAAAGAAACCTCTGAGAAAGCAAAGCTTTGCATAGCAGCAAACTTACTCACTTGATAAAGTCTTATATAAAAAGTCTATATCAACTCTGTAATTAAGTACAAAAGATTACTTTTCCCCTAAAATCAGGAGCTAGATAAGGATTTCCTCTCACCACATTTATTCTGCATTTTACTAGAGATTCTCCCTAGTGCAATACAGCAAGAAAAATAAAAAAGAAAGCATAAAGTTTGAAAAGAAACAAATATAACTGCCTCTATTTTCAGATGGCATGTTTCTTTATGTAGAAAATCCCAAAAAACTTACAGCGAAATAAGTTAAAGTAATTTTAATTATTTTTTAATTGAATTTCCAAGGTAGCAAGATGCAAGGTCAATATTCAAACCCAATTGCATTTATACAATGGCAGAACAATTGGAAAATAAAAATTTTAATACAATTCAATTTATAATAGCAATGGTAAAACAAAAAACCTAGTAATAATTCTTAGCAAGACATAAAAGACCTTTACATTAAAATTTAAAAAATATTGCTACAAGAAATGAAAGATCTATAAAAGTAGATAATAAACTGCAAGACTTGACATTTTTAAGATGTCATTTTGTCCCCCAAATTGTTCTGTTCATTCAGTGCAATCCCTACCAAAACCCCACCAGGGATTTTTTTTTTTCAGTATAAACTGATAACCTGATTCTAACCTGCATATGGTAATGGAAAAGAATTAAACTATCCAAAGTAGTCTTGGGAGAAAAACAAAGAAAACAAGCTATATAATCATAACACATGACTTCAAGACCTCCAAAGTTATGGTAATCAAGACAGAATAGTGATGACATAAGAGTCCATGAATGGATGAAAGGAATGGAAAATATAAAGGCAAGAAATAGATTATATTTAAACAGGCACTCGCTTTAATCTTTTACAAAGGTCCCAAAGCAATCCAATGAGAAATGGAAAGTCTAGTATGCAGATGGTGCTCAAACACATAGAGGTACATTTGGAAAAAAAAGTAACTTGCCACCAACCTTATATACCATCCACACAAATAACTTCAAATGGGTCACAGTTCTAAAAATAAAAACTGAAACTACAAAGAGTCTTAAAAAAAACACAAGAATATATGTGGGAAATATATTTTGAGGGAAGGCAGAGATTTCTTAAGAGACATAGCAGTAATTTTACATGAAAAGATAATAAATTTTACCACATTAAAATTAAAATCTTCTGCTCATCAAAAGACCCTATTAAGTAAATGAGCTTGCAAGCCACAGACTGGGAGGGAAATATTCTTAAAACATGTGTCTAATGACACAAAATACTGCTACAGCTGAATAATAAAAATGCAATCCCATAAAAAGTGGCAGGAGATATGAACAGGCACTTCACAAAGATAACAAATGGCCAATAAACTCATCAAAAGTGCTCAAGATCATTAGTCAGCAGAGAAATGCAGATTAAAACCACAATGTGTTATCAGTAAACACCAGCATGGCTAAATTAGAAAATCAAGATCTTCAAATGGATGTGAAACCACTGGAATTCCCGTACGCTGTTAGTGTGTGTAAAATAAACCACTGAGAAATGATCTAGTAGTTTCTCACAAATATAAACATTTATGTATTTACCCTCTGACCCCGCAACTCCTCTCCTAGGTAGTTACCCAAGAGAAATAAAACATATATTCACATACAAACACAGACAAAAAAACCCCTTGCACATGAATGTTTATAGCAGCTTGTTTTTTTTTATGATAGTCAAAATCTGGAGACAGTCCAGGAAACTATTAACAAGAAAATGGAAAAACTGTAGTGTATTTATGGAATATTTGTGGTATATAATGGAATATGACCCCAAAATCACAAGAACAAAATACAACTGAAACTACGTTATGGATGAACCTCCAAAAATTCTGCTGAGAGAAAGCAATCTTAGAAGAGTTTATACTGTATGATTCAATCTATGTGAAGTTCTACAACAGGCAAATCTAATCTACAGTGAGAAAAAAATCACATTAGATGTTCTGCTATAGAGATGAAAAAAGGACTGATTAGTAAGGGGCACAAGAAAATTTTCAAGAATGATGGCAACACTTTAGATCATTACAGAGTTATACAGGTGTGTGCATTTAGTAGATTAAGATTTCTATACATTGGCATATAAATTTTATCTCACAAAAAGAACTGCAAATATTTAACTTTAGCTAATAATGTGCATGCTGAAATAATTAAGAAGTGATGAATATACTTTAAAATGCATCAAAAAATTAGGATGAAGTGATAGATGGATAGAAGAAAGCAGATATTTGATAAAATAAATAGAAGAAAATAATAGAATTTAGGTGGTAGGAAAATGAGTATTCATATAATTCTTTCAATTTTCTGTATGTTTGGTGATGTTTATAATGTAATGTTGGGACAAAATGACTAGTTCTGTGTTCTAAAAATGTGTGACTGTTCTAGATCCAAATATTTCTCCCTCATGCAAAGAGTTGACTCATTGGAAAAGACCCTGATGCTGGGAGGGATTGGGGGCAAGAGGAGAAGGGGACAACAGAGGATGAGATGGCTGGATGGCATCACCGACTAGATGGACATGAGTTTGAGTGAACTCCGGGAGTTGGTGATGTACAAGGAAGCCTGGCATGCTGTGATTCATGGGGTTGCAAAGAGTCAGACACGACTAAGCGACTGAACTGAACTGAAAGTAAGGAAAAAGTTAGATGAGCTTTTAATTCTATAAGTCCTTTCATAAATATGATCAGATTATGCCCTCTGCCTTGTATCTACATAAAAATTTAGAGCAGGATTCTGACTGCATTTCTCTCAAAATTTTATTAAAATACACATTTCCTTTCTAATCACATCTTATAACTCATATCCTCATCAGTTTTTCAGAAACATTGTCCAGAGTATTGAATTCTCAATGTTACATTTATTTTTGCTGTTGCCTTTCTGGGCATCCACATCAAAAGATTTCTCTGATAATGTCTGCTTACCATGTTGAACCAAACAGCTTTCTATTAAGATAATTAGGATTTGGGCAAGCCTTTTAAATTAATATTTAATTCTGACAACTTGTCTTTGTTTGATTACCTTTACCAAATCATATAATGTGATGCAACACAGAATTAAATAAACAGCACTTATCACTTATTCACAGCAAATTTTGATGCCTGCTGGATATGCAAATAAAATATTTGCATGGTTTAATTATTCCTTTTCCTAATTGCAGTAGTCAGTGTCATTTTCATCAAATAGCAATCAAACCAAATCCATAAACCTTAGAAAACTAGACATTCACACAAACACATACAATCTTGCCTACCATTTTAGAGGACACAGAGGCCCCTGCAGCCCATGCAAAATCCATGTTCTGTAATCTTCATCTCAGCTTTCTGTATGAAAGTGTCCATTAAGGAATGCAAGGATGGATCAGAGTATTGTATTTATAACTATTTGGGATGAGGTCAATCATTTCAGCATAAAGCAGAATATAAAAGTGGGAAAACTTTAGACAGTCTCTGATTTCCACAGGACAAGAAGGCAAGAGAGGCTTAGAAAAAATAATGCTAAGCAGGATGCCAAGGTGAGGGGCTGTGCTGGGGGGGGGGCAGCTGTTGCTCAGGACAGTATTGTTATTAGCATACAATGGAGCACACTCTGCTGGAAAGAGCCTCCCGCTGTGCCCCTATATCTGTCTCGACAGAAATCCCAAGAAGAGTGTGACATGCCCACAGTATCCATTATGAAAGACTTGGGTCTTTGGAAATGCCTCAAGACTCCCAAGCCAGAGTCAGAAATACGCAGAAATAGCTGAGGTGACTTGCTCTTTAGATGTCCTGAGGGGATGGAGTTTTCACAGCCTAGAGCAATAAACAACTGACTTCATCTCCACATTGAATGGGAGACTAAAGAGAATTAATTATTATGGTTTTCCCATGCCTTCCAGTCCAACGGGTGCTGAAAGCATTTACTCTGAGGAAAAAGAAAACCAAATAGTTGTTTGGGAAAAAACAACAGCGCTTGATCATACTCACCTAAAAGTAACTTAGGAAAATTTGATGTTTCAATATTATGATAATATACTATGGACGTGGTGGTAGCCACAAATCCCATCACCGCAGGCATGAAGAGGTGGAGATGCCTCGACTCCCGCCGTCTACAGAGAGTGGCACAGTGTCAGTGTCTACAGCTGAAGGTTCCAGACAGTTTCTCATTTTTGCTTCCAGTGTTTTCATTAAAATGCTCCCTTACCAATATTTAAAATGCAGAATGAGGTATTTTAAACACAGAATGCTAAGAGCACATGGAGAAGGCAATGGCACCCCACTCCAGTATTCTTGCCTGGAAAATCCCATGGACGGAGGAGCCTGGTAGGCTGCAGTCCATGGGGTTGCTAAGAGTCGGACACGACTGAGCGACTTCATTTTCACTTTTCACTTTCCTGCATTGGAGAAGGAAATGGCACCCCACTCCAGTACTCTTGCCTAGAGAATCCCAGGGATGGGGGAGCCTGGTGGGCTGCCATCTATGGGGTTGCACAGAGTCGGACACGACTGAAGCGACTAAGCAGCAGCAGCAGCAGCAAGAGCACAAATAAGGAAGACTACGTTGAGTGCTCAGTTACTAAGTTGTATCTAACTCTTTGTGGCCCCATGGACTGTTGCCTGCCAGGCTCCTCTGTCCGCGGGATTTCCCAGGCACTGGAAAATGGTTTGCCATTTCCAAGGGATCTCCCTGACTTAGGGATCGAACCTATGCCTCCTGCATGGGAAGGCAGACTTTTTACCAATGAGCTACCAGGGAAGCCCAAGGAAATATAATTCTGCTGAAAGGGTTTATCCTATCATGGAGAGTTAGATAAATACAGCTAAACAAAACATTACAATGCTTACAACAAAAGCAAATAGATAGCTATTGCTATATTGAAGGGCAGAACTGCTGAAATAATTTAACCTAAAGCGAGTAAAAACAATAAACTGAATATGAACTCTACTGTATGGGAAAGTACATTTATTCTTTTGATAGTTTTCCCAAATGTTATGGTCTTCAATGGGTTTCCCTTATGGCTCAGCTGGTAAAGAATACTCCTGCAATGTGGGAGACCTGGGTTTGATCCCTGGGTTGGGAAGAACCCTTGGAGAAGGGAAAGGCTACCCACTCCAATATTCTGGCCTAGAGAATTCTAAGGACTGTATTAGTCCATGGGGTCGCAAAGAGTCCGGACACGACTGACCGACTTTCACTCACTCACTCCTTCATGGTCTTCAGTGATGTCTCCACGCTCACTAATTCATTCAACACATGCATATGTTTGTTGGTCCAGACACTGCATTAGATTGTGGGATACAAGAATGAACAAGATAAGATATAGTGTCTATGGTCACAAAATCTAGAGTCCTCTAAGAAGAACAGCTAGAAACAAGACATTATAACATAGGTGAAGGCACTGGGAATTCATGAAGAACTAGTGCCTGAGACAGAGAAAGCCCTGAAAGAAGTGACTTCTACGCTGAGACTGTAAGAATGAAGAACTGCTACCCAGAGGAGGGATGGGAAGACTGCTCCAAGCAGAGAGTCTAGATATGTTCAAGAGCTGTGGTGCTGTTGTTTAGTTGCTCAGTTGTGTCTGTCCCCTTTGCAACCACAGGGACTGTAGCCCACCAGACTCCTCTGTCCATGGGACTCTCCAGACAAGAATACTGGAGTGGGGTTGCCATTTCCTCCTCCACTGGATCTTCCCGACCCAGGGATCGAACCCACGTCTCCTACATTGGTAGGCAGATTCTTCACCACTGAGCCACCTGGGAAGCCCATACATTCAAGGGTACTTCGAGCAATTCAGTGTGACTGCAAGGACGTGATACTTCATTCTGAGGGCAACAGAGAGCTTCAGTTAGATCAGAAATATGCCAGGACAGTGTGCAGATAGCCCTCAATTCCATTTGTATTAAAAATGCCGTACAGCTAAACATTTACATTTTCTCAAATGATTTAAATGTATTAATACACAAGTGATATTAAGAAGAAAGTAAGTAGTCTGAGAATGCGGGAAAGAGAAACAATTTAGGAAGGTCATATCAGAAGAGGTACAGCTGACAATGGGAACTGAAATATAAAAAGGGAGCCACTCATCAGGAAACTGGTGGAAGAGCACTTAATAAGCAGGGAACAGAATGGGCAGTTTAATGTCCCTTAAATAGAAAGTCTGAGTTTGGATATATTATGAAAGGTATGGTAAGGAGCTGAAATCTAATCTTGCAGAAAACATGAATACTTTAACAAGGAAGTGGTACCATCAGATTAGGGTTTTAGAAACAGATCAATCTGGTAGTAGTAGTAGTAGTACGGATAATGGAGTTGACAGGTAATATGTGTCTGAGGTGAGAGGAGAGACACAAAGGAAGGAAAGTAGTTAGGAAACTATGGGGAGAGGCCTGATGAGAGATGATGAAAGCCCAAGTTAAGCTTTGGCAGCAGTAACATGGAGGAAATAATACCTTCGGAAAAGACTGTCAACATGGATAGTACTTTTAACAGTGTTTGAGTATGAGTGTGATGGTGATGGCAATGGGGAGAATAATCCCCAGGGTGCTTAAGTCGATGATGGTACGATCAAATAAGATTTTGAGAGGAAAAGCCCATTGGAGAGAGGAAGCTAATATATTTCAACAGGAATGTGTGGATTGTGAAGGTTTCTAATAAATCTGCAAAAGAAGCTGTCTAACAGGCAAGTGTATGCAGAGATTTGAAGTCATGAATACTGAAAGGATAATGAATATGTGATAATATTCCGATCATGTAAGAGTTGGCTTACAAAACACCAACCACATCCCAGAAATAGTTCAAATAATCAAAGAGAAAAAATAGGAAATAAATATTTCATCAGTAAAAAATTTAAAATGCTTCTGCTGCTGCTGCTGCTGCTAAGTCGCTTCAGTCGTGTCCGACTCTGTGCGACCCCATAGACAGCAGCCCACCAGGCTCCCCCATCCCTGGGATTCTAATACTCTTTAATTATTAAAGAAAAGAAAGAGTAAAAAAATAATATTTAGAAAATTTTAAAATAAGTATATTACCTGTGATGGCCTATATAATGCAGTTTAAAACCATACCCAGAAGAAAGTTTGTAATCTTAAACAAATTTAATAAGAAATTATTATAATAAATAAATAAAGTGATCAATTCAAGTTATCTTGAAAAAGAATAACAATCATCAGTAAGGAAGGCAGTAATGAAGGATTAATAAAGACAGCAGAAGCTACAGTAAGGTTTATGTTTATAGTATTTCTTTTTTAGTGATTTTTAACCATACTAGTACTTTTATTAAGATTCCTTTCATAGCATTACTGTTCTCCTTACAAAATAGTATAGGTTTTGAGGGTGCCCCAAACTCTATTCTTTCCTTTAACTTCTACTATTTTTTGGAGAAGGGAATGGCAATCCAATCCAGTGCTCTTGCCTGGAGAATCTCATGGACAGAGGAGTCTGGGGGGCCACAGTCTACGGGGTTGCAGAGGGTCAGACACAACTTAATGACTAATACTATACTACACTACTATTTTTAGAGAATAATTTGCAGACTTCAGTATTCTGGTATATATAATCAAATGGTAGATATATAGTATTGAAGCATATACATCCCATTATGGTAGAAAATCTTTAGTCAGGAAAGTTCAAGAGAAAACCAAAAACTATATATCACAGAAAACAAACAATTTCAAAAAAGAGAAAACGATGGAAAATAAAAACCTAAATGAAAACACAGTAATAGTGATTTTAATGCACACTTTTATAATTTGAAGAAAAATAAAAAATAATCAACACAAGGACTTGAGTAATCCAATCAGTAAATTCTTAATGCTTATTAATTATATTAATTAACCAAATATTTGACTATTTTGAAAAATGCTGATAAATTCCCAAAGGCATCCATTTAATGAATGACATGCTTTAGTAATAAACTAATCAAATTATACTGAAGAGCAAACTAAAAATGATTCCTAGGCCTAGAAGGGTTTCTCCACCAGAATCACAAATTATTTAGACAGAAGTAAAAAAGAGAACACTTCTTATGAAAACCTGTGTAAAACAGGATGTTTCAAAAGAAAAATCAATAGCTTTAACATTTGTATTACTATTAATTTTAAAAATCCAATATTCAATTAGGAAAGTCTTTGCATTATTTCACTTATAGTGAAACTACAGTGAACATCTGTGGTATTTTAGGTAAAAAACAGTTCATAAAGTTTTGTTTTAAAAAAAAGAAAGAAGGAAAGAAGGAAGGCATAATCAGCAGGGTCTTAATATAATAAGTGTGTTAAAGAGGAAAAGATACCCATGAAAGTGTCATTAATGTTTTTTGGCATTCTTGTAGAAGAAGCTTCCAGACTAGGACAAGGTAAGAGAGAAACCAAACCAAATCTTCCAGTTATTCAGAAATACTGGAAGATGTCTTTTTTTTTCCCCCCTTGTCTTGCCTTATAGCTTGCAGGGTTCTTAGTTCTCTGACCAGGGATCGAACCCATGCCCCTGGCATTGGAATGTGAAGTCTTAACCACTGGACTGCCAGAGGAGTCCCTGAAGGATGTCTTTTTAGGAGTTCTGGATGAAAAGGGCAAGGATAAGAGTCTGTAGCTAAACAATGGGAGAGGGTACACAAGATCAAGAGCATATTTCTACTTGTTTTAAGCATGGGTCTCTTGCATCACTACCACTATGAAACAGGTTTCCCCCATAAGTATATGTCCTCATTATTAGCACAGCCTCTGTCCTAAAGTCTCTGAACCTACACATCAACCATGAGTCTGGAAAGGAGGAGCCATCTCTCCCTACTTGACATCAAGTTTTTAGGACTCATGGGACTTCTACTATCTTCCACTTTATACAAACACATAACCACATGGAGAGTCAGCCCATATGGTAAGGGAATTAAAAAATGAAGACTAAAATTGGCTATGCTAATACAGCATAATATAAATATGCCAAAGAGTTGTAAGCAATTCTCAATAAAATAATGGCTGATAAGCTTCTAAATGCTTGGAGAGGAGACTTAGGGTCTTTAATTTTCCTTTTCATCAGAAACCAAGATGTGCACATAAATGCAAAGAACTGTCATAAAACATTACAAAATAGATGGCTCCATGACAAAAGTCTCCAAGTTTCACCCCTTGTTAATTGCAACAGAAAAACATAAACAGATGTCAGGGGAGGTTCTTATTAGATTAGAAGAAAA
The DNA here is from genome assembly GCF_014754425.2 of Oryx dammah. Taxonomy (NCBI): domain Eukaryota; kingdom Metazoa; phylum Chordata; class Mammalia; order Artiodactyla; family Bovidae; genus Oryx; species Oryx dammah. Next base: position 30,563,997 of record NW_024070213.1, read on the forward strand.
TGAGTTTTGAAGCTTTCATTTCATAGACTTTAGAGATCTCTTCCTGTCAATTCTTCAATGAAAGATACACCATTTAGCATAATTTCATAATTAAAGTTTTCCTATTACTTGAGTTGATTTTCTATTATTATGTAATAAAAATATTATCATGCATTATGTTCAGCTTTATAAATAGAATTCATTACATTCTGCTTGATATAAACATCTTTTATAAAAAAGACAAAATTCCTTTAAAAATAAGGGTTTTATAACAAATCATGATTTTGAAATAATTACGTACTCTGCCTCAACTTGTAGCCATACCTTCATTGATTCTCAGATTCTTTTAATGCCTGCCTCATCTATCTCTGCAGTTTTACAAAATAAATAGAAATATCTGAGAACTGGTTATATATTTATACATAAATACATTAGACTTGGATGGCAAGGAGATCAAAACAGTCAATCCTAAAGAAAATCAACCTTGAACATTCCTTGGAAGGACTGATGCTGAAGCTGAAGCTCCAATACTTTGGCCACCTGATGCAAAGAGCAAACTCATTGGAAAGGACCCTGATGCTCTTAAAGATTAAGGGCAGGAGGAGAAAGGGGCAACAGAGGATGAGAAGGTTAGATAACATCACCAACTCATTGGATATGATTCTGAGAGATAATGAAGGACAGGGGAGCCTGGCATGCTGTAGTCCATGGGGTCGCAAGGAGAGGACACAACTTAGCGACTGAACATCAACAACAAATATGCCAGTTAGAGCTATATGTTAATACAGACAGTCATTCTTACCATTTATATTTGTTTTGAAAAATAAGATTATCATTGAGGTGTTTAAATGGAGAAAACTTTCTGCTAGTGCTATGTAGATAAAGAAACAGAAAGCACAGCAATGAGCACAAACCCCAGAGATCTGAACTTGTGTTAGCAGAGAAAGAATACAGTACAGAAAACACAGGACAATATGCATGTTTATCACGTAAAATGGGTGACTGCTGTGGTGCCTAATAAGGTATAACCAAAAAGTTCAGGCTGACTTGGTATGCTCTTAGCTACTATCCATATCAACGTGTCCACTAGGATAGCGTAATCCCATTAACTAAATGGAGTCACTTACGAATCTGAAACAATGCCTTCTGCTATTTCACAAACATGCACAAACAGGAGGGCAAATGTAAGGATCCATCTCAGGTTGTGTCCAGGAAAATGAAGCCACGTGTTGTGATGAATTTGTACCTTCGAGCTTTGACTCCCCCACCCTGAAAAAAGGAGGAAAAGAAATAATTAATTATAATCATGGAAATAATTTACATTGTGATATGCTTTACAGATCAGGGAGAGAGGGTCCTAAAACCTTATTCCTTTCTAGAATAGCAACAGAAATCTTTCTCTATTTTCATTATGTTAGGAAAAAAAAAGGAATAATTTCAAAGGATTTTTCCAAGCTTGCCTAAGCTAACACATCAACTTTGCTGTCTAGCTCAGGAATAACAAACTCTGGGTGACAACCTGATTATTTCATGCTCATCACAATTCTTACCGACAGATCTCATTCATTCAAAAGAAAAATAAATATGATGATGTTAATAAAAGCAATTCAAAGTCTCAGATCTTTCAAAAGATGGGATCTGTGGGAGGCCTAACCAAAAAAATAAAATGGCCATATTTGGTGACAAGATTCAGGGCCCACTGGCTGTGTCAACTCTTACATGCATGTCATGGAGTAAAAATGATAACCCATGACTCAGCCGGCACCATTCAATAATGCTACTGACATTTTCTGAAAGAAAGCTAAAGCTTTGTTCATTGATGAGATTTTAAGGAGGCTCAAGAACATTATCGGTTCACCCTTAGTTCTTCATTGAAGAAAAAAATTAAGTTACCAGATTATATGTTAGAAAATGTTGATGGTTTCCCCTCAAAAACAGCGCAATGCCAACTCATATATGACGTGCTAAGACCCTACTTCTGTCTCTTGTCTCCGCTGTTTTTTTTTTTTTTCCTTCCTCTCAAATTTTCAACTATAGATGAGAAGTCCCATAAACTTCAAGAATGAATAGGGTTGGGAGGGGTATGAGTGCTAAAAGTACTGAAGGAAGAAATTTCTGTTTCTGGACAAAACGGACCCCTGAAGCATTCTTTGAAAAGAATATTGATTCATCTCTAAATTGTTTCCAAAAGAACTTCATTATTTGAAAATTAGTTACATTTAACATATTCTACTATAATTTATGTTATTAAACTCTTCCAGGCTGGTTCTGGCTTTCTTTGCTTCACTATAATTTTCCTTATACCTGATACTTCTTTGAGATTTATTTGTGATTTCTCACTAACCCAAATAGCCAACATTATGAATAGTCTGCATTGTTAGCCATTTCTCTTTGACAATGTTAATTTCAATTCCACTTGGATCAAATACCCTTTTGCCAGCTTCTGTGTCCCATTGCAGAGATGCGAACAACACTGCCATAACCACTGCTCTCAATAAGTTAACTGGATGTCAGAAAGGAATTATTAACCATAGAAATACAATAAAAAAGAATGTTCTACTTTGGTAAGTAGGTTACTTACCAATGAACAATATTGGGAAAGTGATAAACAGCAGGAAGACATGAGGAACCAGGTTAAGGGCATCCACAAAGCAGGGATTTTGTAACACACCATCATAGATATTATAGGAAGAAATGTTGTTACCGCAGAATGAAAGGCTCATTTCTTCTCATATAGTTCACTCTAAAAGGGAGAGAAAGGAAGAAAAGCCTCTTACTACAAAATTCTCCTTCATTAAGTTATAGCCTTGGTGGTGGTGGTTTAGTTGCTAAGTTGTGTCCGACTCTTGTGACCCCGTGGACTGTGGCCCACCAGGCTCCTCTGTCCATGGGATTTTCCAGGCAAGAATACTGGAATGAGTTGCCATTTCCTTCTCCAGAGGATCTTATGGACCCAGGAATCAAAACCAGGAAGACTCCTGCATTGCAGGCAGATTCTTTACCAACTGAGCTATGAGGAATATAGCCTTAAAGAGGTATTATTTCATAAAATTAACCCCCTCTATCTTTGTAGCTGAAGAAATAGGAAATCTTTGTGGTCAAAGTTATTTGAGAGTTACTTAGAAAAGCCTTATACATCCTATAAGGACCACTTGTCAGTAGTTTTTTTTTCCTGATTAAAATATTCCATTTTAATTTGGGAAATACATTATAATGGATATCTACCAATAGTGCTACCTTCAAGGAGTGTTTGTCTAAATAAATTATCAAAAACCAAAAATGGCTGTTTATCTAGAAAAAGGAGGGGGAAGATGAAACTGACTGAAAAGTCAAAATGCTGTAATATCAAATCCTTTCCCATGGTCATTCATTGAAAATGCTTTCACAAACAACTTCAGCTGAACACAATTTACTGCAGCATTTCATTCACTGCAGGAAATAGTAATACCAAGAGAGCAATGTGGAGTCCACCAGCATACAGCCTTTCTCTGAACAACAGCAAAATCAAGTGTTAAAGACTAATTAAATATAATTCAAGTGACAAGATAATGAAACTACACAGGTCCCAGAATCAGACAATATTTTTACACGCAAGCTTTGAAACAAAGGATGCCTTTTTATTGGAGGGCTGCATTCTATCAGAGGAGACGTGGACAAGCTGGGAGAAGAAACAGAGGACAAGATTACACATGGTCTTCTTGGCCATCGTGGGAGACGGAGCTTCTGCTCTGGCTTCTACTCTGAATGCAGTGGGGCCACTGAGAGGGTGGAGATGAAAGGAGTGACAAGCTCTGACTTGCATTTTAAATGAATTCTTACTACCGTGAAATGCCACCAAGAGTTTTAGAGTTCGGAAAACTTTATAATGCCTACCATTTCGTTGCTCAGTCGATTCTGACTCTGAGACCCCATGGACTGCAGCAAACCATGGACTGAGCAGTCCCCCTCATGGACTGCAGCACTATTTATTCAGCACCTACTAAACTCTGCGAACTTTGCATATACCATTTAAGCTCTCAGAACAATGAAGCAATATCTGTGGAGCTCTTCAAATTTTACAGATGATGATATGGGTGTTCAGATGGGTTCAGTAACTTTCCAACCAGTAGAGTAGCTGCAATCCACACCCACGTGTGTCTGACTATAAACCATGTTCATTCCACTTCATCATATAGCTCCCGACTTATATTTTTTAAAGAAACTTCTTATCTATTCATATTAAAATAAGTAGTATTTTATGATTTCAACCTCCCTGGACTTTGTTTCTTTTCCATATTTATGTCACCCTGGATTCTGAATTAGATTATTCAAGGTTGGCAATGATTTGGATAATTAAAGTGGTACCTCTTTCTCTTCCCTTTCATTCATAATTGATTTAGCAATGGTCATGAATCATATAGTTTCCTAGAAAGAAACAAAGTATGTTATACAGAAAAGATAGGCAGCAGTAGGCAAACTACTGGAGAAACCAAATTTTAAACAAAATTTTTATAAAACATATGAATAGAAGGACTAGTTAGACAGTCTGTGTGTTGACAATCTGTCAATGGTCATATGGAATTCTTCCCATACATTATTTCTGGTAATACTTTTTTATATGCTCTCTAGTAAAGATCTTTTTTCATCTTTAAAAAAAAAATTTATATTTTAAAAAACCCTCAAGATCAGCTTATACACTTGCCAAATCCTTCCCAACTGTTAAGATTCTAAGCTTAATAAGAGAATCAAAAGGACTTGAGCTTTTTAAACTATCAATAAAATGGAAATTCTGAGTTTTATAATTATATGTTAGATATTTCTGATAAAAATAGAGAAAACAGAACTGAAAAAAAATAGCTTGTAATGGAATTTTTAAGACTATTTCCTTTACTTAATAGAAATGATAGAAGGAAACTTTAAGCTCACTTAATTGAAAGGCACGCATAAACTGTTTCCTAGAACTAACTGGGAAATTCTTTTTGCCTTTTTTTTTCTTTGCTTACTTCTTTTTTTTTTTTTCTCATTGCATGTGCATGCTCAGTCTTGTCTGACTCTTGTGACCCCATGAACTGTGGCCCGCCAGGCTGCTCTATTCATGGGATTTCCCAGGCAAGAATACTAGCATAGGTTGCCATTTCCTTCTCCAGTGGATCTTCCTGACCCAAGAATTGAATCTCCTGCGTCTCCTGCACTGCAAGTGGATTCTTCACCTCTTGAGCCATTGGGGTTTCCCATTTTTCTTAAACTAGTTTTAAAATGTTATTGAAAGTTATAGTATTTCAGTGCTATATTCAATGCTAAAACTTGATATTTCATCATGATCATTAAGGCAGCTGCTAAAATATAATCTGAATTTGCAAAACATATATATATATATATATATATATATATATATATATATATACTTAATTAGCTATAAGTACTGCCTGCCGGTTATCTAATCAATCCTGAAACCTACCAATTAAGTAACCTTTGGATAAATCTGTGTAACTGTGGAAAAAAAATATCAGAGAAGCACAATAACCTGAAAAAGTCCAAGAACATTTTTAGCCATGCACTTGATGTCTCGAACTTCAGGCATTATTTAAGTATAAAAATATTTATTGATGCTGACCATGCAACTTGGGCACCAGGAATTCAACAGTGCACATAGCAGAAAGAGCCCCTATGGTCTTAGGCTGTATAAATCAGACTAGACAAAACCAAAAGGTCTTGGTATAATGTAAAAGTTATGATTCAAAAAAAATGGGAAATACATAATGACATAATCTCACTAAAGTGCATATGGGTAGACTAAAAACTTTAGAATGCTGTTTTCCTTCTGCCATAATCTTAAACCTCACATTTCCCCTTGGCTCCCAATCTGCTCACTGTCTCTCACTGCATCTCTCCTTTTGCTTTTCCTTCTGCCTCTTCTTTCATCCTCTTCCCCTTGCCCCTTAGTCCCCTCCTCCAGACACCTAGCCTGCATGTGGCACACTTTTAACAGCCAACTCTTCTTACAACTCAACATGAATAAAGACAGGGAGAAAGTAAACTTACTGTAGACCTGTTGACATTATTTGTGTTCACCCGAGGCATTTTATTCAATCAGGATTTTTAAACTAATTCTTATATCTCGAACTATCATTCAGGGTTTCCCTCCTGGAACCCAGGTTAAGTTGGGGATACTTTGGGAAGGTATAAATTGCTGCTCTCCCCAGATAAATGCCCTCACGTGACATCTGACAGCGCCGCCCCTTCCAGCTTTCTAGTTCAGCCAACACTGACAGGCCCCAGCATCAAAGAGGAGAGAGAGAGGGAAGCAGGCCAGAGAAGAAGACAGGCCATTTTTCTCCCCATAAACATAAATCCACAGAAAAACGTTCAAGTGTTTATGACAGTCGATAGGGTTGGAGAATTTGACCCCGGGAACTTGAAACACAAACACCAAAAGTGAAACTCTGGTTACAGGAACGGTCTGTAGAACAGATCTTTCTACAGGTCTTGGTGACCAAACTCATGATTTCATGGAGACTACCGTCAGGGTTCTTGTGCCTTGAAAGGCACCTTATAAAGTTCCACACCCTCAGGACTGAAAACATTTGGATTCAGTCGATGAATATAAAATAAAGTGAAAACTAGCACTCTTCACTGTTCACCCAGCAAACAGTATCAGCTCTGATGGAAGAGTACTCACAGAGAATTTAACAAGCTGGTGACCCCTGAAGAAAGCACCCTAAATGCAATATAAAAGCTTTCATTCTCACACACAAAATAACTCATCCTTTACTTATTCAGAGATTAACCAAATTACACTGTGAGACAGAAACACGATATTTTAAAGAACTTATTCAGGGCTTTATCATCATCTCGGGTATGCTCAGGATCGGATCACTTAGGAAAACCAATGCATTTAATAATAAGTTATTTGAAGTTATTCAGTCCACGGTTTATAAAACATGAATTAAAAAGATATTGCTCTATTTATCTATGAACTACAGAACCATGCAGGAAATCATCAGCAAAAAGGACAGACATCTGATTTAGTGTCTGATCTCAACGCACCCATCAAAGTTCTGTTGCACAGCAAAGGAAATGTTGGAACTACTAAGCAGATAAGATTCCTTACACAGACACTCCAGTGGCCTTTATTTAAAAAAAAAAATCCCAATCTGTAGAAATAAAGCAACAAATAGATACCTTGGGTAATCGCTTCAAGCTGCTTCAAACCCCCACTGGTGCACTTGCTTTACCTTCAAAACACCAGCTTCCTACTCTGTCTTTAAGTATAAATTTCAAAGCCGGACGCAGAACTCCTACAAAGAGGGACAGAAATTAAGCAGAAAGTTACTTCGTGAACAAGACGGGAAATATCTAAAAGGAAAAACAAAACAAAACACCATTGTATTAACTCTTTGCACTTTATCCACTTAGTTTAAGCAGGAGCCGGCCAGAGTTTTCTAAGTACAGCTGGAAACCTGATCCCCACGCCCTCTCTTCCCCAGGGCTGGGGCCCGGTCCCTTCAATCCTAGAAATAGAGACGGCGAAGCGCAGCGAGAGCGCGCGGGAGCCTTCCGCTTGATGTTAGATCAAAATCGACTACTGAGGGTTATCCTTGAAACTCTTGAAATGAGATTTATGAAAAAGACACGGACTCACTCACCCCGAAGCCAGCGCTTTCCTTCCCCTGGCCGAAGCGCGCCGGGCGCCGAGCAGATTATTTTTAGGGCGGTGGGTGATCAGCTGCTGCCTCCTATCGAGTTTCTGGATTGCACACACTGCTCTGGGCTGGGGCGGACGCGGCCACTCCGAGGCAGGAAACTGAGCAGAAGCCCCGAGCGCAATGCCTGGGACTGGAGACCCTCCCCACCCCCGCTCGGCCCAGCCGTCCGCGCCCGAGCCACAAACTTGGGGCGCGCCTGACAAGGACTTTAAGAGTGATGTGCGCCCCTCTGCAACTCATTAGACACCGAAACTTACAATCTACGATTCCGTTATCCCCAGATAACGGGGGTGGGGGGAATGACTAACCTTAGTATACCCAAAGTCACTTGCACTTGTAATTTCCCCACCCCCTAGGCTCTGCGTGCGCCCTTTTAGCAACCACGTAAGGAAGCGGATTTGGGGGTTTCACTATTTCGCCTCCTGAGCTGATCGGGAAAATGAAGGGCTCACTTCACCCGGAGCAGCCGGCTGCTAGGCTGGATTCGTGCTGTGCGAATGTCTCACCTTGCGAGGCGGGCTCCGGCTGAATAATTAGGGAAATAGTGTTCTGTGCCCGGCATCGCGCTCCCAAAAGGGAACCCTTAACCCTTGCCCCCCGAAACTGGGGCTTTTTCTTCCTACTACTGTTTGACAGTCACTCTCACTCTTGCCCCCCCTCCCCACTCAGAGAGATCGCAAAGTCTCAAGGCGATCACGTGTTTAAAATACACTCAGCCCACAAGATCTAACACCCCCCCCCCCCCTTCTTGATGCAAGCTGTAAACTTCGTCCCAGGCAACCGTTGTAATTAACACTCGCTCTTATCAGGGGTCAACGCGCTATCAACTTAAAATAACCATTGTTTTTCTCAACTGTTCCGATCTGATAAAGGATGGTCAGCCCGGGGTAGGAGGTGGCGGGGGGCGGGGGGTCGGGTGCGGGGGAGGGAGCTGAGGCCTCCAGGGCTCGGTGCGCGACCCCCGAGGGGCACAGCTCCAGGGCTGCGGGCAGCCTGAGCTGGTCCCCAGACCCGAACCCCAAAACCTGGCGACCGCTCCGACTCAGGAGCAGAGCGTCCTCTTTCCTGCCAGCCCCGGGCTTTCCCCCCGGGCGCCTCCCGCTCGGAAGGTCGTTGCGTCCCCTAGTGAGGCCTGGCCTCCGCCAGCGATTGAATCTGGAAGCCGCGGCCGCTACGGGTCTGCGAGGACTCGAGGGGCTGCGCCCGGGAGGGTTCCAGAGACTCCGGGCCCGCGGACTTTGAAAGCTCGGCTAGCACAGCCTGAAGCTGTTAGCCCAGACGCAGGCGCAGGGAGAGAGCGTGATTCCAGGATGGGATCCGGGGAGTGTGGCTGGAACCCAGGGACCCGGTGAACAAGCCGCTAGGGGAACCAGAGGCTCCCAGCGCATCTAGGGAGAGTGAATTGGAATTGAGGGGGTGCAGATAGTCCCAACAGACAGACTCTGAGTGTGACCACACAAAATCAAGTTAACTATATATAGAGAGAGAGATAGCAAGGAGATCAAATAAGTCAATCCTAAAGGAAGTCAACCCTGAATACTCATTGAAGGGACTGATCCTGAAGCTCCAGTACTTCGGCCACTTGATTCAAAGAGCCAACTCATTAGAAAAGATCCTGATGCTGGGAAAGATTGAAGGCAAAAGAAGAGGGAGACAGAGAATGAGTTGTTGGATAACATTACTGATTCAATGCACATGAATATGGACAAATTTCAGAAGTTAGTAAAGGACAGGGAGGTCTGGCGTGCTGTAGTCCGGGGGATTGCAAAGTGTCGGACACGACTAAACAACAAATATATATATATATATATATATATATATATATATATATATGCATGCTAACGCTAAGATACTTCAGTCATGTCCAACTCTTTTGGGACTTCATGGACTGTAGACCACCAGGTTCCTCTGTCCATGGGATTCTCCCAGTAAGAATATCGGAGTGGGTTGCCATGCCCTCCTTCAGGGGAATTTCCCCACCCAAGGATCGAACCCACATCTCTTATGTCTCCTGTATTAGCAGGTAGGTTCTTTGGAGAAGGAAATAGCAACCCACTCCAATATTCTTGCCTGGAAAATCCCATGGACAGAGGAGCCTGGTAGGCTACAATCCATGGGATCTCAAAGAGTTGGACATGACTAAGCGACTTCACTTTCTTTCTTTCTTTACTGGACTGTGAAGAAGGCTGAGCACCGAAGAATTGATGCTTTTGAACTGTGGTGTTGGAGAAGACTCTTGAGAGTCCCTTGGACTGCAAGGAGATCCAATCAGTCCATTCTAAAGGAGATCAGTCCTGAGTGTTCTTTGGAAGGAATGATGCTAAAGCTGGAACTCCAGTACTTTGGCCACCTCATGCGAAGAGTTGACTCATTGGAAAAGACTCTGATGCTGGGAGGGATTGGGAGCAGGAGGAAAAGGGGACGACCGAGGATGAGATGGCTAGATGGCATCACCGACTCAATGGACGTGAGTTTGAGTGAACTCCGGGAGTTGGTGATGGACAGGAAGGCCTGGTGTGCTGTAATTCATGGGGTCGTATCAGTTCAGAGCGACTGAACTGATCTAAACTGAGTGCCACCTGGGAAGCCCTTCCCCATCTCACTGCTGCTGCTGCCTTAATTCATGATCTTTATGTCTCTCTCTAAGACTATTTTGATATTGCAAAATAGTGGTTCTGTGGCTGAACTCTCCTCCTCCCCCTTTTTACCACATTTTCCAGACTTATCTTTGTAAAGATCTAATCATGGTCTTCCCTCCCAATCTCTCAAAGTGTGGTCCACTAACGACCTGCACCAGAATTTGAAAGCATCAGTTCTTTGGTGCTCAGGCTTCTTTATGGTCTAGCTCTCACATCCAAACATGACTACTAGAAAACCCATAGCTTTGACTATACAGGCCTTTGTCACCAAAGTGATGTCTCTCCTTTTTAATACTCTGTCTAGGTTTCTAAATCAAAAGCCATAAGAAAAGTGAATTCTTTGGGTCAGAAACTAATCACTAGTTTCAGTGAAAATATTATTTCCAGAAGGCTGCTGGCCTCTCACAGTTTTGGAAGGCTACAACTCAGCAGGGAACTTATACTGCTGTGTCTGCTTCAGTAACACTTACCAGGGCTTGTTTCTCATGCTTCTCCAGCTTTCCATACTTACTCGCCAAGCTTTTCCTTAGAGTCATCCTCAAATTTTAAGGGAAATGAATGTATACCTTCATAGACCCAGCAGTTTAATCCAAAGAGGTCCCCCACAAAGTCAAAATTTCTTGTTGTCTTATATTGCAACTTAAAAATGTATACAAATTTTGCATTTTATCCTGTAATTCCCCCCACCACCAAGAGCCATATCCATTTTCTAAATCAGTTGTTATTGTTCAGTCACAAAGCGTTGTCCAATTCTTTACAGTCCCGTGGAGTGCAGCACAGAAGGCTCCTCTGTCCGACACTATCTCCCAGAGTTTGCTCAAACTTATGTCCATTGAGTCAATGATGCTATCCGACCGTCTAATCCTCTGTCGCCCCCTTCTCCTCCTGCCTTCAGTCTTTACCAGCATCAGGGTCTTTTCCAGAGTCAGCTCTTCTCATCAGGTGGCCAAAGTACTGGAGCTTTAGCTTCAGGATTAGTCCTTCAGAATATTCAGGACTGATTTCCTTTAGGATTGACTGGTTTGATTTCCTTGCAGTCCAAGGGACTCTGAAGAGTCTTCTCCAGCACCACAATTCAAAGGCATCAATTCTTTGACACAGCCTTCTTTATGGTCCAACTCTCACATCCGTGCATGACTACTGGAAAAACCAGAGAACTTTGTATACAAGCTGATGTCTCTGCTTTCTAAATCAGTATTGCCCAGCAAACAACATTCTGCCTGAATGCAAATACTTGTTGAATGACTAAGTAATGTATCCAAATTGACGTTAATGGGGTGGTGGGTAGGGGGGAGTAAGTGTATCTTCAAGCAAAATCCATGACTTAAGAATATGTTCCATGATTGCTCTGTGGTGTCAAGTGTTGAACAAGGTGGTAAAATGGCCTTACAGCTAATTGTTTACCAGGATAACTCCCAGAAAATATTTCTAGTAATTTTTTTTTGGCCATGCTGCATGGTGCATGTAGGATATTAGCTCCCCCAACCAGGGATGAAACCCATGCCGCCTATAGGGGAAGTTCGGAGTTTTAACCAGTAGATCACCCAGGACGTCCCCAGAAAATACTTCTAAAAACGTAACAATGCTGAGTAGGCTATAGTAATTACAATTTAACTTTCATTTTCATTTCCTTATTCAGTTCCCCATGGAATGATGAAATTACTATTTAAACTGTCAAATCCACACTTTCCATTGCCCAGGTGGTTTGTTAGTGCCTCTCTTCTTTCTGCCAATTGTCAGTGCTTTCTCTGTCCAGTCCTTTCGAAGTAGAAAGCTGAAAAAAAATCATCTTCATAACTTAGAGAAGAGTGGAAAGTATTGGGAAATAATAAAATTATACAGATAATTTGACTAGAGAAGGAGCCTGAGGGGAACAATAGAAAATCTCTCTGAGCTGCCTTGGAAGGCACAAAAATTCACTCCTTTATTCATGAGAAGTAACAACAGTACAGGTAATTTGAGCAATTGCTATGTGTCAGGCAATATGCTAAGCATCTTATTCTTAGCTTGAGATTGAGTAGTAAGCAATCTCACTACTATTGTATCAGCTGATATTTCACAATCCCTTATCTATTGAAGAAATGAATGAAAAGATAATAAATGTATTTCTTGCCACTCCCACCAGCAACTTATTGGTACCAGGAATATAGCTAGGATTTGACTAGCACAGAGAACACTGCAGAGTAGAAATAAGTAAATAAGCAATGAAAACTCAGCAGTGGCCACAGGACTGGAAAAGGTCAGTTTTCATTCCAATTCCAAAGAAAGGCAATGAAAAAGAATGCTCAAACTACTGCACAATTGCACTCATCTCACATGCTAGTAAAGTAATGCTCAAAATTTTCCAAGCCAGACTTCAGCAATACGTGAACCGTGAAATCCCTGATGTTCAAGCTGGTTTTAGAAAAGGCAGAGGAACCAGAGATCAAATTGCCAACATCCGCTGGATCATGGAAAAAGCAAGAGAGTTCCAGAAAAACATCTATTTCTGCTTTATTGACTATGCCAAAGCCTTTGACTCTGTGGATCACAAGAAACTGTGGAAAATTCTGAAGGAGATGGGAATACCAGACCACCTGACCTGCCTCTTGAGAAATCCGTATGCAGGTCAGGAAGCAACAGTTAGAACTGGACATGGAACAACAGACTGGTTCCAAATAGGAAAAGGAGTACGTCAAGGCTGTATATTGTCACCCTGCTTATTTAACTACTATGCAGACTACATCATGAGAAACGTTGGACTGGAAGAAACACAAGCTGGAATCAAGATTGCTGGGAGAAATATCAATAACCTCAGATATGCAGATGACACCACCCTTAAGGCAGAAAGTGAAGAGGAACAAAAAAGCCTCTTGATGAAAGTGAAAGAGGAGAGTGAAAAAGTTGGCTTAAAGCTCTCTTCGTTCAGAAAACGAAGATCATAGCATCTGGTCCCATCACTTCATGGGAAATAGATGGGGAAACAGTAGAAATAGTGTCAGACTTTATTTTGGGGGCCTCCAAAATCACTGCAGATGGTGACTGTAGCCATGAAATTAAAAGACGCTTTCTCCTTGGAAGAAAAGTTATGACCAACCTAGATAGCATATTCAAAAGCAGAGACATTACTTTGTTGACTAAGGTCCATCTAGTCAAGGCTATGGTTTTTCCAGTGGTCATGTATGGATGTGCGAGTTGGACTGTGAAGAAGGCTGAGTGCCGAAGAATTGATGCATTTGAACTGTGGTGTTGGAGAAGACTCTTGAGAGTCCCTTGGACTGCAAGGAGATCCAACCAGTCCATTCTGAAGGAGATAACCCTGGGATTTCTTTGGAAGGACTGATGCTAAAGCTGAAGCTCCAGTACTTTGGCCACCTCATGCAAAGAGTTGACTCATTGGAAAAGACAGTATACAGCCCTGATGTACTCCTTTTCCTATTTGGAACCAGTCTGTTGTTCCATGTCCAGTTCTAACTGTTGCTTCCTGACCTGCATACAGATTTCTCAAGAGGCAGGTCAGGTGGTCTGGTATTCCCATCTCCTTCAGAATTTTCCACAGTTTCTTGTGATCCACAGAGTCAAAGGCTTTGGCATAGTCAATAAAGCAGAAATAGATGTTTTTCTGGAACTCTCTTGCTTTTTCCATGATCCAGCGGATGTTGGCAATTTGATCTCTGGTTCCTCTGCCTTTTCTAAAACCAGCTTGAACATCAGGAAGTTCATGGTTCACGTATTGCTGAAGCCTGGCATGGAGAATTTTGAGCATTACTTTACTAGCATGTGAGATGAGTGCAATTGTGTGGTAGTTTGAGCATTCTTTGGCATTGCCTTTCTTAGGGATTGGAATGAAAACTGACCTTTTCCAGTCCTGTGGCCACTGCTGAGTTTTCCAAATTTGCTGGCATATTGAGTGCAGCAGTTTCACAGCATCATCTTTCAGGATTTGAAAGAGCTTAGCTGGAATTCCATCACCTCCACTAGCTTTGATCGTAGTGATGCTTTCTAAGGCCCACTTGACTTCACATTCCAGGATGTCTTGCTCGAGGTGAGTGATCACACCATCGTGATTATCTGGATCGTGAAGATAGTAGATGTGAAATTGATTGCTACAGCCCTTTCTCTCTATAACTGCTGTCATGACACCACTTCAATGTGGCTTTTGCAGTGTCCCCCCAACCCCCTCCACACACACACACAGCATGGCTCTGCTATCAGTTAGATCGCTCCTCCCCAGATCAAGCTGGCCTCACGGCAGCAGTCTTTGTGTCCCCTGCTACTTCCCTTCTCCCTTCAAGCGAAGTGTAAGTGATCCAAAGACAAATGAGGAAAGGCCAATTGCCTCTAATGAGACGTTTGTCTTTTATAGGCACGCCTGGTTTTATTGCACTTTGCCTTATGCACTTCGCAGGTGTTATGTTTTTTTACGAATTGACGGTTTGTGGCAACCCTGCACTGTAGGATGATGGTTAGCATTTTTCCCCCATTTTAATCCATATTTTATTTTGCCCTATTCCCATCACATCTATAGGTACCAAAAGCAGTCAACTGTACAAGATTAATTTAATGGGAAACAAACTTTTGTTTACAAAAGAACGTGCTGATTCACAGAAGAAAACATTGCTCTTACTAGGGTCTCAATCTAGAATCCTCAAATTCTAGTAAGTCAGCTTTTTAATGTGTTAATTTGGGTGGTTAGCATTTTTTAACAATAAAGTATCTTTAAAATTTTTTTGAATACTTTATATCTATAAAGTGTAATAAATGAGATCTATATGTATTAGAAAGATCTCAAAAGTCATGTTGAGAGGGAAAGAAAGTTGCAGAATGACATAATACGATGACATTTTTGTAAATTTGAATGAAAACTTCCTCACAGAATTTCAGTGCTATATATTGGTAATGGATACATATATGTATGTATGTTTTTTAAGTGTTTTTGAAATGGGTTGGAAGGATACAGAGCAAACTCTTGATAGTGGTTGCCTGTGAAGAGTGGAGAAGGGAAGGGAATGCGTGTGGGGGACGGGCTGTTAGAGGGGGACTTCAGTTTTATACATAAACATCAATTTCTCTTAACAAAAAGACTGCAAAAAATATACTGAGATACTGGTTAATTCTGGATTGTGGTATATGGATATCTTGTCTTATTTTTTGTACTTTTCTGTATTTTTAAATTTTCTCAAAATTAGTAAGAATGGGGGTGAGGATGGGAACACTCTGTACCTGTAGAAATCATGTTCTAATGGATTCATTCCCAATCAACTACTAAACTTTTTATAGGAAATATTTCTAAAATTTTATCAATGAGTGGATGGACTTGCTCTCTATGTAGTAGGAAATTATCTATTTTATTAAAATTAAAACTGACAGTATAAAAAAATAAAATAAAATAAAATTCTTTTGAAGTATAGTTTATTTACAATGTTGTGCTAGTTTCAAGTGTATGTCATGTGTGTGATACATATATGCGTATACATATGTGTGTGTGTGTATGTGTATGTGTGTGTGTGTGCATGTGTGTGTATGTATATATATATACACTTTCTCAGATTCTTTTCCCTTATGTGCATTTATGCTCAGTCACTCAGTTGTGTCTGATTCTTTGTGACCCCATGAGTCTCGTTCCCTATGCTACACAGCAGGTCCTTGTTGGTTATCTATCTTATAGGTAGTTTGTACATGTCAATTGCAACCTCCTAATTTATCCTTTCTCCTTTGGTAACCATAAGCTTATTTTCTATGTCTGTGACTCCATTTATGTTTTGTAAATAAGTTAATTTGTATCTTTTTTTTTTTTTTGCTCCCACTACCTCATAGGGAGCTTCATGGACATCTTGATACTCTCTTGTCCTAAAGTCTTTTCAAAATGAGAGCAGAGATTTAAGAGGGAAGAATTACAGAGGTTAAGAGCTGTGTTCTCAGAGAGTTAGCAGTGAGGACTCTTGCAGGTAAGAGCCCAGCAGAATTTTGAACCCAGTGTGTTGTTTATAAAACGATGAGCTTTGTTCTGAATCATGCTATAGTTATAAGAGTTGAACAGTAGAAACCAGAGAACCATCTTCCCAGAGATGGTTTGTAGGAATAAAGGCTATTCATAATGTTTATACCAAAGTAAAAGCATGAGTAAGATCTATATCTCCATAACTATGTCTTGCAAATCTGGAAATACAGACTCGGACGCGTGCATGTAATACTGAATATTCCCAAACTCCTACTGAGGATGCGAATACAGACGAACTTCCTTAGGAAATACTATAAAAGGATACAAGGTTAGAGTCCAAAAAAAAAAAAAAAATCCAATGTTGTTCCTGGAATAGCAGATCACAGAGGCTAATCTGGGAAACAGATCCTGAGGGCAGTTAATAAAGTCAGATAAGCACTAAAATTACGTTGACCCAGTCACGTAATAAAGATTTTGTATTCTTTTGCAAACGTGAACCATTTAGAGAGTGCATTTCCCTTTTTAAATGGTTCATTTAGGGGGAGCAAAAAAGATATCTGTCTTAAGCCAAAAGAACAGTCCAATTCATTAGAGCTTGATGAAAATGAAGTTCTGAAAATCCACAGTTGATGTGCTTGGTTCCACCAGCACTCAGACCATTCACTTCTTGAAATGAAGAGAATTAAGACTTGGATTAATTTATTCTGTCAATAAATATTTACTGATGGTCTACTATGTGTCTCACATGTGGCAGGAGAAAATGTCATTACATAAGATAGACACGCCTTTTGTCTTTCTAGAAGTTTAAGTCTAGCAAGAAGAATGGAGAAGGCAACGGCACCCCACTCCAGTACTCTTGCCTGGAAAATCCCATGGATGGAGGCGCCTGGTGGGCTGCAGTCCATGGGATAGCTCAGAGTCGGACACAACTGAGCGATTTCACTTTCACTTTTCACTTTCATGCATTGAAGAAGGCAATGGCCACCCACTCCAGTGTTCTTGCCTGGAGAATCCCAGGGACGGGGGAGCCTGGTGGGCTGCCGTCTATGGGGTCGCACAGAGTTGGACACCACTGAAGCGACTTAGCAGCAGCAGCAGCAGCAGCAAGGAAGAAAGCCATTAAATATGAAGAAACATTGTTAAAGATAAAATTGTCATAAGTGCTACAAACGCAACATAGAAAGTATGATGACAGCTTGTTATTGCCAGACCAGACCTAGCCAGGCCAGTTTTCCCATGGAAACGACATTTCAGCTGTAGCATGGAGAATGAGAAGGAGTAAGTCAGGCACAGTGTAAGAGAGGAAAAGAGGTCAGGGAGGATAATCATGTTGTAAGTCAGGAGAATATGTGCAACTGCTATATTTAAAATGGATAACCAACAAGGACCTACTTTATAGCAGTGGGAACTCTGCTCAATATTCTGTAAAAACTTAAACAGGGAAAGAATTTAAAAACAGAATAGATGTATATGTATAGTTGAACCACTTTGTTGTATACCTGAAGCTGTCAATCAAATATACTCCAATATAAAATAATTAAAAAAACAAAAACAAACCTGGAGAATATGTGCAAAGGCCCTGTGGTGGAAGGGACTGCATGCCTTTGAGGCACTAACAGAAGGCCAGTGGCTGAAGTGTGGTAAGGGCAAAGAAGGGTCAGAGATGACAGATGGGCAAGGCCTGGGAAGGTCAAAAGAAAGATCTTGAATTTTATTCTAATTTCAGTAGGAAATCAACCAGCAGATGAACATTTAAATGATTTCTTCTTTTTTTTTTTTAATTTTTATATAAACCCATATAGAGATCTTTTGTGCTCATCTACTTTCTTGTGTTGAATTATTTTTTCTATACATTACTAAGAATAAGCTTACTGATTTAAGTGGTAGAAATATCTTAATTTCTTATGCTATATTTTAATATATTTAATATAACATATATATTTAATATATATATAGTTGTTGTTGTTTAGTCATGTCCAGCTCTTTGTGACTCCATGAATTGTAGTCCACGATGGTCCCTTGGACTGCAAGGAGATCCAACCAATCCATCCTAAAGGAGATCAGTCCTGGGTGTTCATTGGAAGGACTGATGTTGAAGCTGAAACTCCAATACTTTGGCCACCTGATGCGGAGAGCTGACTCATTTGGAAAGATCCTGATGCTGGGAAAGATTGAGGGCAGGAGGAGAAGGGGACGACAGAGGATGAAATGGTCGGATGGCATCACCAACTCAATGGACATGGGTTTGGGTGGACTCCGGGAGTTGGTGATGGGCAGAGATACCTGGCATGCTGCAGTTCATGGGGTCACAAAGAGTCGGACACAACTGAGCAATTGAACTGAACTGAACTGAGGCTCCTCTGTCCATGGGCTTTTCCAGGCAAGAATACTGGAGTGAATTGCCATTTCCTTCTCCAGGGTATTTTCCCAGAGATCGAACTCATGTCTTCTGCATTGGCAGGTGCATTCTTTACCACTGAGCCATCACGGAAGTTATATATATATATCTTTCTTTGGGGGAGAACTGTCCCAAGTATGTCTGGAGTCTCTAGGCTCTGTGGTCTTAGATATTAAGCAAGACTTTCATTTTAATGTTCTATTACACATTTTCCGTCTTCTTAGTGTTGTATAAAGAAGACTGGAAAGTCTAGAAGGAACAGTTCAACCTTTTGGGGTATTTTTACACAAGATTAAAATAAGATAAAGTAAAAGTCCTTGGCAAAGTGTAAAACACCATAAAATCATGTTAGTATTATTTAGTGTTTATTTATTATAAATATTCGTTACATTGAAAAGATCCCTTCTCAAAACATAATATAGGAATATGTAAACATACTTAAACCAGGTTCAGTTTGTTTGGGACTTTTCTGTATTTAGTATCTAGTCAAGATTTCATGGTTTTAAACTTGGTAAGGAAAGTGAAAAGCAAAAAAGAAAAACTAACTTCACTTGAAACATTTTCCATATTTCTCCTCTCTCCATCTCTCTCTCAATTTTTTGTTTCTATGGAAAAACACCAGGGAAAATATTTCAATTAATTATTTTAAAAGACAAAGAAGAAGCTAAATGGAGTGAGAGCTCTCTTTTGAAATGCAATAAATAACCCAAAGGGCAAAATTCACATCTGAAATCCAGCCTATTAATTATAAAGACTAAGAGCTAATTCCTCTCTACATTGGAAAACAAAACAATAACTTAGTCAAAGGATAGGAGGACAGTGAGAGCTACCCTTCCTGTTGGACTTTCTATAAAGCTGATACTGAGATGAATTGTGTGTGGGAATGATTTATTAACAAGTATAATACCTTAAAAGGAAACAGAAGGAAGTAGGATTTTGCCGGGGGGGCTGCTGTCGGGTCCTGTCACAGATATGGTAAAAGTCCATTGAGGCTCTCTGGAGCAATGACTGTCCAAAGCTAAGCCCTTATACCACCTTGTAGCATCATTTTGCTCCATCACTGGCTGGAGGGGCACTCTGAGAACCTGACCTCTGTTCAAACACTAAGGTACATCCCAAGGGAACCAATTGCTGGATACCATCAGCTCCTACACTCCTTGTGGCTGGGCAGCAGACCATTTGGAAGGGAGACTTGAGCAGCACACTTCAGCGTCTACACAGATACACAGAAGAGCAACAGAGCTTCGAAGACTAGCAAAGAGAAAGCAGAGATCATTCTTAAGATCATCACCTGTATTTCCTGAATCACAGCAGTCTGGATCCAAGATTACAAAAACAAACTTCTTTTTAAAGAAAAAGCTGTCTGTAACCCTACTCAGCATTGATGATGCTCAGACACTCATGTCCGACTCTTTGTGACCCCATGGACTATAGCCCATTAGGCTCCTCTGTCCATGGGATTCTCCAGGCAAGAATACTGGAGTGGGTGGCCATTTCCTCCTCCAGGGGGTCTTCGCCAGCCAGGGATCGAACCCTCATTTCTTACGTCTCCTGCATTGGCAGGTGGATTCTTTACCATTAGCACCACCTGAGAAGTCCATCTGTAATCCTACTTACCCTTCAAGAAATCTATTCTCCAAAAGATCTTCCTAAATAAATTTAAGAATATCCAGTGGGTGTCTTGCTGCTAAGATGCTGCTAAGTTTCTTCAGTCATGTCCGACTCTGTGTGACCCCATAGACGGCAGCCCACCAGGCTCCCCCGTCCCTGGGATTCTCCAGGCAAGAACACTGGAGTGGGTGGCCATTTCCTTCTCCAATGCGTGAAACTGAACATGAGCCCTAATGACATTCCGTTGACTGCCATGCTGGAACCTACTGTTTTTCTTAACTCCAAGTACAGATCCAAGAGAATGTGTCTAATTACACCTAAGTTAAGAAGGGCAGCTATGCCATTTTAACCCATGGACAGCATGACTATCCAGATACTGTTCCACAGGAAGTACCCCTGATGATGCCAAATTGCCCAAGACCAAGAATTCTGATCTCTGGCTAGGGATTCTGATGTCTTATGTGCAGGAGTGTGTGCGTGCTAAGTTCCTTCAGTCATGTCCGACTCTTTTGCGACTCCATATACTGTAGTCCACCAGGTTCCTCTGTCCATGGGATTCTCCCAGCAAGAATACTGGAGTGGGTTGCCATGCCCTCCTCCAGAGGATCTTCCTGACCCAGGGATCAAACCTGTGTCTCCTGCGGCTCCTGCATTGCAGGCAGGTCCTTTACGCTGAGTCACCAGAAGCCATATGCAGGAGCAGAGGGCACAAAAACCAGCCCTTCACCATCATCCGTATCATCACTGCAGCCGTTGCTAACACTGCTAACATTCTATCACGGTGCCACCAGCGTCGCCACTGCCAGTACAGCTTTTTGAGATCTTGCTTCATTTTTCATTGCAGCTCCCTTGCTCTGAGGCTGAGGAAGACTGGGCTGATTGATCATCTAAGTGCCAAATGCAAACACACGCCCTTCTGATAGTGACATTAGATTTTGACCAGAGTCTGTGTTCATTTTCACTCTTATCTTAGGAGGTTTCTTTTTTTTTTTTTCATAGTAGGAAAAACAACTCCTGGTTATACGGTGCACTCCTAATCTTCCAGCCTTATGCAGCTATTCTTACACGTTAGGATGCAAGCTGAGATTCTCAGGGCATTTGCTTAAGAGTTTTCTCTAGTTATTAGAGAATGAAAAATTGCTAAAGGATACTTTGCCAACAAAGGTCCATCTAGTCAACACTATGGTTTTTCCAGTGGTCATGTATGGATGTGAGAGTTAGACTGTGAAGAAGGCTGAGTGCCGAAGAATTGATGCTTTTGAACTGTGGTGCTGGAGAAGACTCTTGAGAGTCCCATGGACTGCAAGGAGATCCAACCAGTCCATTCTGAAGGAGATCAGCCCTGTGTTCTTTGGAAGGAATGATGTTGAAGCTGAAACTCCAATACTTTGGTCACCTGATGGGAAAAGCTGACTCATTTGAAAAGACCCTGATGTTGGGAAAGATTGAGGGCAGGAGGAGAAGGGAATGACAGAGGATGAGATGGCTGGATGGCATCACCAACTCGATGGACATGGGTTTGGGTGGACTCTGGGAGTTGGTGATAGACAGGGAGGCCTGGCGTGCTGCATTTCATGGGGTCGCAAAGAGTCAGACACAACTGTGTGACTGAACTGAACTGAATTTCTGTAAGGGGGTTTCCCTGGTGGTTCAGACAGTAAAGAATCTGCCTACAATCCAGGAGACACAGATTTGTCCCCGGGTCAGGAAGATTCCCCTGGAGGAGGGCATGGCAACCCACTCCAGTAGTTTTGCCTGGAGAATCCCATGGAGAGAGGAGCCTGGCAGGCTATAATCCATGGGGTTGCAAAAGAGCTGGAGGTGACAGAACATGCATGCAATTGCTGTGAGAAATTGAAGACAACTATCATCTATGGCGTAAACAGAATTACTCTCAACAAATCCTTTTTCAGTCTTTATAGAAAGTCAAAAAAACTCTTCCAGCCAGAATGGTAGGTCCACACAGCCAGGACAGTGACAAGTCTGTTTGCCAAGCTGGGCAGAATCATGAGTAACCCTCCTCATAAATAGTCTTAAGCTTCTATTTGACTTTTCTATGTGTTACACTAATACAAGCTGGAATGTTTTCAGCCCAACTACTTGCATTTGAGGAAATCAAAATAATGCTTAATATTTTGAAACCATAGCTGAAGAGGTCAGGTGCACTTGAATCATTTGTTAAAATATTTTCTTTCTGGAAACCTAAACGCTTCTCACACAGCTTTCCCTGGACTGTTACCTTATAAGACAATGTTAGGAGGGGCAAAACTAGAAAAGATAATATTATGTCAGTACTTTTAAGAAAGTGCTAAAGAAAAAAAAAAATCAGAATTCAAGACTTCAGTCTCATTTCCTGTCATACAGTCAACAGATGGGGATTTTTCAGTTTCTTTGAGATAAAATGAAAGCTAAGAAAAGTTGCATTTCAGTTGCTTCTCCAGCCAACTTGGAAACATTATTTTCCAGGAAAAAAGAGTATAAAAGAGAGACTTTTAAAACCAATGGTTTTCATGCTACAGAAATAGGCCATAGAGCACACAAATGCATTCACCTCCCCTTCTGGTTGTAGTGGTGACGTGTCCTTCCTGTTTATCCTTCTCAGGAATATCAACTTTTCCACAATTCAGTTCCTGGAACTCTTTGATCTCTATTTCCTCTCTCCAGCTTTTCTCCATCACTGAACTTAACAGTTCGGACCCATTTAGGGTTCGTTCAGGACTCCTAGCGTCCATACTGAGACTAGCAGGGCAAGAATCTTACTGCCAGTTTGAATTTGAAGTTCTTTCCAAATAGAACTTGTCTGAAAGAAAAGAGACAGAAGACCCAAAATTGAAGGATTAAATAAGCTGAAAAATCAAAAGAGACATGAAAAGAGCCCTTTCATGGACACAGCCCCAAGTCTCTATCCAGACTAGAGTGCAAACATGTTTGGCCATCGACACTCAATTTCCTTTACTCCATAGAGTGAAAAATGGGAGCTCATTAATATGGTGCTAATGGCATTTAATGTTCTTTGGTTACAGTGACTCCTAGCCAAATGAATATTAAAAAACCCTTGGAGCTCCAGTGACATCCACTATCATTTAAATTCAGGGCAAATTAGCCAAAGGATCATACACAGTTCAGGACTTGGCACTTAATTCAAAGAACAGTTAATGCCACAAGTATGTGTTCATTAAAAAGCTGAGCATAACTGAAACTTTTGGTTAAGCCAAGAACATTCAAGTAAAAGGACTAAACTCAGAAAAGAGAAAGAATCTGTAATCAAAACAGTAACAGATTCAGTTTGATCAGAGTGCAGGTTGGGGATGGTGTGGGGAATGAAAGGAGGAAGAAAAGATGAAAAATAAATGAGTTAGATCCAAATCCAGGAGAACTTTCAATGGCAGATTAGAAAATACACTGTTTCATCATGAAATGATTAGAGGTTTTTTTTTTGTTTGTTTGTTTTTTTAGTTTATCATGTTCTTTATTTAGGAGTCAGTGTTTCATAAAAAGAATAATGATACTGACTTACATTCTAGGGACTGTGATGTTTCTGTATTCTTTAGATAAAAGAGATTCTTAAACAATTAAAAGACATGATTAAAATGGTGTTTTAGGTAGATTAAACAGATAGTATCAGCATGTTGCTGCTGCTGCTGCTAAGTGGCTTCAGTTGTGTCCGACTCTGTGCAACCCCATAGATGGCAGCCCACCAGGCTCCCCTGTCCCTGGGATTCTCCAGGCAAGAACACTGGAGTGGGTTGCCATTTCCTTCTCCAATGTATGAAAGGGAAAATTCAAAGTGAAGTCGCTCAGTCGTGTCCAACTCTTAGCGACCTCATGGACTGCAGCCTACCAGGCTCCTCCATCCATGGGCTTTTCCAGGCAATAGTACTGGAGTGGGGTGCCATTGCCTTCCTGATCTGCATGTTAGACGATGGAAAAGAGACCTGTTAGAGGCAGAGACATCTACCAACTGTGAGACTGGCTTGGTTTTCACGGATCAGAAATAAGGATAAGATGGGCTGAGAGGGAAGGACTCAGAAGGGTAGATTTGACATACTTGGGAGCTAAGTGAGAAAAAAGTAAAAGCTTTCTCAGGTTTTAGACTTAAATTTCTGAGATAGAGCTATTAACAGAACAATGTGTATTTCAAAGAATCCAATCACTCTGAGTTAATGAGAAAGTGAAGCTATTTAGTAATAGATGTAGAGAGGAAAGTACCAAGACACTTTTATCTTCAACTCATTTTTAACCTAGTGACTGAAAAATAATAGCACTGAGTTCTTTTTCTATGCAAGGATCTATGCCTTTACTGCTAGTACATACCTAGTTTTATCCTTTCACGTGTGTGCATGCCTGCTCAGTCGTTCAGTTGTGTCCAACTCTTTGTGACCCCATTGACTACAACCTGCCAGGCTCCTGTGTCCATGGGATTTCTCAGGCAAGAATACTGGAGTGGGTTGCCATTTCCTGCTCTAGGGATCTTCCCCACCCAGGGATTAAATTTGTTTCTCCTGCATTGGCAGGCAAATTCTTTACCAATGAGCCACCTGAGAAGCCCTATCCTTTCACAGATACATATTTAAATATTTCTTGTGGTCTCAAATGTGGACTATTAACCAAATAGTGTTTGTTTCCTTAAAGTAGATGTTTTCTGAGCCACTTAGTCATTTTTGGGAAAATATTTATCAAAGACTGTTTATTTGGCCCAGGTTATAGAGATAAAAAAATGCAGTATAGACCCTCAAGGAAGGTATAATATATTCTTTTATTTATTTATTTAAATTGAAATGTAATTGATTTACAGTGTTGTGTTAGTTCCAAGTGTACAGCAAAGTGATTCAGCTTTATATATGTGTGTATTATTTCCTTTATAGATTATTACGAAATATTGAGTATAGTTCCCTACATTTTATTCTTATAATGATAAGAGGCAAAAGTTACAGTAAGACTTCTCAGTTCTATAAGATGGTAGACAAATTTTACATGAAAAATATTCCATACCACAGTCTGCTAGAAACTCTAGTTTTAAAAGATTGATGCATAGCTAAGCTCTCCCAAAAGAAAAGGAAGTATCTGAATGTCAGAATCAAAGACTTGTAAGTGTACAGACTTCCCTGGTGGTCCAGTGGCTAAGACTCCATGCTGCCAATGTGGGGCTCTTGGGGGTTCAATCCCTGGTTAGGGGACTGATCCCATTGCAACAACTAATAGTTTGCATGTCACAATTAGAGATTCCGTGTGCCACAACTAAGACCTGGTACAGTCAAGTAGATAAATAAAAATAAATATGTAAACCAGTAATTCAGGTGTCCAGATGTAATTTTTTAAAAAGTGGTGTAGGAGTTGACAGTTTATATTGAGTTTATACCTAAGAGTGATATGGGAGGAATGTTGGAAAGAGTGTGGTTAGACCAGCTAACACCTGGATTGAATTGTAATCCTTGCAGAGAGTAGAAGATTAGGGTCTGGAACTGAAATCTTGCTTAAAAGCCTTTCCTGCAGATGTGCCCTTAATGTAAAGAAGGAAGAAAAAAATGGCTCTGCTGCCCAGGGAACTGACTTTGCAAACTCAGCTTGGCTGGTACTCAGGGCAAAAACAAGACTTAAATGATAATTCAGTTCCCTGAGCCTTCACTTTTCAGAATAGAAACCTACATGATATCCCCAAGCTGAGAAGCAAACATAAATATTGGTCCTCAGCCAGTCATGCTCTCAAGTGCCTGGCAGAATCGAATGCAAAATTACCCCGTGGAGACACCGCAGTGGACTACGTCAATGTGTGTGCTTCACCCAGATCCCCCAGACCCAATTTTGACTGTTCCTTGGGGTGAGGAACTCCCTCTTTGGTGCTCTTTCCCATCCAGCCCCTTCTGGATCTCCTTTTTCAGAGACCTGCCCTCCAATACACATCCCCACCCTATGTTTTTCACAGTATCTCACCTCAGTTGGTACACCTCTGTGGTGTAAGCTTTAAACTCCAGAGTCCCTTGCAGGATCATCCTGAGATCACACCCTTGTTCCCATTCCTCCTCTTCTCTGTCCTGTTTTTCCCTGCATGCCCTTGCCAGCTTCCCTGGAACACTTCCTTAATAAGCATGGCCACTGGATTATCATCTCAAGTGTCTGGTTTGAGAGAACGTGACTCCCGTGGAATTCTGTCAAAAAAACAAACAAGCACCTCTAAAGACAAGCACTCTAGAAAAAGAATGATAAAATATGCAAGGCAAAAACTCTGAGACAGTTTGCAAAAACATAACAGAAGTATTAGTGCTACTCAGGACTTTGTGTAATAGAAAAACAAGTTGACAGACTATATAAATTATCCAGGATACAGATGGAGAGAACTAAAAATGGAAAGGATGACAGAGTTTAAGAAAGACAGAGGAATGATGAGAATGTTTGCCACAGGGATAGTAGCAGCTCCTCAGACGAGAAGAGAGGGCTGTGGAGGGGCAGGATCTATTGAAAGAAATATTGTCAGAGTGGCTTACAGAAGTCATGGGAGATCGGAAACAACCCAATTCCTCCGTAGGATGAATAAAAAGTCAATGGGCCTCAAAGAGACATTTCACAACACAAGAGCAGAGAGAACATCTTAAAAGTAACCAGATGGGAAAGACAGATTATCCAAAGATAAACAATAATTAGACCACCAAAGCATATAATCCACAGCTGTGAGAGAGGCCAGAAGACAGCAGTAGAATGCCTTCAAAGTGGAAAATAAACTAAACTAAGTTGAATTATCACTAAAGAAGGAGAAAATAAAGACATTTCAGCCAGCGACTGTGAGTTTTTCTAAGTGTACTCCAGACCAGGATCTCCAAAGCCTTGTCTCCCTGTCTGACCCCACTTCCTACTGCTCTTGCTCTGGCTCCCTGGGCTTCTTTGTCTCCCTCAAACAAGCTAAGCTCCTTCTTCCTGGAGGACTTTTGCACCCCCTCTTTCCTCTGTCTGGAACACTTTGCCCTTGCATTCACAAAGTATCCATTACATACATGTTTGCATCAAACAAATGTTTACTGAGACTCAGTTATGCTCCTGGAACTGTTCTAGGCACTGAGGATACAGCAGTGGGCAGAGGAGGCAAAAGTCTTTGCTGCCACTGTGTGTTTGTCCTAGCAGCTGGCATCTTTGATCTTTCAGGAAGTCTCTTCTGATCGCCAATCTAAAGTTCAATGTTATTCAGTTTTTTTGTCTTCCTATTTATTGTCTCTTCCCACGTATGTGCCACTTTTTGAGATGAGGGACCTTGTCTGTCTTGTTCATCACTCTACTTCAAGGGCAGAATGCTGCCTGAACCAATTATGCGTTGAGGAAATAGTTGTTAAAAGAATGAATGTAAAGAGTGAAAATGAATGTTGAGTGAAAATGGATGCGTGGACACAGCAGTTGGATGGGATGAATTGGGAGAGTGGGATTCACATACGTGCTCTGCCATGCGTAAAACAGATAGCTGGTGAGAGCCCACTGTGTAGCACAGGGAGCTCAGCGTGGTGCTCTGGGGCGACCTGGATGGATGGGGTGGGAGGGAAGTCCAAGAGGCAGGCGATGTATGTATATGTATAGCTGATTCACTTGGCTAAAGAGGAGAAACGGACACAACATAGTAAAGTGACTATACCCCACAGTAAAAAATGAACGATGAAGAAATGAATTCATCGATGGTTACAATTATATTTGAAGGAACAAAAGAAGTTGTCTACAGCAAAGGTGTGTGTGTGTGTGTGTGTGTGTGTGTCTGTGTATATCTGTCTGTGTTTGTGTCTGTAAACAGGGGAAAAAAAACCATATAAAGATAAGAGAATGGATTTTATGGTAGAAGAATAAGTGGTTAGACAAGGCAGGCAGAGATCAGAGCTAGTCTGTGTGCCACACAAAGGAATTAACATTTCATCTTGTAAATCTTGTGTGTGATTGGCCATTTGTTTCAACGCAAGATGGTAATTTTAAATCCATGCTTTGAGATTTGATTATAGAAAGTAAAGAATGTTTCCCTTTTGTTTAAACAAACAAGCTCTTTGGTTACAATTTATTTTTATGAACTAGACTTTAATTAACATAATGTTTTACGACTGCATAACTATATAATTGCTAAAAGAACATTTTATTAGCAACAACTTTAAAGCATGTTTTATTTAAACATAAACATTAAAAGAGGTGTACATCAAGCACTGATAACTCAATTATGTACAAACTTAGAATTTATTTTCTCCTGACTGGGGTCAACTTCATGAGCCCACTTGTGTCTGGGTGGTGAACTTGTCAACATCATCATTACATCTAACATGTACTGAGTGTTTCTTACATTCAAGACACCGTTCTAACTCATTAAAATTTCTCAGAAAACCTTGGTGCAGGGATGATTAATTGTTTTAGGTCTCATAGTTTGTCAATGGAGTAGCCAGGCTGCGAACACGGCCGTTTAGTTTGAAGCCCATGAACCGCTGCTCCATGCTGACTCTGTCCTTCCTGATGAATTCAACTCTGTCCACTGAGCTTCGTCCTCTGATGTTAGGAAACGTATCCCATAGGGCTATACATCACCTTCTCATGACTGCCTTCTCTACCTCCCTGATTTTCTCTCCCCATCTCCATCCTGTTTCTCTCCTTGGACTTTGGCTGCTGATGTCGTACTCTGGTTTGGCCCCAGGAATTGGAGCTCCTGAGCAAAGACAAAGTCACAGTGAGGTCCTTTCAGAGGAAGGAGAGACAGTCAATCAGATTCAGTCAGATGTCAGTTGTCTCCACTGATGTGGGGGCCTCCATGGACGTGGCATGTGGGATTTTCTTAGCCAATGTGCATCTCTCCAAGGCCCTCAAGCTCTTCTGCTGAACCACAGTCTAAGTGGCTCCTGTCCCTCTGCTCAGGAGGTTTGGGCTCCTGCAAGTGGAACCCTGAGCACTGGCTTCCATGCTATCTGGGAACAGGGATAAGGTGGCCCTCACGCCTCCCTTTCATGGCACCTTATGACACTCGACACTCTCCTGCCCTGCCAGCCTCCTACTCCAGTGAACCCCTCATCAGTGTGTTTCCTGTCTTCAGAAATCTCCAGATGAAAAGTGAACAACATCCCCCAGTTTTTAGAAGCCTCCAAACACAGCTTTAACTACCGGGTGCTTCGCCTTTTGCCCGTCAGGTGCAGTGGCCAGTTGGTAAAGCGTTGCTCCGGTAAACCAGCGACCGTGGGTCTCCACCCTGTCCGTGCCTGTTCTTGAGGTTGGGTTTGGTGATGGGGGCCTTGGCATCTCCATGTGTACTGCCGTGAGGCATTTGGGCTTCCCTGGTGGCTGAGATGGTAAAGAATCCACCTGCAATGCCGGAGACCTGGGTTTGGTCCTTGGGTCAGGAAGATCCTCTGAAGAAGGGCATGGCAATCCACTCCAGAATTATGGCCTGGAGAATTCCAAGGACAGAGGAACCTGGCGGGCTACAGCCCACGAGGGCACAACGAGCTGAACATGACTAACTGACGCTTTCACTTTTTTCAGCTTTCAGAATATGCAAGTCTAGTGCCTCTTCCAATTTGGGGATTGGGATTAGCTTTCTGCTTCAGGAACTATGTACTTCAGAAGGGTGGTCACTTTCCTATCCCCTCACCTAAGGTTCTGTGGGAACCCACCACTTTGCAAACCCAATGGTAGAATAATATGGGATTATGGAGACATAATTAGGGGACAGTCTTTGTGCTCAAGATGTGAGCTCATAATATCTTTTGATCTCCACTATGAGTTTAGGAAGTCCCACATACCAGTCAGTAATGCCACAGGATTACTGGAAAGGATCTAAGTTAGTACATCATATCCTCGTGTCCGTGTTAGCACATTCATAATACAAAAGCACCAAAAGAAAGTGACATCAACACCAGTGGAATGGTCATAAGGAATTACAGAGACTTTACAGGGTATTAATGACTTCTGATTTTAAACACATCCCATTACACGCTCAGATCAAATAAGTTAGCATTAAAACCACCACATTTAAAACTCAAGAACAATATGAGTTGAGCTTTTTCTTTTTGTAATAAATTGTACAATTTACTTTTGAAGGATTAATTTTTCTACCAAATGTCAAACACCAACAATTAGCTTTTCTTAGACAATATACAGTTTTAGTGTTTTTACAGAATGTCAAAATAAAGTTAACCATGTTTTATATGGATTTTGATCATATTTCTTATGTAAATATAGTGTGACGATCACATAATTAAGTATAAACATGCTGCTTGGTTTGTATGAAGCATTATACAAAGCATTTCAAATTAGCATTTTTCTGATTTGAAAAACGTGGTTGGCCCTGCCTGTCTCATTAGGGTCATGCATGTGCATGCATGCTGCGTTGCATCCAACTCTTTATGACCCATGGACTGTAGCCCCCAAGGCTTCTCTGTCCATGGGATTCTCCAGGCAAGAATACTGGAGTGGATTGCCATTTCCTCCCCAGATCTTCCTGACCCAGGGATCAAACCAGTGTCTTCTGCTTCGTAGTAAGATTCTTTACCACGGAGCCCCCTGGGAAGCCCCCATTAGGATCACAGAGCAACCTAAAGGATAACATATAAAACACAAGACAGACACTTAGGACGTGATAGTTATTGTTTTGTCTTCAATATTGCAATATTTTACCCATAATTCTTTGTCCTTGATTCAAACACTTTCATTTAAAAGAAAAATGTTGTTAATCAAGAGCAACATAGTATGTTCTCTGTGTAATATAAGTATAATTATCACTCATTTTAAAAATCCTTAGTGTTCAGGGGCCTACTTATTATGACCAAGTCATATTTGTATTAGTGAACCAGATTACTATGATGGAGCATCCCAGGTGGCATTAGTGGTAAAGAACCCGCCTGCCAATGGAGGAGACATAAGAGGTACAGGTCCAGTTCCTAGGTCAGAAAGAGCCCCTGAAGAAGGAAATGGAAGCCCAGTCTAGAATTCTTGCCTGGAGAATCCCATGGACAGAGAAGCCTGATGGGCTACCCTCTACGGGGTCACAAAGAGTCAGACATGACTGAAGCGACTTAGCATGCATGCACGCTCTAGGATGGTGTGGTCAGTCACACAGAGCCAGACATTCTGGAGTGTGAAGTCAAGTGGGCCTTACTGCTGCTAATAAAGCTAGTGGATATGATGGGACTTCCAGTAGACCTATTCAAAACCCTCAAGGAGGATGCCATCAAGGTGTTGCATTCAATATGTCAGCAAATCTAGAAGACCCAGTAGTGGCCACAGGACTCATCCCAGTTCCCAAGAAGGGTAATACTAAAGAATGTGCTAACCATCAGACAATTACACTCATCTCCCATGCTAGTAAAGTCATACTTAAAATCTTGCACGCTAAGCTTAAGCATTATGTGAACCAAGAACATCTAGATGTCCAAGCTCAGTTTAGAAAAGGAAGAGGAACCAGAGATCAAACTGCCAACATTCTCTGAATCATAGAGAAAGCAAGGGAATTCCAGAAAAACATCTACCTCTGTTTCATCAACTACACTAAAGCCTTTGACTGTATGGACCATAACAAACTGTTGAAAGTTCTTAAAGAGATGGGACTACCAGACCATTTTACCTATCTCCTGAGAAACCACTTTGCAGGTCAAAAAGCAACAGTTAGAACCCTGTATGGAACAACTGATTTGTTCAAGATTGAGAAAGGAGTACGACAGGGCTGTCTGCTGTCACCCTGTTTGTTTAATCTATGCACTGAGCACATCATGAGAAATGCTGGGCTGGATGAGTTACAAGCAGGAATCAAGACAGGCAGGAGAAACATAAACAACCTCAGATATGTGGATAATACCACTCTAATGGCAGAAGGTGAAGAGGAACGAAAGAGCCTCTTAATGAGGGTGAGGGAGGAGAGTAAAAGAGCCAGCTTAAAACTAAATATTAAAAAAAAAAATAAGATCATGGCATCCGGCCCCATTGCTTCATGTCAAATAGAAGGGGAACAGGTGAAAGTAGTGACAGATTTCCTCTTCTTGGGCTCTAAAATCACTGTAGATGGTGACAGCAGCCATGAAATCAGGAGACGATTGCTACTTGGCAGGAAAGCTATGACAAACCTAGACAGTGTGTTGAAAAGCAGAGACATTACCCTGTGGACAAAGATCTGTATAGTCAAAGCTATGGTCTTCCCAGTGGTCATCTATAGTTGTGAGAGCTGGACCATAAAGAAGGCAAATGCCAAAGACTCGATGCCTTTGAAATGTAGTGCTGGAGAAGACTCCTGAAAGTCCCTTGGACAACAAGGAGATCAAACCAGTCAGTCTTAAGGAAAATCAATCCTGCATACTCATTGGAAGGACTGATGCCGAAGATGAAGCTCCAGTATTTTGATTATCTGATACGAACAGCCGACTCATTAAAAAAGTCCCTACTGCTGGGAAAGATTGAGGGCAGAAGAAGAAGAGGGCATCAGAGGATGAGATGGCTGGATGGCATCACTGATGCAATGGATATGAACTTGAGCAAACTTTGGGAGATGGTGAGGGACAGGGAGGCCTGGTAAGCTGTAGTCCATGGGGTTGCAAAGAGTCAGACACAACTGGGCAATTGAACAACAACAACAATATATTTGTATTGCTCTCAACCAAACACTTTTCTACCTAATTATTCTTGCCTTATGCCTGTGAACTAGCGAAACTGGACAGCAGAATCTTTAAGAGTGGTGTCCTTGTTTCCTGGATACTCTTTGATGTATGAACTTGAAAAGTCTCAGTCTTTGGGAAAAATTTTCCTGAAAAATATTTTAAATATCCAGAGCAGGATCCCCAACTTTCACTACCTAACTTCATTTAGAAAGTGCCTTCCTGTCTGGTTACAGAATTTGCTCACCACACAGATTGTTAGACTTTCTACCACTTCTCAGCCATTTGTTTCTGAAACTTGGTAAATTTTTGTAGTCCTATAGTGATTGGAAGGAGAAGGCAATGGCAACCCACTCCAGTACTCTTGTCAGGAGAATCCCATGGACGAAGGAGCCTCATAGGCTGCAGTCCACGGGGTTGTGAAGAGTCGGACACGACTGAGGGACTTCACTTTCACTTTTCACTTTCATGCATTGGAGAAGGAAATGGCAACCCACTCCAGTGTTCTTGCCTGGGGAATCCCAGGGACGGGAGAGCCTCGTAGGCTGCAGCCTATGGGGTCACACAGAGTTGGACACGACTGAAGCGACTTAGCAACAGAATAGTGATTGGAAAGCTCAAAGATTTGTAGTTTTTCTTCTGCAGTGTTGCTCCCTCTAGTGCTGAATTAAAGGACTGAGTATTCCTGAGACAATGTAAGCATTTTGCTTATTTAAAGAATCGAAATGAGAGTTGGACCATAAAGAAGGCTGAGTGTTGAAGAATTGATGCTTTTGAACTGTGGTGTTGGAGAAGACTCTTGAGAGTCCCTTGGACTGCAAGGAGATCAAGCCAGTCAATTCTAAAGGAAATCACTCCTGAATATTCATTAGAAGGACTGATGTTGAAGCTGAAGCTCCTGTCTTTGACCACCTGATATGAAAACCAACTCATTGGAAAAGACCCTGATGCTAGGAACGATTGAAGACAAAAGGAGAAGGAAGCAACAGAGAATGAGCTGGTTAGATAGCATTGCTGACTCAGTAGACATGAATTTGAGCAAACTCAAGGAGATAGTGACGGACAGGGAAGTCTGGTGTGCTGTAGTTCATGGGGTTGATAAGAATCAGACCCAACTTAGCAGCTGAACAACAGTAATGAATAAAAAAGATAATTGCAGAAAGAATGATAGTATTTACACACTGAAAGTATTTCTACAAGGCAGGGGTATGGTCCTATTCATCACTGTAACTCTAGCAACGAATACAATATAGCCTTTGAACAAGTAGCCTTTGAACCAAACTCCAGAGAGAACATATTCACAAAATAGAAGAATATGAAGACCACCTCTATCTTAAATTTTTATTTTTTTCACCTTAAATTTAAGATATGTCTTTTATGGTGGCACATTTTTAGAAACATCTTATCATAAAATGGCATTATCTAACTAGCTATGAAAAAAGGAATAATTAATTCTTTAAAAATTGTTTTATATTGTCAAAGGATGAGAAACAGGATTCAGATACATTTGGAAAGAAACAATGTAGCAGTTTTCAACCTCGAAGTGACTCTGACTATTGGATACTGTGCCCACAGATTTTTAATTTTATTTTGGCCAAGAGATATCTGTGATTCTAGTTTCCCAACCAGGGATGGAACCCCTATCCCTTGCGCTGGAAGTGAAGTCTTAACCACTGTACTGCCAAGGGAGTCCCCAGACTTTTGAGGAATCTGTTCGCCTGTAATAGGCTAAGAGCTACGGAAGAGCCAGGAATCACATGATCTTTTAGAGCTGGAGGTAGCTGCTAACAAAGCCCTGTAAGAGTTATCCTGCACTCTGTACTCAACAGTCCACCATATGTTTCCAGTCTTTACTTTTCACTCTCCTCCCTAGCTTTCCTATATCTATGCAGCTCCATCTCCCAGTCAACCATACTTCACTCTTTGACTTCTGGGTTGTTAGCTGGGATCCATGCATCTCTCACTTCAGATTGGGAGCAAGTTCTTTCCACTGAAGTAATGGTGACAGTAATTTCAGTTCAATCACACAGTCCTGTCTGACTCTTTGAGAACCCATGGACTGCAGCACTCCAGGCCTCCCTGTGCAATACCAACTCCTAGAGCCTGCTCAAACTCATGTCCATTGAGTCAGTGATGCCATCCAACCATCTCATTCTCTGTCGTCCCCTTCTCCTCCTGACTTCAATCTTTCCCAGCATCAATCAGGGTCTTTTTTTTTTTTTTTTTTTTCAATCAGGGTCTTTTCCAATGAGTCAGTTCTTTGCATCAGATGGCCAAAGTATTGGAGTTTCAGATTCAGCATCAGTCCTTCCAGTGAATATTCAGGACTGATTTCCATTGGAATGGACTAGTTGGAACTCATGCAGTCCAAAGGAGTCTCAAGAGTCTTCTACAAGACCATAGTTCAAAAGAATCAGTACTTCGGTGCTCAGCTTTCTCCAACTCTCATATCCATACGTGACTACTGGGAGAACCGTAGCATTGACTAGACGGACCTTTGTCGGCAAAGTAACGTCTCTGCTTTTTATATGTTGTCTAGGTTGGTCATAGCTTTCCTTCCAAGGAGCAAGCGTCTTTTAATTTCATGGCTGCAGTCACCATCTGCAGGGATTTTGAAGCTGAAAAAAATAAAGTCTGTCACTATTTCCATTCCTTCTCCAGCTACTTGCCATGAAGTGATGGGATTGGATATCATGATCTTAGTTTTCTGAATGTTAAATTTTAAGCCAGCTTTTTCACTCTTCTCTCTCACTTTCCTCAATAGGCTCTTTAGATCCTCTCAGTTTCTGCCATAAGGGTGGTGTCATCTGTGTGTCTGAGATTATTGATATTTCCCCAGGCAATCTTGATTCCAGCTTGTGCTTCATCCAGCCTGGCATTTCACATAATGTACTCTGCATATAAGTTAAATAAACAGAGTGAAAATATACAGCCTTGCATACTCCTTTCCCTATTTGGAACCTGTCTGTTGTTCCATGTCCAGTCCTAACTGTTGCTTCTTGACCTGCGTACAGATTTCTCAGGAGGCAGGTATGATGGTTTGGTATTCCCATCTCTTGAAGAATTTTCCACAGTTTGTTGTGATCCACACAGTCAAAGACTTTGGTTTACACAATAAAACAGAAGTAGATGCTTTTCTGAAACTCTCTTTGCTTTATTGATGATCCAATGGATATTGGCAATTTGATCTCTGGTTCCTCTGCCTTTTTTAAATCCAGTTTGAACATTTGGAAGTTCACAGTTCATATACTGCTGAAGCCTGACTTGGAGAATTTTGAGCATTACTTTGCTAGCATGAGAGATGAGTGCAATTGTGCAGTAGTTTGAACATTCTTTGGCGTTGCCCTTCTTTGGGAGTGAAATCAAAACTGACCTTTTCTAGTCCTGTGGCCACTGTTGAGTTTTCCATATTTGCCGGCACTTGAGTGCAGCACTTTCACAGCATCATCTTTTAGGATTTGAAATAGCTCCACTGGAATTCCATCACCTCTGGTAGCTTTTTTCATAATGATGCTTCCTAAGTCCCACTTGACTTTGCTTTCCAGGATGTCTGGTTCTAGATGAGTGATCACACCACTGTGGTTATCTGGGTCAGATCTTTTTGTGTATTCTTCTGTGTATTCTTGTCACCTCTTCTTAATATCTCTTGCTTCTGTTAAGTCCATACCATTTCTGTCCTTTATTGAGCCCATCTTTGCATGAAATGTTCCCTTGGTATCTCTAATTTTCTTGAAGAGATCTCTAGATTTTACCTTTCTATTGTTTTCCACTACTTCTTTGCACTG
Source organism: Oryx dammah (assembly GCF_014754425.2). Classification (NCBI taxonomy): domain Eukaryota; kingdom Metazoa; phylum Chordata; class Mammalia; order Artiodactyla; family Bovidae; genus Oryx; species Oryx dammah. The sequence goes on from NW_024070213.1 coordinate 30,600,595, forward strand.
ATCACTGAGGAAGGCTTTCTTATCTCTCCTTGCTATTCTTTGGAACTTCCTTTTCTCCTTTGCCTTTAGCTTCTCTTCTTTTCTCAGCTATTTATAAGGCCTCTTCAGACAGCCATTTTGCCTTTTTACATTTCTTTTTCTTGGGGATGGTCTTGATCATAAGGGACATATCCAATTTTGGCATGAGAGGTCATACATCACTTGACATATAAGAGGATACTTACATTCTTTAGAAAGCACCTATTGTTTTCATAATTCAATCTACAGAAAATAAATCTTGACAAGTTTGCCTTGGTAGACACCTGGTGACTTTCACCTATGCCTTAGGGGGGCCATGTCAGTATCCCTGCAGTAAGGTAGCAGTGTAATTTTACATGTATCTAGAAAAGCATGGGTTTTCAACAGTTGACAAATATGGCTCTAGATTAGGGCATAAAGTCCATTACCTTATTAAAGTCTCAGAGCAATAGTTCAAAATTACACAATCCATATACAAAAGTAGTAATCTCAAAATAACTCCATGTTTTTGCTTTTTTTCCACAAACACTATAAGGTAAACACTTTATACCTGGCCCCTTTATTTTTTCCATCTTTGCTTAATTCTATAATCTTTCATAGTACTTGTCCTGTGCCTATCATTTTCTTCTTTATTTCTGAGGGTAAGCCAGCTGGGAAAGGTAAAACTTTCCTCAGAGATAGAGGAGGACAGGCAATGTGGTAGGAAGAATTAGTGCCACTGAAGTGGGTACAAGTAAAAGAGAGGTTAAGAACATACATGTATTTAAATTGTTTTAATTCATGTCATCAATGTTTTTATTAGGTTTGGAGAACAGAAATTGTATAAAAATATTTTAGCCTCTTACAACCCTGAGGGAACAAAATATCTCTGGTAATTTCTACTCTGCCCATTCTCTGAATGTTTACATAAGGTTTAAAGTCACTCTCAATGCCTCTTTTAAACTATGGAAGTAATAGCTAATTCTTAGCTTTCCCTTCAATATTTACAAACCCTCATTTGACAGCAAGCCTCCGCATTGGCAGCAACTGGCTTGCATGGCCTACTGGTTTAAAGTCAGGTAATATTATATCAGGTTAGTCACAAGGGTATACAAAAAAGCAAGGTGGCACTATACTGAGGGTTTCTACCTTTCAGATTAGCAGTCAACCAAAAAGAATTGGATAAGCCTATTTCTCTTTTTTTGGTTGTTGGACAAGATTATTTCTTGTGTGAATCAGCAAACATTTAAAAATATTGCTGCAGACATTTAGGAATGGCATACTTCCCTGGGACTGAGCATTATATAGATAATTTACACTTCATCAAACATGCTTTCTAGCCTGCAGATTAATTTTGATTAATGAATATTAGTTACTCCCAGAGAATTTTTGTTTACTAATGTTCCATTTTATATTTGTAAATACAAATCTTGTCTCCACATTGAAAGTATAAGGAGCTCTTAAGATGGAAGAGACTGCTTTGGAAGAGGTAATTTTCCTATTTGTAAGACTATAACAGTAAAAATTCCAATCTCAAAAAAGGCAATGCCAAAGAATGCTCAAACTACCACACAATTGCACTCATCTCACACACTAGCAAAGTAATGCTCAAAATTCTCCAAGCCAGGCTTCAACAGTATGTGAACCATGAAATTCCAGATGTTCAAGCTGGATTTAGAAAAGGCAGAGGAACCAGAGATCAAATTGCCAATATCTACTGGATCATTGAAAAAGCAAGAAAGTTTCAGAAAAGCATCTACTTCTGCTTTATTAACTGTACCAAAGCCATTGACTGTGTGGATCACAACAAACTGTGGAAAATTCTTCACGAGATGTGAATACCAGACCATCTTACCTGCCTCCTGAGAAATCTGTATGCAGGTCAAGAAGCAACATTTAGAACTGGATGTAGAACAACAGACTGGCTCCAAATAGGGAGAGGAGTATCTCAAGGCTGTATATTGTCACCCTGCTTAATTAACTTATATGCAGAGTACATCACGTGAAACGCTGGGCTGGATGAAGCACAAGCTAGAATCAAGATTGCTGGGAGAAACATTAATAACCTCAGATATGCAGATGACACCACCCTTATGGCAGAAATTGAAGAGGAACTAAAGAGCCTCTTAATGAAAATGAAAGAGGAGTGTGAAAAAGTTGGCTTAAAGCTCAACATTCAGAAAACGAAGATCATGGCATCTGGTCTCATCACTTCATGGCAAATAGATGGGGAAACAATGGAAACAGCGGCAGACTTTATTTTTGGGGGTTCCAAAATCATTGCAGATGGCAACTGCAGCCATGAAATTAAAAGACATTTGCTCCTTGGAAGGAAAGCTATGACCGACTTAGACAGCATATTAAAAAGCAGAGACATTACTTTGCCAACAAAGGCCTGTCTAGTCAAAGCTATGGTTTTTCCAGTAGTCACATATGGATGTGAGAGTTGGACTGTAAAGAAAGCTGAGTGCTGAAGAATTGATTCTTTTGAACTGTGGGACTCTTGAGAGTCCCTGGACAGCAAGGAGATCCAACCAGTCCATCCTAAAGGAAATCAGTCCTGAATATTCACTGGAAGGACTGATGCTGAAGCTGAAACTCCAATACTTTGGCCACCTGGTGCAAAGAAATGACTCATTGGAAAAGACCCTGATGCTGGGAAAGATTGAAGGCTGGGAAGGATTGAAGGTGGGAGGAGAAGGGGACGACAGATGAGATGGTTGGATGGCATCGCTGAGTCAATGGACATGAGTTTGAGTAAGCTTTGGGAGTTGGTGATGGACAGGGAAGCCTGGTGTGCTGCAGTGCATGGGGTTGCAAAGAGTCAGATATGACTGAGCGACTGAACTGAACTGAACTGAACAGTGAAATATAATGTATGTGTATCTTAGAAGATGTCTTCTCCAATGCACAGGAGAAAGAATCTTTTCCATCACTGTCTTTAAGATCCTGCTTCACAATATAGATTTTGCTTAGCATTCTACTGCTGGCTTCCTGTGATTCTTAAAATTGCTTGACATATAACCAAGAAAGGGGTTTCCCAGGTGGCTCAGTGGGTAAAGAATCCACCTGCAATGCAGGAGCCGCAGGAAACTCAGATTCTATCTGAGGGTTGGGAAGATCCCCTGGAAGAAGGCATGGCAACCCACTCCAGTATTCTTGCCTGGAGAATCCCATAGACAGAGGAGCCTGGTGGGCTACAGTCCATGGAGTCACAAAGAGTCTGACAGGACTGAGCAACTGAGCATGCAAGCAAATAACCAAGAGAAGGTAACTGTGTCAGTTAGGATTGGATTCAGTTGCGTATAACAGAGACCCGACTAAGGAAATTGAAAAGCATGAGTTTATGCTCTGGTGTTGGAGGAAGTTCAGTGAGTGCAGCCTGAGCCTGATACAGGGGTTCTGTGGAGTCACAGACTTCATGCTTCAGTCACGCATGGAGCTCACAAATGCATCATTTCTGCATTTTAGGCAGGAGGAGAGAAGAAACAGTAGAAAGGCCAAAAGGAACATGCTTTTCAGAAAATTTCCTAGAAGCTACATGCTTTCACTTCCACACCACTGGTGGTTCTGAATAAGATCAAGGCAGAAAGAGAGGATGAATATTGGGCTAAGTAACTAAGAGTCTTTGCAGAAGGTGATGATGATACAGCATTAGAAAAAAAAAAAAAAAGACCTTGAAATCCTTAGATGAGTCATGGCAGAATGAAGTAGAATGGCTACAGCAAGGAGCACCTTTCTTTAGTGCAGAAAGATGAACAATGATTTCCTTTCCATTACTCCCAATAAAATACACACAAGATGTCACCCATGAATTTATGACAGTGTGGGTTTATGACTAGGATCTGGTTCCTTCTTCCAAGAAGCAAAGTGCTTAGCTAAAATAATGTGCTTGGAGTATTAAAATTTTGACAGTGCACATTTTTTTTCTTTCTTCTCTTTTCCCGTTGTTTTCTTGGCTTTCTCATCCATGTATTTTTCCACACGCATAGCTCTAACTCTAAAGTTATTTTCAAATTTTAAAAATTTGAATTTGAAAATTGCACCTTTTTTTTGAAATGTATGAATAACAAAACCTTGGCTCATGACACACTCTTATTGTTCACTCATGTGGGGGTCTGCTTCTATTTATTGTTACTAGTAATTTGTTCTTAGTTTTTTTTGTAATAAAGCTGGCTTTATTTTTCTATTTTAATTTATTTTATTACTTTTGGCTGCTCTGGGCCTTTATTGCTGTATATGGGCTTTCTCTAGTTGCGGCAAGCGGAGGCTGCTCTCCACTTGCAGTGCGCATGTTTCTCATTACAGCGGCTTCTCTTGTGGTGGAGCATGGGCCCTAAGGCATTCAGGGCCTCAGCACTTGCAGCATGTGAGCTCGGTAGTTGTGGGGCATGGGCTTAGTTGTCCCGGGGCATGTGGAATCTTCCTCGACCAGGGATTGAAACTGTGTCCTCTGCATTGACAGGTGGATCCTTAACCCCTGGATGGCAAGGAAAGCCCAGTAATTTTTAATAATGAAATATGCACTTGCAAACACCACCCTGAACAAAAGCTAGAACCTTGACAGCAAGCCATTCCATCCTCAGGTCTCTTCCACCCAAAGCCGCCCTTGCACTTCTAATTACATTCAGATATTTTTCAACTTCGCTGAAATTTGGTTTATTCAAATCTTATTTTACATGCCCAAGAACAGATCTTCCATAATTCTAAACATTATGCAAGTTCAAATGGTTCTTATGGCAGAGATGGCTACTTGCCAAAACTAATATCCACTTTCCTTTTCTCCTTTAATAAAATTATCTTGGTTTGATTCAAAGTGGTAAAGTGCTCAGTTAAAAGATTGTTACTGTTCAGTAGCTCAGTGTTGTCCAACTCTCTGCGACCCCAAGGACTGCAGCACTCCAAGCTTCGCTGTCCTTCACTATCTCCTGGAGCTTGCTCAAATTCGTGTCCACTGAGTCAGTGATGCCATCCAACCATCTCATCCTCTGTTGTTCCCATTCTCCTCCTGTTTTCAACCTTTCCCAGCATCAGGGTCTTCTCTAATGAATCAGCTCTTAGCAACAGGTGGCCAAAGTATTGGAGCTTCAGCTTTAGCATCAATCTCTCTAATGAATATTCAGGATTGATTTCCTTTAGGATTGACTGGTTTGATCTCCTTGCAATCCAAGGGACTCTTAAGAGTCTTCTCCAATACCACAGTCCAAAAGTGTCAATTCTTCAGCACTTATCCTTCTTTATGGTCCAACTTTCACATCCATACATGACTACTGGAAAAACCATAGTTTTGGTTGGCAAAGTCATGTCTCTGCTTTTTAACATGCTGTTTGTGTCATAGAATTTCTTTCAAGGAGCAAGTGTCTTTTAATTTTATGGCTGTGGTCACCATCTGCAGTGATCTTGAAGCCCAAGAAAATAAAGTCTGTCACTGTTTCCATTGTTTCCCCTTCTATTTTCCATGAAGTGATGGGACCAGATGCCATGATCTTCATTTTTTGAATGTTGAATTTAAAGCCATCTTTTTTCACGTTCCCCTTTCACCTTCAAGAGGCTTTTTAGTTCTTCTTCGCTTTCTTTCTGTGATAAGGCTGGTGTCATCTGCATATCTGAGGTTATTGATATTTCTCCAGGCAATCTTGATTCAAGCCTGTGTTTCCTCCAGTCCAGTGTTTCTCATGATGTACTCTGCATATAAGTTAAATAAGCAGGGTGACAATATACAGCCTTGGCGTACTCCTTTCCCAATTTGGAATCAGACTGTTGTTTCATGTTCAGTTCTAACTGTTGCTTCTTGATTTGCACACGGGGTTCTTAGGAGGCAGGTAAGGTGGTCTGGTATTCCCGTCTCTTGAAAACATTTTCACAAAGATTACATTCCCTCATCTCCCTTATGGACTTGTGGCTCAGCTGGTAAAGAATCTGCCTGTAATGCGGTAGACCTAGGTTCTATCCCTGGGTTGGGAAGATCCCCTGGAGAAGGGAAAGGCTACCCACTCCAGTATTCTGGCCTGGAGAATTCCATGGACTGTATAGTCCACGGGGTCGCAAAGAGTCCAACACGACTGAGTGACTTTCACTTTCTCGCTTATAGCTAGCCTGTGGCGAATTTCTGGCCAATGGGACATGAGTGAGTGTTTTCAGATGACACGCCTAGAAAGGTTTAGTAAAATGAGAACAGACAACTAGGGTAAGTGGACAATTTAACCTTCACCTTCCTGCTGTTGGGACTATGGATATGCTGGCTGGAGTTCCAGCAGTCATTATAAACAGGGGGCAAACTTAATGATAGAAAGCCTTTTTCCAAGGATGACTAAACAGAAAGAGATAAGAAGCCTGAAATTTTAGAGCCATACTAGCCCTGGACAATCTATCTCTAGACTTTTTTTAGTGAAAAGCAAAGGGAATTCCATTTTGTTTACACAGCTTTTATGTTTCAGTCCCCGTCCCAAGCAGCAAAGTGCATTTCATAAACTGATACACTATTGTAAATGGAATTTCTTAAAGTTGTGTATTATAGCTTGTGATTCTTTTATATAGAAAAATTATTTTAGTTATCATTTAAATGCTAGACATCTTACCACATTCTGTAATTAGCCACAAAATGCAACACATATACATAATTGATATATTGGTATGAATAGAATGTCTTAACATTGTATTTTATAACTTCTGCTTTTTAAATTTGGGAAATTGGTGGCTTCATTTGTATTGAATCAATGTTTATTTGTATTGAATTTTTTTGTTTACTTAAACATATTTTATTGATATTTTAATTTCTTAAAATTTTCTTGATGATACAGAGTCCAAAAAGAAAAAAAAATCCAAAGTTCTTGTTTTTTTTCTTTTATTCTTCTTGTTAAAAGGGTACACAGTAATTTTTTTAGTTAAATAATTATTTGGAGACTTAATTCTAATCAGACCATAATACTGGCCCCATTGCATTACAAAAAAGAGAACGCTTTGGTAAATTACTGAGATTATTGTTATTCTAATAGTTTTGCTCCTGAATAATTGGACTTTTTAAAGTTAGTCATCTTATTCCTTAGAAAACTAAAAATAAAACTGCCATCTGACTCAGGAATCCCACCTCTGGGCATATACCTTGAGAAAGCCATAATTCAAAAGAAAACACATGTACCTCAATGTGCACTGTGGCACTCTTTGCAATCACCAGGACATGGAAGAAACCTAGATATCCATCAACCTAAATGAATAGAGAAGCTGTGGTACATATATAAAATGAAATATTACTAAAAGGAATGAAATGGAATAAAAAGGAATAAATGAGTCAGTTCTAGTGAGGTGGATGAACTTAGAGCCTGTTATACAGAGTGAAGTAAGTCAGAAAGAGAAAAACAAATATCGTATATTGATGTATATATATGGAATCTAGAAAAATGGTTCCAAGGAACATATTTGCAGAGCAGGAATAGAGATGCAGACGTAAAGAACACATGTATGGACCCATCGAGGGAAGGAGAGGGTGGGACAAGTAACATTGAGACATATACATTACCACTTGTAAAATAGCTAGCTGGAAATTGTTGTATAAACTAGGAGCTCAACCCAGGGCTCTGTGACAATCTCGAGGAGTGGGATGGGTTGGAGGGTGGGAGGGAGTTTCAACAGGAGGTTCAATCTTAGTTATAATAGGGACACTCCCTATTTGTACTTATGGCTGATTCATGTTGTTGTGTGACAGAAACCAATAGAACATTGTAAAGCAATTATCCTCCAATTAAAAATAAATATTAAAAAAGTCATTTCATCACCTGGAAATAAAATTAATGTTGTCTCTTCTTTTTAATTATTGTGCCTCACTCATTCTCAGGTTTCTAAAGTATTCTCCACGGGCCCAGTTTTCTACAGAGCCAACTCTGCCTTTTATTGATTTTCAGTGCTATTTTTGGTTCTGCTTGGTCTACTCAATGTACATTATGAACTCTCACTTTTTGTGGACGATAAGAAAAAAATTAATTCTGCACTTAAAGTAATGCAATTATATATGCTTTATAAAGTGAACCATTCAGTATTTAAAATCAGTTGCTCAAAATTTTCCCTCTGACCTTTTTTCTTCTTCCTTTCCTTTAGTGCAAACTTATATTTCCAGAGAACACTTTACATATTACATACATATTACTTATATAATTATTACTTACATGATACTTACACATTATTCTGCAACAAGAATAGGGTCTGTGGGCTTTGCTATATCCCATATCCCAGGTGGTTCTAGGAGTAAAAGAACCTGCCTGCCAATGCAGGAAACGTAAGGAGATGTGGGTTTGATCCATGAGTCGGGAAGATTCCCTGGAGGAGGGTATGGCAACCCACTCCAGTATTCCTGCCTGAAGAACCCCATGGGCAAAGGAGACCAGTGGGATACAGTCCATAGCGCTGTACAGAGTTGGACATGACTGAAGTAACTTAGCACTTATGCATATTACATGTAGGCTTTTTGTTGCCATCATGAAGACAAGAATTACTGCCCAAATCCACATACGCTAATCCGCTACATTTTAACCTTGAGTTTGTTAAGGCTCTCCATTTGGGACTTTGAGAATTTTCATCTATTTACTTATTGATATGATACAGGAGAAGGAAGGAGAGGAAGAAAGAAAACCAATCCCAAATATCAGTGGCTGAGCATGCAAAAGTTTGTTTCTAACTAATGCTGCATGCTTGGTGAGGTTTTCTGGAAGACTCTGCTCCATAGAGTCTCTCAGAAACCATGCTGAAGATTTCACTAACCATGTTGTATCCATATTATCTAGACATCATGATTCTCTGTTACTGTGATAGGTAAGAGAGGAACTAGAGAATCACGTTGGGATTTTTCAGTAACTCAGCTTCTAACTTCACACATCACTTCTAATTACATTTTATTGGCCAAATTAGTGACATGGTCCCATCTGACTGCAAGAGGACTGAGAAACGTTCCTTTCACATGCAAGCAGGGAGACAGAGAAGGAGAAAGAGTATTGGATAAAAGTATAACGTCTACTTCTTGAGCTACAAGTGGCTTTCTAAGACCACCCCAAGCCCATCAGCCTAGTCATCCCCCTCAGTCACTGCTGATCTATCCCGAAGGTATAGTAAAGTTACACATGAAACTTCTCTGTGAAGTTTGTAGTCTCATATGTCACTTTCAGGAGTCCAGAAGATGGTGACTATATGTTTCCCAATACTTCTAAATCCATCTAGAATTTCAGTTCTCCTACACAAAAAATGGGGGCTTCCTTGGTGGCTCAGAGGTTAAAGCATCTGCCTGCAATGTGGGAGACCTGGGTTCGATCCCTGGGTCGGGAAGATCCCCTGGAGAAGGGAGCGGCAACCCACTCCAGTATTCTTGCCTGGAGAATCCCATGGACTGAGGAGCCTGGTGGGCTACAGTCCATGGGGTCACAAAGAGTTGGACACGACTGAGTGACTTCATTTCACACAAAAAACAGGTAGGAAAGAACTTTTTCTTAAAAATCAACTTTTCTAAGCTCTCATCAATAATGCATCATCTCTATTTCCTTCTTTCATCTTATTAAGTTCCTATATCTTTCCTGGGGGTAGTTTAATTTATACTTTGGTATCAAGATAACCCAACATCCGTTGGATCACTGAAAAAGTAAGAGAGTTCCAGAAAAACATCTACTTCTGCTTTATTGACTATGCCAAAGCCTTTGACTGTGTGGATCACAACAAACTGTGGAAAATTCTTCAAGAGATGTGAATACCAGACCACCTGACCTGCCTCTTGAGAAATCTGTATGCAAGTCAGGAAGCAACAGTTGGAACTGGACATGGAACAACAGACTGGTTCCAACAAATTGGGAAAGGAGTATGTCCAGGCTGTATATTGTCACCCTGCTTATGTAACTTATGTGCAGAGTACATCATGTGAAATGCCAGGCTGGATGAAGCACAAGCTGGAATCAAGATTGCTGGGAGAAATATCAATAACCTCAGATATGCAGATGACACCACCCGAATGGCAGAAAGAGAAGAACTAAAGAGCCTCTTGATGAAAGTGAAAGAGGAGAGTGAAAAAGCTGGCTTAAAACTCAGCATTCAGAAAACCAAGATCATGGCATCTAGTCTCATCACTTCATGGCAAATAGATGGGGAAACAATGCAAACGGTGGCAGACTCTATTTTTTTTTCACTCCAAAATCACTGCAGATGGTGACTGCAGCCATAAAATTAAAGACACTTGCTCCTTGAAAGAAAATCTATGACCAACCTAGACAGCATATTAAAAAGCAGAGACATTACTTTGCCAACAAAGGTCCGTCTAGTCAAAGCTATGGTTTTTCCAGTAGTCATGTATGGATGCGAAAGTTGGACCATAAAGAAGGATAAGCACTGAAGAATTGATGCTTTTGAACTGTGTTGTTGGAGAAGACTCTTGAGAGTCCCTTGGACTGCAAGGAGATCCAACCAGTTCATCCTAAAGGAAATCAGTCCTGAATATTCATTGGAAGGACTGATGCTAAAGCTGAAACTCCAATACTTTGGCCACCTGATGCTAAGAACTGACTCATTTGAAAAGACTCTGATGCTGGGAAAGACTGAAGGCAGGAGGAGAAGGGGATAACAGAAGATGAGAGGGTTGGATGGCATCAGTGACTCAATGGACATGAGTTTGAGTAAGCTCTGGGAGTTGGTGATGGACAGGGAGGCCTAGAGTGCTGCAGTCCATGGGTTTGCAAAGAGTTAGACATGACTGAGCGACTGAACTGAACTGAACTGAATCAAGATAACCCACTCCAGTGTTCTTACCTGGAAAATCCCATGGTTAGAGGAGCGTGACAGGCTATAGTTCATGGAGTTGAAAGAGTCGGACATAACTGAATGACTAAGCATGCAGGTCACATCTTGTATCCTTTGAATCTGCTTCAAGTTATACTGGCTCAGACAAGTCAGAATTCACTTATCCAAGTTATACTGGCTCAGAGAAGTCAGAATTCACTTATCCCCCTTTTTTTTTTTTCCAATAGAGCCTTGCTGTTGCAAATTTTAGCTTTGTTTTCAAGATTATTTGTTTCTGCTGTAGATTTACAAATCCTATTAAGCATTTAATTGGCTTATTTGTTGTATCAGCCCAAGTATATATAGAAAGTTTTTTTCTACCACTTGAATGGAGTTTAGCAATGGATACAAAAACAGGGATGAGATGCAAATAATTTTTACATTTTAAACATATTATGCCAATATATATGTAAAGTATGAACACTACTGTATAATAACTAGAGTTGGGAAAACTTTAAACACAGCTATATTCATTTCAATTATTGATTCTTTAAAACTCTCCATCCTTTGAAACATTGACTTTTAGGAGAACCATAAATTCTCTAGTCAACTATTATTGCCAAATAAATTTTTATTATTTATTTATTTTTAAATTTATTTTTTTCTTATATGGAAGAGGACTGAAGATCTGCATTCAGAGATGCTATGAAGTTTCTTTGGTCATTACGGAATTTATTTTGTTTACTTGTTTTGCTTTTCTTTTCTTGGCCACATGGCATATGGGGTCTTAGTTCCCTGGCCAGGAATTGAACCCATGCCCCTACTCCAACCTCTGCATTGAAAGTACAGAGTCTTAGTCACTGGACAGCCAGGGAAGTCCCCCAAATTAATTTTTAAATTTCTACTCTGTAGAGAGTTTAATTCGAAAGCTAGAATTGATAAAGAGAAAAGGAAATCCTGAATTCCAAAATTACGTTTATAAATCACAATGCAAGTCTGGCTGACAGACAATGGAGTGATTTTTACAGTATATCTATAATTCACAGTAAAGATTATTTAGAGAATGCGCATAAGGAATACTATCAACTAGAAAAGACAGAGTGGGGAAAGAGAAAACATTTGGATTCAAAGATTCCTACACCCTTTCTCAGTACTAAAAAAAAAATCTGTTTTCTTAAGATGGTATAAAGCTCAGATAGGTTAATAAGAGAAATAAAACAGGTTCTCTTTGATATTTTGAAAAGAGACTATTTCGTGGATACAGATGCACTTTTGTATCATGAGTCAATTAGGGCAGAGGAGAACGGGGGGGCTGCTGTGTTTAGTCGCTAAATCGTGTCCGACTCTTTGTGATCCCATGAACTGTAGCCCACCAGGCTTCTCCGTCCATGGGGATTCTCCAGGCAGCGATACAGGAGGGGGTTGCCACGCCCCCCTCCAGGGGATCGTCCCAACCCAAGGATAGAAGCCAGGTCTCCCACATTGCAGGTGGATTCTTTACCACCTGAGCCAGCAGGGAAGCCCAGAGTGGGGGTGAAGAATATTTAAACAGAAAATTCTAGAGATAGCCCCAGCCACTTTACTGACTTTGAAATTCAGAAGTTCTCTCATTTTCTCCTTAATAGATATGATGCGTGCTCAGTGGCTCAGTTGTGTCTGACTCTTTGTGATCCCATGGACTGTAGCCTGCCAGGCTCCTCTGTCCATGGGATTCTCCAGGGAAGAATACTGGAGTGGGTTGCCATTTCTTCCTCCAAGGGATCTTCCTGACCCAGGAATCGAACCCACACCTCCTGCATTGGCGGGTGGATTCTTTACCACTAATGCCACCTGGGAAGCCCGATAGATACGATGCACCACCTTCATAAATGAAAGATTTATTTCTCAAGCTACTGGAGGAATGCCCAGCAGACAGCCTCAGCTCTCTTTTTGGTGAGTGTTTCTACCATCTCACCAAAGGTCATGGTGCCTTCCTAGGGTGGTCTGTATTTGCTGATGGGTTGACTTAGGAGTATGAAAGTCTAGCCACCTTGTCCCAAGTTTGAACAACCCTAGAGAGTATCCCAGTTTCAGAACTTCCTCAGGATGAGTTGAGGCCTTTGTTGAGGCCATGGCAAGGCCAGTATATCTTTGTGCAGTCCTGTCTCCCCTCTTCCTCTTCTGTTTCATAGAAGTACATCATAAATTCAGTTCAGTTCAGTCACTCAGCCGTGTCCAACTCTTTGCGACCCCATGGATTGCAGCACGTGAGGCTTCCCTGTCCATCACCAACTCCAGGAGTTTACTCAAACTCCCGTCCATTGAGTCAGTGATGCCATTCAACCATCTCATCCTCTGTCATCCCCTTCTCCTCCTGCCTTCAATCTTTCCAAGCATCAGGGCCTTGTCTAGTGAGTCAGTTCTTCGCATCAGGTGGCCAAAGTACTGGAGTTTCAGCTTCAGCATCAATCCTTCCAATGAATATTCAGGACTGATTTCCTTTAAGATGGACTGGTTGGATCTCCTTACAGTCCACGGAACTCTCAAGAGTCTTCTCCAATACCACAGTCCAAAAGCATCAATTCTTCAGTGCTCAGCTTTCTTTATAGTCCAACTCTTATATCCATACATGACTACTGGAAAAACCATAGCTTTGACTAGATAGACCTTTGTTGGCAAAGTAATGTCTCTAATTTTTAATATGCTGTCGAGGTTGATCATAGCTTTCCTTCAAGGAGCAAGTGTCTTTTAATTTCATGGCTGCAGTCACCATCCTAAGAGCACGCCTTAATAAACTCCTCTCTCTCTCATTTCTATCTAGAAGTCTGCTTCCTAGGGGACTAATATTGCAATGTGTGTGTTAAGTTGCTTCAGTCGTGTCCAACTCTTTGCAACCCCATGGACTGTAGCCCACCAGGCTCCTCTGTCCATGGGATTCTCCAGGGAAGAATACTGAAGTGGGTTGCTATGCCCTCCTCCAGGAAATCTTCCTGACCCAGGCATTGAACCCATGTCTCTTATGCCTCCTGCATAGGCAGGCAGATTCTTTACCTCTGGCACCACCTGGGAAACCCAATGGTGCAACAATCAGTACCAAACAGAGTCTAAGAAGGCAGACACTAAAATGGGATTTGGGGATTAGATTATGTGCCACCCAACTGGTAATGAGGACTCTACCACTGGCAGAAGTTGAAACACAGTCCCTGCAGAAGTTTACTGGGCTATGGCTAAAACTTTCACTGATGGTGACCTGAAATGGGATTCTGGTGAAAGAAATTTCACATGCATGTGTGATGTTCCTGGCATTTGAGAAATAGAGGTAAACATAACTATAAGGATGGAAAAATTGAGTGCTAAGCTTGATTGACAAATTGGAAAAGATAAAAGGCAGAAAGTTATTAAATGGCAATGAAAAGTTGAGCTTGTAACCCGAGGGCGTCTTTTGTATCAATAACATATGAAAGATTGTAATGTTCTATAGCTAGTGGGCAATGAAAGCAGAGGACCAGGCCCAGCAATGATTAAGAGGAGAAGAACTCAAGATTCTTCTCAGTCTGCTGGGCCAAGATCAGGCTTTATGTGACAAAGAATGAGATGCTGACATATGGATGAGGTCATCTGAAATTCTTGAATCTCTAGATTCCCCTGCCTTGTGAGCCCAGAATGGCCTACTCCTTCCCATTAAGGGACTGAACTTCCCCCTTTACTTTTGCAGAAGTCCTCCTGCAAAATAGTCTAAATCACAGTCAGGATCTGCCCCCCACTTCCCCCACTGGCCACAAAGACAACAATAACCCAGCTGGAATGTGTTAGACCTGATAAGGAAGAAAAGAGACTCCACTCTGACAGAGCTGTAACATCCAGCCAACACGTACTAGCAGAAGTTGGGAGAATTCCCAGGGAGCTGGATCCTTTAACTTTTATTTTGTATTGGGGGATAGCCGATTATATACAGCCAGGTGAGATGGTTAGATAGCATCACTGACTCAACGGACATGAACATGAGTAAACTCCAGGAGATAGCGGAGGACAGAGAAGTCTGGCATGCCGCAGTCCATGGGGTTGCAGAGTCAGATATGACCTAGCGATTGAACAACAATAGCCGATTAACAGTGTGGTGGTAGTTTCAGGGGCACAGCAGAGTGTCTCAGCCATACATATACATGTCTCCATTCTCCCTAAAACTCTCCTTCCCTCCAGGCTGCTGCATAATAGTGAGCAGAGTTCCCTGGGCTAAACAGTAGGACCTTGTTGAGTATCCATTCTTTTTTTTTTTTTTTTTTTGCTTATTTGTGGCTGTGCTGGGTCTTCATTGCTGCAGACTTTTCTCTAGTTGTGGTGAGCAGGAACTACTCTCTAGTTGCGGTTCACGGGTTTCTCATTGAGGTGGTTTCTCTTATTTCAGAGCACAGGCTCTAGGGCGAGTAGGCTTCAGCAGCTAGGGTGCAGGGGCTCAGTAGCTGTGGTTCCTGGGCTCTAGAGTACAAGCTCAACAGGTGCGATGCATGGGCTTAGTTTCTTAGCAGCATGTGGGATCTTCTTGAACCAGGGACCAAACCCAAGTCTCCCACATTTACCACTGAGCCACCAAGGAAGCCCATATCTGTTCTTAATATAGCAGCATGTACATGTCAGTCCCAAACGCCCTAACTATCCCTTCTCCCCATCCTTCCCCCAGGCAACCTTAAGTTTGCTGTCTAAGTCTGTGAGTCTGTTTTTGTTTTGCAAATAATTTCATTTGTACCATTTCTTTTTAGATTCCCAGTTTAAGGGAAGTCATATGACATTTTTCCTTCTCTGTCTGATGTATCTTTACTCAGTATGGCAATCTCTAGGCCCATCCATGTTAATACAAATGGAATTATTTCATTCTTTTTAATGGCTGGATCATATTCCATCGTCTATATGTGCCACATCTGCTTGATCTATTCCTCTGTCAATGGACATTTAGATTGCTCCCATGCCTTGCCTGTTGTAAACAGTGCTGCAGTGAACACTGGAGAGCGTGTATTCTTTCGGACCATGTTTTCTATTTGGAGCTGGGTTCTGAGTGTGCTCAATCAACAAGGGTAGGACATGAACTCAACTAAGAAATACCCTCCTGATTTAAAACCCTGGCAAAGACTGAAGAAGACAGTGCAAACATGATGTTACGAAGGTTCCTCAAAGCATGTAAAAATGATGGCCTGAGTTACAGGATATAGAAATATATTTAATAGAACTTTCTTAGTCCTCAGTCAGTACTATGTAAATAGAACAGCTACCTATAAAAATAATAAACCTTATACAACTGGAGCAATCAAAACTTGTCAAATTGGGATTATAGAGTTATTTGCATAATGATTTGATTTTGTCTTTCTCAGGAGAATTGAAACTCCATAAGATCAGAGACTATGTGTTTTGCTCAGCCCTCTATACCCAGTACCTAGCAGAGATTGACAAAGATTAATCAATACGTGTGGCTTCCCTGGTGACTCAGGGGTAGAGAATCCACCTGCAATGCAGGAGACATAGGTCCAATCCCTGGGTCAGGAAGATCCCCTGGGGAAGGAAATGGCAACCCACTCCAGTGTTCTTGCCTGGGAATCCCATGGACAGAGGCGCCTGGCGGGCTACTTCACTATGAGTCAGACACCACCTAGCGACTAAATCACCACTGCCAATAAATACCTGTAGAACAGATAAATGAAGAAAGATTATTAAGAAAAATTACATACCAAACAAGAGTATACTGGAGAGAGAGAGAAACTAGATAACTTGGATATTTTTTCCAGTTCTAAGATTCTAATCTGTTTAATTTTGATTCTATAAAGAATTTTCTAGAATTTTAGTCAACCTCTCTGGGCACTTATGTAGAATGCTTTTGCTAAACAATTCTTCCTTTGCCTTTTTTGAAGCAAACTTGTTTTGGATACAATACTCAAGTATGGTGTTTAAAACAAGCCAGGAGCCTTGTAGTGAATTTTGATGAGCTTAGGAAGACTGTTGTTCATGGAAAGTAATCAAGAACTTGTTTTAAAAAGAACATATGAACAAAGTTAGTTCTGGGGTACCTGCCCTCTTTCCGTACTTCTCTTGGTGATGGGAATGGGTAAATGGGTAAAAGTTTATGCCAGTGTGGATGAGGGTTAGAGACAGTTTTAGCCATCGAATGGCTATAATAACAAAGACAAGTGCTCCACTAGTTATCATTCGATGGTTTTGTTTTTCTTTCTGGCTATGCTGCAAGTCCTGCAAGATCTGTTCCCAGCCCAAGGATCATACCCCAGCTTAAAAGCATGGAATACTAACCCCTGGACCACCAGGGAATTTCCTTATCCAACAGTTTTTGACACATTGGTTTACCTTGTACTATTAATGAAAAAGTTTTCAACTTGCCTCATTGCTCATGACAATAAAGACCCACTAATAAATAAGCAGGGTGACAATATACAGCCTTGACGTAAATAGGAAAAGGAGTACGTCAAGGCTGTATAATTGTCACCCTGCTTATTTAACTTATATGCAGAGTACATCATGAGAAACGCTGGGCTGGAAGAAACACAAGCTGGAATCAAGATTGCCGGGAGAAATATCAATAACCTCAGATATGCAGATGACACCACCGTTATGGCAGAAAGTGAAGAGGAACTAAAAAGCCTCCTGATGAAAGTGAAAGAGGAGAGCGAAAAGGTTGGCTGAACGCTCAACATTCAGAAAATGAAGATCATGGCATCCGGTCCAGTCTCTTCATGGGAAATAGACGGGGAAACAGTGGAAACAGTGTCAGACTTTATTTTGGGGGGCTCCAAAGTCACTGCAGATGGTGACGGCAGCCATGAAATTAAAAGACACTTACTCCTTGGAAGAAAAGTTATGACCAACCTAGATAGTATATTTAAAAGCAGAGACATTACTTTGCCGACTAAGGTCCGTCTAGTCAAGGCTATGGTTTTTCCTGTGGTCACGTATGGATGTGAGAGTTGGACTGTGAAGAAGGCTGAGTGCCAAAGAATTGATGCTTTTGAACTGTGGTGTTGGAGAAGACTCTTGAGAGCCCCTTGGACTGCAAGGAGATCCAACCAATCCATTCTGAAGGAGATCAACCCTGGGATTTCTTTGGAAGGAATGATGCTAAAGCTGAAACTCCAGTACTTTGGCCACCTCATGAAAAGAGTTGACTCATTGGAAAAGACTCTGATGCTGGGAGGGATTGCGGACAGGAGGAGAAAGGGACGACCAAGGATGAGATGGCTGGATGGCATCACGGACTCGATGGACATGAGTCTGAGTGAACTCCGGGAGATGGTGATGAACAGGGAGGCCTGGCGTGCTGCGATTCATGGGGTCACAAAGAGTTGGACACGACTGAGCAACTGAACTGAACTGAGCTGAATGACAACAGAGACTAAGTTTGAAAGGCTCCTTTCATCTTGGGAAAGTCCTCAGGAAGGGCAGTAAGAGAGAAGAGTTAGTTGAGTCTTGTCCCAGGAAAACCAAAATGCTGCCACTACTGATTGGTCCTCTGCAAGCTCTTAGACAAAAACAAACAAAAAAAACAAACAAAAAAACAAAAACCCTACTGTGAGTAATGTATCCTTCTCATAATCTTCCCCACAGAATAAAATTCATATTCAACTTATATTTCAATCAAATTTTTTCCTTCATCCCATGATTTTTTCAGTTGTTAGTTTGTTTTCCTCAATTCACGCATTTCCATTACATTCTCCATATGAAAAAATCATCATAGCTTTGCTACCGTGGGAAAGTCTTGCTGCCTGAAACAGATGTTAATGACAATTTGATTAAAAGGAAACGTCAGAAAAGTCAAAATGACTGTGGGAAAGCGTGTTAATACACTTTGGGGTTAGAAAAAAAAATAACTATGGGTTACTTGGAGAATTAACATCCAAACTTAAAAAGCTATTATCAAAATTCTCCCTTTGATTGTTTGTCCACGTGAAACTAACTTGTAAGCCAATCCCAGAACTTTCTGCACTAGAAAGATATTTTCATAAATTTGAAATTTTTCTAGAAAGGGATAGAAAAATATTCTTCCCAGTTATTCCAGGCTATTTCCCCCACCTCCTTATATTTTACAGTTAAAGTGCTCAATAGTCTATACACTGGCTATAGTCTCGGTGTGTGGAGAAAGGAAGTGGGGAAACCGAGTTGAGACTGAATGAAAGAACTGAATGAAAGGATTCTGTTTAATATTCTAAGATCCTCCTTAATTATTATACATCAGAGACTGCTCTGTCCACACAGGAGGTGATCCCTTTGGGCTGTGACTCATTTCCTCTGCTCAACTCAGTGACATAGAGCTTATCCTGAGGTCTTCTGATGGCATTCAAGGTCACTACTCTTGAGAGACTTCACTTGACCTGTGCATGGGTTCTTGCCTTGCACTGTCTTCTCAGCCCCTTAGTCAACCTCTCTCCAAGTTGAAGAATCTAAGAGGTTCTTCTCAGGATCTTGTTGGTTCCCCTTTTGCTTCTTGGATGAGGCTGCTCAGAAAAAAGCCTGGCCACCTTACATTCTTTGGCTTCTGTCACTATAAAATAAAATGTTTGAAAGGTGGAAATGTTTGCCCCAATCTTGTCCTGTAGTTGGTTTCTTCTGGTGAATCCTTAGCTTTGCTTATCATTATTATTTTTGCCTACTCGCATGTGGGTATTAGGGGAGTGAGGTTTTAGGCTTCCACATTACTATGCTCTCTTAACTTGAAAATGTTCCCTCTTTATCCTTCACATGCAGGAACCATCAATGGAAAGTTTAGGTTTTGTGAAGAGGGTTTAAGTAGAGGATAGAGGAGAGAACCACGAACCACTGATATCCTCCCTGGACAATAGCTCTTCTTGAATAAGATGATAAATTGAAATACCTAATTAAGCCTCTGTCTTGATTATTATTGCTTCTCACACTGAAAGGGAAGAGCAAAAGCAACTTTGGATGCTAAAATGGGTAGGATGCTCCCTACCAGCAACATATTTTGGTACATTTGGGTCAAACATGCAATATTTAAACAAAGAAAAATAAAGTTATGAGCAATCATCAGTTGAGTTAGGCAACGATTTTAGGATAAGCAATGAGTTTAGGATAATTATTAGCTAATTATCAGCCTGAGTTATTTCCTGTGACTAAATTCATTGAAAATTGCCCAACACACTCCTCAACTTAGCTTGCCATGGATTTCTAAAGAATTAGGAAGTGACTTATACATTAAAAGTCTGAGGTTATACACACAGAGAGAGAGAAGCTGGAACGAGGAAGAAAAGTGAACCTTTATATAATTCTTTTACTTCTTTAGAAATTTTATCCTGATTCCTTGCTTAATGATATACAAGATATAGAAATAACTCAACCCATAAAACTATTAAATTAGGAAATTATTAGCATGATAAAAGGACTTCCTGAATTTATGAAAGGATTCTAAAGATCTTTTCAGCATGTAATTTTTAAATTATAGGTCACTAAAAGGTGAGGATTGATAGAAGAAAGTTCAAAAAATTAGCATTGTATTTTGAAGACTTATTAAAAGGTTAGATTTTTATTGAACTCTTTGAGGCAAATCTAATAAATTGAAATACAGCACTACTTATGGACAAAATACCACCCCAAAAGATCCTGAAATGGTAGCCCCGTACAGAAAAGGATTCCTGAATTTAACCCAGAGTTAGGCCAATTGCTATTGTGTTATTCTTTAAACTTGCCAGTAAGCATTGCCAAATAATCTGTACCAGCAAAAGAAACGACTGCAGTTATATTTAGGATCTAGGTAGTGAAATCTCTAAGCTTGCAAGTATTAATGACTTCAACGTTGTCATTGCACAAGTTGATGAAAGGACCAGCAAGCTTTGAAATTGCTGAAGAGTGCAGTGGCCCTTGAAAGATATTAAACATCTATCTAACTGACCTGTAGAAGGTCCTTATTTGGTCCATAAGTATTTATTAAACATCTATAACATAACAGGTGGGCTTCCCTGGAGGCTGCTCAGTGGTAAAGAATCTGCCCGCCAATGCAGGAGACACAGGTCCTATCCCTGGGTGAGGAAGATCCTCTGGAAAAAGAAATGGCAACCAACTTTAATATTTTTACCTGGGAAATCCCATGGACAGAGGAGTCTGGTGGGCTACCATCCATGGGGTTGCAAGGTGTTGAACTTGACTGAGCGTGCACACACACACACACACACACGCACACACACATGCACATGCACACGCACACACACACACAACTTACGATTTCCTCCAGTTCACTTTAACCCTGGTACCCTAACCTGTGGCCTGGCAGCTTCCTGCCTCTTGCACAATGGTGTGGCCCAGGACATAACTGGTAAATCCTTTAAGTGGTTGGTGAGGGCAGTAAGTGCATATTTCTCAATCACCCCTGGAGACAGGCAATAGTTTGCTGTTTTAGATGCATCTTTAATCATGTTGCATTCTGCCATTTCGAGAGACATGTGAGTCACACTGTGTGTGGGTAGATTAGGAGCAGAGAAACAGGCTGTTGCTGGAGGACTTTCATCCTCATCACATGTTAAAAAGCATCTTCATCACACACGTCTCACATACTACCTGATGAGGCAGGTACTGCAGAAGCTAGAAATGAAAAATGGCCGCACTCTAACAAACCAATGTTGGGCAATTTTAATGGAACTATTGATAACAATGCTTAATTTAGAAAATCAAATCTCTGAGACTAATGCTAAACCAGATAGGAGACCAAGACAACTCGTATAAACTTGGACTTCCCAGGAAAACCACAATGTATAGCTTTACCTCCTATTTAGCCCTATTATCATGGACTTTATTCAGCATGATTTTACCATGGACTCTTCTAGGCCTTTTGATGTTCAGCCCCTGAAGACAGTTTCATTGGCTGGGGCAACAGCCTATGTGATCCTTTGCTTCTTGGTCACAGAACCTCTGGAGTTCAGATCATACTTCAGCCCATGAGATGAAAACATTCCTCTGGGTATCAGGACATCCGGTTGCAGGTGACAGACACACAACTTGAGCTAGCTTACACAAGATTCACAATAAAAACAGCAGTAGCAGTAACAAAGCAAATGATATTTACTGGAAAGCTACTGGTGCCACTTGCAGAATTAAAGCTGAAAAGCCAGGTGTCAGGAAACCGGAAGTCAAAGTAGATTCACCTGTCAGGGACTGGAAGCAAGAACCCAGTGCCACCGAGAATGTGTATATGCCGCTCTCTTCCTCTCACTCTTGCATCTTTCTGTGTTATGTTCCTTTCCCCCAACGTGAACCAGCTCCTTGCACATGGCTGGGTTCTGGCCTGCGGCAGCTGCAGGTTCACATCCTCCCAGCTTTACTACCAAAGGAAAGAACCTTCTTCTCAGCTTAAATATCACAACTCAATCTCTTTTAAAGGTAAAACACCTAATTATATTAAAAGTCAATGTTACCATTATCACGCAGATGCTCATTGCTATAAGACTCCAAAGGAAATTGTTTTCTTCAGATGTTATGGAAGCAGTGAAATGAGATCATAAACTAAAAAGAAAGAAAGAAAGTGGTAGTCCCTTAGTGGTGTCTGACTTTTTGTGACCCCATGGACTGTAGCCTGACAGGCTCCTCTGCCCATGGAATTTCCAAGGCAAGAATATTGGAGTGGGTAGCCATTTCCTTCTCCTGGGGATCTTCCCTACCCAGGGATTGAAACTGGGTCTCCTGCATTACAGGCAGATTCTTTACCATCTGAGCCATTGGTACAACTAAATTGATCTCCAGAACCAGTGTTCAGAGACTGAGCTGGTTTCCAGCCACCCTCATTCCAGCCTGAGTGGAAAGCAAAAAAATATAGTGATGTAGGACAGACATGAAGCTGATTTGTTTTTATATTCTCTGTCTTTCTAAGAATTGTGCATTTTTTATGAATTTTGTGCTCTGTGGGATTTCACTGCTGTATTAAAATTAAATCCTCACCTATACTTTTACCAAACAAATACTTTCTTCACAGGGCAAAAAGCAATTTATGCACTGGAAAAAGAATGAGAAAAGCTATTAAGACCACAAAAGAGAAAGCATGTTTTAGGCTTTGAGGCCAATTGAATCACATACTCTACTCTATTTTTAAGCCTAGTTTCCTGTTTCCCATTCAAACGTGCTTAGTTGCTTAGTTGTGATTAAATTACTCCCTTTCCTTATCTGTTCTATAAAGCATATGTATTCTAGATATATGGTATTTTTAACAATCAAGGCAGAAATTACGTCAACAGGAAAGCATTGGTTGATTTCCTAGTAAAGATTAGAGAACATATGCACAGCTTTTTCTTAAATTTGCAGTCTTCTTCCCCAAATCATTTGTTTGAGAAAAGTATTTGACCTTAATTTGTTACAAGGGTAAAACTGCTCTTTCCAGCTGAATTAAAGCTCTGTGAAGTTCAAAGCTACTCTGGAAAATGCACAGATATTCTCAAAGAGCAATTACATATATAGCAAAAGGGCTATTTAATGACAAATTGTATTTGTAATGAATTTTTTAAAAAAATCTGAGCATAGTTTCTTTATTATGTCATATTCACAATTAAGTTTCACTATTTATGACACCTTGGCTCTGAATCCTGATGCCACCCCTTAGTTGATTAGTAATTTTGGGCAAATTAGTTAATCTCTAACAATTTCTTTGACTAAGACAAGCAATATTAGCTTCTTTGGAGAGTTTTTACAAAGAGGAAATAAGATGATGTATGGACAAACAATTAACTTAGAGCCTGGTATAAAGTCACATTCAAGAAATTGCTGTGTTTTTAGGCTTTGCTGTAGGTTGAAATCTGTAGCTCAAACGGGAGCTATCAAGATTTTATGTAAAGTAAGTCTTCATAGCATAAAAGAAATCAGATCCCCTCATTCTTAGAGATAAGAGGATTGTAGCCCTACAAAGCTCTGATAGTATAATGATTAAAACAACAACAACAAAGGTTATTAAGAAAAAAACCCTGGAATATCTCCCTAAACCTTTTCAATTTCATCCCTACTCCAAATCTTTTTCTGTTTAGAAGGGAGCATAATTTGAATTTTATAAGAATATAATAGAGTTACACAATGATATAAATTATCTCCTGAAACTACATAGCTTGCTTCTCATAATACATATATATGATTTTGTTTATTTATGACTGTGCTGGGTCTTCATTGCTGTGCAGGCTTTTCTCTAGTTGCCACAAGTGAGGGCTACTCTCTAGTTGCAGTGTGAGAGTGTCTCATTGCGGTGGCTTCTCTTGTTGTGGAGCACAGGATCTAGGTATGCAGCTTTGGTAGTTGCAGTATGTGAGCTTCATACTTACAGCTCCTGGGCGAGCACTGGCTCAGTAGTGTGGCCCACGTGTTTATTTCCTCTGAGGCATGTGGGACCTTCCTGGATCAGGGATCAAACCTGTGTCTCCTACACTGCAGGTGGATTCTTTACCACTGAGCCACATTTTTAATGTACCCTGGATGGTTCATTCATCTAGTTAGTTCATTAGCTGAAACTGTTAATTGTTTTCATCCCTCTGATGGACAGCAGCCACAAGGGTACTATCATTGGGTCAAAAGGAATTGTAAGGTAATGAATCATATCTACCTGCTCTAGGTATGATCCTTTCTTGTGGTTTGTGAGATACCATGTTTAAATTCTAGCCCATTCTTTCCATGTATGTGCTGGAGGAGGAAATGGCAACCCACTCCAGTATTCTTGCCTGAGAAATTCCATGGACAGAGGAGCCTGGCGGGCTATAGTCCATGGGGTCGCAGAGTCAGACATGACTGAGCTTCCTTTCATTCTTTGCATTTGGATGGTAAAGCTCATGGCAAGGACTGAATGTAATTCATCTTTGACTCTTCAGCAAATAGATTAATTCCTAGAATATGGATCTAGATGTGTGGGGTTTTTTTTATCTGAACTGAATTACAGCATGTCTGAGTCCTCTTTATCTTTCATCTTATGTCACCAGGCTTTTGTGTTGGTGCAGTCAAGCATAACATGAAGACAACTAAATTCAATATCATGGAGGATGATTTTTAATCAGCTTATAGAGATTTGGCATTTATCATGCTTCCCTTCCCTTCCCCCACCTAATGGCACATAAGGATGTCTACGGTTAAAATAAAACCCTAAATTGGCCCCTCATCCACCAGAGAATTGAACTGAATCTCCTACAAGCAAGGAAGCTGTCCTTGTGGAAAGTATCACTCCCATGGGACGTTTGTACGACTGTTCACATTTAAACAATATATCTGGGGAAAAGAAAGAATGTGGGAAAAATATAATACGATTTTCTTCCATGTTTGTATAATTTCTATTTTTTTGGCCAAAAGGAATAATATGTAACAATGGTCTCACGTTTTTCAGCGCTTGGTCCCAAGCCAAGTTGAAAAATAGCTTCTCTCCCACTGAGGACCATCTGAGGCTTTTGTGTCTCCTTTGTGTTGTGAGAACCACATCTCAGGATGTTTCCCTTGTTCTGAAATGAGGAGCGTGGACGTGCAGACCTGAGCACTGTGGCCCAGTCATTAACACTCACCAGCTGTCTCCAGACATGGGATCCCAAAATAAAAGTGACGTGAAACATCCTCAGGCCTAAGAGTCACTCTCCTAACACCGGGGCATGAGAGAGGAGAGGACTCTCTGTGACTCCCAACTTTAGCTTACGTGTCAGGGGAAGAACACTTTTCCTGGTGCTGTTGCTGCGAAATGGGGAGAACGTGGGCTCTGCCTGACCATCAGCAGTCTCCCGAGACCCAGGTGTGGGGAGCAGCTGGGAGTGTTGGGCGACCTCGCTGCACTTCTAGACAGCTTGTGATCTTTGCACGCACTTTGTCTGTGCTTTGCCCTTTGACTCATTATCATCCAGAGTCTGGGACCGGAAGGAGAATCTACTTCAGACAAAAGTATTTTGTTCTCTTATTATTTTCCCACCCAAATTTAGGTCAAGAGCTAGGTTAATGTTTTATGGGAATCAAAACAAATCTAGATTGCTTGTTAAAATGGTCAGAGTAACCAGGGGAACTGTATCCTTGTCAGGATAATTTTACTGTGTGGACTGCTTCATTTTTTTAGGAAAAGACCGAAGTATTCAATGAGCAACATGATTTGAAATATTCTACCTCTATTTGTCCAAATCTAGAATACATATTTAAGTATATATGGGTGTGTTTGTATACACATCTATGTACTTTTTAAATCTATATCTAAATTAAAATAAAAACAAGTTGGGCTTCCCTAGTGACTCAGACAGTAAAGAGTCCACCTGCAATGCAAGATACCTGGGTTCAATCCCTATGTCAGGAAGATCTCCTAGAGAAAAGAATGGCAATCCACTCCAGTTTTTTTGCCTGGAGAATCCCATGGAGAGAGGAACCAAGCAGGCTACAGTCCATAAGGACACAGAAAGTCAGATACAAAAAAGATCTTAATGACCCGGATAACCACAATGATGGGATCAGTCAGCTAGAGCCAGATATCCTGGAGTGTGAAGTCAAGTGACCTTAGGAAGCATCACTATGAACAAAGTTAGTGGAGGTGATGGAATTCCAGTTGAGCTATTTCAAATCCTAAAAGATGATGCTGTGAAAGTGCTGCACTCAATATGCCAGCAAATTTGGAAAACTCAGCAGTGGCCACAGGCCTGGGAAAGGTCAGTTTTCATTCCAGTCCCAAAGAAAGGCAATGCCAAAGGATGTTCAAACTACCAGACAATTGCACTTATTTCAAATGCTAGCAAGGTAATGCTCAAAATCCTTCAAGCCAGGCTTCAACAGTATCTGAAATAAGAACTTTCAGATGTACAAACTGGATTTAGAAAAGGCAGAGGAACCAGAGATCAAATTGTCAACATCCATTGGATCATAGAAAAAGCAAAAGAGTTCCAGAAAAACATCTACTTATGCTTTATTGACTATGCCAAAGCCTTTGATTGTGTGGATCACAACAAAAACAAACTGGAAAATTCTTAAAAAGATGGGAATATCAGACCACCTGACCTGCCTCCTGTGAAACCTGTATGCAGATCAAGAAGCAACAGTTAGAATAGGACATGAATCAATGGACTGGTTCAAAATTGGGAAAGGAGTACATCAAGGTTATATATTGTCACCCTGCTTATTTAACTTATATGCAGATTACATGAAGCAAAATGCCAGGCTGGATGAAGCACAGCTGGAGTCAAGACTGGTGGGAGAAATATCAATAACCTCAGATATGCAGATGACACCACCGTTATGATAGAAATTGAAGAGGAACTAAAGAACCTCCTGATGAAGGTGAAAGAGCAGAGTGAAAAAGCTGGCTTTAAACTCAACATTCAAAAAACTAGGATCTCAGCATCCAGTACCATCACTTCACAGCAAATAGAAGGGGAAACAATGGAAACAGTGACAGATTTTATTTTCTTAGGCTCGAAAATCACTGCGGATGGTGACTGCAGCCATAAAATTAAGACACTTGCTCCTTGGAAGAAAAGCTGTGCCAAACCTAGACAACATATTGAAAAGCAGAGACATTACTTTGCTGACAAAGGTCTGTCTAGTCAAAGTGATGGTCTTTCCAGTAGTTATGTATGGATGTGAGAGTTGGACCATAAAGAAGGCTGAGCACCAAAGAATTGATGCTTTTGAACTGTGGTGTTGGAGAAGACTCTTGAGAGTCCCTTGGAGAGCAAGGAGATCCAACCAGTCCAACCTAAAGGAAATCAATCCCAAATATTCATTGGAAGGACTGATGCTGAAGCTGACAGTCCAATACTTTGGCCACCTGATGGGAAGAACTGACTCACTAGACAAGACCCTGATGCTGGGAAAGATTGAAGGCAGGAGTAGAAGGGGACGACAGAGGATGAGATGCTTGGATGGCATCAGTGACTCAGTGGACATGAATGTGAGCAAACTCTGGGAGATTGTGAAGGACGGAAGCCTGGCATGCTTGTCCACGGAGTCACAAAGAGTTGGACATGACTGAGAGAAAAACAACAACAGAAAATCAAGCTCCTCTGGACCAGGTTGGAATTAGAGGTGAGTCCAGAAGCTGAGGCATCTCTGAGATATAAATTGTCAAAAATCATTATACTATTTGATTTTTAACATGGCTGATTTTATATTATTTGGTTTATACCACATCTTGTTATAATACACTCGTGTGTGCTCAGTAGCTGCATTCGTGTCCAGCTCTTTGCAACCCCATGGACAATAGCCCACCAGGCTCCTCTGTCCACGGGATTCTTCAGGCAAGAATACTGGAATTGGTTGCCATTTCCTTCTACAGGGAGTCTTCCCGACCCAGGGACTGAAGCTGCATCTCTCAGACCTGCATTGGCAGGAAGATTCTTTACCACTAGTGCCACCTGGGAGCCCTTGTATAATACAATGTGAATATATTTCCCCTTAAAAAAATAAGGGAGGTATGGTAGCGAATGTCATGAAAAGATCATGAGCTTAGGAATCAAAACTGGGTTTGAATCCCAGCTCTGCTACTAGCTACCATATGTGATGTTTGTCAAGTAATCTTATTCTTTCCCACCCACTCTACTAGTCAGCAGAATTATGCCCATACCTCCCTCAATGATTTGCAAAGAATAAATGACAATGTATATGTGAAAAGCCTACTATGTCATATATATTATGTTATATATTATCTGTATATATATTAGCAGTCCAATTAATGTCAGTTTCTTTCCTTACTAGGACATCTAGATTTTTAAGATAGTAAATATTCCTCAGATATTATCACCTACTTAATATACCTTAAATTGTGTGAATTATGTTTTTCACTAGGCCAGCTGTCTAATATTTTGGACTTTCATTTTAGTGAGTCCACTATTGCTTCACTCAGATTCAAAAATGAGGAGAAAGTTGCTCAGTCTTGTCTGACTCTTTGTGACCCCATGAACTATACAGTCCATGGAATTCTCCAGGCCAGAATGCTGGAGTGGGTAGCCTTTTCCCTTCTCCAGGAAATCTTCCCAACCCAGGGATCAAATCCATGTCTCCCACATTGCAGGCGGGTTCTTTGCCAGCTGAGCCACCAGAGAAGCCCAGAAAAAAGCCTATTCTCGCGGAAGCTTGCCTTCGAAATAAGTGATATTTTCTAAGTGAAAAGCAAGTGATATTTGTTGCTGTTTAGTTGCTCAGTCGTGTCCAACTCTTTTGTCAATCCCGTGGACTGTAGCCTGGCAGGCTCCTCTGTCTATGGGATTTCCCAGGCAAGAACACTGGCGTGGGTTGCCATATCCTCCTCCATAGGCTCTTCCCCTCCATGATAGAACTTTTGTAACAAGTGTCTCCTGCATTGGCAGGCAGATTCTTTGCCACTGAGCCACCTGGGAAGCCAAGACCCTAAATATTGCAAAGATTATGGTGCCTTATCCTCCTTATCATGCGTTCGTTTGGTCATTTGTCATTTAACACATACTTATTGATTACCTGCAATATGTCAAGCACTGTTCTAGGCACTGACAGAAAAGTGGTCCCCGAAGACAATAACCTCTGCCCATATAAAGTTTATATATAGGAAATAATATAATAAATACTGTATCAAAAGTGCTATGTTCTTTGGAGAAAAATAGAGACTAAGGTAAGAGAGATGGGATGCTGGGGCAAGGGATAAGGTTCAGCATTGTAAAGAGGACCCTCCATATGCTTATCAATGTGAAAAGCAAAGAAAACAAGCCATGTAAACACAGAGGGGAGAGATTTTCAGGCAAAGGGAGTAACTAGTGCAAAGGCTCTGAGGTAGGGGTGGGTCTGCTGTGCTTGAGGAAAAAAAGGGGGTCAGCTTGGCTGGAGTGGAGCAAGGGAGGGAAGGAGTAGTAAGAGAGGAACACAAAGATGTGAATGAGGGCCAGATTGCACTTGACCTTGTAGTTCAGTATAAGGATTTGCATTTTACTGTGAGTGAAATGTGGAAACTTTGCAGGGTTTTGAGCAGAAAAGTCACATAAGCAGGACCACACTAGCTGCTGTGCTGAAAATAGGTTGTGGAGTAGTCAGAGGGACTTCCCTGGTGGTCCAGTGGCTAAGACTCCATGCTCCCAATGTAAGAGGCCTGAGTTCGATCCCTGGTCAGGAAAATAGATCCCACATGCCATAGCTAAAGATCCCACATGAGGCAACTATAGACCCAGCACAGCCAAATAAATAAATATAAAGCAAATTGGCAATTGTGTCTTCAAATGCTTTTGCCCAGAACATGCAAGAGTTTTTAAAAAGTAATGCAATGAAAGTGGAGGCTGAGAGACGGGTTGGAAGGCTATTGTAGTAATTCTTGTGAGAGATGATAATGGATCAAACCAATTCAGTAACAGCAGAAATGGGTGAGAGAAGGTCAGTTTCTGGGCATATGTTGAAGTTAGAGGAGTCAACAGGACTTCCTGACAGGTTGGAATGGACAAGAATTATTTTCAATGTTATAGCCTGATCAACTGAAAGGGTATGGAGCTGCCATCAACAGATAAATCAGACTATGGTGGGGGAAATTTGGAGATGGGAAAAAAAATTGGGCACATTTGAGACTTTTATTTGACATCAAAGTAGAATTTCCAGATAGACAGTTAAATATAGAATTCAGAGAGGAGGTCCAGGCTGGAGATGTTAATTTGAACATTGTCACCAAAGAGATGGTCACCAAATTTGGATGACCCTCAACAACACATTCCATGATTTTTTTGGAATTTAATTTTACATGATTAACAGCCACTACTCAGTTACCTACTTGCCCCCAGGCAGGTTCAGGTTCGACTCTTTGCAACCCCACCAACTTCAACCTGCCAGGCTCCTTTGTTCATGGAATTTTTCAGGCAAGAATATTGGAGTGGGTTGCCATGTCCTCCTCCAGGAGATCTTCCCAATGTGAGGACCAAACTCGCATCTCTTGCATCTCCTGCAATGCAGGGGGATTAATTACCACTAGCACCACCCACTCGGTTGATTCAGTTAGCCTTAAACTGATGATGCAATTTTTTTTACACAATGAAATCTTTTGAACTCCATTTAAAATGTGGACCTTTTTCTTGTATTTAATACTGTAAACCTAGATGACATCAGTGAGGAAGTGAGTGTAGATAAGGAAGTGAGTATAATCTTATCTATATCAACTTTGTTGTTGTTCAGTTGCCTAGTTCTGTCCGACTCTTTGTGACCTCATGGACTGCAGTGCACCAAGTTTATGTCCATTGCATCAGTAATGCTGTCCAGCCATCTCATCCTCTGACACCCTCTTCTTCTGCCCTCGATCTTTCCCAGCATCAGGGACTTTTCCAATGAGTTGGCTGTTCTCATTAGATGACCAAAATACTGGAGCTTCAGCTTCAGCATCAGTCTTTCCAGTGAATATTCAGGGTTGGTCTCTTTTAAGATGGACTGGTTTGATCTCCTTGCTGTCCAAGAGACTTTCAGGACTTTCAGCATCAGTTCTTTGGCACTCTGCCTTCTGTACGGTCCAGCTCTCACAACCATATGTGACCACTGGGAAGACCATAGCCTTGACCATATAGATGACATCACTCTAATGGCAGAAAACAAAGAGGAACTAAAGAGCCTCTTGATGAGGGTGAAGAAAGAGAGTTAAAGAGCCAGCTTAAGAATAAATATTAAAAAAAAAACTAAGATCATGGCATCCAGTCCCATTACTGCATGGTAAATAGAAGGGGAAAAGGTAGAGATAGTGACAAATTTCCTCTTCTTGGTGGATGGTGACTGCAGTTGTGAAAGCAGAAGACAGTTGCTTCTTGGCAGGAAAGCAGTGACAAAGCTAGACAGTGCACTGAAAAGCAGACACATTATTGTGCCAACAAAGGTCCCTATGTCAGATTTATCTACACAAAATAAGGAATAGCTTTATCTACACAAAATAAGGAATAGCTTTATCTACACAAAATAAGGAATAGCTTTATCTACACAAAATAAGGAATAGCTTTATCTACACAAAATAAGGAATAGCTTTATCTGCACAAAATAAGGATGTGAGGGTACTCTTATCTATATCAACTTTATCTACACAAAAGCCCTTAGTAGTTACAACTGATAGTATTTCAAATAAATTTTTAGTAAAAATTCTGAATATATGAGAAATATATTTCTAGACCTCAGGCAACAGTCCATTCCTTTTTGAACATTAAGTAAACAACCTCAAATATTACAATATAGATTGTAAATTAGCAGAAATTGATTTGGTTTCTAATAAGTACATACTTATGGGGTTCCCAGGTTGGTGCCAGTGCTAAAGAACCCGCCTGGCAATGCAGCAGACCAGGTTTGATCCCTAGGTGGGTAAGAGCCCCTGGAGAAGGGAATGGCAACCCACTCCAATATGCTTGTCAGGAGAATCCCATGGACAGAGGAGCCTGGCAGGCTATGTATGGTCCATAGTGTGGCAGAGTTGAACTTGATTAAGGAAACAGTGTCAGACTTTATTTTGGGGGGCTCCAAAATCACTGCAGATGGTGGCTGCAGCCATGAAATTAAAAGACGCTTACTCCCTGGAAGAAAAGTTATGACCAACCTAGATAGCATATTAAAAAGCAGAGGCATTACTTTGCCAACAAAGGTCCATCTAGTCAAGGCTATGGTTTTTCCTGTGGTCATGTATGGATGAGAGAGTTGGACTGTGAAGAAAGCTGGGCGCCGAAGAATTGATGCCTTTGAACTGTGGTGTTGGAGAAGACTCTTGAGAGTCCCTTGGACTGCAAGGAGATCCAACCAGTCCATTCTGAAGGAGATCAGTCCCGGGTGTTCTTTGGAAGGACTGATTGATGCTAAAGCTGAAACTCCAGTACTTCGGCCACCTCATGCAAAGAGCTGACTCATTGGAAAAGACTGATGCTGGGAGGGATTGAGGGCAGGAGGAGAAGGGGACGACAGAGGATGAGATGGCTGGATGGCATCACTGACTTGATGGACGTGAGTCTGAGTGAACTCTGGGAGTTGGTGATGGACAGGGAGGCCTGGCATGCGATTCATGGGGTTGCAAAGAGTCTGACATGACTGAGCGACTGAACTGAACTGAAAGTGACTTAGCACACACACACAAGTGCATTCTTAGAGTGCCATCTACTGTTTGGTAGTAAGATCATAACATACTAGTGAATTAAGATAAATAAAATACAGGTATCAGTAATCCCTTTCTGAAAATGAGACATTCTGTGTGATAATAGTAATCTGAAAAATATGTCTGAGGAAAAATTACAACTAATGCATTACACATCAAGGCAAAATTCTTACCAATTTTATAAAATGTAACAAAAGCTCACCAAAGCAAATGTGTGTATGTATGAATGCATACATATGTATGAAACAAACCATGTTAGGATATTAATGCTTAAAACATTCCTTTCTGATTACCAAACAAATGATTTGGTTATTTAATAAACAACTGCTTTGCATCCAGTAACATTAGTTGCCATACTTTCTAAAAGTCTACAAGTAATTTCAATTTTCTTTGATTGGCTTTTCCTCTAATCATTTGTTCAATGTGCTATATTTACTATAGAATTACCACTAGAGTGTAACATTAAATGAAAAAGTAGAGAAAATTGTGTATAAGCTATAACTTATCTAAGAATGGGGATAAGACATTATGTATTGTTATATTTATAATATGTATTGTAAACATAGTCTATACATTTATAATGTGTATTATAAACACATATGTATGTACTATTTTAAAAACAAGCACATAAACTATTTTTAAAGATTTAAATGCAGTATCCTGTAGAAGGAAGAAGAGATTAGGGCAGAGGAAACAGGAGTGGAAGCAAAGGTTCATTAAATACACTTTGTTTAGCAGATTCACCAACATAACTATACACACTATTCTATATGAAAAGGAATTCCAATAAGTAAGGTGAAAGGAGTGGAAATTATGTTGAGTTTTAGCAGTATAAATTAAAAATATTCTTTATAAACACATTCTAAGGAGAGCTAAATACTTTCTATGGAGCTGAAGTATAAAAAGCCAAAGTCATTTTTAACTGGAAAATGTCGAAAAGGGGAGGATTTTGAGGGGGTCTGTCTGTAACTGTTGACACACTGAGAAGACTGAGGGACGCATTTCTGTTGTTAATGTGTGTGACACACACTCTTCTCATCTTTAATAGACAATGACCTGAGTTCTAGTATTATTGTTTAATTTCAAATATCCATGGAACTTAGCAAAATCTAATTGTTTAATTTGTGTTTTAATTGGAGGAAAATGGCTCTAAACTTTTGTGTTGGTTTCTGCTATACAGCAATGCAGATCAGTCATAGCGATACACATATACCCTCCCTGTTGAGCCTCTCTCCCCTTCGCCCATCCAACCCTTCTAGGTCGTCACAGGGCACCGGGCTGGGCTGCCTGGTGTATGTAGCAACTTCCAGCAGCTATATCTTACACGTGATAGTGTGCAGATGTCGATGCTCCTCTCTCCATTCGTCCCGCTCTCTTTTCCCCACTGAGTCCACAAGTCTGTTCTCTACATCTGCATCTCCATGCCTTCCCTGAAAATAGTTTCATCAATACTGTTTTTTCAGATTCCATATGTATGCATTCGGAGAAGGCAGTGGCACCCCACTCCAGTACTCTTGCCTGGAAAATCCCGTGGATGGAGGAGCCTGGTAGGCTGCAGTCCATGGGGTCGTGAAGAGTCCGACACGACTGAGGGACTTCACTTTCACTCTTCACTTTCATGCATTGGAGAAGGACATGGCAACCCACTCCAGTGTTCTTGCCTGGAGAATCCCAGGGACGGGGGAGCCTGGTGGGCTGCCATCTATGGGGTCGCACAGAGTCGGACACGACTGAATCAACTTAGCAGCAGCAGCAGCATGTATGCATTAATATACAATATTTGCTTTTCTCTTTCTGACTTACTTCATTCCATATAACAGGCTCTAGGTTCTTCCACCTCACTAGAACTGACTCAAATTTGTTCTTTTTTATGTTGAGTAATAGTCCATTGCATATATGTACCCCATCTTCTTTGTCTATTCATCTGTAGATGGACACCTAGGTTACATCCATGTCCTGGCTATTGTAAATAGTGTTGCCATAAACACTGGGGTACATGTGTCTTTTAGAATTGTTTTCTCAGGGTATATGTGTAGTAGTGGGATTGCTGGGTCATATGGTAGACTTATTTCTAGTTTTTTAAAGAATCTCCATACTGTTTTCCATTGTGGTTGCATCAGTTTACATTCCCACCAGCAGTGTAGAAGGGTTCCCTTTTCTTCACATCCTCTCTAGCATTTATTGTTTGTAGAGTTTGTGATGATGGCCATTCTGACTGGTATGAGGTGATACCTCATTGTAGTTTTGATTTGCATTTCTCTAATAATTAGTAATGTTGGGCATCTTTTCACGTGTTTATTGGCCATCTGTGTGTCTTCATTGCAGAAATATCCATTTACATCTTCTTCCCACTTTGGGGGGAGGCTGTTTTTCTGATATTGGGCTGTATGAGCTGCTTATAAGTTTTGGAGACTAATCCTTTGTCAGTTGTTTTGTTTGCAATTATTTTCTCTCATTCTGAAGATAGTCTTTTAATCATGTTTATTGTTTCCTTTGCTGTGCAAAAACTTTTAAATTACATTAGGTCCCATTTGTTTATTTTTGTTTTTATTTCTGTTACTCTAGGAGGTGGATCAAAGAGGATCTTGCTGTGATTTATGTCAAAGAGTGTACTGCCTCTGTTTTTCTCTAAGAGTTTTGTAGTTTCTGGCCTTACGTAAGTTTTTAATCTGTTTTGAGTGTATTTTATACTCAACATCTTCTCTCCTTATTCTTTCCTTATTTTTTCTCTCTCTGGGATCAACAGAAAAATATTTTATTCATTTGATAAGATCAATTTGTAGACTCCCCTAGAATATAGGTCATTGTGTTTTTATGATAGTAGAAGATCATTGTTTACTGATTTCTCTGTGCTTTATGCACCCCTTATCTATAAGGAAATCATGTTACCATCTTCACTTGCCAACACTTTAATTATTTTACAAATCATTTACAGAACAGTAAATAGTAAACTTTAAAGGTAAGTCAAACTTAGCAAAGTCAAATGAAGAAATTACAGTGCTTCCTTCATTCCTTTCCTCCATCTTTCTATTTGATCAGTCACTCAGCAAATATTTACTGTATTCCTGCTACATGCAGGTTCTGGGTTTACAGTGGTGAGCAAACTATGGCTAAAGGAACTAAGAATGAATCATAGGAATAGAACAGCAAAGAGAAGACAGACAGAATTACAAGTTGAAGATCCTGGTCATTTTTATTTCTACTCCAACCAGCTCATCTTCAGCCCACATTAATACTCTATTGTGTTAAAGAAACAAGAGGTCTCAAACTCACCTGTGTCCTCTTAGTAGGTAAAGAGAAAGAAGCCTGGGAGGAGGACCAGGGGAAAAGAAATGTAGTCATGACAGTGAAATGAGAACATGTGCTATATTGCTTCTGTCCCCTCCCATCCTCTGTAGGGCTCATTCCAAAAGGCCACGTCCTCCTGTAAGTCTCCCGATGCTCTAACTGGAGGTAGTTTTCCCTTCAGGCTTCCCTGGTGGTTCAGATGGGAGGTATCCCATGTGGGAGACCTGGGTTCAATCCCTGGGACAGGAAGATCCCCTGGAGAAGGAAATGGCAACCCACTCCAGTACTCTTGCCTGGAAAATTCCAGGGATGGAGGAACTTGATAGGCTATAGCCCATGGGGTCTCAAAGACTCGGAAAGGACTGAACAACTTCCCTTTCCTTTCCTCTTTAAATACTAAGCTCTATTATTTATTCTTTGGTACTCACGTTTCTCCACCCACCTTCTGTTAACTCTACTTACACAACGCCCTTCAATAACTCCTTGAAGATAAAAACTGTCTCTTACTCATTCTAGTATCTTCTACATAATAAAATCAATAAATGTTGATTACTTGAATCTTTTTTTAACTCTAGTCTTAAAAGTTTTTTTATTTATTTTCTTTTTGATTGAAGTATAGTTGATTTACAATGTGTTAGTTTCTGCTGAACAGCAAAGTAATTCAGTAATATTAATACATATATATACATTCTTTTTTTATAGATTGAATCTTTGAAATCATAATTAATCTGCCTACAACCAAATGTTGCACAAATCAAACTGACTTGTTTAGCATCTATTGTCCTTTAAAAGCTTACAATATAAGTGCACTCAATTCAAAATTCTGTGTGCGTGTATATACATACACAAAATGCAATCATTTATATTTTATACAAGTATATATATTTCATATGATGAAATGTTCTAGTCTATAAACCACTCTATCATAGTACCCAAGGGATCATTTCAAATATAAAAGTCACTTCATGAGTGCTCTCAAACAGATCCCATTGAATGAAATAAAATCCTTTTCCAGGTTACTAAGCTGGCTTTCATCTTCAATTCATAAACTTTTATGAGAAAAATAAAAGTTGTGATTAAAAATTATTTGGCTATTTGAAATCTAGTAGGAGATAACTACCCTCCACCTCCCCAAAGCATATGAGGCATACAAAATAGTACCTGTATTTGAAATATCAAATCAAAAGCAGACAAAAAGATATAAGATTTGCACAACTTAGTTCACTGAGAAAACTGAACAATATTAGAAAATCTGTTGTACCATCCAGAAGCTAAATATACACCATAGTCACATTTTGTAATCATCTCTGAGGAAGGCTTCTTAGTAACTTTTCTGCCAACAAGGTCTGTGAATTAAGGTTAGCAAAACTCAAAAGAAAGTGCTAGGTTGCAATGTAGACTGTCAAAGAAACAGTCCAAACTACGAGAAACAACATAAAAGTGTTTAGTACTAGAACCCAAAGTGTTCAAAATGGGTTTAGATTGCAACTACGGTGACTCAGATCCTGGCCATGTGAAACAGGTCCCAAATAAATGTTCCCTATAATGATACTCCTTGACATATATCTTTAGCAAGGCAGTAAACATCTAGTCAAGCACAACTTCTGGTTAGGATTTTTCATTTTCATTAATAAAAGATTGCTACAAAGAACTTATAACAGTAGGTTAGGGTTTAGGGAATAAGTTAAGGCAAAACAGATGTTTATTTCATTCAGAGAAAAGGAATCATAAACACATCCGAGTGTCCGAGATGAGATTTTTAGTATTTTCTGAGTCTGGTGGAAGGAAAAGTCCTGGGTTAAGATTTTCAGGACATTATTCTTAGGTAAACTAACTGACTTTTTTCTCTCATTTCACTCAATTTTGATTTCTTTATGAAAGAATGCATGCTATTATTGTTTCTTAGGAATTCAAGGTAATCTACTGAACAGTTTTTAAATGTCAAATCCTTAGTTATCTTTGTATCATTTGAATTTTTCAGTGTTAATCCAGCTCTCTAGTAGCAAATAAAAATAAGTTGATAGTAAACTACCTTCCATGATGGAGGTAGGATATGATATAATAAAACATAGCTTTTATACACAAGTATATTTACATATACTTTATAAATATAAGTAGCTTTGTAATTTGATTTAGGTAACATGCGAATTAAAATATTTTGTATCAGCATGTTAATCAGGCTATGAGTACTTTCTCATCTTTATACTGCTTAGATAGCCTGTGTATATTCTCAGCAGGTACCCACTGAATTAAATTGATTTCTATTTAAAAGTTAAGCAAACAAGACTCTAAATTTGTTACCCTTTCTTATAGCTGATAATCAGATAATTCACACATATTTTTCCCAGGGGTTTTAAGTAAAGTATGATCTTGCTATGGGATTAAATTCTATATTTCTCCAAGTTTATGTTACTCCATGAATAATATAGGGAATTTGGTCAACTTGCTTTTAATTTTGTATCCCATAAAATTGTTATTGTTAATGACATGAGAATTTTATGATATTCAAGACTTTGAGATTATGTGTAAAAAAAAGTATACAGATATGGTCATTAAACCTAAATCTTTGGAGTCTTGACCTTTATCATAGTATTTTATAAAGCCAACACATGCATATACAGCAACACAAAATACCTTCTGAAAATACTACTTTGATACTAAAATATTTTAACTTCAAAAATTTGACAGTAAAGATTGGTTTTGATGCAAATTTCTGGTATAGTGATGAGCAATTATTAAAGTTATTAGCATTATTCACTAGTTATTTGCATATTCAATTAAAGAAGATATTTTATTATCATGGATCTAAGTAAGTCAAGATTAAATAGACCAGAGAGAACAAACTTTTTCCAAGTAATTCAGTGCTTTTTTATGACCCACCGGGTTTTTTGTTGTTCAGTTGCTCAGTCATGTCCAACTCTTTGCGACCACCAGACTGCAGCAAGCCAGGCTTCCCTGTCCTTCACTATCTCCTGGAGTTTGCTCAAACCCATGTCCACTGAGACCATGATGCCATCTAACCATCTCATCCTCCATCGCCCCCTTTTCTTCCTACCCTCAATATTTCCCAGCATCAGGATCTCCACAAGCTTCAGAGGGTCTTAAAACTTGAAACAAGTAGTTTTGTATCTACCTAAACACATGAGGCAACTTTCCTTCAAAGAGATTAAGAAACTTGATCAAGTCATCAACCCTGAGTGAGTTAAGAGCAAGAACAACGTATTGAATTGACATTCAGGTGATGAAGTAAACAATAAGGCCCCAAATATACAGGTATTGTGCCTCTCATTAACATCTGGGAAAACTCAAGAGAAATTAAAAATCTAAAAATTATAATAGAACAAAACATGTCATTTAATAATTAATTGCTACAATTTGAGCTGATGAACCTTCAAAGAAGGCAGAATGCCTCACAAAACAAAATAAGCAACAAAAATCTGGACTTTGGTTTAGAGAAAATACTGCAAAATGTCAGTGTGATCATAAAGGTTAGTTGACCTCATCAAACTTTTAAGGCAGAAAGAAAATTAAAGACTTAGCTCCCCTGCTCTGTTCCCCTTCCCCCACCATTGTCTTCTCAGCCATAAGAAACCTCTCCCTGTCAGCAGCCCAGGAGCCACAGTTCACCCCTGTGGAAATGGAGATTTTCTACTACTAAGACCAGTTCAGAGGAGACTTGGGGATGGGCTGAAACTGAAATATTTTCTCCCTAGATTTTTACCAGTTTCACACAATTCCAGCCATCACCTCAGACCACCAAACCTGGATTGGTGTTGTCAATTGTCCTCCTTTCAGGAAGGGACTTTGCAGTTCTTAGGCTCAATGCAAGCCTGATGGAAGCCGCGCGCGTGTGTGTGTGTGTGTGTGTGTGTGTGTGTGTGTGTGTGAGAGAGAGAGAGATCTCCATCCATTAGGCACATATCTGTTAGCATATCTTGTGTACATGTGTGCGTGTGCTCAGTAACTTCAGTTGTGTCTAACTCTTTGCGACCTTACAGACTGTAGCCCTCCAGGCTCCTCTGTCCATGAGATTCTCCATGCAAGAATACTGGAGTGGGTTGTCATGCCCTTCTCCAGGGGATCTTCCCAACCCAGGGATTGAACCTGCGTCTCTTATGTCTCTTGCATTGGTGGGTGGGTTCTTTACCACTAGTACCACCTGGGAAGCCCATTAACACACACTGCTTAAATTCATATCAAGGAACAATGTCCACTATGCATCACCTATGTTATATGTGAATAATATAAGCTGAGAAGGCATGGGATCTCAGAGTAATGCGAAAGGCAAATATAGGCATAGCATAAAATGATGTGTGTAAAATTTTTATAAGAGTGTGGGAAAGGAGAGATTATTTGCAAATGGATATTTTGAAAGGGCTTTATTAAGCATAATGTCTTGGAAAACAGCCAAAACATTTAGCAAATTAAGATGAAAAAGTATACTTACCAGGTAAAGGAACAAAGATAAACAGAGTTATGATAATAATGAAGAATGGTCTTAAGAAACAACAACTAATTTTATGTTGGCAGAGAGTTCAGATGTCAATTTACAGAAGGTTAAAGAGATTATTCCATTTATATTGGTGAACCATGGAGAGTTTTGAGGAAAGGAATAACATAACAGGATGTATTTAAGGATGTTAACTCTGGCACAGTAAGTAGCTGAACTGACAATGGATAAGACAACCAAGGGGCTTCCCAGGTGGTGCTAGTGGCAAAGAACCCACCTATCAATGCAGGTAGATGTAAGAGACATGGGTTTGATCCCTGGGTCAGAAAGATTTTCCTTAGAGGAGAGCATGGAAACACACTCCAGTATTCTTCTGGACAATTCCATGGACAGAGGTGCCTGGCAGGCTACAGGTCATGGGTCGCAGAGTTGGGCATGAGAGAAGCGACTACACACGCACCCGAGACAGCCAAGAATAGCAGTCTGCAGAGGCCAGGTGTAGGGTCCAGAGCAAAGGGATATCAGCAGAAGTAAAAAGAAGGTTAGATTGGAGGTACTTTGACCACAGGATGGACAAAGTAAAGTACAAATATGATTCTAAAATTTTCAGCTAAATTACTTGAGAGAAAGAACTCTGATGCCATTGACCAAAATCAAGAACATCAAAGTATGAAAGTGGAAGAAAGTGAAAGTGAAAGTTGCTCAGTCATGTCTGACTCTTTGGGACCCCATGGACTGTATAGTCCAGGGCAGAATACTGGAGTGGGTAGCCTTTCCCTTCTCCAGGGGATCTTCCCAACCCAGGGATCGAACTCAGGTCCCCCGCATTGCAGGAAGATTCTTTACCCACCAGGGAAGCCCCATCCAAGTATAGAGGACAGTGATAATAGGAGTTCCTGAGGAATACCCATGTGAAGTTAACAACAGGCAAAGGAGAAGATAACCAGAAGGACAGAAACCAGGGTAGAGATGAAAATTTAATTGCAATTCATTCAGATGAAACTGAGCACAGATAAACTACAAAAGAAGAATGTAACATATATACAAGAGAACATTACTCAGCCATTAAAAAGAATGAAATAATGCCATTTGTAGCAACGTGGACCTAGAGATTGTCACACAGGGTGAAGTAGGCCAAACAGAGAAAGGAAATATCATATCATATGAAATATCATATGAAATATCATATGAAATCCCTTATATGTGAAACCTATAAAGAAATGAAATAAATGAGCTTGTTGACAAAACAGACCCACAGACTTAGAGAACAAATCTACAGTTAGCACGGGGGAAAAATGGGAGGAAAGGATATTTAGGGAGTTTGAGATCGACATATACACTGCTTTATTTTAAACGGGTATCCAACAAGGACTACTGTATAGCACAGGGAACTCTATTTAATGTTATGGGATAGCCTGGATGAGAGGAGAATTTCGGGGAGAATGGATATGTGTATATGTATGGCTGAGTCCCTTTACTGTCCACCTGAAACTATCACAACATTGTTAATTGGCTACACTCCAACATAAAATAAGTTAAAAAAAGAACAATGTAAAGAGAAGACAAGAGTAAAAAAAAAAAAAGGGGGGATAAAAAAGTTTTCAAATTTAAGCTAGACCTCTCTTGTTTCCAAAGCTGGCATTTCTGCCTTCTCTTTATGGAAATCATCCAAGAGCAGTAAGGAAAAAGAGAAATATAAACACTGAAGTTGCTTTTGGCAAAATTAGAGGAGAGTTGAAACTCCAAACCAGAAAATAGGTGAAAGGGCTTTCAAAAGCAATAAGGGTCAAGCAGAAAAATGCCCACAAAAAAAGTGCAGGTTGGGGGTGCTGCTGCAACTGTATAACTTGAAAGATCCAGAGTAAAAGTACATATGCCAAAGCAGAAGTGTGCACACTAAGTACAAAATCTTATATCCCGGTCTACAACAGTAGGAGGAAGGTTGTGTGTGTGTGTGTGCTCGGCCGTGTCCAACTCTTTGCGACCCCATGGATTGTAGTTCGCCAGGCTATTCTGTCTACAGGATTTCCCAGGCAAGAATACTGGAGTGGGTTGCCATTTCCCCCTCCAAGGTATCCTCCCAATCCAGGGATCGAACCAGTGTCTCTTACATCTCCTGCACCGGCAGGCAGGCTCTTTACCACTAGTGCCACCTGGGGGAGCAAGGCATCAACTGTAGAACTTAGTTTGGTTCTTGATGAAGCAGTTTGTCTCCATGATAGTGGAAGAGAGATTTTCCCTTGCAAACAGTTGAACTTTGTGGTGGTCTATCCAGCTACTCTGCCACAAAGCCTAGGTCCTTCCTCACAGTGTAGGTCCTTCCACAAAGTGTAGGTTCTTCTGCACTATGCCAAATTCCTGCAAATAGCTAGCAGAAATGACCTGTTTCATAAATGACATGCTTGATACATTTTAAAAAGGAAATCTGTTCAGGATCAACATAAAGATATTAGAAGGAGAAGGAAGGGGAGGAGAAGAAGAAGAAAACAGGGAAAAAAATCAACTGACAAGTTAGAGACACTCACTAAAATTATGTCACCAAGGGAGAAATTTAAATTATCACCAGATAATATAAATAAGAAAAGTCTAAGTTAGTGGTTGC
The DNA here is from genome assembly GCF_014754425.2 of Oryx dammah. Taxonomy (NCBI): domain Eukaryota; kingdom Metazoa; phylum Chordata; class Mammalia; order Artiodactyla; family Bovidae; genus Oryx; species Oryx dammah. Next base: position 30,643,678 of record NW_024070213.1, read on the forward strand.
CTCTATGAATTAAGAATAAGGAGCAGAGATCAAGCAGTTCAACAAAGATTTTGTGAGGAACTAGAAATAAAATGTAAGCAGAGAGAAAATATTAAATCATTCACAAAACAAAAGTGAGTTGGAAGTGGACCTTCCCTGGAGGTGCAGTGGTTAAGACTCCACACTTCCACTGCAGGGGGTGCAGGTTCGATCTCTGGTCAGGGAACTAAGATCCCATATGCCTCACAGTGCAGACAAAAAAAAAAAAGTGAGTTGGAAGAAGCACAAAGGACAATAGGTATTGCTGAAAATAAGGAGCATGCGTGTGCGCTCAGCTGCTCAGTTGTCTGACTCTTTGCACGGGTAGCCCACCAGTCTTCTCAGTCCTTGGGATTCTCCAGGCAAGAATAATGGAGTGAGTTGCCATTTCCTTCTCCAGGGGATCTTCCCAATGATACAGACAATGAACTGATGCCTCCTGCAGTGACAGGCAGATTCTTCTACCACTGAGCGACCTAGGAAGCCCAGAAGATAAAAAATAAGGTGAGCCCACAAAATGAAATAAAATGAAGAGTTAAAATGATGAGAGAAAAATAAAGAAAAAGAACAATAGTCAGGCAACACACATATCACTGAAATTCCCATCTAAAATAAAACTTCAAGAACACAATATGTATTTGAAGCTATATTACTCAAGAAAGCTGTCCTAAAATAATAGACACGTATCTTTTCAGGAAAATTTGATCCAGAGCAGTCAACATGAAACAGACAGATAAAGTTTCTGGATTTCAAATAAGCTTTAGGAATGCAGATATATGTAAAAACAGAATTAAAACTATTCCTGCAAAAATGTTTCAAAAAAGTAGCAAAGGAGGGACCATTTCCCAAATTATTCTATGCAGCCAGTTTCACTCTGATACCAAAGCCAGACAAAGACATCACAAGGAAAATAGAGATCAGTATTCCTCATGAATAGTCAGGCAACAGACTTCAACAAAATACTGGTATGTTGGTTTTCTCTTGCTACTGTAACAAATTACCCAGATTTGGGGCTTTAAAACAACAGAAATTCATTCTTTTGGAGTGCTGAAAGCCAAGGAATGTAGCCATCGTCACTCCAATCTCTCTCCATGGTCACACTGCCTTCTCTTATTCTATCTTTAATTTCCTTCTGCCACCCTCTTAAAGGGGCTTCCCAAGGTGGCTCAGGGGTCAAGAATCTGCCTACCAAGCAGGAGACGCAGGTTTGATCCCTCAGTCAGGAAGATGACCTGGAGGAGGAAATGGCACCCCACTTCAGTATTCTTGCCTGGGAAATCCCATGGAGAGAGGAGCCTGGTGGGCTACAGTCCATGGAGTTGTAAAGAGTTGGACATGGCTTATCAACTAAATGACAACAACCATCTTAAAGGACACCTGTGGTTGCATATAGGGCCTGTCTAGATAGTCCAGGATAATCTCCCCTTTATTTAATCACATTTTCAAAATCTTTGCCATGTAAGGTAACAGTCACAGATTCCACCCAGGAATTATGATATGTGTATCTTTTCAATTCAGTTCAGTTCAGTCCAGTCACTCAGTCGTGTCTGACCCTTTGTGACCCCATGGATGGCAGCACGCCATGTATCTTTTGGAAAGCCATTATATATAGCCTACCACAAGTAAGACCTCAAGTCTAGCAATATAAAAAAGGATTATATACCAACACTAGTGAGAGCTATCTTAGAAATGCAAGGTGGTTCAACATTCCCTCCTAAAATCAATCGACATAATACACTGTATTACTTGATGCAGAAATGGTATTTGAGGAAAATCCAGCACCTTTTCATGATAAAAACACACAAGATATTAGGAATAGGAGTAGACTTCCTTAACCTGAAGGAAGGAAGGAATCAAATGGACATCTATGAAAAAGACACAGGTAACACCATACTCGATGGTGAAAGAGTAATATCTTTCCTACTAAGATGACCCAAGAATGTTCACTCTTACCACTTCTATTCAATCTGAAGGTTCTAGCCAGGGCAGTTAGTCAGGTAAAGGAAAGAAAAGTCACCATACTGGAAAAAAAGATAGTAAAACTATTAGCAGATGACAAAATCATGTATTTAGAAAATCCAAAAGAATCCATTAAAAAACTATTATGGCTAATAAGTTCAATAAAGTTGCTTGAGGATTAAGATTATGACTTTACTCTGCAAAGAGTCGGGCACGACTGAGCGACTTCATTTTCTTTCTTTCTTCCACTTTCTTTACTCTGAAGTTTACATATAATTCTTCTTTTAGGTGCTATAATCCTGTGCTATTCTTTAAAAGGGTGAGCTCAGATGCATTTCAAGGAAATTTTCTTCTACTTGTTCTATCACACATGATTTCACAGCTGCTCACAGACCATCTCCTGCAGTTACAAAATCTAAAGCAGAAAACCTCAGTCCATTGCGTGGCCTCCTCCACTCCTGACGTAAATGCCAACATTCTAGGGTGTTTATGTAATGTCAAAAAATAAGGGTGAAACATCTGATCTTGGTCATTACTGTCCGTCTATTTTAGCAGCTGCTGCCAAAGTCTGCATTTTAATCAGGTGGTGGGTCTATGCAGGTCACCACTGTACTCTCTTTGTCATGACTATATGAGCGATGGGCTAGAAGCCTGGCTAGATCTGATACATATAATCTCTCTTTGCTACTTCTGTTCTTCTTCTCTGGAGACACAAAAGACTTGGTGAGATCAAAGCCCTTCCTCTCCGGGTAACTGACCAGTACACTGAAAACCAATGGCTGTACCCCGTGTTAGGCTAGGAGTGAAATATGCTGGTGTCTCAGGGTGTTCTGTGTACATGTACCTCCTGTAGAGGTTGTCTGCCCCTCCTACACCGGGTAACAGCAAGGCCCAGCTGAGGGTCTTACCTTTTTACCAATCTCTGGTAAAGGAAGAGGGCACTGATCCTTTCTGTTTTACTCTATTTATTTATTTTTAATTGAGATATAATGGACAGAAAACACTGTGTAAGCTTAAGGCATACGCTTGTTGACTTGATACATTTTTGTGTATCATCATAGCTTAGTCAGCACCCTTATCATGTCACATGATTATCATTTCGTTTTTTAAGTAAAATAGTAACACTTCCTTTTTTAATATATTAATTTTTAATTAATTGATTTTGTTGCATCACATCTTAGTTGTGACACGTGGGATCTGCATTGCAGTGCGTTGACTTTCTAGCTGTACCACATGGGCTTAGTTGCCGGGCAGCATATGGGATCTCAGTTCCCTGACCAGGGATTGAACTTGAGTCCCCTACACTGGAAGGCAGATTCTTAACCACTGGACCATCAGGAAGTCTCAATCATTTCTTTTTTATGATGAGGATATTTAAGATCTAGTATTTTTGAATATAATCAGTGGGCAGTGCATTAGATCTCTAGAACCTATTCATTTTCTAGTTGCAAATTTGTACAAATACACAGCATCTCCCCAATTCCCCATCCAATCTTTCTGCTTTTTAGAGTCTTCAGGCTTATCTGGTGATTTTTCTTCCTTCTCTCTACTGGTAGAGCATTCTGAACAAAATTGTCTAGGTGAAGAAATAAGAAATTCTTTCACATAGGACATTTAAAATATATACACAAAGCAAAGCTACATTCACACATGCATACATAGCTGAGGACAAAGATGAAACACATTAGAGTAAGTGTAACAGTAAAGGACTCTGATGCTGGGAGGGATTGGGGGCAGGAGGAGAAGGGGACGACAGAGGATGAGATGGCTGGATGGCATCACCGACTCGATGGACGTGAGTCTGAGTGAACTCCGGGTGATGGTGATGAACAGGGAGGCCTGGCGTGCTGCGATTCATGGGGTCGCAAAGAGTTGGACATGACTGAGCGACTAAACTGAACTGAACTGAACAGTAAAGGAGAGAGTAAATGGAGATCAGGAATAAAAGGAGACAAAGTAGACAACAGTTCTCTCATAGATGGACAGTAATAGAAAATAATGAAGATTGTAATCTCAAATATCAGCACATAAATTTAGGAAACAAAACACCTTCTGCCCAAATACTGTAAGGACAATCAACTTATACAGAGAACGGTTCAGTTCAGTTCAGTTCAGTCGCTCAGTCGTGTCCGACTCTTTGCGACCCCATGAACCGCAGCACACCAGGCCTCCCTGTCCGTCACCAACTCCCGGACATTTACCCAAACTCATGTCCATTGAATCAGTGATGCCATCTAACCATCTCATCCTCTGTCATCCCCTCTCCTCCTGTCTTCAATCTTTCCCAACATCACACATCAGTATTTTTCAAATACTAACAATACATTAAAAATAGTGAAGTGAAGTCACTCAGTCCTGTCCGACTCTTTGCTACCCCGTGGAGTATAGCCCACCAGGCTCCTCTGTCCATGGGATTTTCCAGGCAAGAATACTGGAGTGGGTTGCCATTTCCTTCTCCAGGGGATCTTCCCAACCCAGGGATCAAAGCCAGGTCTCCCACATTGCAGGCAGATGCTTTAACCTCTGAGCCACCAGGGATACTATTAAAAATAGTATCTTGCTACAAATATTTATTTACCCATATTTTTATCTGGGCTTTAGGAGGACATTGTAAGTTTCCCCACTTCCCCCATTTCCTGGATTTTCAAATGCATTTCAGATTAATCTTATACAGATACTTGTCATTCCTCTTTATGTTTGAAGATGCGAAGGTTGAATTTAAAATGACTGCTTCAATATTTCATTTTTTCCATTGTTAGACCTCAAACACATTTTCTTAGTATGACAATATTATAAATGCAAGGAAAGGAAGCGGCAAGGCATTGCATATGAAAATAAATGCATGAACATGATGACTAAATACATGAAGCTAGATGACACTTCCTATTCTACACTTTATTCCCCATATGTCATATTTAATAATTTACCTCTCCATTCTCCTCCATAGAATGTTAAGGTTTTCTTCTGTTGGAGCTCTGTGGGCTTTTTAAAAGTTATATAACCCACTGCAATGATTAGGAAATTGTTTCTGCTCAGAACACACCCTCAGCAAATATTTGTTGGATGCAGAGATGAATGGTTCATGAATATGGTGCCGCCAACAACACATATAGTGAGAAACTGAGTTAAGTCCTTGTATATTCTGTTCTCCCATCTAAAGGAGAAAGTTCAATCTTCAAAAAGTGAATTTCAATATCATTCCCCTTTTCTTGTCCACATCTCAAGCCTACTGGGTAACACAGAGCTATTTGATCTCATAGACAAGAAAGTTGAGTTCGTGGTACAGGTGACATTTGTAAGTAAAAAGGAGAGTGAAAAAAGGAGCTCCTGTATTTATATAACTCTGTAAACAAAAAAGAAAAAGTAGCCAGAGTCTATAGTAACCAGGTTCGTGCTTGTGCTCTGTCTTAAGTCGTGTCAGACTCTTTGCGACCCCGTGGACTGTAGCCTGCCAGGCTCCTCTGTCCAAGGGATTCTCCAGGCAAGAATATTGGAGTGAGTTTCCATTTCCTTCTCCAGAGGATCTTCCTGGCTCAGGTTACTGAAAAGGCAAATCATTTTGATGTGTTTCAAGCCCTTGTGTTTTTAGAGGTCACGAAACAAATTCTCCAGCCCATGGGGATGGGGCCACCTAGTGGTCAATAACTTTAATTTTTGTGGTTTCTGAATGCATTCCACCTGTAAAATGCCTGCTACAAGAATCCTGCATTCATCCCTGGAAACCCTACAGATAAATCTTGGAAATTAGTTGGACTATATGTATCAGGAGTCCTCGGAGAAGGCAATGGCAACCCATTCCAGTACTCTTGCCTGGAAAATCCCATGGACGAAGGAGCCTGGTAGGCTGCAGTCCATGGGGTCGCTAAGAGTCAGGCATGACTGAGCGACTTTACTTTCACTTTTCACTTTAATACATTGGAGAAGGAAATGGCAACCCACTCCAGTGTTCTTGCCTGGAGAATCCCAGGGACGGGGGAGCCTGGTGGGCTGCCGTCTATGGGGTCGCACAGAGTTGGGCACGACTGAAGCGACTTAGCAGCAGTAGCAGCAGCATCAGGAATCCTAAAACTGATGTTGTCCAAGTTTCTCCAGGCCATATAGATGAAGTAACAAAAATGGTAATAATTCAAACTGTCTGGCTTTCCCTGCACCTTTAAGAGCTCATCCTTCCATCAGTGTCCATCAAGTCTTTCAAGGAGTCTTCAGGGATGTCTAAAATTTCTTCAAACAAGTTGTACCCTATCAGTGACACTGCTGGTTCTCCTGGCACGGTCTCCTCCAGCCCTTACTCCCCGCCCCCCAATCATGGACTCTGAGGCTTCTCTCTGTCTGCCGGTAGCACCCTCTTAGCCTAAGAGCAGTGCTGGCCCTCACTTGCCCTGCTCTGTGTCATACTCTATCAGCCAGAGCCCTAAGCATGACTGCTTTTGCCCTCATCCGTCAAATTCTCTCCATGAGGACAGCTCCTTCATCTTCTACCCACAACTCTTTCCCAGAGGCCGACCCAGAGGACTTGGCACAGGACAGACACCACACTGTCCTCTGCTTTTCCACTGTTGCCCAATACTCTGTATTAGTCTCCTATGGGTACTGAAACAAATTTGGCTTCCCTGGTGGCTCAGATGGTAAAAAATCTGCCTGTAATACAGGCGACCCAGATTTGATCCCTGGGTTGGGAAGATCCCCTGGAGAAGGGAATGTCAACCCACTCCAGCATTCTTGCCTGAAGAATCCCATGGACAGAGGAGCCTGGTGGGCTACATTCCATGGGGTCACAGTCAGTCACAAATGAGGGACCAACACACACATTGTAACAAATTACTTTAAATTTACTGCCTTCAAACAGCTAAAATTTATTGGCTTACTGTTCTAGAGGTCAAAAGTCCAAAATCAGTTTCCCTGGGCTAAGGTCAAGGCATCTACAAGTCTTCAGTCCTTCTGAAGGTTCTATGAGAGAACTCTTGCCTCTTCCAGGTTTTAGAGGCTGCTTGCTTTCCTCGGCTCCTGGTCCCTTCCTCTGTCTTCCAAGACACCAGTGCAGGATCTTCTCTCCTCTCTGACTTCTGCTTCTGTTCTCACATCTTCTCACTCTGGCTTTGTCATGCCTGTCTTCTTCTTGTAAGAACTCTCCTAAGTTGTTGGAGATTAATCCAGGATAGCCTCCTCATCTCAAAATCCTTAATTTAACTTTGCGTGCAAGCCCCCTTTTACCGTGTATCTCATTCACAGGTCCTGGGGGATAGGATTTGGACATCTTTGGGAAGCTGCTATTCAGCCTCCTTTATCTTCCTTCACTAAAACACATGTGCTTTAATGAGACCCAAGATAACTGAGCCCTTCATGACTCATCATTATTTTTGCCAACCATTCACCAAGATGACTAAGTTTGGAATCAAACCAATAATAATTGTAATATAAGTATCACTTGTTGCTTCTTGGCCTTTTGGTAAGATCAAATGAAGAAACACTTGTTTATACATCCTCAAAGTCCTTGTACTTCAAGATTTCAATAAAATTTTCTCATACTCCCATACTATATATAGCTGGATATCCATTATCCCTCTGCATTTCTTTGCAGACTTCTGGGATGCTTCCACTTCTCCTACTCGTCTCTACTTCATTGTTTTCCCTGAAGTACAGTTGGTTTGCAGTGTTGCGTTAGTTTTAGGTGTAAAGCATGGTGACTCAGTTGTGTGTGTGTTCAGTCACTCAGTCACGTCCGACTCTGTGACCCCATGGACTACAGGCTCTTCAGACCATGGAATTTTCCAGGCAAGAATACTGGAGTGGGTTGCCATTCCCTTCTCCAGAGGATCTTTTCAACCTAGGGACAGAAGCTGGGTTGCCCACATTGCAGGCAGATTCTTTACCGTGTAAGCCACCAGGGAAGCCCACAGCATAGCATAGCAAACATCTTAAAACTGCTCTAATCCCAGCACATCCACGCCATGTGCTTCACTTTTCCACCCCAAATCTCACCTTTTAAACCCAAAGAGCTTCTCAAGGCATTAAAAAATAAAAAGTTCAGTTGTCCTCTGATGAAATACGAAATATTGTACCAACTCATAAACTAACACTTTTTTTTCTCTAATACATAACTATTTCATTAATTCCACTCATTGGTCCCTTATATGATGTGTTATTCATTGCACTAAATGCTTTTTATGCATTGTTCCTTAATCTTCAAAACGATCTGGTGATGTGGCTGTTATGAGATAGATGAGAAAATTCAGACTCACAGAGGCTAAGCTATTAGTCAAAGTCAATCAACTAAAAAGTGATAAAGGGAAAATCTGAACAGAGAGACTATTGAGCACAAGGCATGCACAGGCGACACTGTGTCTTCTTTCAACCCAGTGCAAAAACTTTGTATCACTTTGTGGCAGTTGGAGAAATGGGCAGAATGTTAACTAGGCTACTCTGATACTTCTGGCTTCCTCCAGGGTCACAGACTCCCAAATGCTTAAAAAGAGCTATGCTGGCCAGACCCATGCCCACACTGGGCAGGAGCAGTGCATGTGATCAGGACACTAGTCAACTTTGTGACATCCTCTGTAGATGACTCATCTCATTCTACAGCCTCTTTTTTTCCCCACCACAGGCTCCTTCAGGAATGGGGCTGGACCTCCAAGCTGGGCCCTGTTTCTCCTAGTCCCTGTAACCTGGGACTAGGAGCTGTCTTCTGCTCAAGGCAACATCCAGGGACAAAGGTGATCAGGTCATCTGATCATCCAGGTGATCAGATGATTCCCCTTTTTTATCCTCTGATCAAGGGACCATCCTGTGTTTCTACTCACTATGTGCCCCTTTTAAGATATCTTCTTCCTACCTTTTTCCAGCTGTAGGGCCCCTGTACCAAGGGAACAGTGGAATTTTCTACCAGCTCCCTTTCAGGAAGTAGTTTACGAGGGCACCTGATGATACCAGCACTGCTCACTCCTAAGATCTCATGGTTTCCATAGGTTTTCCACAATCTTAGCCAAGAATTCCATTTGTATAAAAGACTAAGCACACTGCAAAAACATCTGTCACCAGATCCTATTTATTCTGGACCTGGATGCCCTCTCTGTGCTTCCCCCTCCCCATCAAGTCAAACTTTAACTACTAAATCATTCAAAATGGGTTCTCATCACATAAGGGTTCAGAACCCAGACTCTAGAGTTCAAGATTATACATTCAACCTTTAGACCATGAAATTTTTGATCCTTGCTTTACATCCTTGGATATGCTCCAGTGTCTCCTGGTTTTTAGTCTATAGGAACTTGAATAGAAGTTGTATCCTGCTGGTGTGTGAAAATTATATAAATTTTAATTATGTTGGAATGGTTCATAGTGCTTTTCAGGTCTACTATATCCTTCTATTCTCCCATCTATTCCGTCCATTAATTATTGAGAGTTTGACATTGAAACTCCTATTAAAAATCTTAATTTATCTACTTAAAAAATAATTGTAATATACAGTGAAACTATATGTAACTTTGTTCTGTATTTTCCAAGTCTTTTGTAAATGTGTATCATACTTTCATAATTTAAAAAGTAAAAAGGAAAGAAGAAAAAGAAGATTCTGCATTCAAATCTCATCCTGAGCACTTGCCAGTACTGGGGTTTTGAAGAGCACTTAAAGTTCCTTGAAAAGCCAAACAGCGCTCAGTTTTCTTATCTACCATTGGACACGATGTTAAGAGTTGAGGGTCCAGGTTAAAAAAAATAATAATAATAAAAAATAAAAGGGTTAGGGTTGTCAAAGATCTTCCCTGGTGGCTCAGAAGTTAAAGCATCTGCCTCCAATGAGGGAGACCTGGGTTCGATCCCTGGGTTGGGAAGATTCCCCTGGAGAAGGAAATGGCAACCCACTCCAGTATTCCTGCCTGGAGAATCCCATGGATGGAGAAGCCTGATAGGCTACAGTCCACAGGGTCGCAAAGAGTCGGACACGACTGAGCAACTTCATTTCACACTTCAGGGTTGTCATGAACATACCAGACCACCTGACCTGCCTCCTGAGAAATCTGTATGCAGGTCAAGAAGCAACAGTTAGAACCGGACATGGAACAACAGACTGATTCCAAACTGAGAAAGTAGTACATCAAGGCTGTATATAGTCACCTTGCTTATTTAACTTCTATGCAGAGTACATCATGTGAAACGCCGGGCTGGATGAAGCACAAGCTGGAATCAAGATTGCCAGGAGAAATATCAATAACCTCAGATATGCAGATGACACCACCCTTCTGGCAGAAAGTGAAGAGAAACTGAAAAGAGCCTCTTGATGAAAGTGAAAGAAGAGAGTGAAAAAGCTGGCTTAAATTTCAACATTCAAAAAACTAAGATCATAGCATTTGGTCCCACCATTTCATGGCTAATAGATGGGAAAACAATGGAAACAGTGACAGACTATTTTCTTGGGCTCCAAAATCACTGCAGATGATGACCGCAGCCATGAAATTAAAAGACACTTGCTCCTTGGAAGGAAAGCTATGACCAACTTAGACAGCATATTAAAAAGCAGAGACATTACTTTGCTGACAAAAGTCCCTCTAGTCAAAGCTATGGTTTTTCCAGTAGTCATGTATGGATGTGAGAGTTGGACTATAAAGAAAGCTGAGCACCTAAGAATTGATCCTTTTGAACTGTGATGTTGGAGAAGACTCTTGAGAGTCCCTTGGACTGCAAGGAGATCCAACCAGTCCATCCTAAAGGAGATCAGTCCTGAATATTCATTGGAAGGACTGACACTGAAGCTCAAACTCCAATACTTTGGCCACCTAATGGGAAGAACTGACTCACTAGAAAAGACACTGATGCTGGGAAAGATTGAAGGCAGGAGGAGAAGGGGACAACAGAGGATGAGATAGTTGGATTGCATGAGTTTGAGTAAGCTCAAACTGACTCAATGGACATGAGTTTGAGTAAGCTCTGGGAGTTGGTGATGGACAGGGAAGCCTGGCATGCTGCAGTGCATGGGGTCTCAAAGAGTCGGACACGACTGAGCGACTGAACTGAACTGAAGGGTTGTCAAGAACCTGAAATGAGATAACACATGTAAAGACTCAGCAGTCTGCCTGGCACCAAGTTCTCTGAAAATAACTATACTTATTAATAACTACACTTATAAATACTTCCTTCTGTGCTGTGCTAAGTCACCTCAGCTGTGTCTGATTCTTTGTGACTCCATGGACTATACCCACCAGGCTCCCCTGTCCATGGAATTCTCCATGCAGGAATACTGGAGTGAGTTGTCATGCCCTCCTTCAGGGGATCTTCCCAACCCAGGGATTGAACCCATGTCTCTTACATCTCCTGCACTAGCAGGCTGGTTCTTTACCACTGTCCTAAAAAGAGGTCATTCTATATTAATATTAAAAAAGTGGTAGGAATTTTTCATTCACCACATTGCACAGTATTGTTCCAGAAACATTTTCTGTTCAGGATCTTCTCTGGTTGCTGTTGTTCTTGCCTTAAATCTAGTCTTTGAGGGGTTAGGTCCATAGCTTCATGGAATATAAAATCTTGGTGTCTTTCCAACCCTTCTCGTGCCCCTGTCTTGGCATCCTCAGTAACAGTGGATGGCTCCCTTGGCAGTTACAATTTACCAAGTCACAGAACCATGGTTTTGTTTGCCTGTAAAAAGCTGATACATTGTCTAGCAGACAGTTCTGATCAGATATTTTCAATACCACAGGCAACTCCCCCACCCTCTGGCCTCACTCTTATCGACTTCTTCCTCCCATAGAGTTCAAAGTCTCTAATAGCTGGAGGCCTGACTGGTTCTGAGATCAGGAGTTCTAAGGCACCTCTTTTTCCTTCTCCTAAAATTCTTAACAGATAAGGATCCAGGAAGTCCTTCAAGTCCACTAAATAATCTGAGCTTGCACAGTAACATTTCTTTACAGATGAATGCTTCTTTTACTTGTTTCATGAACGTTTTCAAGTTTATTTTCTACAGCTTCTTTCCAACCTGTTTTTGAGGTCGTTTCCTTAGCATTAATATATGCATGTTTTTAAAAAACATTTGTCTTGATATAGATTGAAAAATTAATCCGTTCATTCCAGGTGTTACATGCCAGTTCAAATCTAAAGAAATATAAACACCAAACCATGAGCGATTTGGTGGCAGTGCAAGTCCTGTTGGTCAGGATTTTTAACTCTGTTTATTGCTTACTACTTCTGCTTGACAGATGTGTATCTTGGGTTGTTGTTGTTCAGTCGCTCAGTCGTGTCCGACCCTTTGTGACCCCGTGGAGTGCAGCCCGCCAGGCTTCCCTGTCCTTTACCATCTCCTGGAGCTTGCTCAAACTCCTGTCCATTGAGTCAGTTTTGCCATCCAACAATTTCATCCTCTGTCACCCTCTTCTCCTCCTGCCCTCAATCTTTCCCAGCATCAGGGGCTTTTCCAATGAGTCAGCTCTTCTCATCAGGTGGCCAAAGTATTGGAGCTTCAGCTTCAACATCAGTCCTTCAGCATCATGGGTTACATCCCAGCTAAGAGTCTGGCCAAGTTGAAATTTCTCCCCCACAGGTACTGTCATCACATCTTCCTGGAAAACTTAGGATTTGGTGACCATGTAGGACTCTCTCATGGGCTGTAAAAAAAAATTCTACCAGATCCATTGTCTAGTTGGGGTTATCAATCTAGTCTTTGGGCTTCCCTGGGATCTCAATTGGTAAAGAAGCTGCCTGCAATGCAAGAGACCTGGGTTCGATCCCTGGGTCGGGAAGATCCCCTGGAGAAGGAAATGGCAACCCACCCCAGTATTCTTGCCTGGAGAATTCCATGGATGGAGTATTCGGGCTTCCTAGGTGGCGCTAATGGTAAAGTGCCTGCCAATGCAGGAGACATAAGGGATGCCGGTGTGGTCCCTGGGTGGGAAGATCCCCAGAGGAGGGCATGGCAACTGACTCCAATATTCTTGCCTGGAGAATCCCATGGACAGAGGAGCTTGCTGGGACACAGTCCATAGGGTCCCAACCCAGGAATTGAACCAGCCTCTCTTATGTCTCCCTTAAGTCTCCCGCATTGGCAGGTGGGTTCTTTACCACTGGTGTCACCTGGGATGCCCTTGATTGTACTGTTTTTCACTCTGTCTTGAATCACTTGCTCTGGGAATGCAGCTGCTATACTGTGAGCTGCCCTGTGGAGGGGCCCGTGTGGCTACGAGCTGAGCGAGGCCTTTGGACACACAACCAGCCAGCAAGGAACAGAGGCCTGCCAACAGCCAGGTGGATGAGCCACATTACAAGTGGATTCTCTAGCTCGGTCAGGCCCTGAGAAAATCGTGGTCCCAGCTGAGAACTTGATTGAAACCTCATGAGAAACCTGTAGTTAGAACTACACATTTAAATCCCTCTCTGAGCCTCAGAAACTGTGAAATTGAAATGTCTGTTCATTTAAGCTGCTAAGTTTTAAGGTAATTTATTGTGTGGCAAGAGATAACTTATAAATGAATGATAATGTGGCCAACCTACCCAGATAAAGCACTGAATCTTAATTTGGATTCAAACGAAGATACATTTTAATTGGGTAATTTCATTTATAGAAATCTATTCCAGAAACTATTGCCTACATCATTACAAATTTATACACAATGTTATTGGGGATTATTACCTTACATAAAAGTGTCCAGCAATAAGGAATTGCTAAATAAAGTATGGTCTGTCCATTGAAAGTAATTTTAAATAACTTCTAACAGAAAGTTTAAGGACTTTATACTGTAAAGATAGAAACAAAAGAATATAAAATGTTATATACAATACAATTTTACATTGTTATATTTATGTCCCAGCTTCCCTGGTAGCCCAGTAGTAAGGAATCTGCCTGCCAGTGCAGAAGACGCAGGTTCAATCCCTGGGTCGGGAAGATGCCCTCAAGCAGGAAATGGCAGCCCACTCCAGTACTCTTGCCTGCATAATCCCATGGACAGAGGAGCCCAGCGGGCTTTGGTACCTAGGGTCACCAAGAGTTGGACTGAGCAACTAAACAACAACATACACATACACAAAGACATATAGCACTTACAACTCAAAAAAACAAACAAAAAAAACCCTACGTGTTAAAAAACCAGTAAGAAAGTCTTAGCTGTAGCTCCAGAGAGAGAAGTAAGTCTGTGGGTCTCCAGCAACTGCATTCACTGTAAGTCGCAGCCACGACTTTCACTTGCATGGGCACATGTAAGACACTCTTGAGGACTCCCAGAAATACTAAGGGCAGGGCACTTTCTGCAGAGTTGGGACTCTTCCATCACCAGAGACTGACTGACCTCTAGACTCAGACACTGGTGTGGCTTCATTCCTACCCATTTGACGGTGAGATTCACCAACATTAAAGAATGCTAATGGTCAGAGGCCAAAGACCCTGCTACCACTTTGTCTTCCTTCTTCTCTCACACCCCTCATTTGACCTGTCAGCAAATCCTATTCACTATACTTGGAAACTGAGCACTTTCCAGCACCTTCCATCTATTTCCAGGGCCTGGTGAAGTACCTGGCACACAGTAGTTATGCAGTAATGATTTGTTGAAAGAATGGAGTGAGTCTTATGCTCTTTATAATGTCCACAAGGTCTGGCCCCTAACAGCTTTATGTGCTGTTATCTGGCTCATATGATCCCCTCTCTTATCATCTTTTATCACAAACCCACCCATGTCATATGCTCGAATTATAGTGAACTACTTCTAGTTTCCCAGTTTCTCATTGGGAAGCTGTTTCATTCTTCTCTGACTTCTCCAGTACTATTCCCTCAGCCTAGAAGAGATTCTTACACTTAAACAGTATTGAACGAGTCATCTAGCCAACAAAAACTCACTCTAGTCTAAATACTTCTCCCTTGTTCTTTGCTTACCCCAGCACATGCATTTCTATGAAAGCACAAACTGCACTCTACTGAGGTCTGCCTATCTCCCCATCAGAACGCTAAGTTCTGTGTCTTGGCCATCTTGCTTTGGCATTCCTGAAGTGTCGCACGAGGCCTGGCTTGTGGAATGCAATAAAGGCCAGCAAATCAATGAATTAAAGGACTTCTCTGTGTGTTGAGTTTGCTCACATACAGAATCACAAAACAAGAGGCACTACAAAGATATGTTCTTTCACTATAAATACAAATGAATTATTCTTTGGCAGCAATATACTTCATGCTCATCTTTAAAGGAAGGATGAGCCTGAATATTTGCTTTGAAAGCAGTTTATTTTTAACTCCTTCAGAGTAACCCAAAGACAAGCTAACATTTCCTCTTCTTGGCACAATCATTATCCTTCTCTTTTCTCAAAATTCCATTTTTTGTGTTATGAATACATCTGCCATCTTAAATTTTAAGTGTGCAATACATAATTGTTGACTACAGGTTATTCAACATTGTACAGCAGATTGCTAGAATTTATCAATCTTGTTTGTGTGCGTTCTCAGTCTTAACTGACTCTGTAACACCACAAACTGTAGCCCACCAGGCTCCTCCAACCATGGAATTTTCCAGACAAGAATACTGGAGAGAGTTGCCATTTCCTTCTCCAGGGGATCCTGAAACTTTATGCCCATTGACCATACATAAGAAAAATATATTAAATGAGTATGGTCTTAATTTTATTGAAAAAACATTATCAAACTGTCATATACTGAACAAGATAATCACTTTCCACTTTGACTATCCCCTCCCGCACTTCTTTCTCAAGATTGGGAATCAACCAGCTGTCAGGTCTAACCAAAACTGCCCTGTAAAAATGCAAAGAATACAAGGTGCTTGATTATCATAAGACTGCAATGGGATACAAAAGTATGTGTGGGCAGAGACTGGAAAAGTAACATGAGACAGAGTTCTGCCTATTACCAAGCAGATGCTGCAACCCACATGCTGTTCCGGATGTAATTACAAAGAAGGAACGGTCCCTTTCCAGGAGGAGTCCACAGTCTCGTAGCTTTAATGCAAAGTGCTGTAATCTCCTTTGATAAGAAACAATGGTGCCACTGTGTGGAGGACACCAGTGTGCCAGAGGAGTTAAACTACTCAGATGTCGGTGGTCCACCAGGGTTTGCAGGCCTCTAGGGAACCCCAGGTGGCTCAGAGGTTAAAGCATCTGCCTGCAATGTGGGAGACCTGGGTTCGAGCCCTGGATCGGGAAGATCCCCTGGAGAAGGAAATGGCAACCCACTCCAGTATTCTTGCCTGGAGAATCCCATGGACAGAGGAGCCTGGTGGGCTACAGTCCACAGGGTTGCAAGGAGTCGGACACGACTGAGCGACTTAACTTTCACTTTCAGGGAATGATCATGGAGCATGGCAACTTTCTTATCAGTGGGAACTAAGGTAATATTGGAGTGGAGAAGGAAAAAGAGGTTTTGTGTGTCAGAAGCAGTAGTAACCTCACATGGTAACCTCACATGGTTACCAAAAAAAAAATCGGTGTTGCTGTTTCTCAGCATAGTAACTGGGAAGGTCCCATTCAAAGAGCCAGTGCATTGAGGGCAAAATGACCATGTGGCCTGTAGTGCTAGGATGGTTCCTGGGGCCTGGCCCCTTCTCCAGGCCCTGCATTGATATCTGTTTATAGTCATCCTTCCCCATATCCAGCACCTTCTCCCAGAACCAGACCCTAGAAGGGCTTTCACAGGGAAAAACATGAGATGTGAAGTTTCCAGTGACTGGGACTCAAAACACTACAGGCTTACTCTGTCTCCTTCAGAAAGGGCCAAGACCTGGGAACCACAGAGACCTTCTGTCACTCCTGGAGAAGGAAAGGCAATACTACCACCTTTCATTCATTTTGGGTGGACTAACCTCCACCTAGGACAGACAAGCAGACTCTCTACTTCCAGATACAGGCTTGCAAAAGTGGTAAAATGCAAAGTGTATGTTAGGTAGGAGATTTCTTTCTAAAAAATCACACAAAAAAGATATGTGTGTATGTACACGAGTGTGTGTGTGTGTCTGTGTGTGTGTGTATGCACCTTTGAATCTTTTGGCTGGATCATGAGCTTTTCCCTTCTCCCTGTGTGGCTTAACCCTCCTTTCTTCCATGTGAACACAAGCCTCCCAGTCAGTTTCAGAATAGAAACTCTCCTCATCCCCCTTCCCTCATCCTGCCCTGAGGATTCAGGTTTAGAGGGTCCTTAGCATCCAAATATTCAGCAAGAAAAAGATCCTTTCTTTCCCAGAGTCTCTGGAAAGGACTTGAGGGGGATCCGGTTGATCATATTCCTGTCTCCCGGCCACAACTGTTCTCAGGAAGATGAGGTACTTTGATCAGCCTGGGTCATACATTCACTGCAACACTGCTGAAGATTTGTGTGAAATGCCCACCATGTAAGAGAGCTAACAATTCCCAAAAGGAAAAGATTTCAATAGTCCAAAAACAAACAAACAAAACTAAACAGATGTCTGTTGCACTGAGAAGGGACTAAGCAAGGTTGACTTCCAAGTTTTTCCACCTAGGTGGATGGTGATGTTGGTAGAATATGAAGACAGACACATTCACATTGTAGTGATCATATCTCACTATACACAAACACAGAATCACTACATTGGACACCTGAAACGAACACGTTACATGTCAATTATATCTCAATTAAAAAAAAAAGAAAGAAAAAGAAAATGCAAAGATAGAAGTAGTTTGAACCCATAGGGAGAGCTGTTTTTAAAATGTTGAGTTTAAAGGGCCTGGAGGACATTCGAATGAGGTCATCTCTCAGAAACAAGAAGTAGGTAGCATAGCAGAAAAATGGACACTTAAATTTTTAAATGAAAATTGTTTCGAGTTAGGATGCATCAGGGTGTGATGTGGAAAACCACTACAGTTTCTAATGGGCAAATTCTTCAGCAAAAAACTACTTGTTGCCCGTGTTTCTTATTTTATTAATCTCCATTCAATATCAAGCTCCGCAGAATCTGCACTTCCTTCCAGTCAGGACGGGGCTCCGGGTGCCCGACTTTGGCTTGGGGGTCGCGCAGTCGGAGCCTACTGGCCCTGCGAGCAACCCGCGGACTACAACTCCCGGCGTGCCCCGCGAGGGTGCGGGATCGGAGGTGGGCGGGGCCGGGAACAGCCACCCCCGTGGGCAGTCGGGCGGGGAGATCGGGCGGCGCCGAGCTGAGGTGGCGAGACAAGAGCTCCCGGATGTGGAGAAGCTGGGGAGAAGGCGTGGGAGGAAGATGGACTCGGTGGAGAAGGGGGCCGCCACCTCCGTCTCCAACCCGCGGGGGCGACCCTCGCGGGGCCGGCCGCCGAAGCTACAGCGCAACTCCCGCGGCGGCCAGGGCCGAGGGGTGGAGAAGCCCCCGCACATGGCGGCCCTCATCCTGGCCCGGGGCGGCAGCAAGGGCATCCCCCTGAAGAACATTAAGCACCTGGCGGGGGTCCCGCTCATTGGCTGGGTCCTGCGTGCGGCCCTGGACTCGGGGGTCTTCCAGAGGTGCGCATGTGCGAGAGTGGGCGGCGCGGCCTGGGCGGGGGTCGAGAGGGGGAGCCGGGCCGCCGGAGGGGCCAGGGCCCCGGGGTAGCGGCCCCCGGAAGGGGTGCACAAGATCCGGGGTGCCTGGGCCCCGGCCGCCCGCGGGGGAGGCAGGGCTCCAGTTTCTTCCTTGTTCCGTAACTGCTAATAGCCGTGAACTTGGGACTGTTCCTGCCCCAGCCCTTGAGAATGACACCCGTAAAAGGGGAGATTTCCTCTTTTCGAAAGTCTGCGCTGCCCAGGTTGACCTCACAGGGTAAAGGCAAGGAGGCCACCCTTGTGAAACATCTGCGATAATACCTCCTTTAGACGAAGGCCACTAGCTTTCCCCTGTTGCTCAGCGTCTGCTACCCACCTGGTGCTGATCGATTAAGGAGGCGTCAGGTTCATGAATGGAGTGGGGTGTCAAGGCTTTTCTCATTTCCAGCTCAGCTTGGAGATCCTTTCCTGACCTTTGGAAAATACTCTATCTGCCTGTTGTGAGTCAGCACAATCTAGAAAGCTGCCCACATTTGTACCTGGTTGCGAGACAGTGGAACAGCGTACCGTGGGGCTGTTTGATGAAATGCTTCTAAATGATTTGATCATACCTTTGGAACCTCGTTTGCCCTAAGGACGGCTTTAATTGTGCATCATTTAAGAGACATGGCCATATGCCATGTTAGTCAGGAGTTATGTCATTCATAAAAGGGAGGAGGCATTCTGTGCCAAGAATGAATTTACACATGGTAATTTCAGCCTAATTGTGCTTGAATTTGTTCCCCGTGAAAAGTAAATTTTGATTGTCGAGTTTTGGTTTTTAAAGAGATGGCTGTCTTTGGAGCATATTAATTACATACATTAACATGTGGATAAATGATTTTCATTTAACCGAACGTGTTTACAAAGGAGATACCAAAATAGTATAAATTTACTAATTTTCTTGATGTTTTTATCCAAAGGAAGTCTTGGGTGGTGCTGGGTGAATAGAAGCCTGCACACAGAAGATATTAATAACAGAAATGTAACAGGAAGTGTGCAGAGGAGAGATAGGGAAAGACTTGGGGATTTGGTTCAATTCGGTAAACACTGAGTCTGAGTTTCTGCCATACACATCCAAGGGGATTACAAGATGCATGTGACGTGACTCACAGACTTTGGGACATTTTTACCTCCTTACAAAAGGTACACACTGGAAAACAAAAAAGGACCGAGAGAAGGTGTATCCAAGTTAGTAGTGATGTAGTAAAACCCTATATCTGTGACATAAACCAGAGATCAAAATCACACTTAATAGATTGAGAACAGAACTCCTTTACAACTCCTACTGCATATGTCAGGAAACCCTTTTCAAACTGGCTTATCCTAAAAAAAGGTAGGAAGTGTTTGAGATACAAATTCAAGAGCAAAAATGATTCATTCATTCTACAAATATTTATTGACTACCTACTATGTGACAGGCACTGTTATGTGTCCTTAACCAGGAGTTTAGCAGTAGGGTCCATCCATAGATGGAGCTGGCATTATAATAGGGAGAAGATAGTTAATATATAGTGTACTGTATCAGGTAGTAATTCATATTTTTAAGAAAAAGAAAGTAAGGGGATGGTGCATGTGATCACCATAATCCTGTTTCTTGGTTCCTCTAAGGCTCTCCCTTTTATGGTATGGGGGTGGTTTTGCTGAAAACTGCAAAACTTTATACACATAACAACTCTGTCCAAGCCTCTGTGGTCAACCAAACTCCATCATGGTTTCTAACGGTTTAAAGGCTTTGTTCTTAGGATGATTCCAGCCCCATAAAAGGAGTTCTCAATGCTGCCAGGAGGATTTACCTTCTTTCTGGCAGATAGCTGCTATACAACCCTCCTTCAGCAGTTAATTTAGGAAACTTGTAATTATCCATTCATTCTCTTCCCTTTGAGGTCTAATCTACCACCCCAAAGGGGTAAGTTTGAATTTAATTGACTTATTCTGAAGCTGCAGTCAGTTTGGAGCAGCCTTCTTGCTTCTCACCTTCTACTTTCTTAAAAAAAAAAATCTACCCTGTGAAGGAATTGGAGAAAACTGTAGCTCACCCTGTTTGTTTTTCAGGCCTGGAGATTACTTTGTCCAAAATTATTTTGACTTAATTGAGTTTCTAGCCTGCTTAGAATCAAAGCTAACAATACTTTCAAGGTTGCTAACTTTGCCCATTAACTTACATAGTTAACAGTCAAGAAAAAATGCTGTGATATTATTTTCATTTAGTAAAAAGTCATTGTGAGAGCTGAGTTTGTAAGAGCTTGGTTTTCAACAGTGGTTGAATGCTGTGTAAGTAAATCTTAGAGTGCATCGATTTTTTTACATGTTGCCTAATATATTTGTGAAAAATAAACGTAAGTGTTGGTTTCACTTTCAGGGTGTGGATTTATGATTAATGAAAGGCTTGGGCTGTGTTGTCCTTGAAATGGCAGTTTATGATTTGAAGTTTCTGTTATAGGGATCATGGTTGATATTCCTGTTCATCCTGTTAGATGTAGTATGACTTCATTTGAGGCTAAAGCCATTATCATTCCACTTTGATGGTTACTTTATACTTGATTTTAAATTTTATTAAAAAAGCCTGTTTGTTCATTTGCTCATCCTTTTCTCTTGCATTTGCTAATGTAATGGTGCCCCTTAGCTGAGTGGAAATGATTGACTTCCTTATGATGATGTAATAAATGATAATCACTGTATTTTAAGTGTACATGTAGGATGCTGTTTTCATATTCATAGTGCCATTGCCTTACATAGTACAAATAAATTAAACGTTTGGACCTTTGAAGGTCTGAAAGCAAAACTTCAGTTTTCCTTCAAACAGAGCTAGTGTGAGGATTAAATGAGACTGTCAGCTCTTCCTTTATCACCATTCCTATTATTTTCAATAGCTATTACTTACTAAACATTTATTTTATATTGTGGTTTATATTGATTTTTCATAACTTCCCTGGTGGCTCAGAGGTTGAAGCGTCTGCCTCCAGTGCGGGAAACCTGGGTTTGATCCCTGGGTCGGGAAGATCCCCTGGAGAAGGAAATGGTAACCCACTCCAGTATTCTTGCCTGGAGAACCCCATGGACAGAGGAGCCTGGCGGGCTACAGTCCATGGGGTCGCAGAGTTGGACACACCTGAGCGACTTCTCTTCTTCACTTCTTCTTCTGCATAACAACCATATTTGGTAATTGCTGTCATTGTCACCTCTGTTTTAGTGAAAATTTAGGCTTAGGGAGATTTGGCCTTGGGTCATGTAACTAGCATGTGGTAGAACCAAGACTTGAGGCCCTTCCTTCAGAGTCCATGCTCTTAACCATTTACTGTTTCATTCATTCAGCCAGTATATATTGAGCACCTGTTATGTTGCAGGAACTATAAAAATACTTTGTAAAAAGTAAAGCATCATAGAAAGGTCAGTTATTGCTTCCTGGCCATTCTCTATTTCTACTAATAGGTTGAGAATTTCTCATGTCAATGAATTTTGTATCCCTGGTGTCCAGAGAAGGGCCTGAAACAGACTACACAGTCAAGAGTCATTTCTGTTTCATGAAAAAAGGAATGAATGAATAATGAAAGAAGAAGCATAGGCAAACCTCTGTTTTTATTTACCGTTTAAGCATTTCCAAAAGATCACTGAATCCTGAGGTGTTGAATGTTTATTACAGTAAAGATCAGGATATTAAAGTAAATGGCTTCAGTAATTTATTTCAGTTAGTGAGTTAACTAGATGTCAAAAGACTGGTCTCTTTTACTGTTTACTTTTTACTTTATTACCATCACCACCCTCCTTTTATCCTCCCTTTAAAAAATTTACTGTGTTTTCATTGATACTTCAGTTTGTTGTATACCTTTGTGACATTTTCCAGTAAAAAACTTATACCAAAACTATTTCATATTTTGCAGTGGAGGGAAATGAGGGCTTCTGTGTTCTGCCTTTTGCAGAATGACCCAAGTAGATATGACACACTTGACCTCTAGCCAGTGGCTCATCTTGCTTCCTCTGAAAAAAATTAAGGGGCAGAGTGGGGGTTTATTGACTTTATTTCTAGATTTAAATCTTCCTTCTGCCAATAGTAAAGGGAATTTCTTAAATCTAGAGCTGTTAGAAATTTT
Organism: Oryx dammah; assembly: GCF_014754425.2. Classification (NCBI taxonomy): domain Eukaryota; kingdom Metazoa; phylum Chordata; class Mammalia; order Artiodactyla; family Bovidae; genus Oryx; species Oryx dammah. The sequence goes on from NW_024070213.1 coordinate 30,666,199, forward strand.
TCTTTAGTTTCTTTCTTTTCACTCTTGACAGTTGAGCATAGTATGAAACACGCAGTTTCGCTTTCATTCAGTAGATGTTGAATGAAAGGGGTTAAGAAATACAGTTGACCCTTGAACAATATGAGGATTGGGATACCAACTCCCCTCCTCAGCCAGGGCAGTCAGAAGTCCCAGATCAGCTTTTGATCTCCTAGAACTTAACTATTAGTAGCCTACTGTTGACCAAAGCCTTCCTAATATCATAAACACTTTTTTTTTTTTTTAATTTAGGGCTTTCCTGGTGGCTCAGATGATAAAGAATCTGCCAGCAATACAGGAGACCCGGGAAGATCCCTGGGTCTTCCCAGGGTTGGGAAGATCCCCTTCAGAAGGGAATAGCCCCTGGAGAAGGGAATGGCTACCCACTCCAGTATTCTTGCTGGAGAACTCCACGGATAGAGGAGCCTGGCGGGCTACAGTTCATGGGGTCGTAAAGTGTCAGACACAACTGAGCATCCGACTTTTTAAATTAATTAATTTGTTTTTTAATTAAAGGAAAATTCTTAAAATTCTGTAGTGCTTTACAGTTTTCAAAAGTTTTACACACATGATTTCATGTAATCTCATTTTTTCTCCCTAACCCTGTATTGGCCTTCCTCCCCCTTTCCCTCTCCCCACTGGTAACCACTAGTTCTCTATATCCGAGACACATTATGCTTTATTAATTTTATTTATTTTCATTATTTATTAACACATTTTATATATTTATTATATAGTATGTTACAGTAAATTAAGCTAGAAAAAAATGTTATCAAGGAAATCATAAGGAAGACAAAATACATTTACAGTACTTAGCTATAATGATATCATAATTGTACTTTGTTTACAAGATGGATCATCTATCAGTACCTACATCAATATTGTCTTATACAAAACACTGTAGATGTTATATATATTACTAACACTGAACATCAAAAATGAAAAGATATTGTGAAAAAGTCATATTTATCTACAAGTATAATGATTCAGGCATTGATAACAAAGAAGCAGTTACATGACTGCTTTGTGGTAGTCTAGGGCTTCCCTGGTGGCTCAGTGGTAAAGAACCCAGCTGCTAGTGCTGGAGACTAGGGTTTGGTCCCTGGGTCAGAAAGATCCCTTGGAGAAGGAAATGGCAACCCACTCCAATATTCTTGCCTGGGAAATCCCATGGCCAGAATTGTCTGGCAGGCAACAGTCCATGGGGTCACAAAGAGTTGGACAGGACAGAGCAACTAAACAACAATAATGGTGGTCTATTTTAATCAGTATGATTGCTTCATGGTAGCCTGGCCCACACACACTAATGAATGAATCATTATAAAAATTTTATGGTATATAGTATTACAACCATATTCATAGTACAGTGTCAGAAACATTGTTCCATTTTTTAAAAGCCAAAAGTGCAACATTATTAACTTCATATTAAATATCATTCATCTTATACCTATGTGAGGGTAGACTATTATCTACATGAAAGTAAAGTGGAAGAGTTGTATTATCATGTATTATCTACATGAAAGTAAAGTGAAAGACTCAGTCATGTCTACTGTTTATGACCCCATGGACTGTAGCCTGCCAGGCTCCTCTGTCCACAGAATTGTCCAGTCAAGCATACTAGAGTGGGTTGCCATTTCCTACTTCAGGGGATCTTCCTGACCCAGGGATCAAACCCAGGTCTCCTGCGTTGTGGGCACATTCTTTACTATCTGAGCCACCAGGGAAACCCACTATCTACCTATGTTTTATGTATTCATGGCATACCTAACTTTATTTTTTCTGATAGTACTAGGCTGCACAGTTTGCAATTTTGTTCATACTGTTGCAGATCTCCTTAAATTTTCCCCATACATTTATTGAAAAAAATTCGCAGTTCAAACCTGCGTTGATTAAGGATCAACTGTATGGACATGCCAAAGAAGTCATTCAGATGTCTTTGTGGAGTGTCAGTCTAAAAGCATTGTGGCTAGAGTAAAACAGTCTGTTTCTAGCAATGGAAATTTATAAAGGTTAAGAAAACTTCAGTAGAGACTAGTATGCATCCCCCAAATAATGTTTTATATTTTGCTGTGAGTCATCATCTTATAAAGTACAAAAGGTCAGCTATGTAAGGTGTGGTTAATAGACCTGTTACACTAAGCTCTCCTGAGCCAGTCCAGTCATGTTCTCCACAACTTTGCTTGTTATTGGTGGCTTCACCCAGTTGATTCTGTGTTCAGATATTTATGTACCCATTGTTAGTTGCCCCCGTCCCGCCCAAAAAAGAGTTGGCTTGTCTGACTGTTTTGGGCATATAAGTCTTTACTAAGCTTGAAACTCAGCCTTGTGATTTGGCTAAGCCACGTCTATTTTTTTTCTCAGCAGGTGTAGTAACTATACAATGTTTTGGATTTTGATGGAAAAAAGAAATAGTATCTTTATTTCCTTTAGATTCGAACTTCCAGTGTTAACTAGTATTTTTAATTAACCATTAAAAATATCAATTTTTTCTAATTTTATAAACTGATATCTAGGGCTGTGTAAACAATATGTATATAAATGTTATATATAATATAAATATAAATATTATATCTGGGACCACATTTATAATTCAAGCATTTAAAAATGTGGTTTCCATAGAAAATTCTTTATTTTTCTTTAAGTTTTATATTGCTTTGAATCTGTAACATTATTTTGATGGTACAAAAACTATTCTAACATTATGTAAGCTGCATTTTGGAGGTTGCAGAGCTCCTTTTTATCTTTAATTTTTTTTTTTTTAGTGATTTGGCTTTTTTTTTTTTTTTTTAATATCTGTACAGTGTATGGGTTTCAACAGACCATGATGAAATTGAGAATGTGGCCAAACAGTTTGGTGCACAAGTTCATCGAAGAAGTTCTGAAGCTTCAAAAGACAGTTCTACCTCACTAGATGCCATCATAGAATTTCTTAATTATCACAATGGTATGAATTTGACTAATAGTTTATTCAAAATTTTATGTAATTTTCAACTTGTTACTCATTTCACAAGACTTAACATTTGAATTTAGATCTTAGTATTACTTGCTTGCAAAGAACTTCATTTTGATGTTCTTTTCATTTGTCTTGTCTTTTTAAGAGGTTGACATTGTAGGAAATATTCAAGCTACTTCTCCATGTTTACATCCTACTGATCTTCAAAAAGTTGCAGAAATGATTCGAGAAGAAGGATACGATTCTGTTTTCTCTGTTGTAAGACGGCATCAGTTTCGATGGGGTGAAATTCAGAAAGGAGGTAATCTGTTGTATTGATTTTTATTTTAGCTCATCTTATGGAGAATTAATTTTTCTTATGAAATATTCTTTAGGAGTGGGAGAGTTAAAAAGGGAGCAGTAAAATAGAACGTGGGATTTATGTCACTATAGTAGATAATAAAACTTATAATCAGTTCTAAATCTTGTGATTGTTGAGACAAAACAATGGAAACTAAATTAATTCTCTGTCTTTCTTTTTACAAAGGATTATTTTAACCCTCTATTTGTATTTTGAGGCAAATATGTCATTTTTCTAGAGCAGATACTTTTTTTGTGTTGTTCTACCTATGAATCATATAGAATGGTGGGAATAGAAGTCTTCCACCAAAAAGTTCTGGAGAAACTCAAGAATGAATCTGTAGAATTGCTTCTCAAAGTTCACAACTTCTTATACCAAAAGAGTACCATAACATTTAGTTGGAGCCTTATTTCTCTCCAGACAGACTAGTAAAATATATCATAAAGAATAGAATTACCAACAAATAGGTAAATGAAACATACATGAAGAAAGGCAGTATGATTTCTCTTCAGTCCTGACATTTGTTGAGTGTAGGAAAACTGGGCCAATTGTCTCTAACCTATGTTTGCTTTAAAGGAAATAGTAAGGAAGATGCAGTAAAAATGGAGAAGGTCCACAAAAGAGCAATTAAGATAAGAAGATAAAGTTATAGGCAGAAAATTATTTTTAGTCTCTAAATGTGAATGTCATAAAATATGTCAATGACCAGTTTATTGATTTCATTCAATAAACAATTATTGAGTATCTTCTCTGTAGCAAATTCGTTGTTTTATATATATAATATTTTGAACTTATTTACTAATATCAAGGGGCTTTCCTTGTAGCTCAGTCAGTAAAGAATCTGCCTGCAATGCAGGAGACCCAGGTTCAATTTCTGCGTCAAGAAGATCCCCTGGAGAAGAAAATGGCAACCCACTCCAGTATTCTTGCCTGGAGAATCCCATGGACAGAGGAGCCTGGCGGGCTGCAGTCCATGGGGTCGCAAGAGTCAGACACGACTTAGCGACTAAACCACCACCACTAAATATCAAGAATAAAATATAGGAAGAATTAAAGCTTGAAAGCACACTTTTGAATAAGTTAAGGAAACCCAGTATTAAACTGAATGTTGAGCTTTATATGATAAAGTTTTATATGATTAAAGTTAAAAAGAGTTAGAAAATATCTATACATACCAACAAATACAAATTTGCAAAAACTTTAGTGAAAAGGCAAGGGAATTTCGGTATGTACCATACTATGCTATTAATGTACATGTACTATACTATGCTATTAATGTAATAGGTTTGACCCCGCCACCCCCACCAGTTTGCATTTATAGGAAAGAAATTATAGAGAAATATGCCAATAACGGAGAGAAAAATCCACTTAAATACCTTGCAAAACTAGATTATCCATAAAATCAAATACTTTACAACCATTGAGAATAGTACTGTAATATATACTCTCGGACATAGTCAGATGTCACAAGTTTTTCCCTTTAGAATTAAGCAAGTCTTAATGTATTTGTCAGGTGTCTCCTCTATGCATGCTTGGATCTGCCTGCTGGGACTTATTTCTTACAGAGTGTGTGGTCTAATGATGTCAGGATTTTAAATATCAGTAATGAAATGTTATTAAATACATAATAACTATAAACCATGTATGAGATACATATTTACTAGGACAGTTCGGGCCTAAAAAGAAAAGTATAAGGATACAATGGGAGCATGTGATCTGGGGACTTCAGGAACAGCCTTTGAATCACATGTGAAGATTCAGTGGAGAAAAATACTATAGGACCTTTAATAGGCTTCATGTATTATATCATGGTGTAATTAATGTTGGTATTGTTCGGCCCTCATTATTACTAATGATAATAAACATAATTTATTCTTAAGTATATTTTATATTAGTATTTTTTAAATTACTGGTAAGAATGTATCATACATTATATAAACATTTCCCATCAATATGTAAGGTTGAATAATTTAATGAGGAAATAGTCATTTTTCAGTAATTCCATAAATGTAGTTTCTCAACCACATTAGATAAATAACACACACATTGTATTTCTATAGAAGCACATAGTGTGCAATAGATTTAAAGGGCTCAAATATTGAATATAGTATTTTATGACAAGTTCAGTTCTTTGGCAACTAAGGTTGCTTTTATGTCCTCCCAAAGCATTATATTTGTATGAATCCCTTAAAACCTTAATTATTCAGGATTTCTCCATAAGATACTTTATTTTCCTCTTATTATTATGGAAGAGCAAAGATAAATCATCAGAATTATTTATCAGAATTATTATCACATACATCATCTGAGAGTTGCTATCAGAGGTTTTGTTCCTTTAAAAAAATCTTGTAAATTGTTTATTTAGAAACTGAAATATTCTATATTCTGAGTTTATTTTTGTTTGCTTTTTTAAAAAAATTACTGAATGAACTATTTTGGTGTTCAGAGCACTTGGGACTTATTGTAGTTTTTTGCCTTTAGTTCGTGAAATGACTGAGCCTCTGAATTTGAATCCAGCTAAACGACCTCGCCGACAAGACTGGGATGGAGAATTATATGAAAATGGCTCGTTTTATTTTGCTAAAAGACATTTGATAGAGATGGGTTACTTACAGGTTTGTGCCCTTGTTTTGCGAAAAGTCTTTTAAACCCTTTTGTTTATGTACTTTGTTCTAAGAAAAAAGTACGGCACAGTTCATAAAGGAAAGTATCAACCCCTAGAGGAAAAGGATTAACTGACAAGATTTATCATCCAATGTATTTATCTGGCACACTTAAACTCGAACTGATTTGGGATACATTCAGTGAATATGTGAGGGATTCTGCTACAATTCTAACATTAAGATAAGAAATCAACTATTGAGTATTCTACATATGTTGTGGTATTCATAGTATTTCATTCAAAATTCTAATGCATGGTTGTTGTATTGTCAAGTCGAGGTTGCACAGTTGAATAATCTTTACTGCTTTTAAAAGAGACAAAAAAAAAAAAAAAGCAGCAGTATAGTAGAGGTAAAAGAGCAACCAACCTAGGCATCAGGAAAACCAGATTATAGTAATATCTCTATCTGTAACTGTTTAACCTTGAATATATCATTTTATCTGTTCTGAATCTTAGTGCTCTCCTTTTACAATAAGTGCTCTCATTTTACAATAAGTGGGTTGGATATCTCTCTCAGCTTTAGAGCTTACATGGTTATATCATATACTATTTGTTCGTTTTAGTTATAGTTATTGTTGATTCAACACCTACTGTTGATTTATGAAATACTACATAGGTTATGTCATATAATGAAATAAAGTGGATGTTCCTAGTTTTGTTTCAGAGGAGGAAATGGTAGCTCTGAAAAATGAAGTCATTGGCTCAAAGCAAAAACAAGTTGTAAATGGCATTGTTAGGATTTTAATTCAGATCCTTATGTTACTCAAAAAATAGCATTTTAAAACTCCAAAACTCTACTGTTTATAGTAAGAATTTTCATATGACTCATTCTCTAAGGGGAAGAAATTTTCCAGTCTTCTGGTCAGTAGGCATACTGTAGGCTAGCTGTTTAGTTAAGTCTGAGTATTCAGGAAAATTAGATTTGACATCTATAGGTACAACTCTCCCTGTGCTCTTTGCTAAGGGGGACTGTAATTTGACCCTTTCCTAAGTGTGGAGAAAAATAGAAGTTCCTCATTGTAACAAGATTTGTAAAGAGACTGACAACTGTGAAAAATGTAAATTTCCAGTGATTGATCTTGACCGTGCAATGATTACAATCATAAGTGCCTCAACCCTTTTGCCCTGTGCATACCCCAGGATCACGATGCTCCTTGTTCTTGCTTTTGCCCACATGTGATCCATTTAGTTATTGTTGACTCCTGTCTGTACCTCAGAGATGAGTTCTGTGCAATAGATGTTACAGTTCCTTTTCCTCCCCAGTCTGACCCCTATTGCAAATAGGAACAGAAGTTCCAAAAATACACTACTGCTTTTGGATGATGAAGGGAGAAACTACCAGAACAAAGGGAGGAATACAACTGGGATTCTCAGAAAATTCCTTGTGGTCAGAACCCTGGAAGATATGTATTATTTGTACTCTTGTTCAGTGCTAAAATAGAATTCTGAAAAAATGGGAACTTGCACTGTGTAGGTAGAATTTGAAAAGGGTTAAATTTACTTGTTTTACATGATTGACATATATAAAGCTCTCCCCGCCAAAAGAAATTACTTGTTGTATGTCTGATATTGCTGGGTTGTTCATTTTTCTTAGTACTGTAGTGGTGAATTCATCGTTCTGTATTTTAATAAATTTGTTGATAAGCGAGAATGCGTGTTGACGACAGTCCTCATGGCACTCGCGATATGTTTAGGGTGGGAAGATGGCATACTACGAGATGAGAGCCGAGCACAGTGTGGACATCGACGTGGACATCGATTGGCCCATTGCAGAACAAAGAGTATTAAGGTGAAAACAAGACCTCAGAGCCTTTGCCCTACATCATAACAAATTATTTTTAGTAGATCCATTTAAATTCACTTTCACACACAGATTTCTGACCCTCCAAACATCTTAGAATCTTTTGTAATATTTTGCTTACGTGAGGAAGACATATACATATAATATGCCTATAGATGGCTTATTCAGTAACTTCAGAACCACGTGGTTTGGTTGGACCACACTTAAAGTTCTTGCACTATAAGCTGAAGTGTCTGTGAAGTAACTTGAAAAGGTAATGTTTGAATAATTGGATGGGAATGGATTATCAAGTTTATTGGCATTAGCCAGATGAGAGGGAGTGATTAGTTTCACACTTGGATTCAAAGGTCTGTTTTGGTTTCTTTTAGATACGGTTATTTTGGCAAAGAGAAACTGAAGGAGATAAAACTTTTTGTTTGCAATATTGATGGATGTCTCACCAATGGCCACATTTATGTATCAGGAGACCAAAAAGAAATAATATCTTATGATGTAAAAGATGCTATTGGGATAAGTTTATTAAAGAAAAGTGGTATTGAGGTATGTGCCCCCTGAACATAGTGGTGTTTTTCAAGATTGTGATATAGGGTCAAGGTACATGTGACTGAAATAAGAGATTTACATTTTTAGTATTATCAATTAAAGTGTCTCAAATTTAGCCTTGACATGCCTAGAAAATTATGCTGTTTTTACTTTTAGGTGAGTAGAATTAGGAATCAATCAACAAATAGATTTCTTGTTTATTTAATAAATGTGAATATATTATTTTAAATAGTTGCTACCTAATGTTTCCTATAGGATCTTGCAACCAGAAAGATTTCATAGAAAATAGGTGTCAGCATTTGGAAGAAAGCAAATGTCAGATAGATTTTTTTTTGAATGTAGCTTATTCTTGCAATCCCTTGGACTTCAAGGAGATCCAACCAGTCCATCCTAAAGGAAATCAGTCCTCAATATTCATTGGAAGGACTGATGCTGAAGCTGAAACTCCAGTACTTTGGCTACCTGATGCGAAGAGCTGACTCATTGGAAAAGACCCTGATAGGAGAAGGGGATGACAGAGGATGAGATGGTTGGATGGCATCACTGACTCAATGGACATGAGCTTGAGTAAATTCAGGAATTTGGTGATGGACAGGGAGGCCTGGTGTGCTGCAGTCCATGGGGTCGTAAAGAGTCAGACACGACTGAGTGACTGAACTGAACTGAACTGATTCTTACGATTGAATATTTTAATTCAAAGTAACAATACTTATTTGTATTTTCAAAAATTAAGTTTAAGATGATTTATTATGATTCATTAGAGATCCTAAATACGTGTTCCTGAGCAGGTCGAAAGACAAGTTATAGACTCTCCTCTGAATAAAATGAGTTATAGGGGAATCTTAGATTGTTAACAGACAATGTATGTTTTATTTTTTTACCTGTAGATAGATTGCTTTTCACTGTGGAAAACAGTCTTTCACCTTTATTGGACTACTAAAAATAAAATCTGCTAAAGCTTCATCATTTTAAAATAAGTTAGTTGATTTTTCTTAATTAGTCCTTCAAAGGACTACTCACTTGTGATTTGTATTATTTAAAAGGTATTATTTTATTGTGAGTGATATCTGTTTTCTCACTTTGCCCTTTTATTTTTTAGGTGAGGTTAATCTCAGAAAGGGCCTGTTCAAAGCAGACCCTCTCCTCCTTAAAACTGGACTGCAAAATGGAAGTCAATGTGCCAGATAAGCTTGCAGTTGTAGATGAATGGAGAAAAGAAATGGGTCTGTGCTGGAAAGAAGTGGCATATCTTGGTTGGTATCCTTCTTTTCAGCCATAATAATGGAAAGCCATAATTATGCAAAGAGATACTTTAATATTTATTATCTTTCACTGAAAACAATTCAAATTTCCATACATTTAATAATTAAAATTTTCAGTAGATACATGTAGAACAAATTTAAAATAAACACTCTTAACCAACATTTTATTAGTGGTATTTGGTCTATATTATAGTAATAGTTGTATTCACAATGGTGAATGTTAGGTCCTGGGAGTTTCTGAAATTTATCCAATCAAAGGAAAGATAAGAGAGGGAGGTCAGAGAGAGTAAAAAAAAATAAGGCAGGGAGAGGGATATAGTTAGGTCAGTGTGATGATAATTATTTATCAAGCAGTATACAAATCAGAACTGTTAAAGGGAGACTTAAGATGTATATCAACAAAATGCAATATGTGCACCTTTTTTGATTTCTGACTCAAATCAATTATAAAAAGACAATTTTGAGACAGCTGAGGATATTTGAGCATGTACTAGGTTAGTAGATGATAGTAAGGAATTACTGTTGATTTTGTTAGTTGGATGATATTGTGTCACTTTCTTAAAAATGTATTTATTATAGGGAAATGGTGAAGTGTTTATGGTTTAAGTATGTTGTCCGGGAATTCCTTCTTCCTTTCCTTCAAAAAACTTGGCAGGGAATGGATAAAAATATTGATAAATAAGGCAAAACATTAATAATTATTCCACATAAATTTGGGGTTCTTGCTTATTGGAAATTTTCCTTCATAAAAAAGTTTAAATTATTATAATTTATATGTAGAATTTCTAGTACCTATAATAGGCATAGCACACAGAGAGGATACTCCATTCTCCTGTAATTGATAAGCATTTATTTGAATTGCTTAAGAAAAAACACTAGACCTCAAGTATTTACTATACATAGAAATACTTTAACTCATTTTGTTCCATCTAATCTGTAGCATTCTTATATGCAGTGTCTGAAGTTGCCAGAACTGTTTATTGACTGCTCTTTGCATTATTTAGAAAGAATGTTCCTTATCTTTAAATATTTAACTAGTGTTTCTTCAACTTGATAGGAAATGAAGTGTCTGATGAGGAGTGCTTGAAGAAAGTGGGCCTCAGCGGCGTTCCTGCTGACGCCTGTGCTGCTGCCCAGAAGGCTGTTGGATATATTTGCAAAAGCAGTGGAGGCCGTGGTGCCCTCCGAGAGTTTGCAGAGCACATTTTCCTACTCATGGAAAAGGTTATCAATTCATGCCAAAAGTAGAAAGTAGTGTCATGTTGGAAAAGAACATATGCAGCCTTCATCAGCCATTTTAACTTTTATTTTTGATTAACTACAATTCCATGCTGTAATGTTAACAGTGTGATTTAATTTGTGATCTATCTGATCTCTTTTAAAGCACTCAAACTCTCACTCTGAAACCTTCTATGAAATAACTGTGCTCTACTTTTCCTCTTTATGCGGAATCATTAATTAGAGGTTGATTACAGTCTTTCTCAGATTTTTAGTCAATGCAAGTAAGAACATCATCAAAATTGACTTTGTATTGTACTCTGTAAAGTTGTGCGTTTGTGTGCTTTTAATGATGCTGAAACTTTATTTATTTGGGGATAGTTTGTCTGGTAAGACATGCCCTTCTATTAATAAAATTACATTTCACAAACTTGATGAAAACTGCCTTGTTGTTTTAGAAGAGGTTTACCGAACACTGCCCAATTTCCTTTAAACACTGACAGTGCAATTGGCCTAAGAAACAAGCCACCAAATCCCAGCTGCGGAGCATCCCGTTGCGCTCCATACACGGATACATGTAGCACATAAATACAAATAGAGATGTCTGGATGAACTGGTGCATTGTGAGGCTCTGTGTTGATTTGTAGGGTGTCATCTGCAGTTACCTCTGAGGTCATGGTGGTTTTGTATACTATATTTGGCTATTATTACAATTTTACAACCACCACAAATCACTCTCCTACCTGCTTAGATTCCAAGAATGGGGCGTTAACTCATAAATGTGGACCCTTACCTAATAAACACTAACCATTTCCTGTGGAACATTTTCATCTATTTCCACTATAGAAAGTTCATGTAAAACTCTAGCAAGAAGCAGGCCACTCATACTGTGCTATATAGGAAGTTGTTTTTCTGTCAGGGCTGAGTGAATCTTCAGTTCAACGACTGCCCCATAGGCCAGACATGAGGTAGAAGAAAAAAGGATCCTCTTCTACATTAATTTCCTTTACAGTTTGTCCTGGCTTTACTCCCATCTTTCTTGCTTTCCCACAGCAACTTCTTTTCTCCAGTCCCCTTAAATTTACACATTCCCAAAGGTTCTTACCCCTATTCTTGTTCTTCCCAAAGACCACATCTCTATTCAAAATTTCAGCTATAGACTCTGTGCAGATGACTCCAAAATCTAATGACTCTAAAATCTAATGTCCGTTGTGAGTTCTGGTTCCATTTCAAATTCTTATAGGCCAGACACTTGTACCTCATCTCCCAAAGGTCTCATTTTATCACTGGGACATCACAGTCTTCCTCAGTTTCTCCATTTCTAGTCAGACACTAGATCTTGAGCTTGACACTATAGCCCAATGTCCTTTCAGTTTATCTAATACTATTGCTAGTTTGATTATATATTTGCTGTTATCCTTTACAAAATGGATACCACAGAATGTGATCACACGTGTCCTGGTCCAAATGTGCTCTGAACACGTAATATTTCCAGCTTTGGTTCCTACTAATCAATCAAGCTATTCTGTGTAATTCTCCAACAATGCCTCTATTAGCCTATTCCCAAACCCTACCTTCTAATCACCAAGTGAGTTACTCATTCCTACAAAAACTCCTGCCAAAATATCTCCCATAAATACCATATTTGAGTATAGATTATACTGGAGTCCTTGCTTCATTTCCATTACCCAAAGCCAAATACCAGGAGACCTTCAGTCCTCACTGTGACTCCTACTTTCTGTGTGCCCGGTAGTAGGGAATCTTAGTCAAGAAAATATATGTTCAGCACTGACATGTTAAAAAACTTAGAAGTTGCCAACCCCTTCCTTATAAGATGGACTTCCCTGGTGGCTCAGACGGTAAAGAATCTGCCTGCAATGCGGGTGACCTGGGTTCAATCCTTGGGTCAAGAAGATCCCCTGGAGAAGGAAATGGCTATCCATTCCAGTATTCTTGCCTGGAGAATTCCATGGACAGAGGAGCCTGGTGGGCTATAGCCCATGGGGACTCAGAGTCAGACACGACTGAGCCACTAACACTTTGACTTTCCTTATAAGACAAACAGGCCAAACAAAATCAAATGCCCTTTCTTTGTCCTCTCAAGAGAACTGCCGTCTGTGGGGTCGCACAGAGTCAGACACGACTGGAGTGACTTAGCAGTAGCAAGAGAACTGAGATAGGACAAACATCCAGAATCTGAAGAGATACACACCTGATAGGGGTTTGCCTAGAGCAAAAGCTGCCGGATGCCATAAATGAACAGTTAACTACTAATTTGAAAGCTGTTGGAGGTTGTGTGAACCAAAGTGAGGCAGTAGTCATGGAGACTGTAGTCATGATGGGTGGAAGTGTAGGGCACACCTTCCCTGCAGAAATCACAGACTGAGTCTGAGGATTCAGGAAGAATCCCCGTGTGGCCCTGATAGGAGAATAGCCATTGTGAAACCCTTTCTCCCTAGGAAAGGGCTATTCCAGTAGGAAGGACTTCTTCCCCAGAGGGCAATACTAAATGACAACCCAGCAGGGAGAAGGGAACTGTGCTCCACTCCAACTTTTCTGTCTCACCTAAGGTGGGTAAACTCTCCCTTAGTCAACAGGGGAGATAACATCAAGGAAACAGTGAATGCTGCAGGCAGAAAGAAAGTAAAAGCAGGAGAAAGAAAGCTATATACCTTGTAGGAGAGACAAACCCTTGTGAAGACCAAGAGAGAGAGCCAATATTCCCAAGAACCAACTAAAAGATTAAGACTTTGAAGATTTTAGAATGTTCTCTGTCTTTCATACCCTATGCCACACACTAACATATTGCTAGCATAACAGTGGATTATACCTTTCAAAGTTACAAGACACAGACGTCCTCTGAGGAGCAATACAAAAGGAAGTCCCCAAACTAAAAACAAGGACATTGGATAAATTTGAGGTCTCTGGTACATCTTGCTACAAGAAACAGCCCAACTCCTAGCAAGATTAATGTGAATCTTCACACTAAAAACCTGTATGTATCAGCACCTATTACTCAATAACATATCTAGCTTTACAAGGCATATCAAAAGATGAGAAAAAGCAGAATCTGAAGAGACAAAGCAATCATCAGATACAGACTCAGATATGACACAGATGTTAGTATTATCAGACAGGCAATTTAAATAGCTATGATTAATATGAAAGGCTACAATGGGCAAAGTACACAACATGAAAGACTAGCTAGGTAATGTCAGTAGAAAAATGGAAACGATAAGGGAATCAAAAAGAAATGCTAGCAATCAGACACAGTAACAGAAATGAAGAATGTCTTTGAGAGTGGGTGAGTATGCTTGAAACAGCTCAGGAAAGAATGGGTGAACTCTCTAATATTAGCCAATTTTATTTTTCTCTATACACCTGAATTACATGTTTATTTTATTATGTTTTATAATTTTCCAGCTTTATTGAGATTTCCTTGTTGATGTTCAGTCACTCAGTTCTGCCCCACTCTTTGCAACCCCATGGACTACAGCACGCTAGGCTTCCCTGTCCACCATCTCCCAGAGCTTGCTCAAACTCATGCCTATTGAGTCAGTGATGTCATCCAACCATCTCATCCTCTGTTATCCCCTTCTCCTCCTGCCTCAGTCTTTCCCAGCATCAGGATATTTTCCAATGAGTTGGCTCTTCATCACATCAGGTGACCAAATTATTGGAGCTTCAGTTACAGCATCAGTTCTTCCAATGGATATTCAGGACTGATTTCCTTTAGGATAGACTGGTTTGCTCTCCTTGCAGTCCAAGGGACTCTCAAGAGTCTTCTCCAACACCACAGTTCAAAAGCATCAATTTTTCAGTGCTCAGCCTTCTTTATGCTCCAGCTCTCACATCTGAACACGACTACCAGAAAAACCATAGCTTTGACCTGAGCTGTACTTGACATATAACATTGTGTATGTTTAAGGTATTCAACATGATGATTTTAAATACTTATATATTGCATGATTACCACAATAATGTTAATCAACACATCCATTACCTCATACAGTTACCATCCCGTGTGTGTGTGTGTGTGTGTGTGAGTGAATGTGTGTGTGGTAAGAACATTTAAGACTTACTCTTTTAGCAACTTTCAAGTTTCAATACAATTTCAATACAATACAGTATTGCTAACTACAGTCACCATGTTATACACTAGTTCCCAGAAACTTACTAACTGAAAGTTTGGATCCTTTGACCAACATCATCTATTTGCCTTACTCCCTAGCCCCTGGCAACCATCAATACACTCTCTATTAATCCTTTTTTGTTGGTTTTATTTTATTTTATTTTACGATTCCACATGTAAGTGAAATCATGTGGTATTTGTCTTTTTCTCTTGAGTGTATTTCACTTAGCATAATGCCCTTAAGTTTCATTCATGTGGTTGCAAATGGCAGGACTTCTTCCTGCTTATGGCTGAATAATATTCCACTGTATGTATCTATGTTAGACTTCCCCAGAGGTTCAGTGGTAAAGAACCTGCCTGCATTGTAAGAGACACAGAAGGAGCCATGGGTTTGATTCCTGGGTCAGGAAGATCCCTTGGAGAAGGAATTACAACCCACTCCAGTATTCTTGCCTGGAAAATCCCGTGGACAGCCCATAGCATAGAAAAAGAATCAGACACAACTTAGTGACACAAACATACACACACACGTATTCAACATTTTCTTCATTCATCATTGACAGACAGGTTGTTGACATGTGTTATGAACTTGTCAAGTTAACATTTATAAAGTGGATTACATAGATATGCGTGTGCATGCTGAGTCCTGTCCAACTCTTTGCAGCCCCATGGACTGTACCTCACCAGGTTCTTCTGTCTATGGGATTTTCCAAGCAAGGATAGTGGAGTGGGTTGTCACTTCCTCCTCCAGGGGATCTTCCCAACGCAGTAATCAAACCTGCATCTGCAGTGTCTCCTGCATTTAGGTGGATTCTTTACCACTGAGCCACCAGGGAAGCCCATCACATAAGGTATGGATGATCCAGTATGGTAACTCAAGATACTGCTGAATTCCACACAGACACAACAGATACACAGCAATTTTCTTTAAAAGAAATTCAAAAACTAGCTGAGTGATTCCTGAACATCAGACGCGTGGGAAAAGACCCATGCTGAAACTGGTAGGAAAGGCTGAGACACACTCTCCCTATAAACTCCGCCTCCATCACAGTACCAAACAACCACGAGGAAACTCCCAAATACCAGCTTCTTCCTGAAGAGTGAAAGGTTTGGACTTCACATTTAGTACCCCCTCTTTTAAGAGTCCCGCCCAAGAAATGGCCCCCAAAACACCCAACTCTGAGAGCCAATCAGGCTTGCATACCTCAGACCCAAAGACTGTAGCAAACAGGGAAGAAACTGTTAATAGGCAGGTGAGCACTTGCCAACTCTCTTCCCTCAGGACTCAGCGCAGAGGAAGCTGGCAAAACACCCTTCTCACAGTTTCTCCCTGGAAGCAGCTAAACTACTTTCTTTACCAGCTGCTGCTTTAGAGTCCAATCTTGGTAAGATATATGTTTCTAGGAATTTATCCACTTCTAGGCTATTCTATGCATTGGACTATAACTTTTCATAGCAGCTTCTTACAGTCCTTCATATTTTTGTGATGTCAGTTGTAATGCCTCCTCTTTCATTTATAATTTTATTTGAGTCCTCTCTTTTTTTCTTGGTTAGTTAAAAGTTTTCCAGTTTTGCTTATTTTTTAAAAAATCAACTCTTGGTTTCACTGATATTTTTCCTGCTGTCTTTCTAGTCTCTGTTTCATTTATTTCTGTTTTAATCTTTATTATTTCGTTCTTTCTGTTAACTTGGGGCTTAGTTTGTTCTTTTTCTAATTCTTTGAAGTTAGGTTGTTTGAGATCTTTCTCTTAATATATATGCTTAGCACTATAAAATTCCCTCTTAGAACTGCTTTTGCTATATTCCATAAGTTTCAGTAAGTTGTGTTTCCATTTTCATTTGTCTTGACATATTTTTTATGTCCAGGGGGATGTTAATTTCCACATATGTGTGAATTTTCCCATTTTCCTCCTGCTATTAACTTCTAGTTTTATACCACTGTGGACAGAACAAATTATTGACATGATTTCAATATTCTTAAATTTGTTAAGGCTTGCTTTGTGACCCAACATATGATCTTTGCTAGAGAATGTTCCATGTGTGCTTGAGAGGAATGTGTATTTTGGTGGTCTTGGGTGGAATATTCTATATTTTGTTAGGTCCATTTGGTCTACAGTGTTATTCAGGTCTGCTCTTTCCTTATTGATTTTCTGTCTGGTTAATCTCTCAGGGGTGATTATGACATATGAATAAATTAAATGACTGATAGCATTATCACAAGGGATAGGAAGGCTGACTTGAGAATATACTCTTATAAAGTGGAGCAGTATAGTATTATTTGAAGGTGGACTTAGCTTATTTTAAAATATATAACTCCTAGGGCAACAACTGAAAATGTGCTTTTTAAATATTAAGATCAAGAGGAAATAAAATAGAATCAATCAAAATTCTCAAACTCATGAAAATCAGAAAAAGATAAGTGGGATAACAATGAACAAATGTAATGAAGAGAAAACAGTTACAAAGATGATATATTTTAATCCAACTATATCAATAATCACTTTAAATATGAGTGGTCTATGCACTAGTTCTGGAGGAGAAAATGGCAACCCACTCCAGTATTCTTGCCTGGGAATCCCATGGACAAAGGGGCCTGGTGAGTTACAGTCCATGGGGTTGCAAAGAGTCAGCCATGATCGAGCATGCCTGTGCACGTGCTAGTTAAAAGACAGAGACTTTCAGACTGGATTAAAGAAAACTAGACCTAACTTCATGCTGTCCACCACAAACATAGTTTAAATATGTGGTTTTTAGTGGCTAAGCCAAGTCCAACACTTGTGACCTCATAGACTATAGCCCTCCAAGCTCCTCTGTCCATGGGATTTCCCAGGCAAGAATACCGGAGTGGGTTGCCATTTCTCCAGGGGATCTTCCCAACCCAGGAATTGTATCCAGGTCTCCTGCATTGTAGGCGGACTCCTGTAGGCAGATTCTTTACCAACTGAGCTACAAGGGAAGCCCCCACTTAAAATATAATGACTCAGAAAAACTGAAAGTAATGAGATGGAAAAGAAACACCACGCTAACACTAATCGAATGATAATATCATATACTGTACCACTTGTCTATTGCTGTATTATGAACTACTTCAAACTGTATTTGCTTAAAACAGGCACCATTTAATTTCTCACAGTTCTTTGGGTCAGCAGCTAACACGGAACACAGCATGATTGTGCTTCTGGTCTCTCCTGGCTCACTCTCGTGGTTGCAACCACCTGGTGGCTAGAATGACTGAATAATCCAAGCTAGTTTTACTCACATGATGGCTGTTGCCTAGGCCTTTCTCTTTCTGTAATCTTTCAGCTTCAAAGAGAATAATCTAGGCTTTTTAACACGGCAATCCCAGAGCAGCAAGGTGAAATTGAAAGCCACAGCACCTCTCAAGGGCTCCCTTAGAAGTCATCCAATATCACTTCAGTCCCAGTTCTACAGGAGAAAATGAGGCAAGTTGCTGACTACCCAGTCCAGATCAAGAAGTCAGGAGGAGGGAGTCTATTTCCTAATGGAAGAAGTTTTATTTTTAGCCCACTATCTATGCTGATATGTTCAGGTTTGGGGAATTAAAGAAGCTGAAAAAAGAGATATGTTTAAGGGCTTTTATTATAATTATTGGGTTGGTCAAAAAGTTAGGAAAAACCCAAATGATCATTTTGTCCAATTTAGTCAATTTCTATGTGCCCTACCTTCCACATTAGAATAGTATCACCTCATAACATTGTGAAAATTAAATGAGATAGTATATTAGTAGCATTTTTACAGAAGTACCTGGTTCATGTAGGGCCCCTAAACATTGATGGTAATGATGATGATGATGGTGAGTGATGAAATGATTAAGCAATTGTGACTTCTGGATTCAACTTTCTTACTAACTAGCTAGGTGGCATTTTTTAAATCATTTGACACTCTCAAGTTAGTCTGACTATGAATTGAGAGGCTTATATAATAGACTACCTCTACGATTCCTTCTCGTTCTATAATTGCAAATGTTCAGTTCAGTTCAGTTGTGTCTGACTCTTTGCAATCCTATGAACTGCAGCATGCCAGGCCTCCCTGTCCATCACCAACTCCCGGAGTCCACCCAAACCCATGTCCATTGAATCAGTGATGCCATCCAACCATCTCATCCTCTGTTGTCCCCTTCTCCTTCTGCCCTCAATCTTTCCCAGAATCAGGGTCTTTTCCAATGAGTCAGCTCTTTGTATTAGGTGGCCAAAGTACTGGAGTTTCAGCTTTAGCATCATTCCTTCCAAAGAAATCCAAGGGCTGATCTCCTTCAGAATGGACTGGTTGGATCTCCTTGCAGTCCAAGGGACTCTCAAGAGTCTTCTCCAACAACACAGTTCAAAAGCATCAATTCTTCTGCACTCAGCTTTCTTTATTGTCCAACTCTCACATCCATACATGACCACTGGAAAAATCATAGTCTTGACTAGATGGACTTTTGTTGGAAAGGTGATGTCTCTGCTCTTTAATATGCTATCTAGGGTGGTCATAACTTTCCTTCCAAGGAGTCAGCGTCTTAATTTCATGGCTGCAATCACCATCTGCAGTGATTCTGGAACCCAGGAAAATAAAGTCAGCCACTGTTTACACTGTTTCCCCATCTATTTGCCATGAAGTTATGGGACCAGATACCATGATCTTAGTTTTTTGAATGTTGAGCTTTAATCCAACTTTTTCACTCTCCTCTTTCACTTTCATCAAGAGGCTCTTTAGTCCTTCTTTACTTTCTGCCATAAAGGTGGTGTCATCTGCATATCTGAGGTTATTGGTATTTCTCCCGGCAATCTTGATTCCAGCTTGTGCTCTTCCAGCCCAGCATTTCTCATGATGTACTCTGTGTATAAGTTAAATAAGCAGGGTGACAATATACAGCCTTGACGTACTCCTTTTCCTATTTGGAACCAGTCTGTTGTTCCATGTCCAGTTCTAACTGTTGCTTCCTGTCCTGCATACAGGTTTCTCAAGAGGCAGGTCAGGTGGTCTGGTATTCCCATCTCTTTCAGAATTTTCCACAGTTCATTGTGATCCATACAGTCAAAGGCTTTGGCATAGTCAATAAAGCAGAAGTAGATGTTTTTCTTGAACTCTCTTGCTTTTTCAAATTGCAAATATACTGATGTTTAACTGAGAAGAAATGTTTCACATGGAAGAAATATATGCCAAATATATGGTAGGTATTTAGAGCTCTTGAATGACTGGACACAGAATTGCAGTGCAGAAGTCTTTTAAGTTTCTTTTTACAAAAATGAACTTGGAAAAGAAATACTCTTCATTAGATTCTGTGGTTCTTTGAGGGAGAGCAACTATCAGCAAAGTAACTTAATCTGTTAGGACTATTTACTTTTCTTCAATTCAACAACGGAGCATTTAGCCTATTAAAAATATTGCTATAGTTCCTGAAGATAAAAAGATAAATAAGATAGCAGTTCACCACCTAGGCTGATTGATAGATATAGGGGAATTAGATGAAAGATGAGTCTGGAGTGGTAAATAAAGAGAACTAAATCATACATGGTCTTGTAAGTTACATTAAGGAATTTCTATTTTTATTCTGACTAAGGGTGGAGAGATGTCCTTAAAGATCTTGAAGTAGGAAAAGCTTTTCAGGTGAAGGCACAATTTGTCCTGGGCCTTAAAGACTATGGAAATTTATTAGATGTCAAAGGATAACATGAGAGAAATAAGATTAACATATTTAAAGAATAGAAGAGGCCCACAGTGTTCAGCTCAGTTCAGTTAAGTCGCTCAGTCGTGTCCGACTCTTTGCGACCCCATGAATCACAGCAATGTCAGGTCCATGAATCAAGGCAAATTGGAAGTGGTCAAACAAGAGATGGCAAGGGTGAATGTCGACATTCTAGGAATCAGCGAACTAAAATAGACTGGAATGGTGAATTTAACTCAGATGACCGTTACATCTACTACTGCGGGCAGGAATCTCTCAGAAGAAATGGAGTAGCCATCATGGTCAACAAAAGAGTCCGAAATGCAGTACTTGGATGCAATCTCAAAAACGACAGAATGATCTCTGTTCGTCTCCAAGGCAAACCATTCAGTATCAGAGTTATCCAAGTCTATGCCCCAACCAGTAACACTGAAGAAGCTGAAGTTGAACAGTTTTATGAACACCTACAAGACCTTTTAGAACTAACACCCCAAAAAGATGTCCTTTTCATTATAGGGGACTGGAATGCAAAAGTAGGAAGTCAAGAAACACCTGGAGTAACAGGCAAATTTGGCCTTGGAATGCGGAATGAAGTAGGGCAAAGACTAATAGAGTTTTGCCAAGAAAATGCACTGGTCATAGCAAACACCCTCTTCCAACAACACAAGAGAAGACTCTACACATGGACATCACCAGATGGTCAACACTGAAATCAGATTGATTATATTCTTTGCAGCCAAAGATGGAAAAGCTCTATACAGTCAACAAAAACAAGACCAGGAGCTGATTGTGGCTCAGATCATGAACTCCTTATTGCCAAATTCAGCCTTAAATTGAAGAAAGTAGGGAAAACCACTGTGTACATGACCTAGAGAATCTAGAAGGAAATGGTGAGAAACGAGACCAGAAATCTAGGATCAAATTGGGGGTGACCTTTAAAAGAAAATAGTCAAGCCTTGTGTTGTCTTGGAAATGCCCAAAGTTCTTCCAAGTCAATCTATTGTACTTGTTTGTCTAATTAGCACTCGCAGTTCTCTTTATAAAAACTTACAGTGACTCTATGGACTTCCCTGGTGGCCCATTGGTTAAGAATCCACCTGCCAATGCAGGGGACACAGGTTTTTTCTCCAGTCAAGGAAGATTCCACATGCTGAGGGGCAACTAAGCCCATTTGCCACAACTGCTGAGCCCATGAGCTGCATATACTGAGCCCATGCATCCTAGAGCTTGTGCTTTGCAACAAGTGAAGCCACCAATATGAGAAGCCCACGCACGGCACCTAGAGAGTATCCCCACGGGCAGCAACTAGAGAACGCCTGCACAAGAACGAAGACACAGCACAGCCAAAAATAAAAATAAAAAGACTTACAGTGACTCAAAACTGCCCAAAGGAACACTTCCCAGTCCAAGTGTAATAGTTCTCTATATCCTTCCTGCTCTTCTACTCTGATGCAGAAATCGGCAGAGAGCCAAAATTAACCTTCCTCTCCTTACTCCACCTGTGCCCATTATTCTCTTGAAGTTCCTTCTTCCTTCATAGTCCTGAGTATTTATTTGGGTGATCAGGGCTTCCCTGGTGGCTCAAATGGTAAAGAATCTGCCCACAATGCGGGAGACTCAGGTTTATTCCTGGATCAGAAAGATTCCCCAGAGAAGGAAATGGCTACCCACTCCAGTATTCTTGCCTGGAGAATTCCATGAACAGAGGAGCCTGGTGGGCTACAGTCCATGAGGTCACAAAGAGTTAGACAGGACTGAGCAACTAACAGTTTTGTTTAAGGTCAGATGGCCAGTCTGTTCTGTGGGCATTGTATGGTATCAGCATGGTAATTCAGAGGGTGTTGAGATGGGCCAAGCAGATCATCTTGAGAATGAAGGGCTTATTGCTGGGAGTATTGCCAGCAGGTGAGCCTCAGCTGTCAGCCCTCTTAAGTGCTGCTTCAGCTAAAAGAGACTTGCTTCACCCAAGGTCACCTCTTCTAAAGGGTAGCCCACATCCAATGACTGGATGGACACAGAGGATAAAAGTTCTCCCCTGCTCCCTTTCCTCAACAAGAGACAGCACTAATGGGCCATGCTAGCTTCAGAGCTACCTGTGGGGAAAGCGGAAGTCTTTGTTGAGACTGCATAGCAGTCCATCTTCTCCCTCTGCCCAATCTTTCAAGATCACTTCCCTGTAAGCCTCCTGGACACTCCTCTCCCTCTCAGAGCCTGCTCCTCAACTGGGACAATGGGAAATACTTCCAGAATGAGCAAATGAACGAATACACAGAAGGATAAATCCTATACCAATTTGGGAGGGGAACTAGATAGAGGGATTCCTAAATATTTCCTAATTATTTAAAGGGCTAGATGTGAATTCGATGGACAAGAACTTGGGCAAACTCCAGGAGATAATGAGGCACAAGGAGGCCTGGTGTCCTGCAGTCCATGGAGTCACAGAGTCAGACATGACTGAGCAACTGAACAACAACAGCAACAACAACAATACGAAGTCTTAATAATCCCTGTTACAACTCTCCGGTGCCTGCTCTTTTGTTTGTTTTCTACATACTGACCCAAATTGCTTTCTCCAAGTGGATAAGTTTTCGTTAGGAATGTCACCTTTGATAACCTGCTGCTCTTGTTTGCCTGAATAGGTTAGAAAAGTTCTACTGCTAAAAATATATGAAAGAATTTTGGTTTGTGCTCATTTCGTTGATATTATTCTATTTTTTTAATCGGGTAAATTTTTATTTAAAAAAATTTTATTGGAGTATAGTTGATTGATAATGTTGTTTTAGTTTCCCTTGTACAGTAAAGTGAACCATTTATACATATACGTGTGTGTGTGTGTTCAGTCACTCAGTGGTATTCGACTCTTTGCAACCCTATGAACTGTAGTCCACCAGGCTCCTCTGTCCATGGGATTTTCCAGGCAAGAACACTGGAGGGGTTGCCATTTCCTCCTCCAGGGGATATTCCAGACCCAGGGATCAAATCTGCACCTACTGCATTGCAGATGGATTCTTTACTGCTGAGCCACTGGGAAAGACACACGTAAACAGATATCCACTCTTTTTTAGATTCTTTCCCCATATAGGTCATTACAGAGTATTGAGTAGAGTTCCTTGTGCTATACATTAGGTCCTTATTAGTGATCTTTTTTATATACAGCAGTGTGTATATGTCAATTCCAATCTTCCAATTTATACTTCCCTCTACCCCTTGCCCCTGGTAACTATAAGATTTCTTTCTATATCTGTAACTATATTTCTGTTTCATAAATAAGTTCATTTGTACCATTTTTCTTTAGATTCCACATACAAGTGTTATTATTGATGATATACTTAATTCAGGATTATTTCATACCTCCAGGCCTGCTCACAGAACAAAGGACTGAGCAGAGCTAGCCAGCTGTGGACCAGCCCATCCCCCTCACTAAATTTATCCCAAAATATAAACACTAAGTAGCTTCAATATTAAGTATTTATATGCTGAGGAAACTCAACATTCAAAAAACTAAGATCATGGAACCCGGTTCTATCACTTCATGGCAAATAGATGGAGAAACAATGGAAACAGTGACAGACATTATTTTTTTGGGCTCCAAAACACTGCAGATAGTGACTGCAGCCATGAATTTAAAAGACGCTTGCTCCTTGGAAGAAAAGTTATGACCAACTTAGACAGCATATTAAAAAGCAGAGACATTACTTTGCCAACAAAGGTCCATCTAGTCAAGGCTATGGTTTTTCCAGTAGTCATGTATGGATGTGAGAGTTGGAAAAGAAAGAAAGCTGAGCACTGAAGAATTGATGCTTTTGAACTGTGGTGTTGGAGAAGACTCTTGAGAGTCCCTTGGACTGCAAGGAGATCCAACCAGTCCATCCTAAAGGAGATCAGTCCTGAATATTCATTGGAAGGACTGATGCTAAAGCTGAAACTCCAATACTTTGGCCACCTCATGTGAAGAACTGACTCATTGGGAAAGACCCTGATACTGGGAATGATTGAAGGTGGGAGGAGAAGGGGACGACAATGGATGAGATGGTTGGATAGCATCACCGACTCTATGAACATGAGTTTGAGCAAGCTCCGGGAGTTGTTGATGGGCAGGGAAGCCTGGTGTGCTGCAGTGCATGGGATCTCAAAGAGTTAGACACAACTGAGTGACTGAACTGAACTGATGCTGAGGAAAATGTACATATTTTAAAAATCTCAGTGATAGCTCAGTTGGTAAAGAATCTGCCTGTAGGCGGTCCTAAAAAGGCAGAGGAATAGGACGGGGAGACCACTTTCTCCCCCACAAATTCATCAAAAGAACATTTGAACGCTGAGTAAATTCTGCAAAACAACTTCTGAATGCTGGCAGAGGACATCAGGCACCCAGAAAAGCAGCCCATTGTCTTCGAAAGGAGGTGGGAAAAAACATAAAAGATGAAAAGAGAGACAAAAGAGGTAGGGACGGAGATCTGTCCCGGGAAGGGAGTCTTAAAAAAGAGAGGTTTCCAAACTCCAGGAAACACTCTCACTGGCGAGTCTGTGGTGAGCCTTGGAACCACAGAGGGCAACATAACGGGGAGGAAAAATAAATAAATAATTAAAACCCACAGATTACTTGCCCAACGGTAACTCCCAGTGGAGAAGCAGCGCAGACACCTGCAGCCAACACTAGCAAGCGGGGGCTGGGCAGGGAGGTGCGGGTTGCATTGCTTAGAGTAAGGACCCAGCCTGAATGCCCCGAGGGCAATCTGAGAGAACTAACTTGAGATAGCAAACCAGATTGTGGGATAGCTACCCTGCAAAAAGCTCTAACCTAAGACACCACCAGGCCTGCTCACAGAACAAAGGACTGACTGCTACTGCTAAGTCACTTCAGTCGTGTCCGACTCTGTGCGACCCCATAGATGGCAGCCCACCAGGCTCCACCGTCCCAAAGGACTGACTAGAGCTACACAAAAAGCCCTAATCTAAGATACCTCCAGGCCTTCTCACAGAACAAAGGACTGAGCAGAGCTAGCCAGCTGTGGACCAGCCCATCCCCCTCCAGAGACAGGCAGGCGAGGGCAGCCAGAGCTGGAAGAGGGCAATTGCGGCCCCAGAGAGGCATTATCTACCAAACTGCAGGCAGGCTTCATTGCTAATCAAGACTTCTTGGGATTCTGGACGGTCAACATCCACCTGAAAAGGTGTGCCGGTGGCACACCCAGAAAACCAAGCAGCAGGGACAGGGGAGGCGATAAGTCGCAGTGACCGTGCTCACCAAACACCTGGTCAGCTGAACTGCTTGGATCTGGGAAGGGCACAGAACGCAGGCCCAACCTCTGAGGACTACCCGAGTACCTGAGCCTGGGCGGCTTAGACCTGGGAAGTGCATACAGCCCAGGGCCGGCCTCAGACAGTTCCCGCCAGAGCAACCTAGAGCCTGAGCAGTGTGGGCAGGGAGGGCACACGCGCTGTGAACAGGGGCAGGCCCAGTGTGGCTGAGACACTGCGAGCACATGCCAGTGTTATTTGTTTGCAGCATCCCTCCCCCCAACAGTGTGACTGAACGAGTGAGCCTAAAAAAGGGTCCACCACCACCCCCTTGTGTCAGGGCAGAAATTAGACACTGAAGAGACCAGCAAACAGAAGAAGCTAAAACAGAGGGAACCACCTTGGAAGCGACAGGTGCAATAGATTAAAACCCTGTAGTTAACACCGACTACATAGGAAGGGGCCTATAGATCTTGAGAAGAATAAGCTGGATCAAGGAACTATCTGAAAATGAACTGACCCCACACTGTCCACAACACCAGAGAAAGTCCTAGATATATTTTTACTATTATCACTTTTTAAATTTAAAAAAGTTTTTTTTTAAGTCCTCTATTACTACTTTAATTTTCATTTTTATAACCTACTATTACTTTGCAAAAAAAAAAGACCCGATTTTTTAAAGCAAACTTCATATATAATATATTATAATTTTTGTGACTTTTTAAAAAAATATTGTATTTTTGAAAATCCAACCTCTACTCTAGATTTTTAATCTTTGTTTTCTGGTATTTGTTATCAATCCTGTACCTATAAGAACCCAATCTTCAGTACCTATTTTTACTTGGGAGTGAGATTACTGGCTTGACGGCTCTCTCCCTCTTTGGACTCTCCTTTTTCTCCACCAGGTCGCCTCTGTCTCCTCCCTCCCCCTTCTCTTCTCTACCGAACTCTGTGAATTTCTTTGTGTGTTCTGGACTGTGGAGAACACCTAGGGAACTGATTACTGGCTGGATCTGTCTCTCTCCTTTTGACTCCCCCCTTTTTATCCTCCTGGCCACCTCTGTCTCCTTCCTCCCTCTTCTCTTCTCTGTATAACTCCATGAACATCTCTGAGCGGTCCAGACTGTGGAGCACACGTAAGGAAGTGATCACTGGCTAGCTTGCTCTCTCATCTTTTGATTCCACCTCATCTCATCCTGGTCACCTCTATCTCCCTCCTCCCTCTTCTCTTCTCCATGTAACTCTGTGAACCTCTCTGGGTGTCCCTCACTGTGGAGAGACTTTTCATCTTTAACATAGATGTCTTATAAACGGTGCTGCATAGATGGAGAAGTGAAGTTACTGTAAAAATAAGACTGAAAACTAGAGGCAGGAGGCTTAAGTCCAAATCCTGAGAACACCAGAGAACTCCTGACTCCAGGGAACATTAATCGATAGGAGCTCATCAAACGCCTCCATACCTACACTGAAACCAAGCACCACCCAAGGGCCAACAAGTTCCAGAGCAAGACATACCATGCAAATTCTCCAGCAACACAGGAACATAGCCCTGAGCTTCAATATACAGGCTGCCCAAAGTCACTCCAAACCAACTGACATCTCATAATTCATTACTGGACACTTCATTGCACTCCAGAGAGAAGAAATTCAGCTCCACCCTCCAGAACACCAACACAAGCTTCCCTAACCAGGAAACCTTGACAAGCCACCTGTCCAACCCCACCGAGAGTGAGGAAACTCCACAATAAAGAGAACTCCACAAACTGCCAGAATACGGAAAGGCCACCCCAAACACAGCAATATAAACAAGACGAAGAGGCAAAGGAATACCCGCCAGGTAAAGGAACAGGATAAATGCCCACCAAACCAAACAAAAGAAGAAGAGATAGGGAATCTGCCTGATAAAGAATACCAAATAATGATAGTGAAAATGATCCAAAATCTTGAAATTAAAATGGAGTTACAGATAAATAGCCTGGAGACAAGGATTGAGAAGATGCAAGAAAGGTTTAACAAGGACCTAGAAGAAATAAAAAAGAGTCAATATATAGTGAATAATGCAATAAATGAGATAAAAAACACTCTGGAGGGAACCAACAGTAGAATAACTGAGGCAGAAGATAGGATAAGTGAGGTAGAAGATAGAATGGTAGAAATAAATGAAACAGAGAGGGAAAAAGAGAAAAGAATTAAAAGAAATGAGGACAATCTCAGAGACCTCCAGGACAATATGAAACACTCCAACATTCGAATCATAGGAGTCCCAGAAGAAGAAGACAAAAAGAAAGACCATGAGAAAGTACTTGAGGAGATAATAGTTGAAAACTTCCCTAAAATGGGGAAGGAAATAATCACCCAAGTCCAAGAGACCCAGAGAGTCCCAAACAGGATAAACCCAAGGCGAAACACCCCAAGACACATATTAATGAAATTAACAAAAATCAAACACAAAGAACAAATATTAAAAGCAGCAAGGGAAAAACAACTAATAACACACAAGAGGATTCCCATAAGGATAACAGCTGATCTTTCAACAGAAACTCTTCAGGCTAGGAGGGAATGGCAGGATATACTTAAAGTGATGAAAGAAAATAACCTACAGCCCAGATTACTGTACCCAGTAAGGATCTCATTCAAATATGAAGGAGAAATCAAAAACTTTACAGACAAGCAAAAGCTGAGAGAATTCAGCACCACCAAATCAGCTCTCCAACAAATGCTAAAGGATCTTCTCTAGACAGGAAACACAGAAAGGGTGTATAAACTCAAACCCAAAACAATAAAGTAAATGGCAACAGGATCATACTTATCAATAATTACCTTAAATGTAAATGGG
This sequence comes from Oryx dammah, assembly GCF_014754425.2. Classification (NCBI taxonomy): domain Eukaryota; kingdom Metazoa; phylum Chordata; class Mammalia; order Artiodactyla; family Bovidae; genus Oryx; species Oryx dammah. The sequence goes on from NW_024070213.1 coordinate 30,694,870, forward strand.
TTGAATGCCCCAACCAAAAGACAAAGATTGGCTGAATTGATACAAAAACAAGATCCCTATATATGTTGTCTACAAGAGACCCACTTTGAAACAAGGGACACATACAGACTGAAAGTGAAGGGCTGGAAAAAGATATTCCACGCAAACAGAGACCAAAAGAAAACAGGAGTAGCAATACTCATATCAGATAAAATAGACTTTAAAACAAAGGCTGTGAAAAGAGACAAAGAAAGACACTTCATAATGATCAAAGGATCAATTCAAGAAGAAGATATAACAATTATAAATATATATGCACCCAACATAGGAGCACCACAATATGTAAGACAAATGCTAACAAGTATGAAAGGGGAAATTAACAATAACACAATAATCGTGGGAGACTTTAATACCCCACTCACACCTATGGATAGATCAACTAAACAGAAAATTAACAAGGAAACACAAACTTTAAATGATAAAATAGACCAGTTAGACCTAACTGATATCTATAGGACATTTCACCCCAAAACAATGAATTTCACCTTTTTTTCAAGAGCACACGGAACCTTCTCCAGGATAGATCACATCCTGGGCCATAAATCTAGCCTTGGTAAATTCAAAAAAATTGAAATCATTCCAAGCATCTTTTCTGACCACAAGGCAGTAAGATTAGATGTCAATTACAGGAGAAAAACTATTAAAAATTCCAACATATGGAGGCTGAACAACACACTGCTGAATAACAAACAAATCACAGAAGAAATTAAAAAAGAAATCAAAATATGCATAGAAATGAATGAAAATGAAAACATAACAACCCAAAATCTGTGGGACACTATAAAAGCAGTGCTAAGGGGAAGGTTCATAGCAATACAGTCATACCTCAAGAAACAAGAAAAAGTCAAACAAATAACCTAACTCTACACCTAAAGCAACTAGAAAAGGAAGAAATGAAGAACCCCAGCGTTAGTAGAAGGAAAGAAATCTTAAAAATTAGGGCAGAAATAAATGCAAAAGAAACAAAAGAGACATTAGCAAAAATCAACAAAGCCAAAAGCTGGTTCTTTGAGAGGATAAATAAAACTGACAAACCATTGGCCAGATTCATCAAGAAACAAAGGGAGCAAAATAAAATCAATAAAATTAGAAATGAAAACAGAGAGATCACAACAGACAACACACAAATACAAAGGATAATAAGAGACTACTACCAGCAATTATATGCCAATAAAATGGACAACTTGGAAGAAATGGACAAATTCTTAGAAAAGTACAACTTTGCAAAACTGAACCAGGAAGAAACAGAAAATTTTAACAGACCCATGACAAGCATGGAAATGGAAACTGTAATCAGCCAATATTGTAAAGTAATTAGCCTCCAATTAAAATAAATAAATTTATATTTAAAAAAATCTTCCAGCAAACAAAAGTCCAGGTCCAGACGGCTTCACAGCTGAATTCTACCAAAAATTTAGAGAAGAGCTAACGCCTATCCTACTCAAACTCTTCCAGAAAATTGCAGAGGAAGGTGAACTTCCAAACTCATTCTATGAGGCCACCATCACCCTAATACCAAAACCAGACAAAGATGCCACAAAAAAAGAGAAAACTACAGGCCAATATCACTGATGAACATAGATGCAAGAATCCTTGACAAAATTCCAGCAATCAGAATCCAACAACACATTAAAAAGATCATACATCATGACCAAGTGGGCTTTATCCCAGGGATGCAAGGATTCTTCAATATCCGCAAATCAATCAATGTAATACACCACATTAACACATTGAAAAATAAAAACCATATGATTATCTCAATAGATGCAGAGAAAGCCTTTGACAAAATTCAACATCCATTTATGATAAAAACCCTCCATAAAGCAGGAATAGAAGGAACATACCTCAACATAATAAAAGCTATAGATGACAAACCCACAGCAAACATTATCCTCAATGGTGAAAAATTGAAAGCATTTCCCCTAAAGTCAGGAAGAAGACAAGAGTGCCCACTCTCACCACGACTATTCAACATAGTTCTGGAAGTTTTGGCCACAGCAAACAGAGCAGAGAAAGAAATAAAAGGAATCCAAATTGGAAAAGAAGAAGTAAAACTCTCACTGTTTGCCGATGACATGATCCTCTACATAGAAAACCCTAAAGACTACATCAGAAAATTACTAGAGCTAATCAATGAATATAGTAAAGTTGCAGGATATAAAATCAACACACAGAAATCCCTTGCATTCCTATACACTAGTAATGAGAAAATAGAAAGAGAAATTAAGGAAACAATTCCATTCACCATTGCAATGAAAAGAATAAAATACTTAGGAATATGAAGAAAAGTTACGAGCAACCTAGACAGTATATTCAAAAGCAGAGACATTACTTTGCTGACTAAGGTCTGTCTAGTCAAGGCTATGGTTTTTACAGTAGTCATGTATGGATATGAGAGTTGGACTGTGAAGAAGGCTGAGCACTGAAGAATTGATGCTTTTGAACTGTGGTGTTGGAGAAGACTCTTGAGAGTCCCTTGGACTGCAAGGAGATCCAACCAGTCCATTCTGAAGGAGATCAACCCTGGGATTTCTTTGGAAGGAATGATGCTAAAGCTGAAACTCCAGTACTTTGGCCACCTCATGCGAAGACTTGACTCATTGGAGAAGACCGTGATGCTGGGAGGGATTGGGGGCAGGAGGAAAAGGGGACAACAGAGGATGAGATGGCTGGATGGCATCACTGACTCGATGGACGTGAGTCTGAGTGAACTCCGGGAGTTGGTGATGGACAGGGAGGCCTGGTTTGTGGGATTCATGGGATTGCAAAGAGTCGGACACGACTGAGTGACTGAACTGAACTGAACTGAAAGAAACAAAAGATCTATATATAGAAAACTATAAAATACTGGTGAAAAAAAATCAAAGAGGACACTAACAGATGGAGAAATATACCGTGTTCATGGATCAGAAGAATCAATATGGTGAAAATGACTATACTATGCAAAGAAATCTATAGATTCAATGCGTTCCCTATCAAGCTACCAACGATGTTTTTCACAGAGCTAGAACAAATAATTTCACAATTTATATGGAAATACAAAAAACCTCGAATAGCCAAAGCAATCTTGAGAAAGAAGAATGGAACTGGAGGAATCAACCTGCCTGACTTCAGGCTCTACTACAAAGCCACGGTCATCAAGACAGTATGGTACTGGCACAAAGACAGAAATATAGATCAGTGGAACAAAATAGAAAGCCTAGAGATGAATCCATGCACCTATGGACACCTTCTCTTTGACAAAGGAGGCAAGAATATACAATGGAGAAAATACAATCTCTTTAACAAGTGGTGCTGGGAAAACTGGTCAACCACTTGTGAAAGAATGAAACTTGAACACTTTCTAACACCGTACACAAAAATAAACTCAAAATGGATTAAAGATCTAAACGTAAGACCAGAAACTATAAAACTCTTAGAGGAGAACATAGGCAAAACACTTTCTGACATAAATCACAGCAGGATCCTCTATGACCCACCTCCCAGAATATTGGAAATAAAAGCAAAAATAAACAAATGGGAACTAGTTTAACTAGTTTAAAAGCTTCTGCACAACAAAGGAAACTATAAGCAAGGTGAAAAGACAGCCTTCGGAATGGGAGAAAATAATAGCAAATGAAGCAACTGACAAAGAATCTCAAAAATATACAAGCAACTCCTGCAGCTCAATTCCAGAAAAATAGACGTCCCAATCAAAAAATGGGCCAAAGAACTAAACAGACGTTTTTCCAAAGATGACATACAGATGGCTAACAAACACATGAAAAGATGCTCAGTCTCACTCATTATCAGAGAAATGCAAATCAAAACCACAATGAGGTACCATTTCACGCCAGTCAGAATGGCTGCAATCCAAAAGTCTACAAGCAATAAATGCTGGAGAGGGTGTGGAGAAAAGGGAACCCTCTTACATTGTTGGTGGGAATGCAAACTAGTATAGCCACAATGGAGAACAGTGTGGAGAGTCCTTAAAAAAACTGAAAATAAAACTGCAGTATGACCCAGCAATCCCACTGCTGGGCATACACACTAAGGAAACCAGAATTGAAAGAGACACGTGTACCCCAATGATCATCGCAGCACTGTTTATAATAGGCAGGACATGGAAGCAACCTAGATGTCCATCAGCAGATGAATGGATAAGAAAGCTGTGGTACATGTACGCAATGGAGTATTCAGTTCAGTTCAGTTCAGTTCAGTCGCTCAGTCGTGTCTGACTCTTTGCGACCCCATGAATTGCAACACGCCAGGCCTCCCTGTCCATCACCAACTCCCGTTCACTCAAACTCACATCCATCGAGTCAGTGATGCCATCCAGCCATCTCATCTTCTGTCGTCCCCTTTTCCTCCTGCCCCCAATCCGTCCCAGCATCAGAGTCTTTTCCAATGAGTCAACTCTTTGCATGAGGTGGCCAAGGTACTGGAGTTTCAGCTTTAGCATCATTCCTTCCAAAGGAGATCACCCAGGACTGATATCCTTTAGAATGGACTGGTTGGATCTCCTTGCAGTCCAAGGGACTCTCAAGAGTCTTCTCCAACACCACAGTTCAAAAGCATCAATTCTTCGGCGCTCAGCTTTCTTCACAGTCCAACTCTCACATCCATACATGACCACTGGAGAAACCATAGCCTTGACTAGATGGACCTTTGTTGGCAAACTAATGTCTCAGCTTTTGAATATGTTATCTAGGTTGGTCATAACTTTCCTTCCAAGGAGTAAGTGGAGTATTACTCAGCCACTGCTGCTGCTGCTGCTGCTGAAGGCAATGGCACCCCACTCCAGTACTCTTGCCTGGAAAATCCCATGGATGGAGGAGCCTGGTGGGCTGCAGTTCATGGGGTCGCTAAGAGTTGGACATGACTGAGCGACTTCCGTTTCACTTTTTGCTTTCATGCATTGGAGAAGGAAATGGTAACCCACTCCAGTGTTCTTGCCTGGAGAATCCCAGGGACGGGGGAGCCTGGCGGGCTGCCGTCTATGGGGTCGCACAGAGTCAGACACGACTGAAAAGAATATATTTGAATGAGTTCTAATGAGGTGAATTAAACTGGAGCCTATTATGCAGAGTGAAGTAAGCCAGAAAGAAAAACGCCAATACAGTATACTGCTGCTGCTGCTGCTACAAAGTCGCTTCAGTTGTGTCTGATTCTGTGTGACCCGATAGACGGCAGCCCACCAGGCTCCCCCGTCCCTGGGATTCTCCAGGCAAGAACACTGGAGTGGGTTGCCATTTCCTTCTCCAATGCATGAAAGTAAAAAGTCAAAGTTAAGTCGCTCAGTCATGTCCAACTCTTAGCGACCCCATGGACTGCAGTCTACCAGGCTCTTCTGTCCATGGTTTTTCCAGGCAAGAGTACTGGAGTGGGGTGCCATTGCCTTCTCCAAATACAGTATACTAATGCATATATATGGAATTTAGAAAGATAGTAATGATAACCCTGTATGTGAGACAGCAAAAGAGACACAGATGTATAGAACAGTCTTTTGGACTCTGTGGGTGAGGGTGAGGCTGGGATGGTTTGGGAGAATGGCATTGAAACATGTATATTATCATATGTGAAACAAATCGCCAGTCCAGGTTCGATGCGTGATACAGGATGCTTGGGGCTGGTGCACTGGGATGACCTAGAGGGATGGTATGGGGAAGGAGGTGGGAGAGGGGTTCAGGATGGGGAACACGTGTACACCCGTGGCGGATTCGTGTCGATGTATGGCAAAACCAATACAATATTGTAAAGTAATTAGCCTTCAATTAAACTAAATAAATTTATATTTTAAAAAAAGAATCTGCCTGTGATGCAGGAGACCTCGGTTCGATTCCTGGGTTGGGAAGATCCCACGGAGAAGGGAAAAGCTGCCCACTCCAGTATGCTGGCATGGAGAATTCCATGGACTGTATAGTCCACGTAGTCGCAGAGCTGGACACGACCGAGTGACTTTCACGCACTAGTCAACATTTGGCCACTAGGTGTCATCACAGTTCTAGCTTTAAAAAAATATATGTATATATCATATATAAAAATTATCTCCTTAATTTCTCTTTATGATCGTTCATTTTTAGTGTATAGAAATGCAAGAAATTTCTGTGTTAATTTCATATTCTTCAACTTTATCAGATTCATTAATGAGTCAGGTAGGTTTCTGGTAGCATCTTTAGGATTTTCTATGTATAGTATCACGTCATCTGCAAACAGTGATAGTTTTTTTTTTTTTTTTTCCAACTTGGATTCCTTTTATTTATTTTTCTTCTCTGATTGTTGTGGCTAGGACTTCCAAAACTATGTTGAATAAAAATCATGAGAGTGACATCTTTGCCTTGTTCCTGATCTTAAAGGAGATGCTTTCAGCTTTTCACTGTTGAATGTCATATTAGCTGTAGGTTTGTCATATATGGCCTTTGTTAAGATTAAGGTAGTTTTCTTTTATGTTCACTTTCTGGAGAGTTTCTTTTTTAATCCTAAATGAATGTTGAATTTTGTCAAAAGCTTTCTTCTGCATTTATTGAAATGATCATATGGTTTTTAATCCTTCAGTTTGTTAATGTAGTTATCACACTGATTGATATTGGATATTGAAAAATCCTTGCATGTGGATATTGAATCCTTGCATCCTTGGGATAAATCCTACTTGATCATTGTGTATGATCTTTTTAATGTATTTTTGGGTTCAGGGTGCTAATGTTTATCACTTATACTGGACTGTAATTGTCTTCTTTCTGTGGTATCTTTGGTTTTTGTATCAGGGTGATGGTAGCTTCACAGAATGAGTATTCCTTCCTCTGAAATTTTTTGGAATAGTTTCAGAAGAATAGGTGTTAACTCTTTTCTAAATGTTTGATAGACTCCACCGGTGAAACCAACTCTTTCTGGACTTTTGTTGCATGGGATTTTTAAATCAAAGTTTCAATTTCAGCTGTTCATATTTTCTATTTTTTCCTGGTTCAGTCTTTTACTTTTCTAGGAATTTGTCCATTTCTTCCAGGTTGTCCACTTTATTGGTATATGTTTGCTTGTAGTAATTCTCTTATGAGGGCTTCCCAGGGGGCTCAGTGATAAAGAATCTGCCTGCCAATGCAGGAGATGTGGGTTCAATCCTGGGTCAGGAAGGTCTCCTGGAGGAGGAAATGGCAACACACTCCAGTATTCTTGCCTGGAGAATCCCATGAACAGAGGAGCCCAGTGGGCTACAGTCCATGGGGTTGCAAAGAGTCGGACATAACTTAGCAACTGAGCATGCACACACTGTCTCTTATGATCCTTTGTATTTCTGTGGTGTCCATTGTAACTTCTCCTTTTTTCATTTCTAATTTTATTGACTTGAACACTCTTCTTTTTTCTTGATCAGTCTGGCTAAAGGTTTATCAATTTTGTTTTATCTTCTCAAAGATAAATTGGGTGTCATTACAGTTTTACATTTTAAAAAGATGGAATTAACCAACTGGCTGGAAGTAACTAATAAATTATTTGTTCAGTTCAGTTCAGTCGCTCAATCGTGTCCGATTCTTTGAGACCCCATGCACTGCAGCACGCCAGGCTTCTCTGGTCCATCACCAACTCCCAGAGCCTGCTCAAAGTCATATCCATTGAGTCAGTGATGCCATCCAACCATCTCATCCTGTGTCATCCCCTTCTCCTCCTGCCTTCAATCTTTCCCAGCATCAGGGTCTTTTCCAGTGAGTCAGTTCTTCACATGAGATGGCCAAAGTGTTGGAGTTTCAGCTTCAGCATCAGTCCTTCCAATGAATATTCAGGACTGATTTCCTTTACAATGGACTGCTTAGATCTCCTTGCAGTCCAAGGAACTCTCAAGAGTCTTCTCCAACACCACAATTCAAAAGCATCAATTCTTTGGTGCTCAGCTTTCTTTATAGTCCAACTCTCACATCCATACATGACTACTGGAAAAACCATAGCTTTAACTAGACAGACCTTTGTTGGCAAAGTAATGTCTCTGCTTTTTAATATGCTGTCTAGGTTGGAGAAGGAAATGGCAACCCACTCCAGTGTTCTTGCCTGGAAAATCCCAGGGACGGGGGAGCCTGGTAGGCTGCCGTCTATGGGGTCACACAGAGTCGGACACAACTGAAGTGACTTAGTAGCAGTATCAGCAGCAGGTTGGTCATAACTTTTCTTCCAAGGAGCAAATGTCTTTTAATTTCATGGCTGCAGTCACCAGCTGCAGTGACTTTGGACCCCCAAAATAAAGTCTCTCACTGTTTCCACTCTTTCCCCATCTATTTCCCATGAAGTGATGGGACCAGATGCCATGATCTTAGTTTTCTGAATGTTGAGCTTTAAGCCAACTTTTTCACTCTCCTCTTTCACTTTCATTAAGAGACTCTTTAGTTCTTCTTCGCTTTCTGCCATAAGGGTGGTGTCATCTGCATATCTGAGGTTATTGATATTTCTCCTGGGAATCTTGATTCCAGCTTCTGCTTCTCCCAGACAAGCGTTTCTCATGATGTACTCTGCATAGAAGTTAAATAAATAGGATGACAATATACAGCCTTGACGTACTCTTTTCCCAATTTGGAAGCAGTCTATTGTTCCATGTCCAGTTCTAACTGTTGCTTCCTGACCTGCATACAGATTTCTCAGGAGGCAGGTCAGGTGGTGTGTATTCCCATCTCTTTCAGAATTTTTCAGAATTTTCCAAAGTTCGTTGTGGCCCACACAGTCAAAGGCTTTGGCCCAATCAATAAAGCAGAAGTATATGTTTTTCTGGAACTTTCTTAATTAATAAGAAATTAATTAATGTTAAATCTAATGAGATTATTAAATCTCATGATTATTAATTTTATTAGAGATTTAATCATGTATTTTCATTGTTCAACTGTCATACATTGAGCATTGATATCCACTAGAGGAAAGTCTTTGTAAAATACAATTTTAGGACATTTAGTTTTTCTTCACAGTAGATCGCATGGAGAGGAAGTTTCTTCTAACCATGACTGGAAAATCTTGTGCTAAGTCACTTCAGTTGTGTTTGACTCTTTGTGACCCTATGGACCATAAGCCACCAGGCTCTCCTGTTCATGGGATTCTCCAGGCAAGAAATACTGGAGGGGGTTGTCATTTCCTTCTCCAGGGGATCTTCCTAACCTAGGGATTGAACCCACGTATCTTATGTCTCCTACATTAGCAGGCGGGTTCTTTATCACTACTGTCACCTGGGAAGCCTAGGCAAATGGAATGGGAAGGCTAAGGCTGAAAGAGAACATAAAAACAGTTGAATTATTGCCTTTCTAGAGGCCTAGAGCCAACTATATAGATTCCCAAGATAAAAATGGCACAGAGAGAGAGTTGTTCTAAATCTCACAACTTCTATAAAGTTAGTAATTTTATTTCCTCCATTTTACAGATGGAGAAGCTGAGACACTGAGGGGTTAAAGCTACCCAAGATCATACACAAGCTGGTGGAACCAGAATTCAAGACAGAGAACATCCCGGAGGGTAGCATATTATATCTTTGATGAAGGCCTAGACAGTGTTTTCAAAATGTCATGGTACCTTAACACCTTCATCAAAGTTGTTTATAATCATTTTCTTTTTTTTTTTTTTTAGTGAAAATCACTCAGTCATGTCCGACTCTTTGCAACCATATGGACTGTGGCATGGACTGTAGCCTGCCATGTTCCTCTGTCCATGGAATTCTCGAGGCAAGAATACTGGAGTGGGTAGCTGTTCCCTTCTCCAGGGGATCTTTCCGACCCAGGGATAGAACCTGTGTCTCTTGTGTCTCCTACATTGGCAGGCAGGTTCTTTACCACTGTGCCATCTAGGAAGCCCAGACAGTCTATGGGGTCCTTTTAAGGACCTGAGCATATATTCTTATGGCTGATTTGTTGTACAGCAGAAACCAACTTCCCAGGTGGGCTTCCCAGGTGGCTCAGCGGGTAAAGATATCACCTGCAATGCAGGAGACGCAGGAGATGTCAGTTTGATCCCTGGATCAGGAAAATCCCCTGGAGGAGGTCCTGGCAATCCACTCAAGTATTCTTGCCTGGAGAATCCCTTGGAGAGAGGAGCCAGACAAGCTATAGTCTGTGGGGTCACAAAGAGTCAGACAAGACTGAGCAACTAAAGGCACACAGCAGAAATCAACACAACACTGTAAAGCAATTATTCTGGAATTTAAAAGAGAGAGAGAGAGCCAGCACTTCTGACTGAAGCCAGGAGCTTAACAGTCTAGGTGTCAAACAAGGCCTGGCCAGTGAGCTTGTCAGCTGTCCTTCCTGTGACCCTGGGCCCTTTGGTTTGATTGGCATCATAGAAAGAGCACTGTGACAAGTCTTGTCACTGCAGCTCACCCCCCTTGGTCCTTGATTTTATTTGCCCTCTATAGAAGGCTCAAGGAATTCCTACATCAGCTTTGTGACCATCAGAGCAGAAATGGCACTTTACCTATTATTGCCTGCAGAAGCCTGATAACCTTAGTTATGAAACAGAAGCTGAAATCTCACAAAACAGGATACAGTTGACCTTTACCATTTGAGAGAAAGAAGAATGAAGCAAGACATTGATCAGACCGGCTTGAACTGACTTTTGGATCAAACGTAACATCAACAGTATTAGTTTGTGTGTTTACCAGATGGCTTTTAAATATTTGTCAGGAGTGAATAAACTTCTTTGTGTCATTTTTTTAACTCAGCTCTCTACTACCTGGCCAGATTTAGTTGCTCACATTTATTTTAATTGAAATTTCCTTTGAGCCAATTACTTAGAATTATGCCCTCTTTTCCTAACCAGGCTGGTTATCACCACTCTGATCTCTCCCTCCGTGCCTGCCTGAACTTCTCATTAGGGTCCTTAGCAGAGATTCTGGTGGACTATGAAACTTCCACAAAATGAAGGTGCAGCCTAAATAATTGAGAACATTCGAGACCTATATTTTCTCATTTCTATTAAATTTGATAATGTAAATTAATATAAGCCATTGAAATAAATAGAAAATTTGAATTAAGCAGAATCATACTTTTAGAAACATATATATCCAAGTCTATGATGTATGTGCTCAGTTGGTCAGTCATGTCTGACTCTTTGCGACTCCATGGACTGTAGCCCACCAGGCTACTCTGTCCATTGGATTTCTCAGATGAGAATACTGGAGTGGGTTGCCATTTCCTTCTCCAGGGGATCTTCCCGACCCAGGGATCGAACCCACGTCTCCTGCATCTCTTGCTTTGGTAGGTGGATTATTTACCTCTGTGCCACCTGGGAAACCCCACTATGATATATGATATTGATGATGAAATGTCATCATCAATAGCATATTAATATACTGTAGACATAAACTGGCTCATATTTCTACTCCTGTTATTAATTATAGTTTGAGATCCTCCTTTTCTTCCCAGGGATAATGATCATACAGCCAGTCAACAGTTAAAGACTAATAAACCCTCACAGTTATATACCAATAGTCCTGAAGATTTTAAACTTCTAAATTATTGTATTGTAAATAAACTGGAAAAAAATGCCCAAGTTTATTTACCCAACTCTGTTATAGTGGTTATAGTGTGAGATTACTTCACACTTCAGATGGGTAATAAAGAGAACTGTCCTTATCCAAGTGGGACACAACCACTAAGTAACCCTGCAGGCTCTAATTAGTTTCCGGATTGGTCACTGGTGGTGGGGAGGGGTGATTAGGTGGACTGAAGACTCCTTAGCTATTGATGTTTTATGTAGGTTTTCATCCAAAGTAACCATTGAGCCATTTCCTACTCCTCCCTGTGCTAAATCCTTAGAAAATTCCATCAAGATCTGTGCATTTAGATAAAGGATCAAGAATTCTTTCAATAAATCAATGTGAATATTATAGTTAAAGGTTATAGGATTCCTCTTAGACACTGATTTTCAATTACTTGACTTTAATTGATATTTTATTCATCTGTGAAAGAGCTGCTAAAGACAAAAGTATTTCTGTTTTATAGTCTTACACATGACAAGGAAAAATTGCAAAAAAAAAAAAAAAAAAAAAAAAGCAAGGAAAGGCTAAAAGCACACACACATTGTGTGGATCCCCACAGACTTCTCCAGGAGATTTAGTTACCCTATAGGTGGTAAGCTGTTCTTATCATTTATAACTTGTCTTTACTTATTTAATGTTTGAGGGAAGATTGACAAAGTCTTTCATTGCATGCAGAATAAATTAAGAGAGACTGAAAAACAAAAATCAATAGTAATTTTTGACTGGTTTGAGGTGGAAGGTGGTGGAAAAGCAAAGAATTAAATATGACTTTAAGCATTCATGCCTACTGCTGAGCAGGTAGATAAATTAAATCATTCATTCATTAATTCATTCAAACCACCCTTACTGAATAATTTCTGAGATCAACACTGCATCGGTTACTGAAGAAGCTTTTGACAAGCTCTTTGTAAGTCTACTGTAAAATTGAGAAGGAAAGTCTTGCCTAATGTGAAATACTTATGTAATAATTGAAGGAAATAAGTATAAACAAAATTGACTAATGCACGCATGGAGTAATAGGAGAATACAAAAATAAGACCAAAGTGGATAACGGTACTGTAACTGGATTTCCTGGAAGATGTAAAATTAAACTGGTCCATAAACCCAATTGACAACCAACATTAGTTACACCTTTATGATGAGTGATGTCATGGGCTATGTGTGGTAGAGGATACAAAAATGGACAGGCCATGGACTCTAACTGGCAGGAACCTTATAAACTATAATATAATTTACCTAGTAATACAAAGCCTGAATTTTTAAGTGTGGGAAGTAATATATAAGTAAATGGTCACTGAAGAGCCAATGAGGAAGAAAGGAAAAACAATGGGGCAGAGAAAGGGGAATTTCAGAGAAGAGTTTCTCAGAGCTGGTGTTAAACCAATAAGTGGGTGAAAGGCCTTTAAGGCACAAACAAATACATGGAAATGAGACAGTGCCTCCTAACAAACCTGTTTCAGTCGCTAAGTCATGTCCAACCTTTGCGACCCCATAGACTGGAGCATGCCAGGCTTCCCTGTCCTTCATCTCCTGCAGCTTGCTCAAACTCATATCCATTGAGTTGGTGATGACATCCAACCATCTTATCCTCTGTCTCCCCCTTCTCCTCCTGCCCTCTCAGTCTTTCCCAGCATCTTTTCCAGGGTCTTTTCCAATGAAACCTGAGAAAGATCATTAGGATCCTGCAGCAATGTATTAACTACAGAGAGGAAAGGGTAGAGAAGAAAAACGGAGGAAAAAGAGCAAAACATTAAAAAAAAAAAATAGACAAGGGAATCCATAAGGGAGTAGTGGAGAGCAATTTGGATGAGGAAATGGATATAAGTTGTTTTGTCAGATTCAAGGAAGTGAAGAAGCAATGTGGTGTGGGTCAGAGTTCAAGGGGAGAGATCCAGAACTTATCTCTGAAATGGTGAAACCCCCAGTGGCAATTAGCCTACAGTCCATCTCCAGCAATAGCCATCACCACGCAGATGCTCATTTATGAGAAGTTCTGTAAATCTTCTAAATGGGCCCAAACGTCCATGCCTCCCCACCTTCTTTTTTTTTTTTGCAATGCTTTTATTTTACAGTTTTGTCAAATACAGCTTTTCACAAAGTATTTTGAGGGAGTGGCAGAAGAGGAGGAGGGACATGGGGGGAAAAAAGCTCAGCTGACTTGTCTGCTCCATTAGCACACGTGCGGCAGGACCAGGGTTTGGTTTTCTTTTTTTTTTTTTTTCAGTTTCACTTAAATGATATATTTGAAACTGAAAGTGCTGTCACAGGATAGGCATTTGCCTTTGCATCTTCCACACAAATCTGGATGGTGGGATTTTTCCCCACCTCCTTAAATCACCTTATTGGCCCCTGGGAACAGCACCACAATCATCAGAGAGATTATTTATTTATTATTTATTTATTGTTGCTGTTCAATCGTGTCCAACTCATTGAGACCCCATAGACTGCAACATGCCAGATTTCCCATCTCCCAGAGCTTTCTCAAACTCATGTCCATTGAGTAGGTGATGCCATCCAACCATCTCATCTTCTGCTGTCCCTTTCTCCTCCTGCCTTCAATCTTTCACAGCATCAGGGTCTTTTCTAATCAGTCAGTTCTTCACATCAGGTGTCTAAAGTACTGGAGTTTCAGCTTCAGCATCAGTCCTTCCAATAAATATTCAGGACTAATTTCCTTTAGGATGGACTGATTTGATCTCCTTGCAGTTCAAGGGACTCTCAGGAGTCTTCTTCAACACCACAGTTCAAAAGCATCAATTCTTTGGTGCTCAGCCTTCTCTGTGGTCCAACACTCACATCCATACATAACTACTGGAAAGACCATCACTTTGACTAGACGGACCTTTGTCAGCAAAGTAATGTCTCTGCTTTTTGATAAGCTATCTAGGTTTGTCATAGCTTTTCTTCCAAGGAGCAAACATCTTTTAATTTCATACCTTATCCTACTAGTTCAGTTCAATTCAGTCGCTCAGTCGTGTCTGACTCTTTGCAACCCCATGAATCGCAGCACGCCAGGCCTCCCTGTCCATCACCATCTCCCAGAGTTCACTCAAACTCACGTCCATCGAGTCAGTGATGCCATCCAGCCATCTCATTCTCTGTCATCCTCTTCTCCTCCTGCCCCCAATCCCTCCCAGCATCAGAGTCTTTTCCAATGAGTCAACTCTTCACATGAGGTGGCCAAAGTACTGGAGTTTCAGCTTTACCATTGTTCCTTCCAAAGGAGATCACCCAGGACTGATCTCCTTCAGAATGGACTGGTTGGATCTCCTTGCAGTCCAAGGGACTCTCAAGAGTCTTCTCCAACACCACAGTTCAGAAGTATCACCTGGTATCTAATAGACATTTCCAATAGCATGGTCCAAGCAGAGGTCTTGATACTTAGCTCCCCCATTGCCAACACCAAAAACATGCTGCTATCAAACCTTCATCTAAATAAAAAGTTCCTCAGATACTCAGCTGGTTAGCCAAAAATCTAGGCTTCATCTTCTATTCCTTTCTGTTTTTCACTTCTATAACAGATGAGCTATTTCAATATCCATGTTATATCTATCCTAAAATTGACCATTTCTCACCATTCCCACTGCTACATTATCCATGAGTCCCTCTTCCCTGACCTACACCCCTGTACTAGGCATTTGTACCTGCCTCTTACCTTGACCCTAGGTCCATCCTCCATCTAGTTATCAGATTGATCTTGTGAAAGGGTCCATCAGGATATTTCATTCCTCTATGTGAAATCCCCCATCTAGCACAAAATACAAATTCCATGCCATGCCTCCAAGCCCAGGGAGCCCCACTCATCACTCTCATTGAATCTCCTACATCGCCTCCTCAGGGTCCTCAACCCAACACGCAGCTAAGGCCTCTCTGCAGTCACTGTTTGCTACATTGCCTCATTTTATCTCCTTTAGAGAACATATTGGTTCCTGGCATATCTCAAATGTTTACTTAAAAAAAATTATATATTTATTCTTACTAGAATGTAAGCATCTTGAGAGCTTTTTCAAGTTCACCATGTGACCCTATAGTCTACAATAAAGCTTGGAACATAGAATATGCTCCAAAAACTTTTTTGCCTGACTGATAGTGATAAATGAATCAAGGCTTTTGGTTATAACTTTAAATAATTGATCTTAAACAATTTCTTACCAAAACTGGATTACAATGATCTTAAATATATCAAATGAAGTCCTATTTCAGTTCTTCTCATCTTAATGATGGTCTTTTTTTGACGTGGACCATTTTTTAAAGTCTTTATTGAATTTGCTACAATACTGCTTCTGTTTTACGTTTTTGGTTTTTTGGCTACAAGGCATATGGGATCTTAGCTTCCTGACCAGGGATCGAACCTGCACCTTCTGCACTGGAAAGTGAAGTCTTAATTACTGGACTGCCAGGGAAGTCCTTCAGTGATCATCTCAACATGAGAAGATGATACAGCCTCATGGAATTTGGTGCTTTGAATACCACAGTCATTGTCTTCTCCTCTTGCCAGTCTCATTAGGTTTTCTTTGCCTTACTCCAATGACTTAGTCATTCTCTGTACATTAACATCAGGGAAAGTTAAGTATGAATTTAATTCCAACATGAAGATAAGGACTTGACCAAAATCATACCTGATTGCCTTTCTTATTCACTAACCTTATTTATTTAGTAAAGGGTTGTGTTGAAGTAGATTTCTGTGAGTGTTTAATTTTGAAAAAAAAAAAAAATCTGAATTACATAAAGTCCAAAGAAAACATTTTATTCATAACTAGTATGTCTATAAAGAAGACTGATCAAAATCTAATGGTTACTGAATTGTGATAAACTTGCCACAAAAGACTCTGAAAGTTACTAAAAATGATTAACAATACATTGAGATACAGAATCAAAGTGTTTGGCTGAATTAACTAACTCAATCCATGGCTTTGCATTTATAGCTCAGAGTCATATACAGTACACAGTTTTGATTTTCCATTTAGCCTTGAATTAGATAATATGGCCAAGGTGTAAACAATATACCATAGATATTCAAAACTTGTCTTTTGTCATTTAGGTAATAATTCTAAAATAAGTTCACTGAAATTTCATTAAAATGTCCTCTAGGCTAAAGCTACAGAATAATATTCATTACAGGAGAAAATTATGGAGATTGTATTAATGTTAAAAATGCTTCTGGGAGAAAGCCTACATATTCAAAATACTGTAAAAAATAATAAATAATTCAAGGAAACATACCTTTCAAAACTGAAAAGTAAGACATTTTGCAATTTGACTTTATTAAAGATAAAGAAAGTACTGGAATGTCAAGCCAGTATGAATTTAAAGCTAAAGAATATTTTTTCATTCTTCATCCTCACTCATATACCAGACTATCATTTAATATAATCTATTAGGAGTTCTCTCCTTAATAAAATGATGTTTGTCATTGTATGACACTGGGGAATATTGAAATAAAAAATGTTTGTCTAGAGGTCATGATGGTCTAAATAGGCAGAAAATAATTTCTTCTCAGACATTTATTATTTTGGT
The DNA here is from genome assembly GCF_014754425.2 of Oryx dammah. Lineage (NCBI taxonomy): Eukaryota > Metazoa > Chordata > Mammalia > Artiodactyla > Bovidae > Oryx > Oryx dammah. The sequence goes on from NW_024070213.1 coordinate 30,711,896, forward strand.
TAACCCCACACCTCTTTTGCTCTACATTAATACTGCTTATAGAACACCAACAGTAATATTTTATCTCTAAATAAAAGTCATCTCCTTGTCTTATGAACATCCTGAAAGCAGACATATAATTCAGCCATGCAAAAATTGTATACTTCTTTTTATTAGTAATTATCTGTCCCCAAATAGGCTAATAATTGTCTCTCACACATGACACTTTTTCATAAGGTATCTGTTTTTCACTGCAAGAAATATCTACTTTCCACTCTGGTGAAAAATATTTATGTATTCCCCAAGCACTGCCTTGCATAAAATGGAAATTGGTTTCATTTCCCATTTATATTAAGAGTAATCTCCAAAGTGTTTTGCTAGTTCACTATGCTTCATTTTCTCTGTGAATAGTTCATCAAATACTCTCTTCTGCTTTGAAGTGAAGTAGTTTATCCAATCACCCACTGCCCCTGAAAAAAATCAGAAATAAATCAGACAAGAACCAATTTAAATGTATAGTATATACAAAAGGAAGCCATCAGATTTATATGAAAATGTGAGTAATTTTATCTCTTGCTGCTAAGATGGTAGGGAACTATTCTTTTCTTCACTTGCTTGTCTGTTATTTCTAATTTCTTCAGTAATTGCATATTAATTTGTATAGCTTGAAAAGTTATTTCTTGGAAAGGAAAATAAAAATATATAAATACCCTAGGTTTTACTATAGCAGGCAAAGAAGGATCTCACCTAAATTTAATACAAACAGAAAGCAGACAAAGTGGATGCAATGATACTTCATTTATTTTTCTACCTCTTCACCTCTGCAGTCGTAATGGGGCTGATAATATACTATAGGCGTAGTTCACTGCTCTCATTTTAGGAAATTTTCTTTTACAAAATTGTTTACAGAGAGTTTAAAACACAAATAACCAAGTTACTTGTATGACACCCTTACTTTCAATATAAGGTGTCCTGAAATCGAAATAAGACATACACATCACATGGTCTTTTGGCCTCTCCTGATTTTTGGAGTCACCCTCAAAGCCTTGGCCACTGCATCAACCCCATAAGACTGCCCTTCTCACCTCCATCACACACACTACACCAAACATCAATCCTTGACCTGGGGGATCACGGTCCTTTGTCACTTTGGCCCCAGGCTTCATCCCTGGGGTCTAGTCTAGGTGCACTGGAGCTCAAAATACATCATTGTATCTCTTCATTACAGACTGTCTTGGGCTTCCCAGGTGGTGCTGTTGGTAAAGAACCTGCCCACCAATGCAGGTGAGATAAGAGACATGGGTTTGATCCCTGGGTTGGGAAGATCCCCTGGAGGAGGACATGCAACCCACTCCAGTATTCTTGCCTGGAGAATCCCATGGATGGAGGAGCCTGGCAGGCTACAGTCCGTAGGGCTGCACAGAGTCAAACACAACTGAAGCAACTTAGCATGCATGTACATAGACTGTCTTATATTATTCTCTATAATCTTTTCTCTCCAACTAGCTTATACACTCTGTCAAGTTAGGGACAGTAAGGCATTGTTCATGTGTAATCCTGTAGTACTGAGTCAGGTGCTGACCACATGGTGGGAGTTCAAAACCCCATGGCTTGACTGAATATCAGACAATGTCACCTACAGCAAAGGAATGGGTAACAACCTAAGAAATTTCTGGTGTTGTTGATTCCTGGCTCAGAAGATTGAGTTTAAGAAGTAAAGTGGAACTCTTCTGTTTGGGGGAGAAGAAAAAGGAAAGAAAGTCATATCAGAGACAGAAGATCCCAAAGTCAGGAAATGGTATTGCCTCTGAAACACATCATCAGTTGGGGCACAAGTTCAGCTTCATGAGATCAAGGTGCCTGGCTCTTAGAAAAAGCAGTGTTAATGCTATCAATTTACTCAATATTCTTTCATCCTTCTTGGCTCTCCTTTCTGGCTTCTTATATTAATTCACCTGTAACATTATTATCTTTCTTTTTACATTTGACCTGACTTCTGTGTGCTTGGTTTCTGATTTATTCTTTTACTCTTTCTTCTATTTTTTTAAATAAAACATATTTAAAGAATAATATATAGGTTTCAGAAAATACATATCTATAAGCAAAAGAAGATAAAAATCAAGAAAATATACCTAGCTCACATGGCTGATAAATTGGTTAGCATGCATTCTTCTAGATGCTTTTCTTTGCTAACATATATAAGCATATAAACTACATTTAAAATCATACAATTATAACCTACTTTTCTCATTATACTTTGACCATCTTCCAATATTAATATTTGTACACCTACAGTGAAAGTTATCCTGAGTAGAATAATACCATTTGGATTCTAATCTTGACTCTGCCAACTACTAGTGGTGTGATATTGGATAAGTTACTCAGATGCCTGGTGTCTCAATAAAATCACATGAACAGCATTCTAAAAGTCTGTTGCCAAGTTTTAGATAAATCAAATAATGTTCCTGGCATAGAATAAGTACTCAGTAACACTGGCTATTCTTCATCTAGCATTTCTAGTTTGGGTGACTCCGTCATAAACATGAATGTAACTTAATATATTTAAATTTCTGATTAAATATATTAAGTGCCATTAAAGTACATCCAGGGTTTTCATTATTATAAGCAATATTGCAACATGCATCCTGTCCATATATATTTCTGTACTCCCATAACATTCCCCCTAAGTTTTAGTTTGTATGGGCCTTTGGACTTCTGACACTTATGTGAACTACTCTGTACCCTTCCTTATCACCTGATCACTGTGGCCACCATAGTAATTTTCTAGACTATCAGCTCCATTTCTGACTTCAAAGACAACTGCAGACACAAATTCCCCTCTGAAAAGTAAGGAATGGCTCTGTTCACCACGGAGTCTGAATCAATAACTTTAGTCATTTGGTTGAAATGATTATATTCAAAGGATGGATTCCCCACTCACTCCCTCTCCATCCAGCCATTCAAGAAATGAAGTGAGTGGTCTCTATTGACCCATCCTTGTGTATAATTCCTCATATAATTCTAATTTCTAATTGGCCCTCAAGGGGACTAGTTTCAGAGAGGCTGTTTCCACTGTTACCTTTTTTTTTTTTTTTTTAGATATGAAATAAGGAAACCACTTTTAGGGAGAATTTAAAGGTGTTAGAATTACTGTTGCTAGTTACAGTTATGTTGATATGGTTTCACCTGGTGATATTTTCTAGGGTCACTAGTTGGCAAGTCAGAGATTAACTCATTGGAGTAAAATTTCTCAAGCTTGCTGGATAAGCCATGTGAATACTGAGTATTGCTAATCAGATCTCAAAGGGCAAAGATAAAAGATGTCAACAGAAGTACTAGACTAAGGATCAGAACTTCCTCATTTTTCAGCATTCTCTTTACCATGGACCCTCTGAGTGCCTTCCTGTTTCTCTCTACTCTTTTCTTCATGCATCCCTTTCTATGTTCTGTCTTCCCTTTATCATCTCTTCCTCTTTCCTTCTAACCCTTCTCCCCACCCTGCTTAGATATCTTTCCAATACTGTCCTCCATTCTTCTGCTTAAGAGTGGTCTTTCGCTTCTGCTCTTGTTTAATCTCTTATCTCTTTAACCTCCACCTCAATGTGGTTTTCATCTCCACTGCTAGAAACTGAATTCTCAGAATTCCATAGAAACTGCATTCTCAGAATTTACAAATGGTAAACAAATGGTCATGTTTGACCCTGGTTTTTCTTTCTACTAATTCTGGCTGATCTCTTTTCTTGGCTTGTCTTGGGCTGTTGATGTCAGGGTTCTCAGGATTTCCCCCTCCTACCCTTTCTTCACTAGTTCCTCCCACTCACCCTGAACAATTTTACCTAATTCCACAGTCTGGTGATGGCTCCTAAATTGACTTCTCAGCCGAGCAGCACCCATCAGTGGCTCACTGCCACTACCCAAATTGTGACCCTCAGTGTTTCTTACCTGCACTATTACAACAACCTCTTAATTGTACTTTCTGCTTGTGCTTTATTCTAATCAATTTTCAACTCTGGTTCTATTTAATTTTATAGCAAACAGGTCTGACTATATCAGGTCCATTCTTAAAACAGCAAACAGACCTCACAGTGTCCATCAGAGATTTTACTCTCTGGCCATAATATTTCTCTCTCTCATTCTGCTTTATGTATCATCTATCACTTTAGAGTCCTGTGGACTGCAAGGAGATCAAACCAGTCAATCTTAAATGAAATCTACCCTGAACTTTCATTGGAAGGACTGATGCTGAAGCTGAAGCTCCAATACTTTTGCCACCTGATGCAAAGAGTCAACTCATTGGAAAAGAACCTTATGCTGGGAAAGACTGAGGCAGGAGGAGGGGGTATGACAGAGGAAGAGATGGTTGGATGGCATCACTGACTCAATGGACATAAGTTTGAGGAAACTCCGGGAGCGGATGAAGGACAGGGGTGTCTGGGTGCATGGGATTGCAACGAGTGGGACTCCACTGAGCAACTGAACAACCACCACCACTTTAGCACATGGCACTACCTGCTCCTTCCAGGAGATACCATCTAATTCCATGGTGGTTCTGAGATTTTCTTCTTGCTCTTGTCTCTTGATGGAATGTATTTCCTCCTGGCATTTTCTTAGTAAAATCTTACATATGCTCTCAGTTTCAGATCTGATCTCTTCACCTATTTTGCTAGGCAAACATTTTTTCCTTTACCCATATAGATTCACATTTGCTTATATTTTACTATATAGTTGTCATTACCTTATATTACTATCTAGATTATGATCTACTGAATGACAGGTTTGTATTTTACTCAGTTTTTGAAATCATCTAGATTATGATCTACTGAATGACAGGTTGGTATTTTATTCAATTATTGAAACCTATCCAATTAATAAACCTGATAGTTTATTAATACGTATTAGGTAAAAATTTTAGAAAATATTTTACTAATAAACATTTGATAAACATTCAAAAATAGTTTATTAGTGTATATTGGTAAATAAATATCCCTTTCTCCTAGTCCTCATTTTTGCAACTCTAAGGAGATTTTTAAATGAACCACCCAAGAGAACAAAAGTAACCTGTAAAGTTAAAACAATATCTGGTCTATCAACACATGAGTTGGCCAACATCCTGGAATGTGAAGTCAAGTGGGCCTTAGGAAGCATCACTACGAACAAAGCTAGTGGAGGTGATGGAATTCCAGTTGAGCTGTTTCAAATCCCGAAAGATGATGCTGTGAAAGTGCTTCACTCAATATGCCAGCAAATTTGGAAAACTCAGCAGTGGCCACAGGACTGGAAAAGGTCAGTTTTCATTCCAGTCCCAAAGAAAGGCAATGCCAAAGAATGCTCAAACTACCGCACAATTGCACTCATCTCACATGCTAGTAAAGTAATGCTCAAAATTCTCCAAGCCAGACTTCAGCAATATGTGAACCGTGAACTTCCAGATGTTCAAGCTGGTTTTAGAAAAGGCAGAGGAATCAGAGATCAAATTGCCAACATCTGCTGGATCATCAAAAAAGCAAGAGAGTTCGAGAAAAACATTTATTTCTGCTTTATTGACTATGCCAAGCCTTTGACTGTGTGGATCACAATAAACTGTGGAAAATTCTGAAAGAGATGGGAATACCAGACTACCTGACCTGTCTCTTGAGAAATCTGTATGCAGGTCAGGAAGCAACAGTTAGAACTGGACATGGAACAACAGACTGGTTCCAAATAAGAAAAGGAGTATGTCAAGGCTGTATATTGTCACCCTGTTTATTTAACTTATATGCAGAGTATATCATGAGAAACTCTGGGCTGGAAGAAGCACAAGCTGGAATCAAGATTGCCAGGAGAAATCAATAACCTCAGATATACAGATGACACCACCCTTATGGCAGAAAGTGAGGAGGAACTCAAAAGCCTCTTGATGAAGGTAAAAGAGGAGAGTGAAAAAGTTGGCTTAAAGCTCAACATTCAGAAAACTAAAAGATCATGGCATCTGGTCCCATCACTTCATGGGAAATAGATGGGGAAACAGTGGAAACAGTGTCAGACTTTATTTTGGGGGGCTCTAAAATCACTGCAGATGGTGATTGCAGCCATGAAATTAAAAGACGCTTACTCCTTGGAAGGAAAGTTATGACCAACCTAGATAGCATATTAAAAAGCAGAGACATTACTTTTCCAACAAAGGTCTGTCTAGTCAAGGCTATGGTTTTTCCAGTGGTCATGTATGGATGAAGAACTGATGTTTTTGAACTGTGGTGTTGGAGAAGACTCTTGAGAGTCCCTTGGACTGCAAGGAGATCCAACCAGTCCATTCTAAAGGAGATCAGTCCTGGGTGTTCTTTGGAAGGACTGATGCTAAAGCTGAAACTCCAATACTTTGGCCATCTTGTGCGAAGAGTTGACTCATTGGAAAAGACTCTGATGCTGGGAGGGCTTAAGGGGCAGGAGAAGAAGGGGATGACAGAGGATGAGATGGCTGCATGGCATCACCAACTCGATGGGCATGAGTTTGAGTGAGCTCCGGGGGTTGGTTATGGACAGGGAGGCTGGCGTGCTGCAATTCATGGGGTCACAGAGTCGGACTCGACTGAGCGACTGAACTGAACTGAACTGATAGGCTTGGTGGTAAAAGAATTTGCCTGCAATTCAGGAGACCTGGTTTCAATCTCTGGGTCAGGATGATCATCTGGAGAAGGAAATGGCAACCCACTCAGTATTCTTGTCAGGGAAATCCCATGCACAGAGGAGCCTGGTGGGCTACAGTTCATGGGGTTGCAAAGAGTCAGACAGGACTTTAGCGACTAAACAACATACACAGTTGAGGCAAAGAACAAATAAATGTGTATGCTTTAGTAAGAAACCTGAGTATATAGACGCAAATAATTTTGTTTTTGTAAGTTATGAAAAATGTGAAAACATTTTCTTCCCAGATCTGGATTATAATACACAAGGATTTCAAAATAATTCTATATCCAGATGTACCCAAACTGTTTCTAAGTAAAATGTTAGCAATTCATGGGGCTTTATTTCCTTCTCTCTGTGTTTCTGGCTTCCCAGGTGGCTCAGTGGTAAAGAATCTACCTACCAATGCAGGAGACACAAGAGATGAGGGTTCGACCCCTGGATCAAGAAGATCCCCTGGAGCAGAAAATGGCAATCCACTCCAGTATTCTTGACTGGAAAATTCCATGGACAAAGGAGCCTAGTGGGCTACAGTCCATGGGGTCAACAAGCACCAGACACGACTGAGCACATGTGTACTCGGTGCTTCCAGGCAGAGGAATATCCCCAGATAATGATCCCAGCTTTTCTCTCCACCTCTCTCTGCAGGGCAAGTTGTTTGATTGGTGAGTTGGAAAAATGCCCTGGTCACATCCATCAGCTCTTTTTTCTCTCCTAGAGAAAACATGTGGCAGGTACTGCTCTGTACCACACTCTGAGTGTCCTGTGCCAGCAGGGGTCACGACTCCCTTGGAGTGGCTACGACTAAGTGAACGTGTTTGTAAACTTCAGGATCCATTATGAGCCGTCACACTAGGCTGCAGACCTGGAGCACATTCTTCAAGGGGCTTTATCATTTCCATCTGTCTGACACCTGTGTCTGTCTCTCAGTTGGCTCCTAACTGGGCCTGGGAATCTCAACATCCGGAAAGAATGTAACTCAAGAATTTCACTTAATAAACCTTCACTGAGGGATAACAATGCACAATCCGCTGGGCAAGGTATGGGGTGAACAAAGCTCAAACGAGACATTAAAAATGGCAAAATGTAACTACGTCCGAATATAAATCCAGGCAAAGCATCTCATCTCTGACTTACCTTTCCTAAATACCAGGTTCCTGTTAGAAGTGAGGGCGCAGATGGTGTGATTTGGATCACAGTTTTCTTTGGCTGTATTATTTTTCATTTCAGTGAATGATGTTTTCCAAACAATCTGATTAATCTCACTGTCAGTCATGTTTAAACCGAGGAAAGTAGCTATTTTCCTTATGTTTTTAGAAGGATCCTGAGCAAACAGCAAATAAATAAATATACCCAAAGCGTAACTCATCAAAATATCAAATTCATTCTCTGAAATCTGAAAATGGGACTCTGATTGATTTCCTGTTTTAATTTTACTTAAACTTTCATTGTTGAAATGGCAGAAAAGACTTACTTTCTTCATCTCTTCATAGGATATAATTAAAATGTTCTTAGCATTTTTGTGTTCTTCCCAGCTTAAAACGTGATCAAACCAGGATCCATATACAACTAGAAGAAAAGTGAGTTGTTGTGTTAATATTAAATGTGTTAAAAAGCTTTCATTAAACATTATAGCTTTGCATCCTTGGGTTCTTCCCATGTCAGTGAAGTAGTCAATGTAAGGTACACACATACTAGACTCTGGAGTGAAAGAGTTTTCCTTCAGAGAGCTCAGTTTCACCATTTTAACTATTAATAAATACACTATTGTGAAATGAAGCTGGGTGGTCACTTCTTTTAATTAGGCTGTGGGGTTTTTTGTTGTTTTTTTTTTTCTTATTTCCAGTAAATATTCTTTTATCATCAGAAGTGACAGCAGAACTAGAAAGATCCATTTTTTTCCCAAGAATTGTGTTCTGATATTTACTTTGGATCTTGGGAGAAACAGGGGAAAAAAATGAGAATTTATAATTTTCTTCCTGTAAAGTGACATGAGTTTCATAATGATAAATTCTTAACACAAAAACTTTACAAACTTCCTCAAAAAATTCTGTTCACAGTTCAAGGCTGAAAAACACAGTCTCAGGGATTTCTCTGTAGTTGATATGCTCTCTTTATTGTTTTGTTAAATTGACAGCCTTAAAAATCTCTTAAGGCTTGAAAGTAAAATATTATCATGCAAAATAACCTCTAAGTGATGATGATTGAAAACAAACAGTGAGCAACTTCTCACCACAGAAAAGTTGACTAGCTTGACAATTTAAGCATAAAATATAGTCATTTAAAATACTACATATGGGACTTCTCTGGTGGTTCAGTAGTTAGGAATATGCCTTGCAATGCAGGAGGCAGGGGTTTGATCACTGGTTGGGGAATTAAGATTCCACATGCCTCAGAGCAACGAAGCCTGTGCCCCACTCTTACTGAACTCACACTCCACAAGTAGAGAGTTTGGGGGGTGGGTAATGTAAGATCCCGCACGATGACACCACAAAGATTCCATGTGCCTCAGCTAAACCTGATGCAGCCAAATAAATTAATAAACATTAAAAATAAGTGACTATGTGCTCAGTCATGTTTGAATCTTTGAAACCCCATGGACTGTAGCCCGCCAGGCTCCTCTTGTCCATGGACTATTTCGGGCAAGAATACTGGAGTGGATTGCCATTTCTTACTCTAGGGGATCTTGCTGACCCAGGGATAGAACCCACATCTCTTGCGTTTCCTGCATTGGCGAGAAGATTCTTTACTACTAGTGCCACCAAATGAATATTTAAAATAAATAAATAGATAAAATACTACATATACATATTTCCATGCCTCTGATGAGATAAAATTCAGTTTTTATGACAAGACAACAATTTTCACATAAAAAGCTTTCTCTGTCCATTTGGCTCTCCTCCCTTCCCTTTAGAATATATTGTGCCTATCCAGTCACCTGGCCTCCTTAGGTGGTACACCCCTTCTTAAACATATAAAGGGTCACAACTCCTTAGGAAGTAATTTTCCTCCTTAAAGGGGTTATGATGGCTCATAACCCATCACTCACTTTGTACCTGTAGATCTGGATCGTGTCAACTGTCAATAATACCTAAATTGACACATAATCCTTGGTTTCAAAACCGTGCTTTGACCTCTAAGGGTCAAAATAGTCATCAGAGCTTTCTGAAATAACTGTCTCATGAGTGATAATCTTCAGGCTGACTTGAATGAAAATTTCCACTTCTTAGATTGACTGTTGATCAACATTTCCTCAATATGCATGGTGTAGCTGGCAGGACACCAGAAAGTACCTAGAATCTACCTGAACCTGTACTTGGTATCAATGTGGACACATTGAGCTCCTCTGGCTTCTTGGTACAGTTCAGATGTTCTGGTGCATTCTCCTGCTATCCAGATCTCATTGCTTTTAAGTGATAATCCTAAAAATGTTATTGGAGTTATTTTCTACTTCACTGAGACTTGGAGTCTTAAGGCATACCAGTGCATTTTGGGGGAAGGGGCCACAGGGGGCTTTGAGCAGGGAGCTCAGGAAAATGTAGGTGGCTGGGTTTTTGTTATATTTGACTTAAATTGTATTAAATAAAAACAAACAAGGTGGTGATGTATGTTTTAAACAAACCATTTGCTAGTAAAATGAGAGACAGAATTATTCAGCTCCAAAGAGCAAGGGAACCCCACTACAACCATTAAGTAAATATTACTCTTCCAGGGACACATGACAAAAAGATGGGTCATCTTGTAGATGGTGATTTTAGACTATTGAGGAGAAAACTGAGACACATATAAAAGTTGAACTGACCCACTTTGGAGAGCTAGACTCAGAAGCAGCATGCATCCAATTCATCACACTGTCCTCAGAAAATTAATCAGATCATATGTCATAAATAAATTAGGGTGTCAAGTTGATAACAGGAAATTGTGCCTCAAAGGCCAAATAGCTCCCAAATGGACAGCCACCTGTGGGGATACCAGCTGAGTATATGTATGCTTGCAAGTGTTTATTTAATTGTGAATTAAAAGAAAACCTGCCCTGAAATGATCAAGATGGGACTCTTTTTGTCATTCCAAAACTGAGTTTTGTGGGCACGATTAGGAAAAGCCTGTAGAACATCAGTTTTTTACCATGTCAGTCAGTCTTCTGGATCCCTGCCTGAAGGTGTACTTTCTCTTTTCTAAACATTAAGTTAGCAGGGGGAAATATTTGTAGGGTTAGGGCTAATTTCTTGGATCTTCTGAATTGTAAAGACTTAGAGAACTTATCCTATCCTTTGAATCGTAAAAACTTACTTTAAGTATGGAAGATCCCCTGGAGGAGAGCATGGCAACCCACTCCTGTATTCTTGCCTGGAGAATCCCATAGTCTAGGCTAATCCTCTGGACAGAGGGGCCTGGCAGGCTGTAGTCCACGGGCTTGCAAAAAGTCAGACGTGACTGAAGCAGTTTAGCTCAGAGAGCTCCCATCCTAAAATATCGCACCTATTTTAATTGGTATGCAGAAGTCCCCAGAGGATTCACAATTCCAAAATAGCTTCAATTTGAGATTCTTTATAAAGAGTTCTAGCAGAGTCACCTTAAAAGGACTTGTATGATCAATTACACTTATGTAAATAATTAGGCCAAGTTTATTAAAATAGACTTATTTTGCAAATAATTTAGTCTTAATTTGGCTATGTTTGGTAGAAATGAGGGTAATTACTTTAGTAGAGAGAAAAAATATCATGTTTAATGGGCCATTTATTTCTACTGTTGTTGTCATTAAGGTTTTTTGTATTTACTACCTAAGATTTACTTCTCAGATGGCTCCTTCTTGCTATATTACCATAAAGACTGTTTCTGAAACTTACTATCACAGTAATCCATTTTAGGATGAAGAACAGATACCCCATGACCTGTAACTGGGACATTATGCATACTGGAAAAGTCAGGTAAAGGAACATTGATAGTCATGATGGAAGGGACCCAGTCAGCCCTCCTCTCCTGAAAGAACTGCGGATCCTATTTCTGACACCTGCCTAAGACCATCACTACCAGACCAGGATGAGAAGACAACATCTGAAGTAGGCAGCTAAACCAAGATGCCACACCAGGTTGGTATCCTAATTACTTTGATAGTTGTTCATTCTTTTACTTATGAACCAAATATATTTCTTCCTTGGACTCAACTGTTTGCAAGTTTCAAAAAAATCCATCCAGTTGCTGGGTTTGTGGCCAACTGCCTATGTCCAATACTCCTAGTTTACCCTGGTGGCTTTCTCTTCTCCAAGGTTCTAGCTGGATGGCTCTTACAAATTTTACTTTAGGAGAAAGAGACTCCAGTACTATGCAAGCTAATGCTGCTGCCAATATCACTGAGTGAGACCCTACTACCCGGCCAATTAGTGACACTTGTTCTGAACCTGGTTGTAAGTACTCCTTTACACTAGATGATTAAATGTTGGAAAGCAGTGGGTTTATGGAACAAGTTTTGGGCTTGGCCTTCCTTTGGTTGGTTTGGAAGATGCACAACTGATTTCCCCTGGGCTCAAGGTCACCTACAGGAAGTCTTGGAAACAGCCCCTGTCAATCTGCCTTTAATGCAAGCATGCTGGCATTAAAGCATTGATCAGCTTTCCAATGGTATGACCATTTGGCTGTGATTCTCTTTCCTTCACTTGGAAGGGAAGATATCATTAATCACATAGAGGCTTTAATGAAATTTACTCAGCAAGCTCAGAATGATAGTAATCAAGCCATTAAAAGCTTGCTCAGTTTGGAAGTTTCCACGATGAGAAAAGTGGCCCTACAGGATTGCATGGTCCTGGATATTCTAACTCCTTCTCAGGGAGAAACGTGCTATAGTACTGAATAATGGGTTTTATACCTGATGAGTCTTCTAATGTAACTTGTCTTATGACACCCGAAGAATCAATTTTCCCCTATAAAAGATCCTTTTCCTGATCTAAGGAAAATACTAGGAAAATGGTATGGTCTAGGAGGGTTTTGGCTTCAGTCTTTACTAATGACATAGTAATTACTCCTATTGGCAAATTTGACTACTGTTTGTGTAACTTATAAAGTTATCATCAACTCTTATGAAGTTAATAATATCTAAAAAACTTGAAACTGTTTTTCATATCTACAGCTCTTTAAAAAGTAATGAACGTACACATGGATGCACACACAAGGCAAAAATTGGCATTAAGTACTATGGACAACTGAGAATTGACTATTACCCTTTGCCATTTATCTTACAAGTACAACCTCCTAAAAGGAAAAACAGAATCAGGATATTAAGATTTGATATCAAGGGACACAGTGGACTCAGACTAGGTAAGCAACTACCCTGGCATCACGGGACTAAATATTTGATCACCTAATGCTTTCTATCAAAAAATTAATGGTCAAGACTCACAGACTTAGAGAATGAACTTATGGTTGTCAGGGGGAAGGGATAGTTAGGGAACTTGAGATGGTCATGTATATATTGCTATGTTTAAAATGGATAACCAGCAAGGACCTACTGTATAATACATGGAACTCTGGTCTATGTTATGTGGCAGCCTGGATGGGAGAGGGTTTGGGGGAGAATGGATAAATGTATATGTATGGCTGAGTCCTCTCACTGTTCACTTCAAACTATTACAACATTAATTGGCTACATTACAAAATTTAGCAATATAAAATTTAAAAGTTCAAAGAAAAGAAAAAGATACATGTTCAGAGAATAGCCATTAAAAAAATAATGATCAAAAGCAGGACATTGGTGAAATAAAGCTCATATTTTACGGTAAGAGAAGAAAACTTTAAACATAAAAGTTTGCCTGTTTGGGCTTTCTCTCTCCCATTTAGAGGGTATTGTGCCTCCGTATTAACCAGATATCCTTAGGAGACAATGTTCCTTCTTAATCTTGTACGAAATCATGATGATTCAAGACTCACTTTGTACATGTAGATCTGGACCATGTAAACTTTCTATTACACATCATTTGACATATGATCCCTTGTCTCAGAACTTATATAACTGTGCTTTGACCTCGAGCAGGGGGAACAGTCCTCAGAGCTTTCTGAAAGTCTGTCTCCTTGGTTTTAATCCTCGGGTTGACTTAAGTAAAAGTTTCCATTTTTTCTTAGATAGACTATTGATTAATTTTTGTCAACATTTCCTTATCATCCAAAGATTTAATACTAGCTCAGTCTTGGCCTCCCCGGTGGCTCAGTGGGTAAAGAATCTACCTGCAATGCAGGATACACAGGAGATGCGGGTTTGATCCCTGGGTTGGGAAGATTCCTTGGAGGAGGAAATGGCAATCCATTCCAGTATTCGTCCCTGAAAAAACCCATGGACAGAGGATCCTAGTGGGCTATATAGTCCATGGGGTCACAGAGGGTCAGACATGACTGAGTGACTAAGCACGCACAGTGCCTCAATCCTAAAAGAGCTATATTACTAGCAATTTCCTGAAGATTTGCTGACTGCTAATTCATTTAATCAACATTTATTAAGCTATTAGTGTCTGCCAGACATTGTGATATACATTTAGAACATTAAATCTTTGATTAAATTGAAGTACAACAAACTCTAAGCTAACTGCAATTTTTCATAGCTTCAGCTCATGAGGAAGCAAAGGGCAAAAAAAATAACTATAATCTATTTTTAAAACAAGAATTTCCAAGACTACAATGGTATCATTAGAGTATCAGCCCAATTTTCTACTCCATGGACCCTGAAGACTGTAATAATAATGGTGCTAAGAAGAGCTGCCCTGATACAATCTTCAGTTATTAGCAATCTCATTGCTATTTCAGTGACTTACATAATACTTTATCTTACATAATACTTTATCTTAGAATTACCCAAATTACCATATCAGTGATAATAGTTTATCTTCTAAGAATGGCCAACCTTTTCCTAGGCACAAAACACATATAGGAGGAAGATTGATTTTCTCTCAAACTTAGGAAGTCCCTGGAATCCTAAGCTATGCTTACAGATTCAATCTGTCTCACCCTCTCTCCCCAGTAGCTACAGTCCAGCCCTGGTGATTAATGTCACCTCCTAGAGTTGCTAGGGCTTCCCAGGTGGTTCAGAGGTAAACAACTGGCCTGCCAATGCAAGAGACATGGATTCAATCCCTGGGTCAGTAAGATCCCATGGAGAAGGAAATGGCAACCCACTCCAGTATTCTTGCCTGGGGAATGCCATGGACAGAGGAGCCTGGCAGGCTCCAGTCCAGGGGGTCGCAAAGAGTCAGACACAACTTAGTGCCTAAACAACAACAACAGAGTTGTTGAGGCTATGAAAGCTCCCAGGCTGTCAGGAGAGCCTTCTATTACCAAGAAGCTGAGAAGGGACACAGACCCAGCGTCATACCCAGTGATTAGGTGTAACTGACCTTGTCCATTATGGTTTTTCTGTAGGAAGCGTATTCCAACATGCCCCAAATACATTTAAGAATCAACTTTGCATAATAGCCTGATTATAATTTGAGAGCCAGCTATTCTACTATTGACTAATCAATTCATTCTCTACCTTGTTCCAAAAGGACGTAAGCCAGCCAAAAGAATCTAAAGAAATTGGCTGCCTGTGGCGTTGTTACTAATATAGGAAATTACAGTTTTAGTTTATATTTTAATCAGAATCATCATTGTCTAGGTCATTAGTAGACCTCTGGCTTTAAAGAAAATACAGTTTCCAGAACACATTTGAAATATTCCTTAATGGGAAATGTTTTTCTGCACGTTCTTCACGTAATACAGAATTATTCTACCTCTTCCTGGCCTTAACATATGCCAGGATGGCCCTTCTGCTATCCAAAATTACTCACTCTTCTAAAATGCTCCCGAATAGAAGTTGCTAGAGTGAGTCATAAATCTCACTGCTTCCTACCAACTTCTAGAACTTCTTTCTCCTAGAGAATCCAAGCTCCTTTGGGACTCATGTTTTTCAATATACTGCTCTTTCCATCCTTGTCTCAGTCAGAAATCAACCTTCCAATCTCTCTTCTACAGTTACTGAAGATTCTGATTTTAGAGCGAAATCTTAATGGGTAGCTTTTACAATCCCCTTTACTCTGACCTTTTTTTCCCCCCCTTCATTTTCTTGCTTTTATTTATCCCCTCAACAATTGACTTGCCAATACCTTTAACTTTTTCACCCCTTTACTGTTTATTTCAATCATCAAAAAACACCCAGTGTTTAAATGAAGCAATTCCTCTTCTTTTCTTCTCTCTTTGCTGCTGAGTTCTGCTGGAAAATTTACACAACTCTGTTTATAGCACTGCAAATTCATTTTTCCAACCTTAAAGGCCCTAAGTTTGCCCAGCAAAACTATTTGTTCTGCATTAACACATTCTCTTATTCGTCACCTCAGCTATTTCAAACCTCCCACATTTCCTGCAAACTTTGTACCCCACTCTTATATCCTGTTATAATGAGGCTCTTGGTTACTAGTTTCTAGAAAGCACTCTGATGACAGATAACTGTGGAAAATGAAACTTGCCTAGATGAAATAGCCTAGGAAATATAAAGTTCTAATATAAAACTGGAGAAGGGGCTGTAGGGGAAAAAAGTAAAATACTAATATTGCATTGAGATATTAATCTTTTGGGATATTGCCAGAACACAATGTATAGTTATTATGTAATTTGAAAAACTAAAGTGTATTTATAAACTGAAAGAGAAAATTTAAAGATTAGATAAATGTGTAGTTATGTATATCTCCACTATCCTATCTGCTCATATCATATGTATTTATATTTATGGTTTGGAGTTGGGTCCAGGGTATTTTGATGCCTCAGCTATAAATTAATCTTTCTAGGTAAATATCTACTTGTAACATGCCACTCTAATGTGAAACTATGTGAGTCTTTGTGTGTTTAAATGTCTATGTCTAAAAGAATAAGGGAATACATTTCTATAACAAACTTTAGCCTCTAAATAATCCTACAGAATAGATAATTTTAAAAATCCTATTCTATGTTAGGAGTCTGAACCTCAGAACAGCTAAGCTAGTTGTGCAAAGTTACATACGGAATAAAATATAGTCAGGACTTGATCCCAGTTCTACTGTCTCCATAGCTTGGTTTTTCTACTACATCATGTCATTTGCAAGAGAAATAACCTTCTCCTCAAAAAGTGACTGAAGAACATCCTTGAAACACAGTCACATACATATAACCACTGCAAAATGATAGAGATGTTGCCAAATGAGCTCTCATGTAATGGTGACAGAGGTGGGGAACCACAGTCTGTAAAGTTGGAGATGAACATAGCTTTTCTTTCCTTAAAGAAATGCAGACTCAAGATCTGTTTTTCAAAAATAATTTGCATATTTAAACTCTGCTTATTCCAAAAATGGAATTGAGGCAGAGTGAGGCATGCTAACAATCTTCAAATATTTAGAGGGTTATCAGGTGGAAGATGAATTAATGATCAGAGGGATAGTTTTTGGTTTTTTCTGTTTTTCCAGATGAGTTATGACTCAGTGGTCAGAGCAAAGATTTTTGGATTTGCCGCTGAAGTATCAGCTCTCCTCCTTATTATTTATGCATCTGTGGGAAAGATATTTGGCCTACCAAAGTCTTCATTCTCCTTACCTGTAAAGTGAGGGTAACACTCACTTTACATGCTTTCTAGTGAGAATGAAATGAGATTGTGTTTGCAGAGTACCTAACCAAGTGTCTGTATCACACGGTATGTGCACAGTCTATATCACAGGGGAAGATTTTTTAAAACATCTTAGCAGTACCAATATTGAATGTGTTGCTTTGGGGCACTAGTAAGGGGTATGAACTTGTCAAGGTTAAGAAGTTCAAACTTAGCCTCTACAGTTTTGGGGGGTGTTGTATAAATGGGGGTGTTGTAAAGGTGCTTCAAACATCAGGTGGGTGTTTAAGATGACCAGATGACCTTTACTATACCTGTCATTTCTGAAATTTGATGATTCTACCAAATATGTGCCAATAGATAGGGAACAAAATAGAAGGAGGAGTTGAAATTGTGTGAGCATAGTATGTTCTTCCATAGCAATTATCACAAACCAAAATATTAAACCTTGTTGCTGGTGAGTTTCCTATGTCCTCATGTTAAGGTTACTCTTGCTGTGGACTCTCTTAAATTAACAAGCAAAAGCTTGACAATTCGCAAGTAAAATAGTGAAATTAGTAATTAAGCCCAGTGAGAGAGAAGATCCTCAGGGAATATACCATTTTAAAATTGTGTCTCTTCTGGATTCTTTATCTTCTTACTATATTATTTTTGTTTAATCAAAGCCCTGGGAATTTAAAAGAGTTTTTTTTAAGTGCTCCAGACACCACTGAGTCGGTGAAAAAAGAATAAATCCAAGGGTCATGCATGGTGGCAGGCCCAACATGTGCTGTGCAGCTCCACAAGTAATGTATCACTGAGGTGTTTTCAGAATAAATTACTTTCTTCCAAGTGTCAAGATGGCAAATTGTTTCACATGTGTTATATCTGGGGGGTTGGGAGTGTGTGTGTGTACTATTAGACATGATTTATTTTCTATGCAGGTATATATAAGTTATGTTTCAAGCTACCTGTCTAGGTTTCAGCTGTAAATCACTGTACTTCAATCAGTGAATAATTACTTCAGGGAACAGACTGAGGGTATATGAAAATAATGCTTGATCAGAATTAATTTCTGTTTCTGAAGACATGAAAACCAGCTAACAAGTTATCGCTAATATGTTCTACCCCTTGGTGATAAGAAAAACTGAAGAAACAAAGTGAGAAAGAATTTGCATAGAAGAAGCAAAAGAATGATCTATTCAAATATATTTCTGAAAGTGTTTTCATCTTGAGTGAAGATATTCTCTGTATATTATGAATAAAAATCACTGTTATACTTACCATCTCCTTTTAGGAACAGCTCAAAAAATTCATGCCAGGTTTCAATGCTAGGGAGATTAGGGTTATCCCTGTAGTAGTGGAAGAATGAAACAGCTATATCTTTTGGATTCCTAATGATGTAGATAATCTGTTAAAAAAAAATCAATTTATTTTTGTATGGAAGTAGCCCCAAGACACGTCCCAAGACACATGAAGAGTCGGACACGACTGAGCGACTTCACTTTCACATTTCACTTTCATGCATTGGAGAAGGAAATGGCAACCCACTCTAATGTTCTTGCCTGGAGAATCCCAGGGACGGGGGAGCCTGGTGGGCTGCTGTCTATGGGGTCGCACAGAGTCAGACACGACTGCAGCGACTTAGCAGCAGCAGCAGCAGCCCCAAGACAAAACATTTCCTAAGAGAAAGTAGCAGCCACACTTACCTGTCCAAGTCACACTTTTTGGTAGCTTCAGCTGATTATTAAATACAGACTTAGATACCAGAGTGTCTCAAAACTGAAGGTGCATAAAAATCATCAGGGGATCTTGTTAAAATGCAGATTCTCACTCAGAAGTTCCAGGATGAGGCCTGGCATTGTGCATTTGCAGCAAGCTCCCAGGAGATGTTGACACTGCTGGCCCAATGACCAGACTTTTTGAATTTCTGTGCTAAAATTTGGTCCTATCTTTTCAGGGGTAGACTTGAGAAAGTCCTCCTCAGGTGAAGGACAAGATTAATATTTTAATGTCGATGTATGACAAAACATGATTTACGTACAAGAAGATTTCTTACAAATTATCCATTTTTGTAGAAAGAATAATGTTCTGGAATTCCTTTTTCTACAATTTAATCAGCTAAAGAGTAAGGAATCTGAGATACCTTGCCAATTTATACAAATACTGCAACTGCAATTTAATTTGATTCAATAAATATTTATTTAATACCTATTGTATGTCTGGCTCAGCTGGTGAAGGATCTGCCTATAATGCGGGAGACCTGGGTTCGATTCCTGGGTTGGGAAGATCCTCTGGAGAAGGGAACGGCTACCCACTCCAGTATTCTGGCCTGGAGAATTCTATAGACTGTATAGTCCATGGGGTCACGAAGAGTTGGACATGACTGAGCAACTTTTACTATTGTATGTCAGCTAGTGTGCAAAAACGTTCCAGAGCCAAGGAATAGAATAATGAGCAAGACAGAAATGATTCCCACCCTGTCAAAACTTGCAGTCAAGTGATGTGTGTGTGTGTGTGTGTGTGTGTGTGTGGTGCACACACTCGGTCATGTCTGACTCTTTGTGACCCCATGGGCTGTAGCCCGCCAGGCTCTTCTGTCCACAGAATTTTCCAGGCAAGAATACTGGGAGTGGGTTGCCATTTCCTCCTCTAGGGGATTTTCCTGACCCAGTCAAGTGAGGGAAATGGATAATTAAATCCACTTTTGACAGTGCAGTGTTATGAGGGTTACAATAGTGAAATACAGAAAACTACACTCCAGTGGGCTGCCGTCCATGGTGTCGCACAGAGTCAGACACGACTGAAGCGACTTAGCAGCAGCAACAGCAGCATAGGAGCATATAAAAACCTCTGGAAGCCAATGTGAGAAGCCTGGCGATAATAGGACTATCCCCAGTCAAGGTCACGATTGCATGAGTACCAAATATTCTAACTTGCTTTTTAATTGAATATCAGGGAGGCCATATTTGACTTAGATAAGGAAGTGTTTACTGAGTCATTTTTTATACATAACTATCTTTCCCTACTGTGTTCATAGTCCAGGTATTGTGACCCTCATTAACAGCACCTGCTCCTCTTTACTTGAAAGATACACAAAGACCACGACACGCAGGAATGAAGAGCCACCTTTACCCCTGCAGTTATCTTCTCTTTGTCCCAAGAGATAATCATGGAAGAACACAACAACTCGGGCTTCCTCTGACTGCATAGGCTTCCTGGGCAGATTCACAGAACCTCAAGGCCCAGACACCACAGTTTAAAAATCCACCGTTTTAGCAAGAAGGAATAAATGGCAGAATTTTAAGCCTTAGACATCCAGTTGAAGACTTTATTTTTTGATAAAGAGAATAATTTTTTAGGGACTTTGAAGAACTCTTCCTTAAAGTTACATGTTAGTATGATCTGTGGGAGGGACAGTGCAACCCATTAACACATATTTTACCAAAAAAGGTTACAAGAAGGTGTTCATGGACAGTGAAGAATGTTAAATAGTGCAGTGTGTATACAAATACAAAATCACTATGTCATACCTCTGAAACTAACATACTGTTACATGTCAGTTACACATACACACACATTATGAATGTCTCCTAAGAAATTATAAAAATTATTAGGGGGAGGTTAAGAATATGAACAGAAGGTAGAATAGTACTCTGGAGAAAAAATTAAATATTAACTGAATATTTTAAAAATTGTTGCCTTAAAAATTAAAACTTTATTTAAAAAATTTAATATTAACTGAATATCATGTGACACAGTGGTAAAAAACCTGCCCGCCAATGCAGGAGACACAAGAGATGCAGGTTCAATCCTGGTCTGACAAGATCTGCGGAGAAGGAAATGGCAACCCACTCCAGTATTCTTGCCTGGAGAATTCCATGGACAGATAAGCCCTGGTGGGCTACAGTCCACGGGGTCGCAAAGAGTCAGATACAACTGAGCACATACACAGAGTGAAATGGGCTGAAAATATAAATTTCATGTAAGAAAGTTTGGAAACATTCAAAAGGAGAGGCAAATGTTAGGAAGAAAATATAGGAGGCCAAGTAGGGTTGAGAGCTGATAGAGAACAATGGGAGGAGGAACTTTCTATCTGTCCAGCACTACAGGGGTAGTTAAGGCTTGCCCATCCTCCAAGCTCTTGGGGCTCAGCCATCAGCAACAGAAGACAGGTCATTGGCTTGGCATTCCAGGGACAACCAGACAGTCTCAGTCCCCATTAAAGGGTGGCAAAGAAAGGATCATACCTTCAGACTGTAGTGTTACTGTGGTGGTTTTAAAAATACCCAGCTATAATCCTGGAGAAGTGCATGGCACCCCACTCCAGTATTCTTGCCTGGAGAATCCCATGGACAGAGGAGCTTGGCAAGCCACTGTCCATGGGGTGCAAACAGTCAGACACGTCTTAAGCAACTGAGCATGCACACACACACACACACACACACCCCTTTTCTGAGTTTTGGCTTCTTTGCTTATAAGAGGAAAAATAGATAATCTTGTCACTGTTGTAACTTTTATAAAGCACAACTTAATCTCTGGTGGCATTTGTTATCAGTGTTATTGCATGGAAAAGAAATGCAAAAAAGCAAAATGGCTGTCTGAGGAGGCCTTACAAATAGCTGTGAAAAGAAGAGAAGTGAAAAGCAAAGGAGAAAAGGAAAGATATAAGCATGTGAATGCAGAGTTCCAAAGAATAGCAAGGAGAGATAAGAAAGCCTTCCTCAGCGATCAATGCAAAGAAATAGAGGAAAACAACAGAATGGGAAAGACTAGAGATCTCTTCAAGAAAATTAGAGATACCAAGGGAACATTTCATGCAAAGATGGGCTCGATAAAGGACAGAAATGGTATGGATGTAACAGAAGCAGAAGATATTAAGAAGACGTGGCAAGAATACACGGAAGAACTGTACAAAAAAGATCTTCATGACCCAGATAATCATGATGGTGTGATCTCTCACTTAGAGACATCCTGGAATGTGAAGTCCAGTGGGCCTTACGAAGCACCACTACGAACAAAGCTAGTGGAGGTGATGGCATTCCAGTTGAGCTATTTCAAATCCTGAAAGATGATGCTGTGAAAGTGTTGCACTCAATATGCCAGCAAATTTGGAAAACTCAGCAGTGGCCACAGGTCTGGAAAAGGTCAGTTTTCATTCCAATCCTAAAGAAAGGCAATGCCAAGAAATGCTCAAACTACCACACAATTGCACTCATATCACACACTAGTCAAGTGATGCTCAAAATTCTCCAAGCCAGGCTTCAGCAATATGTGAACCGTGAACTTCCAGATGTTCAAGCTGGTTTTAGAAAAGGCAGAGGAATGAGAGATCAAATTGTCAACATCTGCTGGATCATCAAAAAGCAAGAGAGTCCAGAAAAACATCTATTTCTGCTTTATTGACTATGCCAAAGCCTTTGACTGTGTGGATCACAAGAAACTGTGGAAAATTCTGAAAGAGATGGGAATACCAGACCACCTGACCTGCCTCTTGAGAAACCTGTATGCAGGTCAGGAAGCAACAGTTAGAACAGGACATGGAACAACAGACTGGTTCCAAATAGGAAAAGGAGTACATCAAGGCTGTATTTTGTCACCCTGCTTATTTAACTTCTATGCAGAGTACATCATGAGAAAGGCTGGACTGGAAGAAACACAAGCTGGAATCAAGATTGCCGGGAGAAATATCAATAACCTCAGATATGCAGATGACACCACCCTTATGGCAGAAAGTGAAGAGGAACTAAAAAGCCTCTTGATGAAAGTGAAAGAGAAGAGTGAAAAAGTTGGCTTAAAGCTCAACATTCAGAAAACGAAGATCATGGCGTCCGGTCCCATCACTTCATGGCAAATAGACGGGGAAACAGTGGAAACAGTATAAGACTTTATTTTGGGGGGCTCCAAAATCACTGCAGATGGTGATTGCAGCCATGAAATTAAAAGACGCTTACTCCTTGGAAGGAAAGTTATGACCAACCTAGACAATACATTGAAAAGCAGAGATATTACTTTGCCAACAAAGGTCTGTCTAGTCAAGGCTATGGTTTTTCCTGTCGTCATGTATGGATGTGAGAGCTGGACTGTAAAGAAAGCTGAGCAGTGAAGAATTGATGCTTTTGAACTGTGGTGTTGTAGAAGACTCTTGAGAGTCCCTTGGACTGCAAGGAGATCCAACCAGTCCATCCTAAAAGAGATCAGTCCTGGGTGTTCTTTGGAAGGAATGATGCTGAAGCTGAAACTCCAATACTTTGGCCACCTCATGCGAAGACTTGACTTATTGGAAAAGACCCTGATGCTGGGAGGGATTGAGGGCAGGAGGAGGAGGGGACGACCGAGCATGAGATGGCTGGATGGCATCACTGACTCGATGGACGTGAGTCTGAGTGAACTCCGGGAGTTGGTGATGGACAGGGAGGCCTGGCGTGCTGCGATTCATGGGGTTGCAAAGAGTCAGACACGACTGAGCAACTGGACTGAACTGAACTGAAGGGTTGTTAAGTGTACCAGACTCCTTTTCTATGCAAATCTCTCTCTCTTAGGTAGTCTATTTGAAATGAAAATGCTCCATTGAGTCAAATTGTAATCAGCTTAGTATGCCTTCACCTTTTCTGATAGATTTGCTTGGGAGAAACACAAACTCCATGGCATTTACCTCTCCCTGTGTTACTTTTATTTGAACTGAAGGATAGATGGTAACCATGGAGACAGTGTGGTCATACAGCTGTAATCACTGGAAGATCTGCTTTGATGTACGCACATTAGGCAGTTTTGTTTATCTATTTATTTTTAAGTATATGACTGACATTGTTTAAAAGGCATCATTACTGGGAAATTGTTTACAGTGGACACATGTGTCTTGCCTTGGCTTTACAAATTTTATCCTCTTTTTTTCTGATCCTGTAGTCTCCATGAAAACAAATTTTAAGAAGAAGTACATGAAAATAGAAAGAAAACTTTTAAAATTAGAAGTAACTTTTAAAATAATGATGTGAGGACTTTAAAAATGGCTTGAAATAACTATTCTTCAGTGTTTTATATTACATTTTACTTTTTATTCTATCCCATATAATCTTTGGCAAAAATGAGAGATAAAACAATTAACATAATATTATTAAGGCAGTTTTTCTTTCTCTGGACATCAATATTTAAAGAAAATGACTCAAACTAGATTCAGAATAGAATAAGACATCATCTAGCATAATTACAGTTGACATACTAATGTCATACTCAGATTTTTATGATCCAGATACTGTGGTAATACCTATATACTCATTTTCTTGTTTAATGTTCATCACACTTCGTGACATGAATACTATTATCCTTCTGTTAAATGAGGACACCAAAACTCAGAGAACATCAGCAGTTTTCGAAGGTCACACAGCTTGAAAGTAACACAGCAAGAATCCAAGTTCAGTTTTGTGTACCCCTGAGCCTCTGTCCTTAACCATTGAACTTACCTTGCATTGTTTCTGTTTAATATTCATTGGTAGCATGCTATAGCTCAAATGCGTTGGAATAACTCTTGTCTCACAGTACGTTTTTAGTTCTTCGAATTTAGAAATGTCTCCCAATTCAATAGGAGGTGTTAGGGTAATTCTAGCATTGGGAATGTTCTCAATGATTTTTGCAATCCAGTGAGTGCCTTCATAAGAAAATAAAATGAAATGCATTTTTAATCAAATGGTACTCAAAATGAATATAGAAAATGAACATGAAGTTATAAAAGCAATGACTACATTAGTTTTATTATAAATAGTTATCACCTTGACACAGATAAACCTGTTGGAGCATTTGAGATGTTAGTTCCCTTTGCAGGAAGAATCACATTTTAAAGATCGTGAAGAGTAATGAAAACTGTATATGCTGTTTCCTCAGCCTGAAATACTCTTCCAGGTTACCTCTCACTTCTAGCATCTTCTCCAATTCACAAACACAGAGATCTTTTCATTCATGATTTCTGCTGGTGCTGTAAGCTCATGCATCTTGCTCTTCTAAAAACTGCCTTCTGAGTCCCCAGTTCCCTCTTATAATTGCTCACCCTCTCTGTCTCTCAGAAGTAGCACACATCAAAATAAAGTTGTATTCATGTCTATCTCCCTAGCTCCCTGCTGAATACAGACATGGAATCTTGTTTTTGTCTGCATGCAAATACAGAGCAGTTGTGCAAACAAAGCATTTGAACAATGAACAAATGCTATATCCAAACATCAAGGAGATGCAAATTTACTACCAGGAAGTCTGGAAGAGATACCACTTTATCTTACCGAAAGCAAAGGAGGATATGTTCCAGTGGTGTAGACTATAGGGAACTGGAGCAGAGAAGTAAAAGTTTGGGTGGGGAGGATGTTTTGCTAATTTGAAAGCAATGTTCCAAATTGCTTTAAATGAGGCTTAGTTTCCATTTATCTCATAATTCCAGTTAGATACAAGATGAACAAACTTATAGTTGAATAAATATTTAAACAGTGCTCTAACATTATGTTTTAAATTTAAGACTACTTTAGATTATGATATTAATAGTCTTAAATATGTATAATAGTCATATAAATATAACTATATAGTAATGATATTTGCTTTGTTTTAATTAAACATACTGATTTATTCTGATAAGAAGAGAGAATACACAGTTTTGTGCTGCTGAAGGGGACCTCCTGGCAGCTAATGGAAAATGCCAGTTTATAGGCAACAATAAGTCCAGGGACTTCCCTGGTGGTCCAATGGTTAAGACTCCAGGCCCCCCATGTAAGTGGCCCAAATTCCATCTGGAGATCTAGCTCCCTCATGCTACAACTAGATCTAGCATCTGGGAACTAGATCCCTCATGCTACAACTAAAAATATCCCCCATGCAGCAACTAAGATCCAGTGCAGCCAAATACATATTTAAAAAATATGTCTAGTGGAAGCCTTATATATAGTTGTTTGTATATGGTATAAATTAGCCACTTGTTCTTATCAGCCCATAAGAAAACAATTATTTATTTACAGATCAATCATTAAGTACAAATTGAACAAAAACTATTTATTTATCACTATGTCTGGCTTAAAGTATGAAGAGAACTTTATAATATTACAGATATTATGCTTATTATATATTAATATCTGTATGTCTTTGTGAATAAAGTCAAAACAAAAGTGTGCTAAAGCTCTAATTTCTCCAGTTGAATTTTCTCAAAGCACATTTTTTGACTTTCTAATCAAATTTTTTCATGAAAATAAGCATTTAAGGTACTTTAATTTCCAGTGGAAAAATTCTGAAAAGTAAATGTTTAATAAAACTTATTACATGTATTATCATTCTTGTATATCTACATTTTAAAGATACATTGAAATAAACTTTACCAGATTTTGGATAGGAAACCAGAAACACATCATCCTCTCTTGCCTCAAAAGAATCCAGGGAATTTAGAAGTTCTTCTGAAGACATAGTAGAAAAGATGACTCCCTTGAATTTATGAAGAATACTTGACTGGCTCTTAGATGACATCTTTCGTCAAATCAATTGAAAAGTATTTAATAAACACTAACTTTACACAAGGCACGGAGCAAGTGTGGTCCTTGATTTTAATCCCAGCTCACTGGCAATGTAATCACTGAGCTGACATCCTAATTAGAGGATCATATATACCTTTTGCAATTCTTGACAAGAGTAATTTTTAAATGATAACTGAGCCAAAGTCTACTGTGAAAATGATATTATCTGAATGTTACTGATAACACCTGTTACAAAATATTCCCTCCAACTTGACTCAGACAGTTTCCGTACACAGCTACCAAGCTACCAGAGTGTAATCATTACATTAAGGGACTAAGGTTCATCAAATCCTTGGGCCTAAGTAAGGAGAGACTTTTAGTGGCTATAATGGATTATATCATTGTGGTAATGTCTGGAAAAATTGAACTTCTTCTGGTTAATATTAGCACACAGTAGAGGAAGCAGCTGGTATTGGATTTCAGGAAGAAAAGAGGAATAGAGTAAGAAAATACATTTTTTTCGAGGAACTGGCAAATAAATCTGTGACGAAAGAGAAACCTTACAAGAAATAATTAACATAAAAAGTACTAAAGATACCATGGGAATAAGGAAACCCAAGTAAAAAAGTATCTTGAGTTTTGATGTACACAGGATGTTTTGGTTAAACTAAATAAACTTTTGTCTGAGTCATTCTTAGCTTTTGTCACCAATATTGTTATCTTCTGGATTCAGTTACATATGGCAGTGAAATGCCCAGTTACTTCATTGAACCATAGTTCAATCTCTTTGCTTGTCTAAACTTTTAAAAGAAATGTACACAACAAGGAAATAATCAGCATTTTAGTTGAGCACCAAAAAAGTAGAGGTCAGTTGTTGAAGAACTAATTGAAGAAGAAAGATATAAATAATAGTAGCAGAAACAAAAATTTAAATGATTATACACCTAAAAATTCCTCAAAAAAAAATATGAATGATTAAAATGAGTATGTAGGGGACTTCCCTGGTAGTCCAGTGGTTAAGAATCCATCTTCTGATGCAAGGGGCACAGGTTAGATTCCTGGTCAGGGAACTAAGATCCCACATGCCATGGGCCAACTAAGGTCACAAGCCACAACTAGAGAAAAGGCCCATGTGCCTTTTTGTCATAACAATGAAAAAATCTGAATAGGCATTTCACCAAAGTATACAAATGAATGATAACCACATGAAAAGTCGCTCAACATCATTAACCATCAGTGAAATACAAATCAAAAGCACAGTGAAGGATGACTTCACACCACCAGGATGGTTATAATAAATAAACCAATAATAAATGATGAAAACTTCTGGAGAGCATGGAACCCTCAGACACTGCTGGTGGGAATATAAAATGGTAAATTGCTTTGGAAAATAGTTTGGCAGTTTCTTAAAATGGTAAACATGCAGTTATTGTATAATACAACAATCCCACTCCCAACTAGATACCCCAAAATGAAAACATGTGTCCAAATGCCAATTTGTAAACAAATGTTCACAGCAGCATTACTCACAATAGCCAAAAGTGAAAACCACTCAAATGCAGAGTTGTGCTTCTTTTGGGGGTTGTGGGGAAAAATTCCATTTCCTTGCCTTTTCAGCATTTCTAGACTTAGCTCATGGCCCTGTATCTGAAACATTCCCCACCCTGCTTCTATTGTCATATCATTTTCTCTTTAACTTTGACCCCATAGCCTCCCTCTTATAAAGTTCCTGTGATTCTATAGGTGTTCTGAGATACTTCAGAATAATTTCCTCATTTCAAGATCCATAACTTAATTATCTCTTCAGTCTCTTGTGCTACATAAGGTAACATATTCATAGGTTCTGGGGATTAGGATATGGACATCTTTGGGGGGCTATGATTCCATCTATTAAACTATAAAGTGGAATATCATTCAGCAATGAAAAGAAATTAAATGTTGATACAGGCTTCATTGTGAGTAAACATTGAAAACGTTACATTAACTGAAAGAAACCATTTGCAAAGGACTACAAATCTTACGATTCCATTTATATAAAATGCCAAGAATATTCAAATCTATAGAAACAAAAGTAGGTTAGTGGTTACCTTCAAAAGGAGAAGTTGAAGGGAAAGGTGGAATGACTACGATGTATGGGATTTCTTTTTTTGAGATGATAAAATGTTCCAAAATTGATTGTGATATGCTTGAACAACTTTGTGTATATACTATTAATATGAATGATTGAATTGTGCACTTCAATGGGTGGATTCCAGGATATGTGAGTATATATAAATAAATCTGTCATATTAAGAAAAAGAACTAGGATTACACAATCCTCCAGAATCTCTTGTCAGCAAAATATAAGAATACTTCAGTTCAGTTCAGTTCAGTCGCTCAGTCATGTCCGACTCTTTGTGACCCCATGAACTGCAGCACACCAGGGCTCCCTGTCCATCACCAACTCCCAGAGTTTACCCAAACTCATGTCCATCAAGTTGGTGATGCCATCCAGCCATCTGATCATCTGTTGTTCCCTTCTCCTCCTGCCCTCAATCCCTCCTAGCATCAGGGTCTTTTCCAATGAGTCAACTTTTCGCATGAGGTGGCCAAAGTATTGTAGTTTCAGTCCTTCCAATGAACACCCAGGACTGATCTCCTTTAGAATGGACTGGTTGGATCTCCTTGCAGTCCAAGGGACTCTCAAGAGTCTTCTCCAACACCACAGTTCAAAAGCATCAATTCTTTGGCACTCAGCATTCTTCACAGTCCAACTCTCACATCCCTACATGACTACTGGAAAAACCATAGCCTTGACTAGACAGACCTTTGTTGGCAAAGTAATGTCTCTGCTTTTTAATATGCTGTCTATGTTGGTCATAACTTTCCTTCCAAAGAATAAGCGTCTTTTAATTTCATGGCTGCAATCACCATCTGCAGTGATTTTGGAGCCCCCCAAAATAAAGTCTGACACTGTTTCCACTGTTTCCCCATCTACTTCCCATGAAGTGATGGGACCAGATGCCATGATCTTAGTTTTCTGAATGTTGAGCTTTAGGCCAACTTTTTCACTCTCCTCTTTCACTTTCATCAAGAGGCTTTTGAGTTTCTCTTCACTTTCTGCCATAAGGGTGGTGTCATCTGGATATCTGAGGTTATTGATATTTCTCCCAGCAATCTTGATTCCAGCTTCTGCTTCACCCAGACCCGCGTTTCTCATGATGTACTCTGCAGAGAAGTTAAATAAGCAGGGTGACAATATACAGCCTTGATGTACTCCTTTTCCTATTTGGAACCAGTCTGTTGTTCCATGTCCAGTTCTAACTGTTGCTTCCTGACCTGCATACAGGTTTCTCAAGAGGCAGGTCAGGTGGTCTGGTATTCCCATCTCTTTCAGAATTTTCCACAGTTTATTGTGATCCACACAGTCAAAGGCTTTGGCATAGTCAATAAGGCAGAAATAGATGTTTTTCTGGAACTCTCTTGCTTTTTCCATGATCCAGCGGATGGTGGCAATTTGATCTCTGGTTTCTCTGCCTTTTCTAAAACCAGCTTGAACATCTGGAAGTTCATGGTTCACATATTGCTGAAGCCTGGCTTGGAGAATTTTGAGCATTACTTTACTAGCATGTGAGATGAGTAAAATTGTGCGGTAGTTTGGGCATTCTTTGGCACTGCCTTTCTTTAGGATTGGAATGAAAACTAACCTTTTCCAGACCTGTGGCCACTGCTGAGTTTTCCAAATTTACTGGCATATTGAGTGCAGCACCGTCACAGCATCATCTTTCAGGATTTGAAATAGCTCAACTGGAATTCCATCACCTCCACTAGCTTTGTTCGTAGTGATGCTTCCTAAGACCCACTTGACTTCACATTCCAGGATGACTGGCTCTAGGTGAGTGATCACACCATTGTGATTATCTGGGTCATGAAGATATTTTTTATACAGTTCTTCCGTGTATTCTTGCCACCTCTTCTTAATATCTTCTGCTTCTATTATGTCCCTACCATTTCTGTCCTTTATCAAGCCCATCTTTGCATGAAATGTTCCCTTGGTATTTCTAATTTTCTTGAAGAGATCTCTAGTCTTTCCCATTCTATTTTTTTTACTCTATTTCTTTGCATTGATCGCTGAGGAAGGCTTTCTTATCTCTCCTTGCTATTCTTTGGAACTCTGCATTCAGATGCTTATATCTTTCCTTTTCTCCTTTCCTTTTCGCTTCTCTTCTTTTCACAGCTATTTGTAAGGCCTCCCCAGATAGCCATTTTGCTTTGTTGCATTTCTTCTAGTTGATTCAAATCCTTGCCAGAATGTGGTATTGTCATACTTCAGTGGCAAGAGTATATAAATCACCTACAAATACATTGGCAAAGTGTTTGGTAGTATTCCATTTGTCTATTGCTGGTAACAAACCACCATGAATTGTAGTGATTAAAAGCAAAAGTCTGTTCTTTCCTAGGTCTATTGGTTGACCACGTTCAGCTGGATGGTTCTTGCTTCAGATCTTTGGTGTAGTCACTCTCAGATGGTAGTTAAGAACTGGATTTTTCTGAAGATCTGACTGAGCTTGACATAGAAAATAGTTTGTTCACATGGCTGGCAGTTGATTCTGGCTATCAGCTGGGAGTTTAGCAGGTGCTCTCTATCAGAGTTCTTGTATGTGGCTTTTCCATATGTTTTGGGCTTTTTACAGCATGGTAGCTGGATTTGAAGAGAGAGCATTCCAAGAGTGAGCCCTCCAAGAGATCAAAGCAGTAACTACAAGGCTTCTTATGATGGACTCTCAGGAGTCATGTGGTAGCACTTCAGCTACATTCTATAAGCTACACAGGGTCAGCCCAGACTCAGTGAGAAGAGGACCACTGGGCACTTGAATACTGGAAGATGAGCTCTTACCATCCTCCTCTGACCTCCATGTCCATTTGAAAGCAGCAAAATGCTCTCAAAACCTTCTCAATATCTCCAAATCCTCATTGTATTAAGTCATCAGGGTCAAGCTTGAAGTCTGTGATCTCATTAACTAAATCAGGTATAGACATGACTGGAGCTCCTTGGAGCCAGTCCCTCTCCTGAAGGTTCTTGAGTATAGCACCTAGAACACATTCCCTCAATTCTGAAGACATGTGAATTAAAGAGATAGGTTATCTCCTCATACACACCCAACATACAATGGAAAGACAGGCAGAAGGTACCCGCAGGAGACATTTCTCCTTTAAAAGCACATAACTGTCAGTGAGTTAGAGAAATTCTGTTGGGTTTGGTACTCCTCTCTACAATTCTCTGAGGCTCTAGGGTCTGCCTTCTTCAGTTCAGTTTAGTCGTGTCTGACTCTTTGCGACCTCACGAACCACAGCATGCCAGGCCTCCCTGTCCAGCACAAACTCCCAGAGTCCACCCAAACCCATGTCCATTGAGTCAGTGATGCCATCCGACCATCTCATCCTCTGTCATCCCCTTCTCCTCCTACCCTCAATCTTTGCCAGCATCGGGGTCTTTTCAAATGAGTCAGCTCTTTGCATCAAGTGGCCAAAGTACGGGAGTTTCAGCTTCAACATCAGTCCTTCCAATGAACACCCAGGACTGATTTCCTTTAGGATGGACTGATTGAATCTCCTTGCAGTCCAAGGAACTCTCAAGAGTCTTCTCCAACACCACAGTTCAAAAGCATCAATTCTTTGGTTCTCAGCTTTCTTTATGGATGTCTGACTGCTTATTGAGCCCATCTTTGCATGAAATGTTCCCTTGGTATCTCTAATTTTCTTGAAGAGATCGCTAGTCTTTCCCATTCTGTTGTCTTCCTCTATTTCTTTGCACTGATCGCTGAGGAAGTCTTTCTTATCTCTCCTTGCTATTCTTTGGAACTCAAATGGGTATATCTTTCCTTTTCTCCTTTGCTTTTGGCTTCTCTTCTTTTCACAGCTATTTGTAAGGCCTCCTCAGACAGCCATTTTGCTTTTTTGCATTTGTTTTTCTTGGGTATGGTCTTGTTCCATGTACAATGTCATGAACCTCCATACATATTTCATCAGCCACTCTATCTATCAGATCTAGTCCCGTAAATCTATTTTTCACTTCCACTGTATAGTCATAAGGGATTTAATTTAGGTCATATCTGAATGGTCAAGGGTCTTCCCCACTTTCTTCAATTTAAGTCTGAATTTGGCAATAAGGAGTTCATGGTCTTAGTTACAGTCAGTTCCCGGTCTTGTTTTTGCTGACTGTTTTTAGCTTCTCCATCTTTGCCTGCAAAGAATATAATCAATCTGATTTTGGTGTTGACCATCTGGTGATGTCCATGTGTAGAGTCTTCTCTTGTGTTGTTCTGGGCTCTTGGTTTTACACTCTGAGCTCTAAGAGCTGAGCACAATTCTCAGATTGACTCATTCTTGTAGGAAGTTGGAGTTATAAAGGCTCTTTTTCTTTTGAACTGTATCTGTCCCTGAAGTCCTAGTAGGTGGTTATTTTTGTTTGTTTTTTAATTTTTCTAATGCAATGCTCTTGGAAAATGGTGTAAGCTTTCTGTGATTATTATTGTTGCTCTGCTTGTGAGACAAAAAGGCACACCCCAATTATCTCCCAGATAGGTCACATTCTTCTTTGGAATGAGGAACAGAATGCTTTGAGATGATGTCTTTGAGATTCTTAGAAGCCTTATCATCTAGCAGATAGGGCCTGAGAGTCATGCTCTTAAGATTCTTAAAAGTCTATTGTTTATGAGGTCTTTGGGGCATGTAAACATTCCATCTTTCTGAGTTATCAGCAAAAGATCTTACAGTCACATCCTAGACTTCATCTTTCCCCTGAGACCATCTTTTGCTGATAGCACCAAATCTTGTTCTAAGGTCATTTCTTATGCTGAGAACCTTTTGCTAGCAAGAAACACTGTCATAGGTCTTATTTTGTAAATTCTGATTAGAAAAAACAAAACTGGACAGTTCCTTCTTTAATTCAACTCTCTCCTCTTTTTATTATAGACACTAGAAGAAGCCACTTGTCACTTTCAAATTTTGCCTGAAATTCTCCTTAGCAAAATTACATGTTTGTTAAGAACTCCTATTTTCCAAATTTATTCAGTGGATGGTGTTCCTAATTTTTCTGCCCTATATCCTCTCTCATCTGGTCTCCAATAATAACTTCTTCACAGTCCCTCACAGAAGTTTGATAACAGTTTCCTTATGCTCTGTCAAGCTTCTTCTCACTGTCCAGCCCCCAAATCAATGTTACATGTTTTAGGCTTTTTGGTACAAAACACCTCACATACAGGTATCAATTTCTATTTCATTATATATTTGCTGACTAACAAACAACTACCAAAATGCAGCATTTTAAAGTAACAGTGTAATCTCTCAGGGTTTTATGATGTTATGGGCTTAGTTGGGCAACTCAGATTTGGAGTCTTTCATGGAAGCTGGGACTAGAGTCACATGAAGACTGAGTTGGTCATCCAAGATGGCGCCCCCACATGGATAATAATTAATGTTGTCTGTTGGCTGGGAGCTCATCTTAGACTGCCTACCAGATAAACTTACCTCCTTCCCCCTTGCCTTCCTATTCTTGCTTCTCTTTATTTTCTTCTCTCTTTCCTTCCATTTCCTGCCTCTCTTTTCTTTCTCTCTCTCCTTCCTTTTCTTTATTTCTTTCTTCCTTTCATTCTTTCTCCCTTCCTCCTTCTTTCTTTCCTTTCTTTCTATTTGATATTTTGAGACTTTAGTCTTTGCAGTGAGGAAACCTGAGACGAGAGAGACCTCATCTTTGTGTCTTGACTAGATGTCAACAATTTGTCAGTAAATGTGTTTCTGGCCCACAGGTGCAGAGCATGGTACATCTCCCATCACTAGTAGGTTTGTGTCTCATGGGGTCCCCAAAGCTTGGCTTGAGACCTAAGTCTGTAAAACCACAAATAAGTGATGGGTAATTATAATCCATCAGCAAATAGCCAGAAAGAAGAAAAACAAATGGAATACCCAGACTTGGAAGAACTTTGTGGATTAGAATTGCTGGAAGAGATAAGTGACAAATTTAGAAAATAAATAATCAGAGCATTTAAGGAGATTCTATTAAAACCTTTTTAAAAGACCTTTAGAAATGATTCACAATCACAAAAGTTAGCAAGTGATTCAAAGGAGAGATTGTTTCTTGATGAACACCCAACAGGTAACCTATAAGAGCCACTCAAAGAAAAATGACAAAACACAGAGCAAAACGTAAAAGAAATAAAGCAAAAATAATATAAATGGAGGACAGATCCAGGAGGCATAGCATTTTATTACAAGACATAAGAGAAAAAATAGACATATTTGCCTAGGTAGAAAATAAATGTTTAATGAGAAAAGATATCATAAAAATCAATCTTATAGGAAATCAATCCTGAATATTCATTGGAAGGACTGATGCTGAAGCTGAAACTCCAATACTTTGGCCACCTGATGCAAAGAACCAATTCATTGGAAAAGACTTTGATGCTGGGAAAGATTGAGGGCAGGAGAAGAAGGTGGTGACAGAGGATTAGATGGTTGGATGGCATCACTACCTCAATGGACATGAGTTTTAGAAAACTCCAGGAGATAGTGAAGAACAGGGAAGCCTGGCATACTGCAGTCAGTAGGGTCACAGAGTAGGACACAACTTAGCAAATGAGCAATGACAATGGGACAAGATATCATAAATTATGAATGAAATTAAGATAATATAAACTATTTCCAACTAGAGGATGACACAACAACCCATTCCAGTGTTCTTGCCTGGAGAATCCTACGGACGAAGGAGACTGGTGGGTTACAGTCTGTAGGGTCCCAATGAGTCGGATGTGACTGAAGACACTCAGCATGCATGCATGCAAACTATTTCCAAACACTATGGCAGATGGTGTTTTTATCTATAATAAAAAGACTTAAAATTGATTTTGAAAAAGAAAATGATAAAAATATGAGACAAACTACAGATCCAAATCAAGTAAATATATAATAGGAGCCTTACTTTCATCAATAAGGAAATGGCTATATTAATTTGGATATAGTCATACAGTAAAAATATTATGGTACCATTAAAAAGATACATCAAAGGTATAAGCATAAAAAGAAACATCATAACTCTGTGGGAGAGGGAGAGGGTGGGATGATTTGGGAGAATGGCATTGAAACATGTGTAATATATGAAACAAATCACCAAAAAAAAAAAAGAAATATCATAATATGATCCCAATTTTATAAAGCAAGCAGTTCCCCCAAAGCCTTACATGTCTATACATGTATTATGGGTACACATATGTATTTGTCTGTATGTGATAATACGAGTCAGAGAAAGACTCAAAAATTTACAATACATGGATGTTATGACTACATGAGAAGAAAGAGGTAATAAAAAAGATCAAGAAGATTGTTTCTGAGAAAAACAGCAAACATGATATGACACAAATTATGTAATTACATAGACATACACTTTGGCCACATGATGTTAAGACCCTGATGCTGGGAAAGATTAAAGGCAAAAGGAGACAAGGATGCTGGGAAAGATTGAAGGCAAAAGGAGACAAGGGCAGCAGAGGATGAGATGGTTAGACAGCATCACCGACTCAATGGACCTGAATTTGAGCAAACTCCAGGAGATGGTGGAAGACAGGGATGCCTAGCGTGCCATAGTCCATGAGGTAGCAAAGAGTCAGACATGACTTAGTGACTGAACAACAATAATAAATGTGTATCTATATGCAGAAATATATAAAAGGAGATGCATTAAATTTTAGAGATAATTACCTCAGCCTGGAGGAACTTCAAGTATAATTTTCTTACATACATGTTAATAATCATTTGAATTTTATTTTTACAGATAATATCCTCACATTCTCAAAAATGTGGAAAGGAAGACTAGATAAAACTTTAATAAACACATCTTGAGATAGAAAAGGGCTGAAAGGATGCCTGGTTGACCATCAGCCAGAAATATGCTTTGATGTAGCACTGGATGGTCCTGCAAGACAGCCTTGATAGCTCAAGAACTGAAAGTTGACCAAAAGAGATCTAATAGTGTGGGAAGGAAAACCCCTTCCAGCATCATACAGATAGGAGTGCTCTCCTCTTGCCTGAGAGAGGGTCAGGGCCCTTGTGGGTGTGACGACTGGGTACCAGTGGGTGTGACAGTGATTACCAATAAATGAAAACTGCCAATAGCAACATATGTGCAAACCCTTAACTCCGCCCTCATTCCCTCTCCTTCCTCCCATAATCCCCTGGGGCCAGAAAGGGGCAGACCGTCTTCCGTAGT
This sequence comes from Oryx dammah, assembly GCF_014754425.2. Classification (NCBI taxonomy): domain Eukaryota; kingdom Metazoa; phylum Chordata; class Mammalia; order Artiodactyla; family Bovidae; genus Oryx; species Oryx dammah. Next base: position 30,748,818 of record NW_024070213.1, read on the forward strand.
CATCTTGTCTGAACCTCCGGAAGGAAGACCCTCACCTGGAAGGACTGGTTGGGAAAGTAAAGAAGCTAGCCTTGATAGGCTTTAAAAAAAAAGGTGGGAGGAGAATATTAAGGAAAAATTTAAGTCTTCTTTCAAAATGATAAACTGTTCATTAATGCATAATTCTGTTTTCAATGCCGAATATGGAAAGTGATCTTTTATTTGCTTTCTTTTGTAACATTGCATAATCCCCTTTTCCTACCTCTAAGAGTACTGAGGTAAAGTTCATGTGCTTGGAAATTCAAAAGAGTAAATTATAGTAATTATTTTTAAAAATTACCAAATATTTCAAATATTTTGGTAATATCAAAATGTTACCCCATCACAACAAGGTCCATATACAGTGAACTTATTACATGTCAGACACTGCAGTGTTCTATATGCACATCCTTACAATAACATTATACAAGAAATATTGTTAAACTCAAGTATTTTAGTGAAAAGAAACAGACTCAAGGGAATTAAGTAATTTACTTAAGAATACACTTAGAATATCACAGTCAGTGGTAAATATTATTAGCTTGAAAACATCTGCTCTTAACCACACAGAAGGTGTCTGTGTGTGTTTACCCATGTGAAATAGTCCTTCTGGTCTCACTTGCACGAGAGAGTGTGCCTGTGTGTGTGTGTGTGTGCACACTAATGTATGAGTAAAATGTCTTCATTGGTCTGTAAATATTAGAAGTTTTTATCTGATGTTTAACGTCCTAGTAAATCCTGGTAGGCTACAGTCCATGAGGTTGCAACAAGTCAGACACGACTTGGCAACTAAACCTCCACTGTTAGTTTTTGAATCACAGGACCCGAACAAAGAATGGTACCTGAAGGTTGCATCAGCTGTTCAGAATGCAATCCAGTGCTACCATGATATCTATGATGAGAAAAAAAGAGCTACTACCCAGGTTTCACTGGATCCTTTTTTCAAAAGGGTAGACAGAATTAAATTCAGTAAGGAACCGGAACCTGTGCCATCACCATCAGGCATGAATGAAATAGAAGTTTGCCTTTCATCTCCTATTGCTGATGGTCCTTCAGCTCTACCATCTCCCACCTCCTCTCCCTTCTCCAGTCAGTAACTCTTCTTGCCTCTTCACTGGATGCTGGCCCCTGTATGCCAGCTGTTGTACTGGACTACTATAGTTTTCCAGCTACTGTATTATAAGATTAAAAATGCTTTATTTGTGTTTGTTTGCTTTTATGTATTATTTTTATGAAAAGTACTATAAACCTATTACAGTAGTGGCTCAGAGGTTAAAAGTGCCTGCCTCCAATGCAGGAGACCCAGGTTCGATCTCTGGGTCAGGAAGATCCCCTGGAAAAGGAAATGGTAACCCACTCCAGTATTCTTGCCTGGAAAATCCCATGGACGGAGAAGCCTGGTAGGCTACAGTCCATGGGGTCGCAAAGAGTCGGACACGACTGAGTGACTTCACTTTCACTTTTCACTATATAGCTAACTAGTATTAGTTGGGTACCTAGGCTAAGCTTCTTGGACTTACAAACAAAGTGGACCTAAGAATGTGCTCTCAGAACTCATTTTAATGTAGGGGACTTATTGTAAATAAACTCTGTTCATTCCCTCCATTTCTAAAAGCAAGATTTGCATATATGAGGACTTCCAGAAGGGAAGTGAAGTGAAGTGGAGTCGCTCAGTCGTGTCCGACCCCATGGACTGTAGCCTATCAGGCTCCTCCATCCATGGGATTTTCCAGGCAAGAGTGCTGGAGTGGATTGCCATTTCCTTCTCCAGGGGATCTTCCTGACCCAGGAATCGAACCTGGGTCTCCCGCATTGCAGGCAGATGCTTTACCGTCTGAGCTGCCTTCCAGAAGCCTAGGCATAATCCTCAGTAGGGAACTAAACCCAAGAGCAGATCCAGGCTTTGTGAAGTAGAAACATGGTGCTCTGGTGGCTGAGTGAAGGGAGAGAGCATCTAATAAACAGTCAGTAATGGGTCCTGGAGAGGGAAGACTTTGACCAGGGCCTCAAAGATGGGAAGATTTTCACAAAGTGTAGATAGGTAAAAAAAAAGCAGAGACATTACTTTGCCAACAAAGGTCCATCCAGTCAAAGCTATTGTTTTTCCAGTAGTCATGTATGGATGTGAGAGTTGGACTATAAAGAAAGCTGAGCACCGAAGAATTGATGCTTTTGAACTGTGGTATTGGAGAATACTCTTGAGAGTCCCTTGGACTGCAAGGAGATCCAACCAGTCCATCTTAAAGGAGATCAGTCCTGAATATTCGTTGGAAGGACTGATGCTGAAGCTGAAACTCCAATACTTTGGCCACTTGATGTGAAGGACTGATTCATTGGAAAAGACCCTGATGCTGGGAAAGATTGAAGGCAGGAGGAGAAGGGGATGACAGAGGATGAGATGGCTGGATGGCATCACTGACTCTATGGACATGAGTTTGAGCAAGCTCCGGGAGTTGGTGATGGACAGGGAGTCCTGGTATGCTGCAGTCCATGGGGTCGCAAAGAGTTGGACGTGATTGAGCGAATGAGCTGAACTGAACTGAACTGAAGGAGGTAAGGATTTTATTTAGAAAGAAGTTGTGGGGGCACTGAAGGAGGGAGATTCAGGCCTAGAGGACAGTAGCTGAGAAGTGCAGGTACAACAACTTGGGTTGGAGATAGAATAGGAGCAGCAGAAGATGAGGTTAAAAAGTCAGACTAGGTCTCTGCCCTGACAGTACTGGACCCCCAAGTGAGGAGTCTGTTCTCAATCTGAAATAGGACAGGGTCACAAGTTCTCACCACAACAGAGGCCAGGTAGGTAACGTAAGTGGGTGAAGAGAGCCGAGTATAAGACACAGGCATACACTTAATTTGTATTAAACACTTAGAAATTATCTTTACTTTCCTAAGCAAATATGTTACTTTTCAATTATAACTTAAATATATAGCTTCTCAGGCTATCTTTCATCTTCTTATCTTTGAAAGTGATATGAGGAAAGAAAATATTTCTCCAGAAGAACAACAGCACAAGCACACACGTACGTAACAAATCAGTCCCAGCATCAGGAATCAAAAGGGGCAGTTGGGGTCTTGGACAAACTGGCGTGGACTTTTGTCTTTAGGAGGCACTCAATACTCAGCTCTTCATTGCCTCATGACAGCCTGTGCCCAGGACTTGCAGATCTTTTAGGTTTTCATGAAAAATCAGAAGTTCTGGTTTTGATGTAAAGTCATTTGATTGCTTAACAAAGGCTAAAAAATAAAAAAACTGAGCAAGCCAAATAAACAAAATATATATATTCCATCTACTGTAGGCTCTGAATGTACACCTTTGCTTAGGAAATAATGCTTTTTGAATAGAAGGATAACTCACTTAGAATTTACTTTAGGAACATATCTGCTGGTCATATATGAAATGAACTAAAGCAAAAGGAGAACTCAAAGCAGATAACCAGTTAAGGCATCTTTCAAAAAGCTTGGCTTGAAATGAGTAGGATGCTAAGGAAATGGGAAGATGTTTCCAGGTATAGGACTGTGAAAAAGAGTTAGGATTTGGTAGCAGGATGGGGGGAGAAAGAAAAAAGGATTTCTTTTTTTCTTTCTCCCATGATATTGATACCAAGGGAGGGTATGACAGTGACCTCAAGACCTCAAGTATTCCCGAACAGGAAATGTGAAGCAACAGGAACAGTAACAGTCAGAAAGAAATCAGACAAGAAGATTTCAGGAAAGGTTCAGAGGTAATACAAGAAATGAAGTAAAAAGGAGTTTGGATGTCAATGAATATGGAGCTGCCTTGTGATACCAACTTTTTAAAAATGTTTCCGTTTCTTTAAGGACACTTTTTTAAAAAAATTAACAAAGCAACAGTTGCTCCAAGGCCAGAGGCAGAAAATACTCTTCTGACATATTTTATCAAGCACTTCTAGTGTACTAGGCATTATTCTGACTACAGGAAATAAAATCTGAATATGATTGTAAAGTCTGTACTTTCATGAAAAGAATTCTAGTTCAGGAGACAGATAATTTTTTAAAAAATAGAAAATATTAAGCTATAATAAGTAAAATACAAAGAAAAAACCATAGTGATGCAGTACAGAATAACTAGGGGTACTTTGATTTGGGTGGTCAGGAGAGGTTTCTCTATGAGGGGGCCAGTTTCCATTTTCTACATTCAAGAGGAGGTCCTCATCTAGAATCTAAACGTGTACTGATACATGAGTAAGTGGGAAGAAAATCACCCTGAGCCAAGGAGGACAGAACCTGAGGAATTCGCTAAGAGTCCCGACACTGTTAAATTGCGCTCACTGGTAGGGAAAATTCTCAGCTGAACACAGATACAGCCATTATTCCAATGCAGTATTGGCAAGCGAAAATTGGTTTTTAATTTATTTGTTTACTTCATTGTTTTATTTTTCTCTCACGGAGTGTTTTCTTGCCTATAATATAAATTGAGAGAGGTTTCTGGCAAAGATGGAGTAACTGGGGGTTGGCTTACTTTCCAACTTGAAACAAAACAGGCACAAAAGAACAAAATAGAAGATCTAAGAAGCAATAGGGCTTCCCTGGTGGCTCAGTTGGTAAAGAATCTGCCTGAAAAGAAGGAGACCAGGGTTTGATCCCTGGGTCAGGAAGATCCCCTGGGGAGAGAAATGGCAACCCAATCCAGTATTCTTGCATGGAAAGTCCCAAGGACAAAGGAGCCTGGCAGGCTATAGTCTATGGGGTCACAAGAGTTGGAAATCAAGAAGCAATAGATTTTTAAGACATTGGAAACAGGGGATTAGTAGTTTATCCTGCCCATATTACCACATATTTCTTATTAAATGACTAAATTTAATTGACTGGACTAGGTCTCTAGTGAGAATGTAAAATTTTGTTATTATCATGTTGTAAACAGTTTAATAGTTTCTTAGAAAGTTAAACATATCTGGACTATCACGTAGCCCAGACATTTCACACGTAGGTATAAGAATTGAAAACAAACATCCACACAAAGATGTACATCTAGCTCATAGCAATTTGGTCTCCGATAGCCAAAAACTGAGAAACAAGACGAAAACAAAACAAAACAAAACAAAACAAAAAACACATGTCCATCAGGAAGGAAATGGGAAAACACATCATGGTAGAGCCATATGAAGGAATAAACAATTGATACATGGGGCTTCCCAGCTGGCTCAATGGTAAGGAATCTGCCTGCTAATGCAGAAAACATGGGTTGATCTCTGAGTCGGGAAGATCCCCTGAAGTAGGAAATGGTAATCTGCTCCAGTACTCTTGCCTGCCAAAATTCCATGGACAGAGAAGTCTGGTGGGCTACCATCCACGGGGTTGCAAAGAATCGAATACAGCTGAGCAACTGAGCATGCACTCATACATGAAACTACATGGATAAATCTCATAGTAGCTTTGCTAGAGAAAAAGCCAGAAAACGCAGAGTATACACTGTGTGGTCTTATATACAGAAAATCATAAAAAATGTAAATTCTTCTATAATAACAGAATATAGATCAGTGTTTGCCAGGGGTTGGAAGGAGGTGGGGATAGGCAAGAAGCAGAAGTACAAAGGTGTGCAAGGAATCTTTTGGGTGTGATTAATATACTCATTGTTTTGATTGTGGTGATGTTTTTCATAGGTGTGTACATATGTCAACTGTATACTTTAAATATGTGCAGTTTATTGTATACCAATGGTACCTCAATGAAGCTGTTAAAATTATCAAGGAAAATATTTCAATATGTAGAACTTGACAATCAAAGATTACTGCAGACTCTTTCCTATTTAATGTGTGTGTGTAGTCAATATGAGGTTGGTCTTTCCCAATGCTACTGAAATTATTTGATAAATCATTTATCTTTACAAATTGTTTAGAAGTTTTTTATTTAGAAATTTGATTAGCAGTTTTAAAGTTAACAATGCCACACTATTAGAAATATCATGTAATTGTGTTGGTGTCTTTCTTATTAGAGTTACTAGTTTTGCACAGCTAAAAACTTATTTAATAAATGATGAGTATGCACTACAGTATTTCTGGGGGATGAAAGTATATCTGATAATAAAACACAACAAATTGTTCACAGTCATTCTCTCTGGGGCAGAATTATGAGTAAATGACATCATTGATTTATCACATATCCCTATTTTTTTTTTTTAATTAACATTGCTTTATAATCACCAAAAAATGGATCTTTCCATTTTAAGAGAAGGCAAAAATCTTCAGGTAAAGTTCCTGACATAGTGTTTGGCACAAGATACTACTGAACTGTAGCTATAACCTATACCTCGGGTAACTGACATCCTACCTGAGAACCCTGGAGCATCCTCAAAGAAACCCGAGTCTAGTACTTTACAAGGACTCAGAGACAAGACAAGATGAACAGCCATTTCTTCAACAGCCACCTTGAAGACACAGCCTTTGTACTCTGAGTGGATGTCTTTCTCCTATTTCTCAGTTCAGTTCAGTTCAGTTGCTCAGTCGTGTCTGACTCTTTGCGACCCCATGAATCGCAGCACGCCAGGCCTCCCTGTCCATCACCAACTCCTGGAGTTTACCCAAACTCATGTCCACCGAGTCAGTGATGCCATCCAGCCATCTCATCCTCTGTTGTCCCCTTCTCCTCCTGCCCTCAATCCCTCCCAGCATCAGGGTCTTTTCCAATGAGTCAACTCTTTGCATGAGGTAGCCAAAGTATTGGAGTTTCAGCTTCAACATCAGTCCTTCCAACGAATATTCAGGACTGATCTCCTTTAAGATGGACTGGTTGGATCTCTTTGCAGTCCAAGGGACTCTCAAGAGTCTTCTACAACACCACAGTTCAAAAGCATCAATTCTCTGGCACTCAGCTTTCTTCACAGGCCAACTCTCACATCCATACATGACCACTGGAGAAACCATAGTCTTGACTAGACAGACCTTTGTTGGCAAAGTAATGTCTCTGCTTTTCAATATGCTATGTAGGTTGGTCATAACTTTCCTTCCAAGAAGTAAGTGTCTTTTAATTTCGTGGCTGCAGTCACCATCTGCAGTGATTTTGGAGCCCCAAAAAATAAAGTCTGCCATTGTTTCCACTGTTTCCCCATCTATTTGCCATGAAGTGATGGAACCAGATGCCATGATCTTTGTTTTCTGAATGTTGAGCTTTAAGCCAACTTTTTCACTTTCCTCTTTCTTTTTCATCAAGAGGCTTTTTAGCTCCTCTTCACTTTCTGCCATAAGGGTGGTGTCATCTGCATATCTGAGGTGATTGATATTTCTCCTGGCAATCTTGATTCCAGCTTGTGCTTCTACCAGCCCAGCGTTTCTCATGATGTACTCTGCATCTTTCCACAAGTTTCTGTCCTTTGCAAGCTACCACTTGTCCTCTCCCCACCCACCCCGCCCCCCCAACGGGTGGCTGTCATAGATATACACAACCTTTGCAGGCACAGTTTGGAGAGGCACAGGACTTTTGGAAAAGTGGGAGTGTCTCACCATAGACCACAAGGAAACAGAACTTGTGTGGCAGGGACCAGGTCACAGATCTCCACCTGATTTTGTTGTTGCTGTTCAGTGGCTAGGTCGTTGTCTGACTCTTTGCCACCCCATGGACTGCAGCACAGCCAGGTTCCTCTGTCATTCACTGTCTCTCACAGTTGAGCAAACCTGATTAGCCATGAGCTTTAAAATAAGCTGATTGGCCAAGAAGGCTGGGAAGATGCCCATCACAAATTGGCAAAGGAAAACACCTTCCACCATTCACTCTGCAGTATGCTCCTCCCCATCCAAGTTATCTATGTGCAGGGATGGCCAGTTTTCGTGGTGGGTGATGTAGCAAGATGCGTGCCTCCTCACAGGTCACTAGCTTGTCCCTCTCGCCCACTAGAACTTGCCATCTTGCGGTTCTTGGCACCAGCCACGCAGGTGTGCAGGGCAGGCCAGAGACACCGCAGGTTCCACTTCCAGGACACACATGGGCGCTGCCATCTTGGGCCTTAAAGTTACTGATTTTTTTTACGTTTGTATTTTCAGTGGTTTCAGTTCAGTTCAGTTCATTCGCTCAGTCGTGTCCAGCTCTTTGCGACCCCATGAATCACAGCACACCAGGCCTCCCTGTCCCTCACCAACTCCCGGAGTTCACTCAGACTCAGGTCCATCGAGTCGATGATGCCATCCAGCCATCTCATCCTCTGTTGTCCCCTTCTCCTCCTGCCCCCAATCCGTCCCAGCATCAGGGTCTTTTCCAATGAGTCAGCTCTTCTCATGAGGTGCCCAAAGTATTGGAATTTCAGCTTCAGCATCAGTCCCTCCAAAGAACACACAGGACTGATCTCCTTTAGGATGGACTGGTTGGATCTCTTTGCAGTCCAAGGGACTCTCAAGAGTCTTCTCCAACACCACAGTTCAAAAGCATCAATTCTTTGGCACTCAGCTTTCTTCACAGGCCAACTCTCACATCTGTACATGACCACTGGAGAAACCATAGCCTTGACTAGACGGACCTTTGTTGGCAAAGTAATATCTCTGCTTTTGAATATGTTATCTAGGTTGGTCATAACTTTCCTTCCAAGGAGTAAGAGTCTTTTAATATCATGGCTGCAATCACCATCTGCAGTGATTTTGGAGCCCCTCCAAAAATAAAGTCTGCCACTGTTTCCACTGTTTCCCCATCTATTTGCCATGAAGTGATGGGACCAGATGCCATGATCTTAGTTATCTGAATGTTGAGCTTTAAGCCAACTTTTTCACTCTCTTCTTTCACTTTCATCAAGAGGCTTTTTACAGGCCCTTATTTTCTCTTCCCTCCCAGCCTGCCACTCTCCCTTCTTCCTTGTGTGTCATTTTCTATCAACTTCCCTCCTGGCCCCCCAGAAGTACCATCTGAAAAGCAAAGCAAACCAAAGCATCACTGCTTTAATATCAGGGCTTTATTTCCTCATTTAGCTGTTGAATCAGAGATACACTTTATGCAGACGAGATACACTTTATGCAGACAAGATTCAGTTTGGGGAAGTATTTTACACCAGAACAGTGCATATTTCTCACTAGTATTGAAGATTAATTGCTTTTCTTCTTTTGAATCTCACACAGATATTGATTCATAGCTACCAGGAAGCTTAGTTATGAATACAAGTATGGTAGGGATTGATTTGTGAGGGGGTTATTAGATATTTCAATCAAGTGGATCTTCCTTTATTGCATCAGCTCAGTTTGATCACTGTGCTCACCCACGTACTTTCAAAGATTGCTAAAAGCAGCACTAACACCCAGTGAAGTCAATGCTAAATGAAGTATCAAAGATGAAAAGTTCTTTTTTTTTCTCCTAAACCCCAGAAGAGACACCTATAACACAATGAAAAGTTAAGATGATATGGAATCAACGCTTCAATAAAATCATTAGTGCCCCTTGGCAAACCTCGGACCTTTAGAGAAAAGACAATTTTATAAATGAGAGCACTTATATCCCCCCTCCCCTCTCATATAACCCTTGCAACATTTGTTCAGAATGCATTTATTTGGAAAGGTAGAATTAAACCCAGTCTTTTTTTCTTTTTCCAGAAATAACCACTGATCTCAATATAGCATCCCAAGGGAGAAAGAAAGTTATTTTAAATGGAGATTAATTTCTTTGGAAGATACAGAATTCTTGTCACAGAAGGTTTACAAAAAGTTATTCCAGAGTAAGGGTAGAACTTATAAAAATGATGTCTTAAGATTCCTACAGATAGTAAAATTCTGCCATCCTTTGTAGCTTATTATATTGGCATAGTAGGAAGACCAACTAAAACATTTAGAATAGAAAGTATATTTTATTTAAAATTAAAAGAATTCAGTTTTACTTATAATCTATATATTTCAGGTCATCTGGCCTGAATTCAATCATACTAAAAATAAATCTAATTTTCTTTGTGTAATCTACCATAGGGATACCACCAGTATTTTCTTCCTTACAGACAAAAATGTGTCCATATGATTCCATTTGTGTGAAATTCTACAGTACAACAACCTAATTTATAGTGTCAGAAAGTGGTTTTCTGGGGCTAGTATTGGGAGAATTTACTGAAAAAGAGAACAAGAAACTTTTTGGAGTGATGGACATATCTATCCCTTACATCATTTGCCAAAAACTCATCACACTGTGCACTTAAAATGTATTCATGTTATTCCTTTTAAATTGTACTTCAATAAAGATTTTTTTAAACAATATTAAGATACCACTTTTTAAAAACCTATCACATTAGCAAAAAATTCAAAAGCTAGACAGCACAATTTTTTGGTGAGGTTGGATTTAATAAATACTCATATTGCTTAGGGAGGAAAAAAATCTTTCAAGCCCTAAGGAGAGGAATCCTATGCCTGTTTATATAATATTCTCAGAATGTATAGCATTCCAGCCAAAAAATGCATTAACAGAATCTAATCAGGTGAGGCTGTCAGATAAGCCCAAACTTAGAGACTTTCTGATGACTCTGAACTCTTAAAATCTTTCAATGTTAAAGACAGAGAAATAGTTCCAAATTGAAGGAGACTAAAAAGATATGACAACTAAATGCAATATGTGATCCTAGAATGGATCTTGGAACAGGAAAAAGAAAACTAATTTTAAAGACCATAAATGGGACAATTGATAAAATATGAGTAAAAATACTTATATGATACTATTACATCAATATTAAGTTTCTGAAATTATCTTTATACTGTGGTTATGTAAGAAAATGTCCTTGTTGTTAGGCAATATATGCTGAAGAATTAAAGGATTAAAAGATTATGGTGTCTGGAATTTACTCTGAGATGTTTCATCAATAATAACAGTAGCAATGATTAGAGAGATAGATAAATATGGGCAAAACATTAATGATTGTTGCCTCTGAGTAAAGGTTATATGAGAGCAGGATTTTCAGAACATTTTAAATCTGATGGTTCTTTTAAATTTGGATTTTTAAATAAATAATTTAAATGAATCTTTAGATAGTTTCTCAATGAAAAAAGAAAGCCAAAACAAGAAAACAGAGATTTTTTTTGCTCTGGGCCCCTAGAATTGAGTGCTACTGCTGCTGCTAAGTCACTTCAGTTGTGTCCAACTCTGTGCGACCCCATAGACAGCAGTCCACCAGGCTCCCCTGTCCCTGGGATTCTCCAGGCAAGAACAATGGAGTGGGTTGCCATTTCTTTCTCGAATGCATGAAAGTGAAAAGTGAAAGTGAAGTCGCTCAGTCGTGTCCGACCCTTAGTGACCCCATGGACTGCAGCCCTCCAGGCTCCTCTGTCCATGGGATTTTCCAGGCAAGAGTACTAGAGTGTGGTGCCATTGCCTTCTCCGCTAGAATTGAGTAGACCTCTTGAATTCTCAGGAAAGATTTCAAAATGTCCCAAGGCTATAGCTTTGGGAGGTCTAAGAGCTCAGAAAGTAAGGCCAGAGTATAGCTGGGGTAGGAAGTGGACCAAAATGTGTATGCATGATGGTAGTGGAAAGAGGTCAATATTTCTTCAGCTCTATTTCTGCTTCTGCTCTGCCAATTTGCTTCTTTAATTCAGAGAGAGTTGAACATTTCATTGCAGTTTTGGCAACATTGGAAAATGCATACACAGTAATACTAGTAACAGGTGTTGATGGCCATAATTTCTTGGGGAGAAAAATGTTGTAGAATTTACGTTGGAACTGGAGTGGACAACTTAGTATTATTAATCAGAGGTGTTGGTGGCCACAATCTTTTCCTGGGGATAAAAATATATTCCAGAAATTACCTTGAAACTGGGGTAGACAAATTCTTAGGTCCACAATGTGGCCCTTAAGATTAAGACTGCATATTACAGTCACTGTTGGGCCATTGTGGTTTGGGAAAAATACTCCAAGAAAGAAGACACAGATAGAAGGGAAGTCTATGAAAAGAAGAGAAAAAGGGAGAGAAAGACAAGAATAAGCACATGTTGCCACCACTACCTCAGCTGTCCCTTGAAGGAACTAGTAAGAAGTGGCTGATTCTTGCTCAAACCCCAATGAGAAGAATCATTTGAAATACAGTGGCTGGCCACTGCACTATGGAAATGGCACTTTTTTCCCCAAGTCAGTGAAACTTAAACTGGGCAAGTGTTCACTACTCCTTTGAATTTTTAGAATTCTTTGTTTTAGCTTGCCAACATTTGTCTCATGGCTTCATTTATTCTAATTTTTATGCATGTTTTATCTCCCTTCAGTTCAGTTCAGTTCAGTTCAGTTCAGTCGCTCAGTCGTGTCCGACTCTTTGTGACCCCATCCAAACTGTAAATTTCCTACAGACTGCGTACAGAACATAGTAATTTTTATATTCCTCAAAAAGATCAGTGTAATGCTAATCACTGATTTTCAATAAATATTTCTTGAGTTAACATGACATAAAAACTAAACAACCAAGCTATCAATATTTTCATTTGACATGTCATTGTGTGTGAGAACTCCCTAGTGTGCAAAAAGAGCTTTGTGAAGGAGCCTAGGTCAATGGCAATTTGAGTGAGTTTTCAAGGGAACCATCTCAGACTCACTCCTTTAATTCAAGGTCCTTTTTTTTATTTTTCTTATCTCTCTGATTTATTCTTCTGAGATGGAAAGATGGGTTTTAGAATATTAGAACTCATTAATTCTCCTCGACAGAAGCACTGACTGCTTCAGTCTCTTTCACAAATGCATTTTTCATTCATCCCATTAATGGAAAATAAAACATGTTATTGATTCTAACATACACCTTTTCACATTTCTGAAGTCAAGCAGCATCTCAAAATAGATGCCTTTTATGATTACTCTTAGCTGAGCAGTATTCCTAACATAGTTGCTATTGTCTACATGTGGGCACACTTGGTTATGGTACATCTCACATCAGTTGAGTTATGAGCACTGTTTATATCAAGTTTGTTAAATTTATCTGTCATTTGAATATCTTTTGAAAGATATATATTAAGATACACTTAACAATTGCACATCCATATTTATACACACGCATTTACATATACATAGAGAGAGAGCCACACTTGACTTTAAAACATAAAGCTAGTGCATATGCAAAAACCACAGGAAAATTACACTAAAATCAATTGGTGTAAGCTGATTATTTTTTGAAAGAATTATGATTGTGTTGCACAACAACAACAAAGTTTCCTACAAGGCCAAGGGGGGGAAGAGACCAGAATCAGTAGAGCTGCGTTGTATTCTATTACTGAGATATATACAAAAAGATTGCTTATTATGTGCTGAGCAATGCAACTAGAGACAGGAAATTTGGCAACTCTCCTTCTGAATAGATAAGAGAAACTTCAGAGCAATGCGTGATGATGTGATCTATTTGTACTTTGTGGAGGGCTATCAATAAGATGTGAATTTGTCATCACATTCCTGAATTTTTGGAACAGAAAGAGTGTGCTTGTAAAGATATATGATTCATTTGAAGTAAAAATGGAAACAGTAATAATGGTACATTGAACATCCTGATGAATCTCTAAGGTAGAAACATTTCTCAAAATCACATTGACGATGATAAAAGCATTAACAAGATCAAGATAATGAGCACAAGTAATAAATCAGCATAACTGCAGCCACTATAGAAAACAGTGTGGCAGATTCTCAAAGAATTAAAATTAGAACTACCATATTATCTAACCATTACACTTCTGGGAATATACCCAGAGGTAAAAAAAAAAAAACAAAACACTAACTTGAAAAGACATCTGTATTCCCATGTTCACAGAAGCTTGATTTATAATAACCAAGACACAGAAACAACCTAGTGTTCATTAGTGGATGAACGGATAAAGAAGTTGTGCCATATATGTACGTATTTTACAAATTACTTTGTAAAAGACCTGTGAATTTTTGTAGTATTTGTCATGGGCTGACATTTTATTACTTTCTCGCTATGAAAGAGAACAACTATTTTTTCAAATTGAATTTTCTAGCTGTTAGAAAATACTAGTGATAAAAAATGAAATTGATTTCCATATGTTGATGATATATCTGGTTCAGTTCAGTTCAGTTCAGTCGCTCAGTCGTGTCCGACTCTTTGCGACCTCACGAACCACAGCACACCAGGCCTCCTTGTATAACACCAACTCCCGGAGTTTACCCAAACTCATGTCCATTGAGACGGTGATGCCATCCAACCATCTCATTCTCTGTCGTTCCTTTCTCTTTTTGCCCTCAATTTTTCTCAGCATCAGTGTCCTTTTGAATAAGTCAGCTCTTCACATCAGGCGGCCAAAGTATTGGAGTTTCAGCTTCAACATCAGTCCTTCCAGTGAACATCAGGGCTGATCTCCTTTAGGATGGACTGGTTGGATCTCCTTGCAGTCCAAGGGACTCTCAAGAGTCTTCTCCAACACCACAGTTCAAAAGCATCAATTCTTCAGCACTCAGCCTTCTTCATAGTCCAACTCTCACATCCATACATGACCACAGGAAAAACCATTGCCTTGACTAGACAGACCTTTGTTGGCTAAATAATATCTTTGCTTTTTAATATGCTGTCTAGGTTGGATATAACTTTCCTTCCAAGGAGTAAGCGTCTTTTAATTTCATGGCTGCAGTCACCATCTGCCGTGACTTTGGAGCCTCTCAAAATAATAAAGTCAGCCACTGTTTCCACTGTTCCCCATCTATTTGCCATGAAGTGATGGGACCAGATGCCATGAACTTAATTTTCTGAATGTTGAGCTTTAAGCCAACTTTTTCACTCTCCTCTTTCACTTTTATCAAGAGACTCTTTAGTTCTTCACTTTCTTCCATAAGGGTGGTGTCATCTGCATATCTCAGGTTATTGATATCTCTCCCGGCAATCTTGATTCCAGCTTGTGCTTCTTCCAGCCCAGCGTTTCTCATGATGTACTCTGCATAGAAGTTAAATAAGCAGGGAGACAATATACAGCCTTGACGTACTCCTTTTCCTATTTGGAACCAGTCTGTTGTTCCATGTCCAGTTCTAACTGTTGCTTCCTGACTGCACACAGATTTCTCAAGAGGCAGGTCAGGCTGTTTGGTATTCCCATCTCTTTCAGAATTTTCCATAGCTTGTTGTGATACACACAGTCAAAGACTTTGGCATAGTCAATAAAGCAGAAATAGATGTTTTTCTGGAACTCTCTTACTTTCTCAATGATCCAGTGGATGTTGGCAATTTGATCTCTGGTTCCTCTGCCTTTTCTAAAACCAGCGTGAACATCTGGAAGTTCACAGTTCACGTACTGTTGAAACCTGGCTTGGAGAATTTTGAGCATTACTTTACTAGCGTGTCAGATGAGTGCAATGGTGTGGTAGTTGGAGCATTCTTTGGCATTGCCTTTCTTTGGGATTGGAATGAAATCTGACCTTTTCCAGTCCTATGGCCACTGCTGAGTTTTCCAAATTTGCTGGCATATTGAGTGCAGCACTTTAACAGCATCATCTTTCAGGATTTGAAATAGCTCAACTGGAATTCCATCACCTCCACTAGCTTTGTTCGTAGTGATGCTTCCTAAAGCCCACTTGACTTCACATTCCAGGATGTCTGGCTCTAGGTGAGTGATCACACCATCGTGATTATCTGGGTCATGAAGATCTTTTTTGTACAGTTCTTCTGTGTATTCTTATCATCTCTTCTTAATATATTCTGCTTCTGTTACATCCATACCATTTCTGTCCTTTATCGAGCCCATCTTTGTATGAAATATTCCCTTGGTATCTCTAATTTTCTTGAAGAGATCTCTAGTCTTTCCCATTCTATTGTTTTCTGCTATTTATTTCCATTGATTACTGAGGAAGGCTTTCTTATCTCTCCTTGCTATTCTTTGGAACTCTGCACTCAAATGGGTATATCTTTCCTTTTCTCCTTTGCTTTTGGCTTCTCTTCTTTTCACAGCTATTTGTAAGGCCTCCTCAGGCAGCCATTTTGCTTTTTTGCATTTGTTTTTCTTGCAGATGGTCTTGTTTCCTGACTCCTGTACAATGTCATGAACCTCCGTCCATAGTTTATCAGGCACTCTATCAAATCTAGTCCCTTAAATCTATTTCTCACTTCCACCATATAATCATAAGGGATTTGATTTAGGTCATACCTGAATATTCTAGTGGTTTTCCCTACTTTCTTCAATTTAAGTCCAAATCTGGCAATAAGGAGTTCATGATTTGAGCCACAGTCAGCTCCTGGTCTGGTTTTTGCTGGCTGTATAGAGCTTCTCCATCTTTGGCTGCAAAGAATATAATCAGTCTGATTTCTGTGTTGACCATCTGGTTATGTCCATCTGTAAAGTCTCCTCTTGTGTTGTTGGAAGAAGGTGTTTGCTATGATCAGTGCGTTCTCTTGGCAAAACTCTATTAGCCTTTGCCCTACTTCATTCTGTACTCCAAAGCCAAATTTGCCTGTTACTTCAAGTGTTTCTTGACTTCCTACTTTTGCATTCCAGTCCCTTATAATAAAAAGGACAACTTTTGGGGGTGTTACTTATAGAAGGTCTTGTAGGTCTTCATAGAACCATTCAACGTCAGCTTCTTCAGCATTACTGGTCAGGGCATAGACTTGGATTACCGTGATATTGAATAGTTTGCCTTGGAAATGAACAGAGGTCATTCTGTCAGGTTTTTTTTTTTAATATAAATTTATTTATTTTAACTGGAGGCTAATTACTTTACAATATTGTATTGACTTTGCCATATATTGACATGAATTCGCCACGGGTGTACATGTGTTCCCCATTCTGAAACCCCCTCCCACCTCCCTCCCCATACCATCACTCTAGGTCATCCCAGTGCACCAGCCCCAAGCATCCAGTATCATGCATCAAACCTGGACTGGCAATTCATTTCACATATTATGATATACATGTTTCAATGCCATTCTCCCAAATCATCCCACCCTCTCCCTCTCCCACAGAGTCCAAAAGAATGTTCTATACATCTGTGTCTCTTATGCTGTCTTGCATACAAGGTTATCATTACCATCTTTCTAAATTCAATATATGTGCATTAGTATACTGTGCTGGTGTTTTTCTTTCTGGCTTACTTCACTCTGTATAATAGGTTCCAGTTTCATCTACCTCATTAGAACTGATTCAAATGTATTCTTTTTAATGGCTGAGTAATACTCCATTGTGTATATGTACCACAGCTTTCTTATCCATTCATCTGCTGATGGACATCTAGGTTGCTTCCATGTCCTACCTATTATAAACAGTGCCGTGATGAACATTGGGGTACATGTGTCTCTTTCAATTCTGGATTCCTCAGTGTATATGCCCAGCAGTGGGATTGCTGGGTCATACGGCAGTCCTATTTCCAGTTTTTAAGGACTCTCCACACTGTTCTCCATAGTGGCTATCCTAGTTTGCATTCCCACCAACAGTGTAAGAGGGTTCCCTTTTCTCCACACTCTCTCCAGCATTTATTGCTTATAGACTTTTGGATCGCAGCCATTCTGACTGGCATGAAATGGTATCTCATTGTGGTTTTGATTTGCATTTCTCTGGTAATGAGTGATGTTGAGCATCTTTTCACATGTTTGTTAGCCATCTGTATGTCTTCTTTGGAGAAATGTCTTTTTGGTTCTTTGGCCCATTTTTTGACTGGGACGTTTATTTTTCTGGAATTGAGCTGCAGGAGTTGCTTGTATATTTTTGAGATTAATTCTTTGTCAGTTGCTTCATTTGCTATTATTTTCTCCCATTCCGAGGCTGTCTTTTCACCATGCTTATAGTTTCCTTTGTTGTGCAGAAGCTTTTAATTAGGTCCCACTTGTTTATTTTTGCTTTTATTTCCAATATTCTGGGAAGTGAGTCATAGAGGATCCTGCTGTGATTTATGTCAGAGAGTGTTTTGCCTATGTTCTCCTCTAGGTGTTTTATAGTTTCTGGTCTTAGGTTTAGATCTTTAATCCATTTTGAGTTTATTTTTGTGTATGGTGTTAGAAAGTGTTCTAGTTTCATTCTTTTACAAGTGGTTGACCAGTTTTCCCAGCACCACTTGTTAAAGAGATTGTATTTTCTCCATTGTATATTCTTGCCTCCTTTGTCAAAATCAGGTGTCCATAGGTGCATGGATTCATCTCTGGGCTTTCTATTTTGTTCTGTTGATCTATATTTCTGTCTTTGTGCTGGTACCATACTGTCTTGATGACTGTGGCTTTGTAGTAGAGCCTGAAGTCAGGCAGGTTTATTCCTCCAGTTCCATTCTTCTTTCTCAAGATTGCTTTGGCTATTCGAGGCTTTTGTATTTCCGTACAAATTGTGAAATTATTTGTTGTAGCTCTGTGAAAAATACTGTTGGTAGCTTGATAAGGATTGCATTGAATTTATAGATAACTTTGGGTAGTATACTCATTTTCACTATATTGATTCTTCTGATCCATGAACACGGTATATTTCTCCATCTATTAGTGTCCTCTTTGATTTCTTTCACCAGTGTTTTATAGTTTTCCTCATATAGATTTTTTGTTTCTTTAGATAGATATATTCCTTCTGTCATTTTTGAGATTGCATCCAAGTACATCTCAATACAGTCTTGATGTACTCCTTTTCCTATTTGGGACCAGTCTGTTGTTCCATGTCCAATTCTAATTGTTGCTTCCTGACCTGCATAAAGATTTTTCAAGAGGCAGGTCAAGTGGTCTGCTATTCCCATCTCTTTCAGAATTTTCCACAGTTTATTGTGATCCACACAGTCAAAGGCTTTGGCATAGTCAATAAGCAGAAATAGATGTTTTTCTGGAACTCTATTGCTTTGTTGATGATCCAGCAGATGTTGGCAATATGATCTCTGATTCCTCTGCCTTTTCTAAAACCAGCTTGAACATCTGGAAGTTCACAGTTCATGTATTGCTGAAGCCTGGCTTGGAGAATTTTGAGCATTTCTTTACTAGCATGTGAGATGAGTGCAATTGTGTGGTGGTTTCAGACCAGTTCCAAATAGAGAAAGGGGTATGCCAAAGCTGTATATTGTCACCCTGCTTATTTAACTAATATGAGAGTTGGACTGTGAAGAAAGCTGAGCACTGAAGAACTGATGTTTTGAACTGTGGTGTTGGAGAAAACTCTTGAGAGTCCCTTGGACTGCAAGGAGATCCAACCAGTCCATCCTAAAGGAGATCAGTCCTGGGTGTTCTTTGGAGGGACTGATGCTGAGGATGAAACTCCAATACTTTGGCCACCTCATGTGAAGAGTTGACTCATTGGAAAAGACCCTGATGCTGGGAGGGACTGGGGGCAGGAGGAGTAGGGGATGACAGCATGAGATGGCTGGATGGCATCACTGACTCGATGGACATGAGTTTGAGTGAACTCCGGGAGTTGGTGATGGACAGAGGGGCCTGGTGTGCTGTGATTCATGGGGTCACAAAGAGTCGGACATGACTGAGTGACTGAACTGAACTAAATGCAGAGTACAACATAAGAAACACTGGGCTGGATGAAGCACAAGCTGGAATCAAGATTGCTGGGAGAAATATCAATAACCTCAGATATGCAGATAACACCACCCATGGCAGAAAGCGAAGAAGAACTAAAGAGCCTCTTGATGAAAGTAAAAGAGAGTGAGAAAGTTGGCTTAAAGCTCAACATTCAGAAAACTAAGATCATGGCATCTGGTCCCACCACTTCATGACAAATAGATGGGGAAATAGTGGAATCAGTGGCTGACCTTATTTTGGGGGGCTCCAAAATCACTGCAGATGGTGACTGCAGCCATGAAATTAAAAGACGCTTACTCCTTGGAAGGAAAGTTATGACCAACCTAGACAGCATATTAAAAAGCAGAGACAGTAGTTTGACAACAAAGGTCTGTCTAGTCAAGGCTATGGTTTTTCCAGTAGTCATGTATGGATGTGAGAGTTGGACTGTAAAGAAAGCCAAGTGCTGAAGAATTGATGCTTTTGAACTGTGGTGTTGGAGAAGACTCTTGAGAGTCCCTTGGAATGCAAGGAGATCCAACCAGTCCATCCTAAAAGAGATCAGCCCTGGTGTTCACTGGAAGGACTGATGCTAAAGCTGAAACTCCAATACTTTGGCCACCTGATGCAAAGAAATGACTCATTTGAAAAGACTCTGATGCTGGGAAAGATTGAGGGCAGGAAGAGAAGGGGATGACAGAGGTGAGATGGTTGGATGTCATCACCGACTCAATGGACATGAGTTTGCGTAAACTTTGGGAGTTGGTGAGGGACATGTAGGCCTGGAGTGCCACAGTCCATGGGGTCGCAGAGTCAGACAGGACTGAGTGGATGAACTGACTGACATCTCAATAGGTACACATAAATGCATTTGTTAGTAGCAACAGTCACCCATGGTAACAATTCTTAAAAAAACCTAGAAATAGAATTCAAATTTTTCATTCTGGTAAGTGGCATATACCAAACAAACAGACTAAAGCTAGCATCATATTAATCCTGAAGGATGAAATGTTTCTATTTAAGATCAGGAATAAGGCAAATACATCTATTCTCTGCATTTCTATTCAACACTATGCTTGTCGTTGAAGCCAACTCAATAAAGCAAGAATAAAATTAAAGGCATTCTTTTAATTTAATTCTTTAAAATTAAAGGTGTATTGAAAAAAATAAATACATGTGTCTTTATTTTCAGATGACCCTAAAGTCTTATCTTTATGGAAAAACAAAATGAACATTAAAATTCTTTTATTTTCAAGAGACATCATTAATAAAATGAAAAATAATTCAGACAAGGAAAAATATTTGCAAATCTGAGAAAGGATATGCATAAAAAATAATTTTTTTAAAATCTAATAACTCAATAATTAGAGGAAACATTCCTCACTCCAAATGTACAATGCAAAGGATTTTAACAGACATTTCACCAAAGGAGATATATAAGAGACTAACATACACTGATAATATACTCAGTCATTAGGGAAATGAAAACTCCATAGAGATATTATTATACATTCTCTAAGAGGGATATTTTTGTTTATTTCTCTTTATATCATTTTTTATTGTGGTAAAAACCATATCACATGAGCTATACCCTCTTCACAAAGTTTTAAGTATATGGTATAATATTGTTAACTATAGATGCAATGTTGTATGAAAGTTCTCTAGAACTTTTTAACTTCATCCCTATTGAGAAGAGGGATACTTTTAAAAAGATTAACAATTAAATTGTCATGGAGTATGTGAAAAAACAATCACATAATTATGTTGGGTGTGTAAAATGGTATAGCTACTTTGCAAAATAGTTTTAGTAGTTTCTTAAAAGGAAAATATTACCATGTGAATCAGCAATCTGCACACAAATGTTTATAGAGTCATTATTCAAAATAGCTAAGGGCCTGCTGCTGCTGCTGCTGCTAAGTGCTAGTCGTGTCCAACTCTGTGCGACCCCATAGATGGCAGCCCACCAGGTTCCCCCGTCCCTGGGATTCTCCAGGCAAGAACACTGGAGTGGGTTGCCATTTCCTTTTCCAATGCATGAAAGTGAAAAGTGAAAGTGAAGTCGCTCAGTCGTGTCTGACACTTAGCAACCCCATGGACTGCAGCCTACCAGGCTCTTCCATCCTAAACCAACCCAAATATACATTAATAAGTTAATAATCAAATGTGTTAAATGCATGCAATGAATGTTATTCAGCAATAAAAAGGAGCAAACTACTGATACATGCAATAACAGGTAAGTCTCAAAAATATTTACTAAATGAAAGAAACCAGACATAAATAACTGAATGTTGTATTATTTCATTTATATAAAATACAAATGCATTTATTTAAACTTTATTTACATAAACTTTATTATTTCATTTATATAAACATCATTTAAATAAAGTTTCCATAAAAGGCCAAACTATAGAGACTGAAAGCAGATTCATGGTTGTCTGGGGTTAAGACTGAGAGCCAAGGTTGACTCCTGGAAGTAGGAAATTTGGGGGATCTATAAAAATATTATAAAACTGGACTTTGGTAATGGTTTCACAACAATAAATTTTACTAAAATTCATTGAACTGTACATTTACAATGGGTAAATAGTGTGGTACATAAACTAGCCCAAAATATAACTGTTAAAAATATATTAGCAACCCATTCTGTTTTAACCTTTAAGATGAAGTGTAATATTCATCTCCCGCAGAGACCTTTGGTGGCTTGTCTATTAAATAGCAATAGCAATAGTAAGCCTGTCAAGCTATTAACAATCAGAGCAAAGAGGACTGGAAATGTCCTCAGGTGCAACAACAATTTACTTGGCCTGACACTTCCTGCCCTACTAAACTACTAACAACAACCTTATTGATGTGAAAAGGTTAGTTAAATTGGGCCTGAAAAATATAAGAACTTACATAGTTTAGCACATTCTAGTGATATCTAGAACTGGAGACTTTGTTGTTAAATCCAAATGTAAAATCTGTGTCATGGTGCTGAAACACAAAGATAAAGAAAAATATTCTAAAAGAAGCTAGAAGGTGTAAAACAAGCTAAAATCATACATAATATGACAATAATGTTAGCAAAATCCTCATCAAACACAAAGTAAACTAGAAGACAATGGAATAACATATTTTAAATGTGAAAAACTAAAAAGCTATATTTCTATATCCAGTAAAACATATTTCAAAAATGAAGATGAACTACATACATTTTCAGATAAACAAAAGCTGAGAGATTTTACTGCCAGCACTATTAGAAAAGCTAAAGGAATTTTCATCAAGCTGTGAGAAATGATACCAGTTCTACAGGAAGAATAATAAACCATGAAATTAGTAAATGAGGGTAAATATGCAAAGTATATTTTAATATGCCAATTTCTTTGAAAGACAAAGGAAACAACAATATTGCATTGCAAGGTTTTGTAATTGTATTGCATAAAATACATGGTAAAAATATACATATTGTCTTCATGTCAGTCTGAGCAGATAAAACAAAGTACTACATCTGGGTGGCTTATAAACAACAAAAATTTATTTCTCATATTTCTGTAAGCTAGAAGTCTCAGATCAGGGCGCCAGCATGATCAAGTTCTTACAAGGCCTCTCTTTGAGGTTTCAAATTTCTGATTTCTAGTTGTGTCCTCAAATGATAGAGAACAGAGAAAGGAAGCAAATTCTTTGGTGGTTCTTCTATATACACTAATTTCATTTAAGAGGACTCCACAGTCATGACCTCATTGAATCCTAATTCAAGCCCTAAATCAAAAGCCTTACATCCTAATACCATCACATTGTGGGATAGAATTTCAATGTTTGAATTTGGGGGGGACATAAACACTTATTTCAAAACACACGAAAACATGAGTAAAAAGACAGGAAAGAGAGTAAAGTGACTTTGTTGTTCAGTAGCTCAGTTGTGTCCAGCTCTTTGCGACCCTATGAACTTCAGCATGACAGGCTTCCCTGTCCTTCACCATTTCTAGGAGCTTGCTCAAACTCAAGTCCATTGAGTTGCTAATGCCATCTGACCATCTCGTCCTCTGTCATCCCCTTCTCCTGCCTTCAATCTTTCCCAGCATCAGGGTCTTTCCTAATGAGTCAGCTGTTCACATAAGGTGGCCAAAGTATTGGAGCTTCAGCTTTAGCATCAGTCCTTCCAGTGAATATTCAGGGTTGATTTCCTTTAGGTTTGACTGGTTTGATCTTCTTGCAGGCCAAGGGACTCCAGAAAATCAATGCTTTGGCTCTGTACAAACCTGGTGAGGCTGGGACAGTTTCTCCCCATGAGGCCTGCCAGGCAAGGCCTTGAATTACCTATGGTTGGGGCATAAAGGATTAGACAATTGTTTGGCCTGGACTCAGATTCCTCAGTGTACGTAGTTTACAAAAGAATTGCAAAGTATATAAGGATAAGTTTTATAGAACTAAAAATAAATGGGATACACTTGGAAACTTTAAAACTTCTTTTTTTCTGTAACTAAAAGAGCAAATAGGTAAAGTGTGAGTAAGGATACACTTGACCAAGTGAACAGTTTTAGTACACTCCTGCCAACAACTGTGCTCATGCACACTGGGCTATCAAACCAGATTCAATAAACTTCAAAAAATTTAAATCATGCACAGCATATTTCCTGATCATGAGAGAATTAAATTAGAAAGAGATAGCAAAAACATACTAGTAAACCTTTCATATATTTGGAAATTGAAATGTATATGTCTAAAATCCATGAACTAAAGAAGACCCACAAGGTAATTAGAAAATATTCTGAATTAAATGGTAATACAAGCATGTAGTTGTTGTTGTTCAGTCGCCCAGTCATGTCCATCTCTTTGCAACTCCATGGACTACAGCATGTCAGGCTCCCCTGTCCATGGAATTTCCCATGCAAGAATACTGGAGTGGGTTGCAGTGCCCTTCTCCAGGGAATCTTCCCAGCCCAGAGATTGAACCCATGTCTATGTCTAATGCATTGGCAGGCAAGTTCTTTACCACTAGTGCCACCTGGGAAGCCTGTGATAAAGAGTAATACTTGTTAATTCCATAGACATAAGCTCCTTTCTGCACTTACTTTGCTGTAAAATATTGTTGTTTTCAGTCACTAAGTTGTGTCTGACTCTGCGACCCCATGAACTGCAGCATGCCAGGCTTCCCTGTCCTTCACTATCTCCCAGAACTTGCTCAAACTCATGTCCATTGATTCAGTGATGCCATCCAACCATCTCGTCCTCTGTCATCCCCTTCTCCTCCTGCCTTCAATCCTTCCCAGCAACCAGGTCTCTCCTAATGACTTGGCTCTTCACATCAGGTGGCAAAAGTATTGGAGCTTCAGCTTCAGCATCAATCCTTCCAATGAATATTCAGGGTTGATTTCCTTTAGGATTGACTGATTTAATCTCTTTGCTGTCCAAGAGGCTCTCAAGAGAGTCTTCTCCAGCACCACAGTTCAAAAGCATCAATTCTTTGGCGCTCAGCCTTCTTTATAGTCCAACTCTCACATACACACATGACTACTAGAAAAACCATAGCTTTGACTATATGGACCTTTGTCAAGAAAGTAAGGTCTCTGCTTTTTAATACATTGTCTAGCTTTGTCATAGCTATTCTTCCAAGGAGTAAGTGTCTTTTAATTTTGCGGCTGCAGTTACTGTAAAATATGTCCATGGTCAAAAGGATGCTGTGTGTTATATATACCAATATGGTACATAAGTCGTTCTGTAGATGGTGATGTATGTAATATATGCATAAGCCATAGATAGATGGTGGTGATAGCAGGAGCACTGAGGACAGTAAAGACAAATCCAGAATGAATGTCTACTTCAATGAGAACAAACTGCTGCACCTCCATGATGGAAAGCACTGAAAGCACTCTTGACCTTTTAAGGCATTAACTGCCCCCACATCAGTCTTAACCTTTATAAGAGATCGAGACAAAACAGTATGTTGCACAGATATCATGACTCTCTTCTCAGTTCTTGATAGTCTTCTATATACAAAGGGCTTTTAGTGACAGGTATGGAGTTTGTACATACAATCAATAATCTGACTTTCACCACTGCTGAGTGCCCAAGCATTAACAGCATAGGCCAATATAAAACCATTTCCAAACAGATCAGTAATTCACCTGGTGTGATGTTAATTACAGCAGGCTCACCAAAGGAACACTCATGCTCCATTCTTACTGTGCCCTCTTCCTCCACACACAAAGGTCAGAATCCTCTTGATCGAAGGATATCTTGAGACCAACAAACTCTTGATTGTTTTGTAACATAATTTTTTATTTCATTGTTTATGATGAAAAAGTTACCAAATATTGAGGCTGATTTTTTAATTCATGCCTGGAAACTATAACTCTTGTGGAGGACAGAAATTAACTTTCTATTCACATGAAAGAGTTAACAAAGTATTTGTTTTCCTATATTTTCAAAATCCTAGAAACTAGTTAATAAGTCTCAGAATCACACATTAAGCATTAGGAGATATGGCCTCAATTTCATTCTATGGTTTCCTGATCACTCACAATGAACTTCACAGATTTAATTCAATCATCCTATGTGTTTAGACCTTTATCATCAAGAATCTGGAGAAGGCAATGGCACCCCACTCCAGGACTCTTGCCTGCAAAATCCCATGGACGGAGGAGCCTGGTGGGCCGCAGTCCATGGGGTCGCTAAGAGTTGGACACGATTGAGCGACTTCACTTTCACTTTTCACTTTCATGCATTGGAGAAGGAAATGGCAACCCACTCCAGCGTTCTTGCCTGCAGAATCCCAGGGACGGGGGAGCCTCATGGGCTGCCGTCTATGGGGTCGCACAGAGTCAGATACGACTGAAGCGACGCAGCAGCAGCAGCAGCAGCAGGAAGAATCTAACTGTATATCCAAATAATAATTTTTCAAGCAAAAATACAGTCTGTGACATGTAATTACCCTTCACTTCGGTTTAGGAATTCTTGAGTAATTTATGCCTTTGGACTCTTAATATCTGCTTTTGAAGGCTTAAATCAAAATAATGTAGAACAGCAGGATTCAGTAATACCTAGATTTTTTTACTTAATGATAGTTGGTGAAAACAAGCAAGATCTATTTTTCTCATGTGATCTGAGAATAGATTAGAGTAACCCACATTTATGCTGGAGCTCTGTCCTTTTCTCCCAAATGATTCAGCTAAACCTCATGAAGATTTAACATTAGGTAATAGAATGTCCTTTCCTAAAATAGCTAAAGTCCAAAAAGCTGTTATGTGAGAATGAAGTCAGAGAATTAATAAGGAGAACTGCACAAAGCACCTGGTCATTTCTGAGGTAAAGTGCATGGTAATGGATGGACCAAGGTCATTTTTCCTGGTATCTCTCCCTCTTGAAAAAGTGGCAGAACGGGGGCACCAGAGCTCAAGGGAAAATGGGAGTTTGAAGCAGTTATCTAAATAATTCAGGCAAGAAGGCATACTTAGGCTTGTCCAAGTCACTGAATTATTTTGAAACTTGTTGGAAATTTTTTAATGTATCACAAGGACACACATACTGATACTGAATTATTGCATTAAGGAAAAATGTTATCCCTGGAAAAACTAGGCTCACGTACATACACCATGTTAAATAAATACTCAATTTTCTTTCTACTTTATGTTGCCCAGTAGATAGTAACTTTCACTGGCATAAGAAGTATGAATAATGTCCTCGTATCCTAGACACAGCATTTGTAATTCTGTATTTCTGAAGTAATTTTCTCACTAAATAGCATTGAGTTTGTAGCCAGAAGGAAAAAAAAAAAAGTGTAGCTGATATGCATACAAAAATAAAGGAAGAAAAGAAAATAGAATTACCCAAATGCTTCTGGGAAATAAAAAGACTTCACAAGCTATACAAAAAAAAAATTTTATTCACAGAGTACATTTCCAAAATTTCTCCAAGTAAGGGAGGTAGAGAAATTGAAACTTACTGAAACTTCTCAGTACCAGCCATAATTACAATGAACATAGCAAAGAAAAAGACATGTTTTAACAGCAAACCTCCTCCTATGACATTGCATTTAATTCTGTGGAAAGAACAACTCAGCAGAACCAACAGAGATACTGTGGTTTTCAAGTCACACTATAAAAAGTACCAATTAAAGTTTTTTTCTGACCTGCTACATTTTCTATGAAACTAAAAAAAAGAAAAAAGAAGAAGAAATGAAGAGCACTGATTTTCCCCACACCTACGGCCAGTGGAGTTTGGCTTTATTAGGAAGAAGTAATTTCACATACAGTTCAAAAGTGATTTCAATTTTCTGGTCTAATCTAACATCTTTTCCAGAATTACTGCATCTATCGACTTGGAGACTTGCAGACTACACTGCAAGAGAAAGTCTATTTGAATTTTTCTATTTTTTTCTGAGCTCTAGTCTCTGCAAATTTACTCTTGAAAAATAGCCTTCACATATGTGGAATAATATATAATGTTCAATCGTCAAGTTAAAGAGAATTTTCTTTTTCAAAGCTTTTCAGACCAACTGTGCTGTATGGTAACTGAAGTTCTAGTCATGTTCCAGACTTTTAAAAAAATTAGGCAATCTTTTTCTTTTTTCCTTTTTAATTTTCCTTTTAATTTTTGGGCTGTGCCGCTTGGCAGGAGGGATCTTAATTCCCGGACCAGGGGTGGAACCCATGCCCTCTGCGGTGGAAGTGCAGATTCTTAACCACTGGACCATGAGGGAAGCCCCGAGGCTAGCTCTTCAGCGGAGCTCTGTTCAGTGGAGCTTCAGTGTTGTCTGTTCTCACCCTTTTTAGTGTCTCTGATGTAACCCAGTGGTCATCAATCATCACAAACTGTGAATCCTATACACATTATTATGAGGGCTTCCCTGGTGGGTAAGTGGTAATGAATCCTCCTGACAATGCAGGAGACATGCATTCCATCCCTGGGTCAGGAAGATCCCCTGGAGAAGGAAATAGCTACCCACTCTTATTTGCCTGGAAAATCCCACGGATAGAGGAGGCTGGCAAGCTACTTTCCATGGGGTCATAAAGAGTCTGACATGACTTAGCGACTAAACAACAATACAGATTATGAAAGAGATGTCTCTAGAAACCTTTCAACAAGAAAGCCCAATGGATTGGTGCTAAAGAATAAATGGGAAACGGGAAAAAAATTGTTTTCTTGCTTCCACGAATGCTAGAATTTGTTTTTTAAGCATTTTTAGTCCGTGTCCTTCTGCGGCTATCACCTAAGGCATTCCCTATGAGCAGGTTCTACTACTTCAACAAAGGATATTTACATACTGTTATCAGACGTCTCCAAGGCCTAGATACTATTGTGCATTTACATAAAATAGTCACATTCACTACACTTGTAAGAGTTCTTGCTGATGATAAAGACACAACTTGGAACAGACATGGTTACGCCTCTAGAGTGACAGGGGTACATGAAGGAAATACATAAGGAAGTGGGAGCCAAGCCAGAAAAAGTTAAGGCACCCTCTGCCACCCCCAGCGAGGTCAGCCAGCTTTCTCTTTCAATGGGCCTAACTAATGTAAGGGGTGTGTGTATGTGTGTGTTTACACTAGCACATAGGAGAGGAAACACATCTAGTCTGCCTAAGTAATAATGAATATAAAAGCCTTTTACTGAGGTATAATTGTGGGAGCGTAACTAAAGCTAACTTTATGCATAGCACATGGTGATCATGTTTCAAAGGGTCAAGTTCAAGGTGACATTTGCTGCCATATTGCTGCCTCATCATGACAAAAGATCAAAATCACCTTATTTTGCGAGTATGCATCAAGGTAGAGATGGACAAGGGGTGTGAGAATGGGAATGTTTGCATATTCAGGCTCAAACACCAAGGAAAACCCAACGTGGAGAGGACAGGAAGTGGAGAAGAGTTTAGACCCTGAGGGTCCAAGTAGGTAAAGAGGTACCACTTCTGCTTTTTTCCCCAAGCGCTGCACAGTCTCACGTTACTTCCTCTAGCATGTTTCCATCATTAGAAATAACAGTTGCATGACAATGTATTTCCTTTAAAATGTTTTGAAAAGGTTCTTGGGGCTGACAACAAGGACAACCACCTCCATGCTTCCTCTTCACTGCACACTAAGATCCCTCCCACTGACATACACACACTGTGTATAAAATAGATAACTAATGAGAACCTACTGTATAGCTTAGGGAACTCTATCTACCCAATATATGTACATGTATAGTAGATTCACTTTGCTGTACAGTAGAAACTAACACAACATTATAAGCAAATGTACTTTGATTAAAAAAATAAAGATTCCTCCCAGTGGTCCCTCTCAATTAAAGCCCTGATTTTTGTTCTATCATTTTCATTAAATTTATTTTTTTTAATGACAATTCTCCATTTCTCTTATGGTAGAGAGAAAAACAGACATATCTATCTCCTCATTTTCTCTGCCCTGGATAAAATCACATCTCTTAGATGTTTATTCGTATCATGTGAAACATGAGCTTTTAAAATGACAAATAACTGGAGAAAATCTAATTATATAGAAGCAGAAAGAGACATGATCAATACATTTAGACAGTATTCTATAAAACTTCTAGGTAGTTGCACATTATTGATTATATCCCATAGATTCAACAAGAAGGCAAATCAGAAAGAATTTTAGCACAATGTAGAGATCAATATGAATACAGGAGGTAGGTAAATGAGTGACCATAGCCAAAATATAATTCCTCTTTTGTGCTTTAGAATTTATAGTTATGGGCTTTGGCTATCGTACAAGTGATCAAGTATTATAAGTTAATTTATAATGTTATTTACTCCTTAAGTATTAGAGCAGAAAAAATCAGAAATGCTGGCACCAGAAAATCAGAAGGAAATGGAAGCACATATTTTTTTCTTATTGCAATGACAAGCATAATTTTTGTGTTATGTTTGAATGAGTTTTCCACTCAAGTATTTATTTCAGGTAAAAAATTCAGATAGGCCTATGCTGGGAGTAAAGTCAGTAGTATCCATTTTCTTATGATAGGAAAAAAAATGGCCAACACAATTGAAGATTCACATACATTTCCTTTCACTTACAAAATAGAAATTTTATGGTGTTCAACCTAAATACAGTGGCTTCTTACTTAGGAATCTATAAACAGGCAGTCTAGGCCTTTGCCTGCATCTCCAGAGCTTTCTCTGGGCTACTGGAGAACTAGTAGAATATTTGATATTCTCCCAGCTTTGAGAACTTAGAAAAAAATGTATCAAAGTACGGGGGAAAAAGTTTCATTTTTAATAAATGCTGGCAGGGCCATAATTAGGTCAAGATGATCAGAATTCTATCATGGGACACCCAAATTTAAAGAGCACACGTATTAAAAAAAAAAAACATGTTTAAGGCAGTGTAAAATTTTAAGCTTCCCAGCAAATTTGCACACCAGCTCTCTAGTCACAAGACTGCTAGCTTGACCTCAGAGCTAGGAGATCTTCTGTGGTAGTAGACAGAGAGTGCTGGAAGGCCAAGGCCAAATGCAGAGACTTCTCTGACCCTTTGTACATGGAAAGCTTGGAGATTGGGTTTTTCTTCCTTTGCATTTGCCTCTTCTTCACCCCAGCACGCTGTTCACTGAAGTTGCCTAAACTGCTAGTCATATTCAGTTGTAGTTACTGTTCATTTGGGGCTTCCCTGGTGGCTCAAAGGGTAAAGAATCTGCCTGCCATGCAGGAGACTTGGGCTCAATCCTTGGGTTGGGAAGATCCCCTGGAGAAGGGCGTGGCAACCCACTCCAGTATTCTTGCCTGGAGAATCCCATGGACAGAGGAGCCTGGCAGCCTATAGTCCATGGGGATGCAAAGAATCAGACAGAACTGAGTGACTAACACACACACACACTGTTCATTTTGTAAGAGGCCTGACCAATGTTGCAGGTGCCTCAGTAATGTCTGCCCATGCCCATCCCTGATGTGTGCCCATCAAAATCAGATCATCTCAGAGGAGACCTCTACACTGGGAAAAAGAAGAAATAAAAAGCACAGTATTGTTCTCAAGCCTTATTCCTCCACACGCTCTTCCGAAAGCTCCCATAAAAGTCCTCTTTGATCTCTGAAAGTTTGATCTTTGAAACTCTACTGACAGAGAGCATATATTACCTGATTTGGGGGGGGAAAGTTTTTATACAACCCAATAAGCATTTCCTGAAGTTTTCAGTGGACTGTTAACTTTTTTTCCTCTTTAGGTCCCTCCTAGCAAGGGTTTATCAGTTAAATTTTTCATGCAATCAGTATTTTTAAACAGAAATGAAAACCCTAGGTGACTGATTTTCCAAACTGAGAAACAGGAGGTGGTATATAATAAAATGACAAACCTACCTGAGTTGCTGACAATGTTATGGGTTAGTATTTCTATTTGAAATTATCACTAACACTACTGTAAAGCTTTGGACTAATCTCAGAATACTTTTGGCAAATTCAGAATCCTAGGATTTCCCCAGTTATTTTCCATATAGATTTTTAAGCCGGGTTGCCCATTGCTTCAGGTACAAGTTATATTTAACCTAAACAAGGTTTTTAGTCCAGAAAAGGGCATAAAATATCACAAAGCCAAACACAGAGTACTGTGTGAACATCTGTCACTCTGGATCTCTGTATCATTTTGAAGCATTTGCCCTTGTTAAAATAGGTAAAAGTGAACTATACAGAAACAAAATCCAGGAAACACTCCTCAACTTCTTACATTACTTTCAATTTAGATGTACAATGTTGTATAAACTGTTGGTCAAATACTCTATAGAAAGCATGTGTCCAGTGTCTTCTTCCATAAAAAATCTTTCATATAAAAATTACTTTCTTAAGAAAGACTTAATCATTCAGGCATCTTAATTTGACCTAAGTCTAATTAAAATCAAACAGAAGTCTTTCTTACTCATGATCTATAATATCAGTGCAGTTCTCCAATTGGAGCTAATAAAAATAAAAATTCATATCAGGTACTCATTTTCAGTCTCTTCATCCCCTCATTTATCCCCATGGAGCAACCTAATTTTTGCCACTGAAATATAACTTAAAAATTAGACTAATATGTTAGAGGATGATGCCTTCTTGCAGGTGTATCAAAAGTGATGAAATACTGTCTTATGAAATGTGTCTACTGCAACCTAAATCTCTTCTGAGCTTAATCTTAAGGGTCAGTAACATTAAAAGGTAATCAACCAAATTTGGCAAATAATGAGGCCCAATTCTGAAGGTCTCAATTTCAAAAAAATAAAATAATGGGAGCTTAGAATTTAACTTAAGAGTAGTAGAGTATGCCAGAGTACTGAGCAAGATAATACTAGAAAGATCCTCACTTAGGAACACATATATTCCAGTAAGGATGGATATACTAACTTTATGCTATAAGCACATGTACACACACATAAGCATACACACTCACAACTCCTACATTGAGATATATCCATCTAACCACAGAAAAGGAAATATGTATGGCACACTTGTGAATTATCACTATAAAATAATGCCAAACTGTAATATACTCTGAGAAAGCATTCTCATAAAATTGTAGTCATACTTTGAATGACATGAGCATGGAAGTGAAGACAATATGGAATAATCAAAATATCATTTTGGTCTAATCTGGGGTTTCTCAACCTTGGCACTACTGGGATTTTCATATCGGTAATTCTTTGTTGGGGGGCTGCTCTGTGCATTATAGATCTTTAGTAGGACCCCTGGCCTCTATCTACTAGATGCTGGCAGCACCCTCCAGACCACGAGCATCAAAAATGTCTCTTAAGAAGTCCCTGGTGACCCAGTGGTCAGGACTCTGAGCTTCCACTGCCGAGGGCCTGGGTTCCATCTCTGGTGAGGGAACTAAGACCCCACAGAAAAGTCTGCAGACACTGGCAGATATCACCAGACAGGGGAGGAGATTCACTCCAGTTAAGAAGCTGTGGTCTAATTATACTCTATCCATTTGCTTGCCTTTCAGAAGCCCCAAATGTACAACTAACCACTGTACAAATCTCTTGCACAAACCTAGCCCAGGAATTACAAAATGCAAAATTTCCAGAAGACGTCTTCAATGGAGCCAAGACACATGAGTTCGATGGAGTTTATTAATTATTGATTACAACAATGTCAACAATTAAA
Organism: Oryx dammah; assembly: GCF_014754425.2. Taxonomy (NCBI): domain Eukaryota; kingdom Metazoa; phylum Chordata; class Mammalia; order Artiodactyla; family Bovidae; genus Oryx; species Oryx dammah. The sequence continues at coordinate 30,782,237 of NW_024070213.1, forward strand.
GCACTAATTTGAGTATTATCTATTTTATTAACTTTTATGTGTGTTTTTTGTTAGGACTTTTATATTTTGATGAAATGTATAGGTAAAAATGTATTCCTTTTCAGGTAGTTATTAAATAATAATAACAGCTCAAAAGAGGAAATATATTCAGGATTGCACATACAGTGCATATTTAGTTCAACTCACTCATAGCACATTCTCATTACATTTTTGCTGCCAAATAGGATCAAAAGAGCAAATCGGATCTGCACAGAATCAATACTCTTAAATTCTTAACTTTCTAAGTATCAATAGAACCTGTTTTGTCACCAGTCATATTTTAACTGTTGATCTCTATAATAACCTTAATATTCAATCTTATTTAGCAATTGCCTAGACAGGAAGATCCCCTGGAGTAGGAAATGGCAACCCACTTCAGTATTTTTTTCTGGAGAAGTCCATGGACAGAGAAGCTTGTGGGCCTACAGTCCATGGGGTTGCAGAGTCGGACACAACTGAGCGACTGAGCACCACCACATCCCAATGAGGCAGAATTTTTTCCAAGGGCTTTGTTATCTTGGGATTATTTACATGAACCCACCCCAAAACTGCCACCTGCTTTAGTCTACCTTGTATACTAAGTCTTTTCCATGGAAAATGAAGCAGAACTTTTGGGTACAGTTTACCTACATTTTGGTGACACTTAAAAGAATCAAGTTAGTGACATGTACTGTCTCCTTTTAGATGAAGACATCCCCAAACACAAAGACCATGTGAGGTTTCTTTTACCTTTCTCTGTATGTAAACACATCTGGCTGCCCGTAAACTGTCAACAGAGTTTGTGTGCAGAGTGTCAAAGCTGAGGTAACAAGCCTTCTATGCTGTCCTATCTGTTACTAAGGCAATCAACAACTACTAACTCACATCCCTTTACTGGTGTGAACCATGTGTTGATGACCATATGTAACACAGGATTTACTCATGAGATGTTGGTGGGGGGGAGTCACATACACTAAAACTGTTCTGTTCATTTGGAATGATTTGGGGTAAGGCTCACATCTCATGCTGGTATGAGCATTAGAGCAGCAACCAGTGAGCTGGTTTGTGTTGTAGCAAGGTATGGTAGGTCGTACATAATGCATTGCTAGCTCTCCAACGAGTTACAGATTTCTGCTGTCCCAGGCCATGTGGGTTCCGCTTTCATAGCTGCACAGGAATGAGCTTTGTCTGAGTGCGTGTATGAGTGTACATGAGTCTATGCATGCTTTTATGTGTGCATGCATATGCTTCATCTTGGAGAGGACCTATTTACCATAAAGAAAAGGAAGTATCTTCTGGTCTGTCTTCCAGAGACTAAGCTTGATGTCATTGTGCTTTACTTCATCTCTGAACATTAAATTATGAAGATAATTATGCCAATTTGCAAATAAATAATGCACTTGCATTTGTAGTTTTTTGCACTAAAATAATAAGCAAGAGATGTGGGTTTCAGTCCCTGGGTCAGGAAGATCCTGTGAAATAGGAAAAGACAACCCACTCCAAATCCCATGGACAGAAAAGTCTGGCAGGCTATGGTCCATGGGGTCACAGAGAGTAGGACACAACTGAGCAACTGAGCACACACAATAATAATGCAAATAGGCTTGCATAAAGCAGACCTAAAATTGAGTTTATGCCCTACATTCTGAGGAGGGAAAGTGATTCGTCCTCCTGACAATGAACCAATACAATCTAAATTCAACAATGTTTCACATTGTCTAAGTGGACTTGACAAAAGGGGAGGAAGTAATTCTTATTTAACAATTTTTTAAATGGAAGGGAGGGGAACTCTAGTTAACAAAGACTTGGTTCAACAAATTACAATTATCAGCTGTAGTGTCTTGTATCCATATTACTCAGTAAGGGATTTTTAAAAAATGTACCCCATCACCTACTCACTGCCCTTAAATAGGGCAAAATTAAGTAAGAATTTTTTAAAAACCTAGAGTTCTAATGTTAGTCTGATTAAGATAGCCTTTTTTTTTTTTTTAAACTAAGTCAGTTCAGGTTGATAACCACCAACACTTCCACTCTGGCATTTCACTTAATCTACCTTAATTCCTCAGCTTCAATAACTAGTTTTGTCTAGTCTGTGAACTGTACCTTCTCATGTAAATGTGTTTTACCAACATCACTTCATCAGCATGTTACTAGTTGCAAATCCACCATCTGCCAAATATTTCATGGGATGGTTCACTTCTTTTTTTGTCTTCCAAGCCAACAGTGAAAGTAGAGTTTCCCTTGGGTTTCTGTTGTCACTTTTTTCCAAGTTGTCCATGCAAATCCATGAAATGACCTGATCATTTCCTTTTGAAGTTATGTAGAAAACCTAACAAAAATACCCTGGCTCAGTCCTTTCTTTTTCCACAGTCCCTAGGAAGTGGGCTGGAGTGAAGTGTCCTCACATGGGTCTAACTGCATTCTCAGTGCACCAATTTTATGAAGATACCAGAGTTGAAGAAATTCCTCCGGCATGGCATGAAAGCCAGAAAAGGGCAGGACATTATCATAGTAGTGGTGGCTGATGGGCTGTTCATGCATATTCACAGAGAAGGGCCAGAAGCCATAGATGGCCACCTCTTCACAGAGGCCCAGGGCTGCGCTCACCAGAAAGAGTCCTGTGGACAGGCGCTTGGCGTGAATTCCCCTACTTTTCCAGAACTTCCCAATGCTACGCAGAAAGTTGGGGTTGGCAAAGAGCACTGTCTGATTGGCACCAACATCTGACAGTGTGTAATAAACCCGGAGGGATGGCTCTGTTCCCGTCTTCATAGAAAAGGCAGGCATGTAGACGTAACTGTGGTTATAGGCCTTCATATGGTCCACAAACGTCTTTCTGGACCACAGCAGGTTCTGAAACCTATCGAAGAGAAGAGGCTCAATTAAACCCGGGGAAAAGGAACTCATCAATACCCACTCTACAGTTCTTCTGATGCCCTGATAGGCATGTCATCTCTGCAAAAAACATAAAAAGCACTTCTCTTGATTTAAAATCCACCTTGAACTTACCAATTATCTCTCATCAAGTAGCTTGGCTTTCCCCCACCCCAACATCTTACACTCAGGTTAAGATTTCTTAGTGAGATTCTCTTTGAACTGAAATCCATTGCACATGCTGTTCTCTTTTAGAATTTACTTGCCTAGAATATAAAAATGATTTAATACTCATGAATTCACAAAGGTCATTGGTTGTTGAATAGACTTGATAAAGCTACCTGTGGGGCAGACATAAACACAGGACTTTTTTCTTCACATGCAAATCAAAAGAACCATTTCAGAGATATTCTTCCCACTGAAATGCTCTGATTCTACAGGAATGAAGCTTTACCAATGAATGCTACAACTATAATAATATATGGAAAAAGAAAGACTTGTTTCGATTAAACAAGGTTGCTGAGAGCTGCTTATATTGATAGCTCCAGAGAACTCTACTTTTCTATGTTCTTTCAATTTGGATTGCATAGGAGGATTTCTGACTGAAATGTATTCAGTTAAAACTTATGGTGGACATCCTGTGTGTCAGGCATTGGGGAAGTGAAATGTTTGATCTCAAGAAATTCAAGTCCAGTTGTAGAAACAAAAATATAACTGAGCACATTCATATAATATAATAACATTATATATTAAGCACTTAACATAATAACATTAATGTTCTAAGTACAACAGTTGACAGTTATATAAATTACTATGGAATACAGATGAAAAAATAATTCTGTCTTGGGAGAGTGGGTTCCAAAAAGAGCTACATTGAGGGGATGGCACTTAAATACATTTCCTTAGGGGAACAAAAGAAGAATAACCACGAAACTATAAAAGATACCAATTGCAAGTCCTGAAGCAATGATAAAGATCCTGTGATAAAGATTCTGTGTCTCTGGAATGAGTGAAGCAGGGATGACTGGTGGAGGCAGTGGTGGAAGATGAGGTGTGTTGCAGAAACACTTGAGTGTCTCTCATTTGTTCGGAATGCACTCTGATGATGGAGAACCTTCACAGAAGTGAGCACACACAGCACTTTACTACCTGGATTACAAATATTCCATCATTTGTTTAGCTCTCAGTCTTTGTCAAGAAAAGTGACTCTGGTGATCTGAGGAAGGAAGAAGCTGATGGCCTGGAGGCAAGTTCAGAGACTGCCAATGTAGATCAAATGAAAAAAGACAGTGAGTGAGAGGAGGGCCTTGCAACTTCTTCTTCTTCCACATGGAAGTCATTTGTTTCAGGTTACACGCAGGTAAAGAAGCAGCATCTGATGGGGTGGAGAGGGAGGTGGGAGGGGGGTTCAGGATTGGGGGACACATGTACACCCATGGCTGATTCATGTCAGTTTAGTCGCTCAGTCCTGTCTGACTCTTTGCGACCCCATGAATCACAGCACACTAGGCCCCCCTGTCCATCATCAACTCCTGGAGTTCACTCAAACTCATGTCCATTGAGTCGGTGATGCCATTCAGCCATTTCATCCTCTGTCGTCCCCTTTTCCTCCTGCCCCCAATCCCTCCCAGCATCAGGGTCTTTTCCAATGAGTCCAACTCTTCGCATGAGGTGGCCAAAGTATTGGAGTTTCAGCTTTAGCATCAGTCCTTCCAATGAATACCCAGGACTGATCTCCTTTAGGATGGACTGGTTGGATCTCCTTGCAGTCCAAGGGACTCTCAAGAGTCTTCTCCAACACCACAGTTCAAAAGCATCAATTCTTCGGCACTCAGCTCTCTTCACAGTCCAACTCTCACATCCGTACATGACCACTGGAAAAACCATAGCCTTGACTACATGGACCTTTGTTGGCAAAGTAATATCTCTGCTTTTCAATATGCTATCTAGGTTGGTCATAACATTCCTTCCAAGGAGTAAGCGTCTTTTAATTTCATGGCTGCAATCACCATCTGCAGTGATTTTGGAGCCCCCCAAAATAAAGTCTGACACTGTTTCCACTGTTTCCCCATCTATTTGCCATGAAGTGATGGGACTGGATGTCACGATCTTCATTTTCTGAATGTTGAGCTTTAAGCCAACTTTTTCACTCTCCACTTTCACTTTCATCAAGAGGCTCTTTAGTTCCTCTTCACTTTCTGCCATAAGGGTGGTGTCATCTGCATATCTGAGGTTATTGATATTTCTCCCAGCAATCTTGATTCCAGCTTCTGCTTCACCCAGACCAGCGTTTCTCATGATGTACTCTGCATAGAAGTTAAATAAGCAGGGTGACAAAATACAGCCTTGATGTACTCCTTTTCCTATTTGGAACCAGTCTGTTGTTCCATGTCCAGTTCTAACTGTTGCTTCCTGACCTGTATACAGGCTTCTCAAGAGGGAGGTCAGGTGGTCTGGTATTCCCATCTCTTTCAGAATTTTCCACAGTTTATTGTGATCCACACAGTCAAAGGCTTTGGCATAGTCAATAAAGCAGAAATAGATGTTTTTCTGGAACTCTCTTGCTTTTTTGATGATCCAGCAGATGTTGGCAATTTGATCTCTGATTCCTCTCCTTTTCTAAAACCAGCTTGAACATCTGGAAGTTCACGGTTCATGTATTGCTGAAGCCTGGCTTGGAGAATTTTGAGCATTACTTTACTAGCGTGTCAGATGAGTGCAATTCTGTGGTAGTTTGAGCATTCTTTGGCATTGCCTTTCTTTGGGATTGGAATGAAAACTGACCTTTTCCAGTCCTATGGCCACTGCTGAGTTTTCCAAATTTGCTGGCATATTGAGTGAAGCACTTTCACAGCATCATCTTTCAGGATTTGAAATAGCTCAACTGGAATGCCATTACCTCCACTAGCTTTGTTCGTAGTGATGCTTTCTAAGGCCCACTTGACTTCACATTCCAGGATGTCTGGATCTCGGTGAGTGATCACACCATTGTGATTATCTTGGTCGTGAAGATCTTTTTTGTACAGTTCTTCTGTGTATTCTTGCCACCTCTTCTTAATATCTTCTGCTTCCATTAGGTCCATACCATTTCTGTCCTTTATTGAGCCCATCTTTGCATGAAATGTTCCCTTGGTATCCTTAATTTTCTTGACGAGATCTCTAGTCTTCTCTATTCTGTTGTTTTCCTCTATTTCTTTGCACTGATCACTGAGGAAGGTTTTTTTTTTATCTCTCCTTGCTATTCTTTGGAACTCTGCATTCAGATGCTTATATCTTTCCTTTTCTCCTTTGCTTTTCGCTTCTCTTCTTTTCACAGCTATTTGTAAGGCCTCCTCAGACTTAAACTGAAGAAAGTGGGGAAAACCATTAGACCATTCAGGTATGACCTAAATCAAATCCCTTATTATACAGTGGAAGTGAGAAATAAATTTAAGGGACTAGATCTGATAGAGTGCCTGATGATCTATGGATGGAAGTTCATGACATTATACAAGAGACAGGGATCAAGACCATCCCCATGGAAAAGAAATGCAAAACGATTCATGTCAGTGTACAGCTAAAACCACCACAATACTGTAAGGTAATTAGCCTCTAACTGAAATAAATTAATTAATTAAAAAGAAAAACAAATTAGGGAATACTATGTAGCTATTAGAGAGAACGAGGTAGTAAATATGTATACAGAAGTCAAGACATATATATATGCAGAAAAGGTGTCAAGTATAATAAATATATGAAATTATAAAAGAGCAAAAAAAAGCAGCAGCATCTGAGAATGGAACTGAGCCATATCAGCAGAGGAAAGTCTGTTCTGACAGGTTGGCAGGGCTCATCAGAAATATGTGAAACTGAAATTCTGAATACACAAATCCACAGGATTTTATGTTGCAATCAGTGTTATGAACTCTGCCTGCCAAGAAAGGTGGGTCTCTCAATCCTGTAGGAAGGGAAATCGCTCAAGTTTTCTTCATGTCCTTGATTCAGCAGCCTGCCTTAGGAACCTTTCCTGGGCCCTGACAAATAGAGAAGTGATAACAGGGTTTTTAGGTGTGATTACTTTACCCTATAAGAAGCCATGGAAGCACACTGATCCCTATCGTGGAGCTGGGCCAGCCTCTGCAACACAAATGCCTACTTCCAACTTCAATAGGCTATACCTAATAATTCTTTTTTTCTCTCCATTGCCCACCCATATCTGCTACTCACCAATGCTTTCCCGATCATGTAGACATACCCTGCAGATTACCTCCTACTTATGGCTCAGACGGTAAAGCATCTTTCTACAATGTGGGATACCTGGGTTCGATCCCTGGGTTGGGAAGATCCCCTGGAGAAGGAAATGGCAATCCACTCCAGGACTATTGCCTGGAAAATCCCATGGAGGAGGAGCCTGGAAGGCTACAGTCTATGGGGTTGCCAAGAGTCGGACACGACTGAGCAACTTCACTTTCACTTTCTCAACTTTAGTTAGAATAACTTGTATCACAGATTTCTAGACTTTGATGACAGTTGCATAGGGAGGTGAATTTTTATCCAGCCCTCCCTGCTGATTCTGATGCAGGTGTCAGGGGCTACCGTTATTCAGAAGATCAACACCATCAATGTAAGTTATCTAACTCTCTGTACCTATCTATGGGCATCTCTTTCTTTACATCTTCTAATTTCATCCTTGATGCATTTCTAAGAGGAAGAAGTTTCTCTCAGAAACTGTGAAACAGGCTGTTTCACACCCCCTAGTGCGGGGGTGTGGAAACAGTCAAACTCTCCATCTCTATTGAATCATTCCCTTTTATCTACTAAACATGGTTCTAACTTAATACAAGAAAATTCACTGTATGCCTGGGCTGTTCCCAGAGCTACCCTCTAGTCCTCTCATTTCATCATCAACATTCTAGAGCAGTAAGTACACTCCTACTTGTTCCCTTTCTTGTTGCATTCCCTCCTCACTTCTGTACAGAATGGTTTGTATTCCATAGGGTTCTGTTGGTGGTTGGAACTTATCCCTATTTTTGTAGTGGACTACATACTAAAGAGAATAACAGACAGCTCCAATAAAATCAGGGCAATTGAGTTTGTGTTCCCTGTCTTAAAGCTGACTGATTATTCTCGAGGACGGCAGTCTTCTTTCCTTGAGTTTTAACCTTGAAAAGAAACACACGTCTTGAATGTACTATAGTACCAATTTTATTGGCGTGGTTAAAAAAAACCTATTATTTTATTATTTTTATCTACCTAATTCTTCAGAATAGCTCAGAATTGTTGTACACTGTATGAATGGAAAACTATTAAATAACTGAAAAATAAGAAAAATGAAACTGACCAGTCAATAAATCACTAAGCATAGAAATGATTAATATCATGAATATGGACATGTAGTAGAAAAACACAACACAAAGCAGAGAAATACAGCACATTTGACAACTGAATTTAATATGTGGTAGTAAAAAGTTGATGAAATTTTTAAAATCAGTTAATAGACAATGTCAAGATAAAGTGTTAGTCACTCGGTCATGTTCGACTCTTTGCAATCCCAAGGACTATGGCTTGCCAGGCTCTTCTGTCCATGGGATTCTCCAGGCCAGAATACTGGAGTGGGTTGCCATTTCCTTCTCTTTATTATGTCAAGATAAATAGTTAACAATTTGGAAATTTGAGGGGAAACATATTTGTACTTGACAAGAAAATTAAAAAAAAAAGGATAAATATTTAAAGTCCACATTAAAGAATACAAGAAAAACTAAAGAAAAGAAATAAAAATCTTATCATTTACAAAGTACTTTTTCCAAAGAAAAATAGTGACAAAATTATGTTGAGATGTGAAATTTCATTGCCATGAAAAATAAGATAACTGAAATAAAAGAGGGAATGACTCCAAAAAATATGTTCAGCCAACATGACAAACAATGTTAATGTTGATAACATTATGAAAGAAAGTATGAAAGAAAGTGTGAAACGTTAAGAAAGAAAGTAGCTCAGTCATGTCCAACTCTGCGACCCCAAGAACTATAGACCACCAGTCTCCTCTGTCCATGGAATCTCCAGGCAAGAGTACTGAATTGGATAGCCATCCCCTTCTCTAGGGGAACCTTCTGACCCAGGGATCAAACCTGGGTTTCCAGCATTGCAGCTATATATATATATTTTTTTTACTGTCTAAAGCCACCAGGGAAGCCACCAACATGAAAATGGACAAAAACAGAAAATTAGAGGGAACTGAAATTCATAAAATGATCAGCTTCAGGTTGCCAGTCAAGATGCAAACTGAATAGAATCAGGGAAGATTAAAGGTCCAGCTCTCCTCTCCTACAGCAAATCTCTAGAAATGAGAGAAAAGATATTTTTAAAAATCTATATCTATTCTAAAAAAAAGGAAAAAAGAAAGCAAACCTTCAATGAATTCCCACATCTGGAACACTTCTGAAAACAGAAAGCTTACATTAAAAAAAGCAGAATGTAAACTAATTTGCCAAGCATTGCTCTAAAAGTTAGCTGTGCCCTATGCCTTAAGCCAGGAGACCCTGGAGAAGGTAGGTGTTTTGGTACAATCAACAAGGTTACTATTCAGATTATGGAGCAGCAGGAACACGCAGGTGCACTGACCCCTAAAATCCTGCACTGGCCAATCATCACTGTGTGTAGCGAGGAGGGAGTGTCAGTCTCTAGGGAGGGGCAGTGGCTGCGTGCACAGATGATAGCTGGCCCAGGCTATGGGAAACTGAGGCTTCTTTACAACTCATACAGTATTGGTAGCCAGGCTTATACCAGGCTTGACACTGATGGGTCAAGAGAGAGACCTACATATTATGACATCTGAGAGTCACCCAAGAGAAAGCCACCTTGCCACTTTTTCTTCAACTGAGAGTGAAGCCCATCTATCAACAGGTCCAGTCTCTCACAGAGCTCCAAACAAGAACAGATACTCAGGATGAGAAGATGCTGAAGGTAAGTCTTCAACATGAGGGTTAGAGAACAGAATGGAAGAACAAAAGAACTCAGAAAAGGCCAAGATCAGAAGACTCTTGAAGGTCTATAATTTGTTTAGAAATGGCAATAATTATCACACCCATGAATTAAGATTGGGATGCTATAAAATGAAAGAGAACATTTAGGTAGCAAGGAAGAACTACCGGTAATTAACATACATAACAACAGATGGATTCTGGTAAAGGAAAGCCCCAGAAAGCCAGCTTACACAGCAGGCTGAGAAAGCCATCAATCAGATTCTAGTGAGAGAAAAAGTTTCTAAAACGATGTCTCGACAACAAAAAAGAGCCCCTGATAGATTACATGCTGGCAGTAATGAAAGATTTGCAGCTCTAATGAGAGTCTGGAGATGAATTAGTGACTGTCGCATCAAAAGTCTTTATTCACTTTGGGGAAATATAAAAAAGTTGAAAGTGAAAGTCACTCAGTCATGTCAGACACTTTGTGACCCCATTGACTATACAGTCCATGGAATTCTCCAGGCTAGAATACTGGAGTGGGTAGTCTTTCCCTTCTTCAGGGGATCTTCCCAACCCAGGGATCAAGCCCTGGTCTAGAGCATTGTAGGCAGATTCTTTACCAGCTGAGCCACAAGGGAAGCCCAAGAATGCTGGAGTGGGTAGCCTATCCCTTCTCCAGCAGATCTTCCAGACCCAGGAATGAAACTGGGGTCTCCTGCATTGTAGGCGGATTTTATACCGACTGAGCTATCAGGGAAGTATCATTAAACGTTGAACCGAGTATTAAATATTTGTAATAGATTTTTTTTTTTTTTTGGTCTCAGATGCGAACAGGGCTTAGACACTAAGGTAAGCACTGACCATTGATTTCATTGTGATATATCTGGATTGAGAGATTAGGAAAGTATAAGTGTATGGTGGGGAACAGTGCTGTGAGGAGCACTTTAAGAGAGAAAAATCTTAATTTTCCATAAGAAATCAATAGATAAATGAAAAAATTTTAAATTACAATTAATCATGTGGCTTTTAAATGTGAGAAGAGAAAAATCAGCTAGAGAAGCTGAAGGCTTTGGAACATTTCTCGAGGGAGTATATGACAGCAGACTGCTGCTTTCTGTATGAAGCTTTGTCATATCATTTGATCTTGAAAACTGTGTACACATTTTGGTAAAATTAGAATCTAGAGTTTTTAAATCATAAAAATATGAAGTAAAGAATATATATGTGTGCAACTGAATCACTCTGTTGTATAGCAAAAATTAACACAACACTGTAAATCAACTGTACTTCAACAAAATAAATTTTAAAAACATAAATGAATGTATATTAATCCAAAGAACAATACCACCCAAAAAAGTAATAGTCAAGAAACTTCGTGCACCTAACCAGATAGTTTCAAAATACACATAGCAAAACTAATTAAAATTCAGATAGATATTCACAAATTCACGATCATGATTAAGTCTTTAATTTTAAAATATTTTTTTAAACATGAACAAAAACTTTCTAAAATGATCAGATATTATGTCAGAAAAGAAAACATATAGTATGATATATATGTATACACAAATATATTAAAATAATTACCACCATTCAGTCCAGATCATCTGATCAAAAATGTAATAAAATGAGAAGTCAACAATAAAAATACACATCAGTTCAGTCAGTTCAGTTGATCAGTTTTGTCCGACTCTTTGCGACATCATGGACTACAACACGCCAGGCTTCCCTGTCCAATACCAACTCCCAGAGCTTACTCAAACTCATGTCCATCGAGTCAGTGATGCCATCCAACCATCTCATCCCCTGCTTTCCCCTTCTCCTGCATTCTATCTTCCCCAGCATCAGGATCTTTTCCAATGAGTCAGTTCTTCACATCAGGTGGCCAAAGTATTGGAGTTTCAGCTTCAGCATCAGTCTTTCCAATGAACATTCAGGACTGATTTCCTTTAGGACGGACAGGTTGGATCTTCTTGCAGTCCAAGGGACTCTCAAGAGTCTTCTCCAACACCACAGTTCAAAAGCATCAACTCTTCAGCACTCGGCTTTCTTTATAGTCCAATTCTCACATCCATACATGACTACTGAGAAAACCATACCTTTGACTAGATGGACCTTTGTTGGCAATCTGGTTTTTAATATGCTGTCTAGGTTGGTCATAGCTTTTCTTCCAAGGAACAAGCATCTTTTAATTTCATGGCTGCAGTCACCATTTGCAGTGATTTTGGAGCCCCCCAAAATAAAGTCTCTCACTGTTGCCATTGTTTCCGCATCTATTTACCATGAAGTGATGGGACCAGATGCCATAGAAAATATATTTTAAGAGGAAATTTGTCAACTTTTACAGATAACATAATTACCTATTAGAATATATATGAGAACCAACTGAAAATTTATTTATTTAAACAAAAAAGACTAGATAAACTTCTAAAAATCCATAGTTAAACTTCATGGATAGAGATAAAATTCATCAGCTTGATAAAGAATATCTACAAAAAACCTTACACCTAACATCATACTTTATGGCGAGAAACGAAGCTCCCCCACTAACATCAGGAACAAGTCAAAGATACCTTCAAGTCAAGGATCTCACCACTACTTTTCAACATCATCCTGGAAGTCACTGCTAATACAATTAGATAAGAAAAGTAAGTAAAAAGTACACAGATGTGGAAGAAATAAGCAAAACTGTCTTCGCAGATGACACATATAGAAAATCTAAAAGAACGGAAGCTGGTGGGACTAATAAGTGATTATAGCAAGGTTGCAGGATTGCTTTCCTATGCACCAGTAATAACAAGTGGAATTTGAAATAAAAAACTCAATACAAATTGTAAAGTAAAATAAAAAATAAATTAAAAAAAATACAATACAATTTATACTAGCAACCCCCAAAATGAAATACTTAGCCAGAAACCTATCAAAATATGTACAAAATCTATGTGAGGAAAACTGTAAAACTCTAATGAGCTAAATAAAAATAAAGCAACTAAGTAAATGGAGAGACACTACATGTTCACAAGTAAGAAGACTCAATATTCTCAAGATGTCAATTCTTTCCAACTTGATTTATAGATTCAGTGCAACTCAAATCAAAAGTCCAGCAAGTTCTCTTGTGGCTATCAACAAATCATTTCTAAAGCTTATATGGAGAGGCAAAAGTTGGGCTTCCCTTGTGGCTTAGTGGGAAAAGCATCCACCTACAATGCGGGAGACCTGGGTTCGATCCCTGGGTCGGGAAGATCCCCTGGAGAAGGAAATGGCAACCCACTCCAGTACTCTTGCCTGGAAAATCCCATGGACTGAGAAGCCTGGTAGGCTACAGACCATGGGGTCGCAAAGCGTCGGACATGACTGAGCGACTTTCCCTTCCCTTCCCTAAAAGCCTGAGAATAGCAAATACAATATGGAAAGAAAAGAATGAAGTTGGGGGACTCACACTATCTGACTTCAAGTCTTACTATAAAGCTATAGGAATCAAGATAGTGTGGAATTGGCAAAAGAATAAATAGATCAGTGTAACAGAAGAGGGAACCGAGAAAGAGACACAAAAATACAGCAGGTCTTTGACAAAGGAACAAAGGTAGTGGAGCTGAGACAGTCTTTTTAACAAATGGTGCTGGAGCAAGTGGACATTTACATGACAAAAAAAAAAAAAGGAATCTAGACACGGACTTTACACCTTTCACAAAAGTTAACTCAAAATGCAATATAAGTCTAAATGTAAAATGAAAATCTATAAAACTCCTAGAAGATAATAGAACAGAAAATCTAGATGACCTTAGATATGGCAGTGACTTTTTAAATAAAACACCAAAGGCACAATCCATGAAAGAAATAATTGATAAGCTGGACTTCATAAAAATTAAGAACTTTTGCTCTGTGAAAGACAATGTCATGAGAATGAGAAGACAAGCTATGGTTTGGGAGAAAATATATGCAAAAGAGACAGCTGACAAAGAGCTATTATCTAAAATATACAAAGAACTCTTAAAACACAACAAGAAGAAAACAACTCAATTAAAACATAGGCCAAAGACTTTGACAATTCACCAGATGGCAAATGAGCACATGAAAAGATGTTCCACATCATACATTATTCAGTTCAGCTCAGTTCAGTCACTCAGTCGTGTCCGACTCTTTGCGACCCCAGAACTGCAGCATGTCAGGCCTCCCTGTCCATTACCAACTCCTGGAGTTCATCCAAACTCATGTCCATCGGGTCGGTGATGCCATCCAACCATCTCATCCTCTGCCGTCCCCTTCTCCTCCTGCCCTCAATCTTTCCCAGCATCAGGGTCTTTTCAAATGAGTCAGCTTTTGGCATCAGGAGGCCAAAGTACTGGAGTTTCAGCTTCAACATCAGTCCTTCCAATGAACACCTAGGTCTGAGCTCCTTTAGGATGGACTGGTTCAATCATTCTGAAAGCTATAACCAGTCCATTCTAAAAGAGATCAGCCCTGAGAGTTCTTTGGAAGGAATGATGCTGAAGCTGAATATTCCTTGCAGTGGAATATTCAAATTAAAACAACAATGAGACACCACTACATTATTTCTAGGGAGGCCAAAATCCAGAACACGGCATTCATGCTCAGTCATCAAGTTGTATCTGACTCTTTGCAACCCCATGGACTGTAGGCAGCAGGCTACATGATATCACTACATGACATTTTGATATATATACATATCTTTCTTTATTGTTTGTATCCTCTTGAATGTATTGAAAAAAGACTTGATTTTGTTTACTGCTAAATCCATAGCACTAAGAAAGCTACCTGACATATGGCACCAAATTAATATTCATGAATGTCTCCTGAAGTATGCAGAAAATCAGAAACCACCTAGGTGTCCATCACTCAGGGAATGGGCAAAACAAATAGCATTATGTCCATTATAAGCAGTGTTGTTATTCAGTTGCTAAGTCGTGTCCAATTCTTTTGTGACCCCATGGACTGCAGCACTCCAGGCCTCCCTGTCCATCACCAACTCCCGGAGCTTACTCAAACTCATGTCCATCGAGTTGGTGATGCCATCCAACCATCTCATCCTCTGTCATCCCCTTCTCCTCCTGCCTTCAATCTTTCCCAGCATAAGGGTCTTTTCAAATGACTCAGTTCTTTGCATCAGGTGGCCAAAGTATTGCAGTTTCAGCTTCAATATCGGTCCTTCCAATGAACACCCAGGACTGATCTCCTTTAGGATGGACTAGTTGGATCTCCTTGCAGTCCAAGGGACTCTCAAGAGTCTTCTCCAACACCACAGTTCAAAAGCATCAATTCTTCGGCACTTAGCTTTCTTCACAGTCCAACTCTCACATCCATACATGACCACAGGAAAAACCATAGCCTTGACTAGATGGACCTTTGTTGGTAAAGTAATATCTCTGCTTTTTAATATGCTGTCTAGGTTAGTCATAACTTTCCTTTCAAGGAGTAAGTGTGTTTTAATTTCACGGCTGCAATCACCATCTGCAGTGATTTTGGAGCCCCCAAAAATAAAGTCAGCCACTGTTTCCCCATCTATTTGTCATGAAGTGATGGGACTGGATGCCATGATCTTATTTTTCTGAATGTTGAGCTTTAAGCCAACTTTTTTACTCTCCTCTTTCACTTTCATCAAGAGGCTCTTTAGTTCTTCTTCGCTTTTTGCCATAAGGGTGGTGTCATCTGCATATCTGAGGTTATTGATATTTTTCCGGGCAATCTTGATTCCAGCTTGTGCTTCACCCAGACCAGAGTTTCTCATGATGTACTCTGCATAGAAGTTAAATAAGCAGGGTGACAATATACAGCCTTGATGTACTCCTTTTCCTATTTGGAACCAGTCTGTTGTTCCATGTCCAGTTCTAACTGTTGCTTTCTGACCTCTATACAGGCTTCTCAAGAGGCAGGTAGGTGGTCTGGTATTCCCATCTCTTTCAGAATTTCCCAAAGTTTATTATGATCCACACAGTCAAAGGCTTTGGCATAGTCAATAAAGAAGAAATAGATGTTTTTCTGGAACTCTCTTGCTTTTTCGATGATCCAGCGGATGTTGACAATTTGATCTCTGGTTCCTCTGCCTTTTCTAAAACCAGCTTGAATGTCTGGAAGTTCACAGTTCACATATTGCTGAAGCTTGGCTTGGAGAATTTTAAGCATTACTTTACTAGCATGTGAGATGAGTGCCAACCTAGGTAGCATATTGAAAAGCAGAGACATTACTTTGCCAACAAAGGTCCGTCTAGTCAAGGCTATGGTTTTTCCAGTGGTCATGTATGGATGTGAGAGTTGGACTGTGAAGAAAGCTGAGCGCTGAAGCATTGATGCTTTTGAACTGTGGTGTTGGAGAAGACTCTTGAGAGTCCCTTGGACTGCAAGGAGATCTAACCAGTCCATTCTGAAGGAGATCAGCCCTGAGAGTTCTTTGGAAGGAATGATGCTAAAGCTGAAACTCCAATACTTCGGCCACCTTATGTGAAGAGTTGACTCATTGGGAAAGACTCCGATGCTGGGAGGGATTGGGGGCAGGAGGAAAAGGGGATGACAGAGGATGAGATGGCTGGATGGCAACACTGACTCGATGGACGTGAGTCTGAGTGAACTCTGGGCGTTGGTGATGGGCAGGGAGGCCTGGCATGCTGAAATTCATGGGGTCGCAAAGAGTTGGACACGACTGAGTGACTGAATTGAACTGAAATGAGATGAGTGCAATTGTGTGGTAGTTTGAGCATTGTTTGGCATTGCCTTTTCTTTAGGATTGGAATGAAAACTGACCTTTTCCAGTCCTGTGGCCACTGCTGAGTTTTCCAGATTTGCTGGCATACTGAGTGAAGCACTTTCACAGCATCATCTTTCAGGATTTGAAAGAGCTCAACTGGAATTCCATCACCTCCACTAGCTTTGTTCATAGTGATGCTTCCTAAGGCCCACTTGACTTCACATTCCAGGATGTCTGGCTCCTGGTGAGTGATCACACCATTGTGATTATCTGGGTCATGAAGATCTTTTCTGTACAGTGCTTCTGTGTATTCTTGCCACTTCATCTTAATATCTTCTGCTTCTGTTAGGTCCCTACCATTTCTGTCCTTTATTGTGCCCATTTTTGCATGAGATGTTCCCTTGGTAACTCGAATTTTCTTGAAGAGATCTTGTGTTATTTACTTGCTTTCTTAATATTTTGGAGAAATTACCACGTTCATAGTCGCTGTCATTTTTCTCTCTCTGTGCAGCTGTTTACCAGCTGTTGCTTCCTTTTTCTCTGTCAATGAACACTGATTTTTCTGTTAATTTATAATACCTTCCTCCTCTGGACCTTCTCAACCTACAGGGGTGCCTCTTCCACATGAAATATTTTACCAGATGGCAAACAACCCATCATAAGAAGCTATTCTCTTCATACACAGTACATATTAAAATATGCACTAAGAAGGCAAACTTTAAAAATATTTGCAGGGTGAAGCTTTCAAACCTAAACTGAGGATGTTGCTAGAGGATGTTCCTCTTAGAGAGAAATTTAGGACAGGCCTTTAAGAGATGGATATATTTGAACTGAATTTTGAAGAGTGAGCAGAAGTTAGCTATGTATATGAAATTGGAAAAAAAAAAAAAAAAGAGCATTTCTGCCTGAGAAAGAAGCATGGGCAAAGGAACAGAGGGAGAGAGAGGGTTCTGGGAAGTGCAAACAATTTAATATGATGGAGTTTTAGCACCTTGGAGTTGAAGCTAGCATGGTGCACATGTGTGCATGCTAAGTCACTTCAGTTGTGGCCGACTCTGTGTGACCCCATGGACTGCAGCACTCCAGGCTTCCCTGTCCTTCACTATCTCTTGAAGTTTGCCCAGATTCATGTCCATTGAGTCAGTGATACCATTCAACCATCTCATCCTCTGTTGTCCCCTTCTACCCCTACCCTCAATCTTTCCAAGCATCTTTCCAATCTTTTCAACGAGTCAGCTCTTCCCATCAGGTGGCCAAAGTATTGGAGCTTCAGCTTTAGCATCAGTCCTTCCAATGAATATTCAGGGTTGAATTTCCTTTAGGATTAACTGGTTTGATCTCATTGCAGTCCAAGGGACTCTCAAGAATCTTCTTCAGCACCACACTTCAAAAGCATCAATTCTTTGGTGCTCAGGCTTCTTGATGGTCCAACTCTCACATCTGTATATGACTACTGGGAAAACCATAGCTTTGACTATACCAGCCTTTGTCAGAAAAGTGATGTCTCTGCTTTTTAATATGCTGTCTAGTTTGGTCATAGCTTTTCTAAGGAGCAAGCAGCTTTTAATCTCATAGCTATAGTCACTGTCTGCAGTGATTTGGAGCCCAAGAAAATAAAGTCTGTCACTGTTTCCACTTTTTACCCTTCCATTTGCCATGAAGTGATAGGACTAGATGCCATGCTCTTGTTTTTTTTTTCAGTTGAGTTTTAAGCTAGCTTTTTCATTCTCCTCTTTCACCCTTATCAAGAAGCTTTTTAGTTCCTCTTCACTGCCAATCAAGGTTGAGACTTTACTCTTAAGGAAAAATGGAGACTAATTAGCACTCATCACTCTGTGAGGAAGATGATGGGGGTGTCACCCCCAGAGCTACAGGAGAGGAAGGAGAAGCTGCCCTTGCTGACTGAAAGGAACACTGTAAAGTGCTGGTGACTGGAAAGCAGCGGTGAGGTCGATGGTGCAGTGTCCACGCTGATTTAGTGTGAACTCTGTACCAGTTGTTAGACTTCTGTCCCTCTAAGGTGTGTCGGTGGTTTCAGTTCTTGTGGCTCTTATAACGATATGTAACACAAGAGGAGAAGGTTGTCTGAGGGGAAAGATTATTACCCAGTTTTGAACCTGTTGAACTCTGGGCACAGGATCACCCAGAAGAACAATGCACCAACCCCAGAAAATACTGACAAATCATAGCATTTAAATGGTGGGCAATGTGGGTAGAAATTATAACAAAAGGTATGATGGGCAGTGAGGTACGGGGACACCAGGAATGAGATCAATAACAGAAGAGAAACGAGTTTCAGAAGTTTGTCAACAGAGGTTGATGCTGAGGAGAGATCATGTGAAATGAAGATAGAAAATGCTACCTGGAGATTCAACAACATACCTGTTTTTGGCAGCATCAGCTATTTTAATAGAAATCAATCTAGATCATGGGTTGAAAACTCACATGTCCAGAGCCAAGCTAATTAGGAAAATATGGAAAGGGACAAAGAATCAGACAAGAGGGAGTGGATCTGAAAATGGAATGTACATGTCCAATCTAAAAGGATTTCTAACTAAAAATAAAAAGTAATGGCTAAGTAAATGTCATGCATTCCAGGTCTGACCCAATGATAACAGCTCAACCCTCAAAACTTATTCAAAATTCTGAATGACAATGAAACCATGGAACCACAATCCTTTTGAGGCAGATGAAAGAACAAATATAGTAGATATGGTCTCTTTTTTATGACGTTAGTGATAGTCTCAGATAAGAAACAGGAAGACCTATCATCAAATTACAGCAATAATAAATTCTATCATAAGATGCTTGTTTAACACGTGTTATCCTACTTAAGCCTTGTAGTAACTCTACGAAAAGGGCTTTGACTGTTTCCTGCTGTGGAGGAAACTAAGGAGCGAGTGGTTAAGTATTCCAGCGAAGTTTCATAGATGGAATGTATACAGTAGGCTCCAGATTTCAGCTCAGCTCAGTCTGACTCTTGATTTAACATTCTTTCAATTACACTGTGTAGCTTTTCCCTGATGGGAACACAGATCCTTCCTGCACTGAATGGAATTCATTTCCATGATCTACCATGTACTTCTTCTCACGTTCTCATGGATTTGGTCCATGTTACCCTCTTTATTGCCCTTTTCTTCATCCATTTCCTCCCACTAGCCCATTTCACCCAAATGAGCTCTTGACCAAGTCTTCCTCACTGAAAACCAACTAATAACAAACAAAAATTTTCTCAAAAGTATATCTTTTTCTAGCTGCTTCCTGATCTCTTTCCTTCCATCCATAACTGATTTCTTTTTATCTCAAGTCACTCATACTCTCTGGGATTTCATTCACTTTCATTTCCCAAACTAGGATTGTAATAGGGTGGAAAATACCATCTTAACAACAGACACCAGAGTCTCTTTTGGAAAGATAATTCCTTTTGTTTAAGTAGTGCTAGAGAGGACTCTTGAGAGTCGCTTGGACAATAAGGAGATCAAACCAGTTAATCTTAAAGAACATCAACCTTGAATATCATTGGAAGGACTGATGCTGAAGCTGAAGCTCTAATATTCTGGCCACCTGATGCAAAGAGCTGACTCACTGGAAAAGACCCTGATACTGGGAAAGATTGAGGGCAGGAGGAGAAAGGGACAGCAGAGGATTAGCTGGTTGGATGGCATCACCGACTCAATGGAGTTTGTGGAAACTCAGAGAGATAGTGAAGGACAGGGAAGCTTGGCGTGCTGCAGTTCATGGGGTCACAGAGTCGGACATGACTTAGCAACTGAACAAGTTTAGAGGGTGCTTTTGAGTGTTAAGGTTATATTTTAAGAATAGGTCCTGGAAACAGAAAGGAAAATAAGTAACTAACCTCTTCTCATACATAATTAAGGGGAATTTGGGGATGGAGAGAGCCAAAGGGTGAGATGAAGGGAGAACTTAAGAAAGGAATAAAGAGTAACAACACCCTGAGAGGCTACTGAGCAGCTGTAATATACCCAGTGGGACCTTCTCAGTGACAGGTATTGAGAAGAATTGTCCTTCAAATACTTTTACAAACAGAAATGTCAGATGTTTCCTCTTTATATTCTTTGCTTGAGAGTTTTTCAGTGTTTCTGCTCTCTTACCTCTAACCTTCTATAAATTTTGCTACACTGCATAATGCCTTTGGGAACAGTTATTCTGGAAAAGCTAGGGAAAGAAAGCTTTCATCCATGTCTACACTGATGTGAAGCAGAAAGAGAGGAACAGTCACAGGAAATCCTATGAGGAGACAAGTAGACTGAAAGTAACTAAAGGAAATAGGTAATTGCAATAAACAATGGTCTTGTAAATTTAAGCCTATGGAAATTTCCAAAATAATGGGGAGAGCAATGAACTCTGGCAAATTCAGGGTAGGAGTTCCAGGTCAATCTGAAAAAAATTTCAATGCATAGTTGACCTCTACTCACATTTAAATTCATCTGATGACTTCATCCTCTGAAAGAGGAAATGGCAACCCACTTCAGTATTCTCGCCTGGAAAATCCCATGGTCAGAGGAGCCTGGTGGGCTGCAGTCCAAAGGGTCACACAAAGTTGGATACAACTGAGCACACATGCACTGTTAGCTTCCTAATCTCAGGCTCCAGTCCAACTCTCAAACATTTCAAAATTAAGTGTCAGAATGGCATAATGGTTAAGAGTGTAAACTCTGAAACCCTAACACCTACATTTGAATCTCATATCTAGCACTGTGAACTTGGCCAAGTCTCTTAAGCTGTATGTACTACAGCTTCTTCATCTGTAAAACAGAGATACTAGTTGTATCTAGCTTATAGGGATGCTTTATTACATGAGTTAATATTTGCAATGTATTTAGAGCAGTATCTGTCCCATTGTCAATATTCAATAAACATTAGTGTTTATTACTACAACCAATAGACTGCTGGCAACTTCCATTTTGATTCATTTACACACTCAACACTTATTTTTTGAATACCTGTTATGTGCCAGGCATTGTTCTATGCAATACGGGAGAGAGTGGTGAATATAAACAAAGTCATTTTTGCTCTCTAGGAGCCTGAATTTGAGTGAGAAGAGACAACTAATAAGCAAAAAATGAACACTATGTGGGGAGTTCCATAAAGAAAATAAAGGAGGATCATAGGGAAAGAGAGGGTGGCGTGCTGCTATTTTATTTAGTGACATTTTAGCAGAAGTCTGAAAAAATGAGACAGCATGTCCTGTGGAGATCGACAGGAAGCATCTCAAACTCAGCATCTTCTTTTCATTATCTTTTGCAATGACCATGTTACTTATGTGAACAAATTGTACAACCAACTATCAATGACTCAACCCAGCCATAAAACATACATTCTTCTCCTTCTCGAAGCTTCTGTACCCAGTTGGTCACTATTTTCCTTTTTATAACATCCTTTGAGTCTACTTTCTTGTCTCTATTACATACAGATTGAGCCACATTGAAATGGCCTTTTTATAGATTAAAAATAGTTGAATATGGATATGTGCTCACCCATTACTTACATACTTACGCATATATATATAGGTATAGTCAAAGCTATGGTTTTTCCAGTAGCCATGTACGGATATGAGAGATGGACCATAAAGAAGGCTGTGCCAAAGAACTGATGCATTCAAATTGTGGTGCTATCAAAGACTCTTGAGAACTTGGACAGCAAGGAGATCAAACCAGTCAATCTTAATGGAAATCAACCCTGAATATTCACTGGAAGGACTGACACTGAAGCTGAAGCTCTAATACTTTGGCTACCTGATGTGAAGAACCAACTCACTGGAAAAGGCCCTGATGCTGGGGAAGACTGAAGGCAAAAGGAGAAGAGGGCAGCAGAGGATGAGATGGTTAGATGGCATCACTGGCTCAATTGACATTAGTTTAAGCAAACTCTAAGAGATAGTGAAGGACAGGTAAGTCTGGTATGCTGCAATCATGGGGTCGCAAAGAGTCAGACATGGCTTAAGCAACAGAACAATGCTCACCAAGCTCCAGAGCACACAGAAGGACTACATCCCAGAATCCCTTGTGGCTGGGTAGAGCCACAGAATGTGTTCTGGACGGAACTGCTATATGACATTTCAGCAAGGACCCTCAAATCTCTCGCTGATACTCAATACTTGCTGCCCTAGTCTTTCTTTTGTCAGTAAGACAGAATAAAGTAGACATAGTCAAGGACTCTATGGCTCTATGAAAACGGTGGAACCACTGCAGAGAAGTTTAGGTTCATAAATGATAGCATGGAACCGATCCCTTCCCCTTCCTCAAATGACCTCAAATTATATTTGGATGGGAAAGGTTATATTATTGTATTAATAAAGATTTGGAGTTAGTTCATTAGAGCAATTAGCACACCCTAACTAATAGAGTTGGACTGTGAAGAAGGCTGAGCGCCGAAGAATTGATGTGTTTGAACTGTGGCGTTGGAGAAGACTCTTGAGAGTCCCTTGGACTGCAAGGAGATCCAACCAGTCCATTCTGAAGGAGATCAGCCCTGGGATTTCTTTGGAAGGAATGATGCTAAAGCTGAAACTTCAGTACTTTGGCCACCTCATGCGAAGAGTTGACTCATTTGAAGACTTTGATGCTGGGAGGGATTGGGGGCAGGAGGAAAAGGGGATGACAGAGGATAAGATGGCTGGATGGCATCACTGACTCGATGGACGTGAGTCTGAGTGAACTCCGGGAGTTGGTGATGGTCAGGGAGGCCTGGCGTGCTGTAATTCATGGGGTCGCAAAGAATCGGACATGACTGAGCGACTGAACTGAACTGAACTGAACTGAACTAATGTATATCCTCAATGCCACAGTTTTATTTCAGATCATCATAAATCCTCCTCTGTATCATAGCAACAACATCCAAACTGATCTCTCAGTTTCCAGTCCATCCTTCTCAAGGCTCCCCAGGTCACTGTCCCAAGTCCCAGTGTGACCATATCACTCCTTATCAAGGAGGAATTCTTCAATGGTTTGTCCTTAGCTTGTCCAACCAATCTGGATATTCAACACCTTTCATGATATAATCCCTGTCTACTTCTCCAGCATTGCTTTTTGCTATCATCATCAGCACTCTCTGCTTTTGCTCAGGCCAATTACCTGATTTTGCTCAAGCGGTCCACACACACTCATGCCTCCAAGCCATTATACATGCTAACTTTGTGTCTGAAGTGAACACCCCTATTGCCCTGCTAATTTCTACTAATTTTTCAGGACTCAACTCATAGCATCTGCTAGAGAAAGTTTTCCATGACCCCGAGCCTCGATTAGGTAGCTAACTTTTAGCACTCTTTTGGCACTTAGTTTTAAGGTCAAGATTACCAGGAGAAATATCAATAACCTCAGATATGCAGATGACACCACTCTTATGGCAGAAAGTGAAGAGGAGCTAAAAAGCCTCTTGATGAAAGTGAAAGAGGAGAGTGAAAAAGTTGGCTTAAAGCTCAACATTCAGAAAACGAAGACCATGGCATCCGGTCCCATCACTTCATGGAAAATAGATGAGGAAACAGTGGAAACAGGGTCAGACTTTATTTTGGGGGGCTCCAAAATCACTGCAGATGGTGATTGCAGCCATGAAATTAAAAGATGCTTACTCCTTGGAAGAAAAGTTATGACCAACCTAGACAGCATATTAAAAAGCAGAGACATTACTTTGCCAACTAAGGTCCATCTAGTCAAGGCTATGCTATTTCCAGTGGTCATGTATGGATGTGAGAGTTGGACTGTGAAGAGAGCTGAGTGCCGAAGAATTGATGCTTTTGAACTGTGGTGTTGGAGAAGACTCTTGAGAGTCCCTTGGACTGCAAGGAGATCCAACCAGTCCATTCTGAAGGAGATCAGTCCTGGGATTTCTTTGGAAGGAATGATGCTAAAGCTGAAACTCCAGTACTTTGGCCACCTCATGTGAAGAGTTGACTCATTGGAAAAGACTCTGATGCTGGGAGGGATTGGGGGCAGGAGGAGAAGGGGATGACAGAGGATGAGATGGCTGGATGGCATCACTGATTCGATGGACGTGAGTCTGAGTGAACTCCGGGAGTTGGTGATGGACAGGGAGGCCTGGCGTGCTGCGATTCATGGGATCGCAAAGAGTCGGACACGACTGAGCGACTGAACTGAACTGAACTGAATTACCTTGTCGTGTAATCTTCTCTTTATGGTTCCTTTACTGAATTCCTTCAGAAAAGGCTAATATCCTTTATCTCTGTGTTCCCTAAGCCAAATACTGTGCCTGACACAGTGCAGGCATTCCTTGTGAATAAACGCATACAGGAATCAATGAATTTCTAAGCATGTTTGCATCTTTGACACAGAATGTATTTAATCCATTCCAAAATATGCTGCAGAACAAAATGTCTTTTTTTTTCCAGAATACTAAGAAAATACAAAAGATACTTCTAATTGCCTTCACATTTGTCAAGCAACATTTTCTTTCACTAGGTTTTATGCAAACTGTTACCCTGCCTTACCAGAAAATGGGTAATTAGAAACTGAATAACGCACTTAAATACAGATCTCTCATTAGAAGCTGGTTCATTTTCCTGTAAAAAGAATATGATAATTCTTGACAAACATCAAATTCTCTAAGAATCAAATAATCATTTTTCAATCTCAGGAACCATTTAGAAAAATTTCATTGTTTTCCAGGACAAATAAAATTGTGCTTATTTTTCAGATCAAAGGTGTTCTTTTGTGGCTTCTTTTGTAGTCCTCAGAATAGCAGTTATATTCATTTCTCTAAATTTCCATATTTAAAGCCTGGGCTTCCCAGGTGGCACTAGTGATAAAGAACCCATCTGCCAATGCAGGAGACATAGGAGACACAGGTTTGATCCCTGGGTAAGATCTCCTGGAGAAGGAAATGGCAACCCACTCCAGCATTCTTGCCTGGAAAATCCCATGGACAAAGGAGCCTAGCGGACTATGGTCCACGGGGGTCACAAAGAGTTAGACACGACTGAAGGGATTTAGCATGCGTGCAATAAACACTTTACTTGCTTCACTACTTTCCATCTTTGTGGGAATTTAACGCCACAGTAAACTTTAAAAACAGATATTGATTTATTTTAAGATATAAAATTAAGTGAGGTATATTCTAATCTGTGGAATACAACCATATAAGTAACAATATATGGCAATGTTGGCACAAAACAGTAATACTGTATTTTTAAAAATAGATTCCATTTTAAAAGCCAGCAGATTTTGCCATATTTTTATCTCACGAAGATTTTAATACAGTGATGGCCTTCCAATTATAGAGAGGGTACTTTGAGAAGACTACACACTCAGTCTCTTCCTTGCTTAATGCAAACTATGCAACCTCAAGCAAGTTACTTCATCTCTTTATGCCTCAGTTTTCCTTCTCTGAAAAAAGATGGAGATGACAAGAGCACATAGTTATAGGGACACTGTGAGGGCTAGCTGAGTTCATATGTATGATATGAAGAATGTCTGGCACGTAAGAATTCTTACAATTTTTTCTCTTTCATCATCACCACCATCATCATCATTACTATCAACATCGTCATCATCACCACCATCATCACCACAATCACCATCATCATCACTATTAACACCGTAATCA